>NC_083727.1:62552500-63200000 GCF_028564815.1 Eubalaena glacialis | reverse complement strand
TCTAAGAGTTTTATGGTTTCAGGTCTTAAGCTTAAGAATTTAATCCATTTTTAGGTAATTTTTGTGTATGGTGTAAGATGGTGGTTCAGTTTCATTCTTTTGCATGTGGCTGCTCAGTTTTTCCAACACCATTTATTGAAAAGACTGTCCTTTCCCCATTGTCTATTCTTAGCTCCTTTGTTGTTAATTGACCATAGGTGCCTGGGCTTATTTCTGGGCTCTCTATTCTGTTCCAGTGATCTATGTGTCTGTTTTTATGTTCTGATTACTATAGCTTTGTAATATAGTGTGAAATCAGGGAGTGTGATGCCTCCAACATTGTTCTTTTTTCTCAGTATTGCTTTGGCTTTGGGGTCTTTTGTGGTTCCATACTAATTTTAGGATTGTTTGTTTTATTTCTGTGAAAAATGCCTTTGGGATTGCATTGAATCTATGGATTGCTTTTGGTAGTATGGACATTTTAACAAAATTAATTCTTCCAATCCATGAGTGTGGGCTATCTTAACATTTATTTCTGTTTCTTTAATGTTGTTTATTAACATCTTATAATTTTCAGTCTACAGATCTTTCACGTTCTTGGTTAAGCTTATTTCTAGGTATCTTATTCTTTTTGATGCAGTTGTACAATAAATAGGATTGTTTCCTTAATTTATCTTTCCGAGTTCATTATTAGTGAATAGAAATGCAAGTGATTTGTGTATATTGATTTTGTATCCTGCAAGCTTATTGAATTTGTTTAACAGTTTTTTGATGAAATCTTTAGAGTTTTCTGTATGTCACACAATGTCATGTGCAAATAGAGACAGTTTTACTCCTCCTTTTCTGAATTGGATGCCTTTCATTTGTTATTGTTGTTGTTGCATTATTGCTCTGGCTAGGAGTTCCAATACCTTATTGAATAAAAGTGAGAGTGGGTATCCTTGAGTTGTTGCTGATCATGGAGGAGAAACAGTCGACTCTTCTCCCTTGAGTATGATTTTAGCTGGAGGCTTGTGATATATGGCCATTATTTTGTTGAAGTACTTTTTCTCTATACTCACTTTGTTGAGAGTTTGTATCATGAATGGGTGTTAAATTTTGTTGAATGCTTTTTTCTGCTTTTTTGAGATGATCACATGACTTTTATCCTTTATTTGGTGAATGTTGTGTATCACATTGATTGATTTGAGGGTGTTAAACCATCCTTGCACCCCTGGAATAAATTCCACTTGATAACAGCATATGCTACTTCTGTTGTATTGTTGAATTCAGCTTATTAATATTTTGTTGAGGAGTTTTGCATTTCTGTTCATCAGGGATATTGGCCTGTAATTTTCTTTACTGTGGTGTCTTGACTGGTTTTGGTGTCAGGGTAATGCTTGTCCCATAAAATGAGTTTGGACGTGTTCCCTTCTCTTCTAATTTTTGGGAGAATTTGAGAAGATTGGTATTAATTCTTCTTTGAATATTTGGTAGAATTCACCAGTGAAGCTGTCTGATTCTGGATTTTGTTTGTTGGAGGTTTTTGATTACTGATTATCTCCTTTCTAGTAATCAGTCTGTTCAGATTTTGTTTCTTCATGATTCAGCCTTGGAAGGTTGTTCTAAGAATATATGTTTCTAAGAATATATCCATTTGCGATGTCAGTGGAGTATTAAAGTCCCCTATTATTATTGTATGGCTGTTTTACTCTTTAGGTCTGTTAATATTTGCTTTTATATTTGGATGCTCCTATGTTGGGTGCATAAATATTTACAAATGTCATATCCTCTTATTGTATTGATCCCTTTATCATTATGTAATGACCTACTTTGTTCTTTGTCTCTTATTACAGTCTTTGTTTTATGTTCTTCTTTGTCTTATGTAAGTATTGCCACCCCAGCTTTCTTTTGGTTTCCAAGAGCATGGGATATATTTTTCCATCGCTTCGTTTTCAGACTGTGTGTTTGTACATCTAAGTGAGACTCTTGTGGGTAAGATATAGATGACTTTTTAAAAATCTGTTTAGCTACTCTCTGGGTTTTTTGCTTGCTTGTTTGTTTGTTTTCCCAGAATTTGTCCATGTACACTTAATTATTGATAGATATGGAGTTATTGCCATTTTGTTTATTGTTTTATAGCCGTTTTGTAATTTCTTTTTTCCTCTCTACTTCTCTTGATCTTCTACTTTGTGATTTGATGATTTTCTGTAGTGGCAGTCTTAGATTCCATTCTCTTTATCTTTTGTGTACTTAATCTAGGTTTTTTCTCTGTAGTTACCATAATGCTGACATAAAACAATTTATATTTATAATAGTCTGTTTTAAGTCAATAACAAATTTGGTAACAGTCTAAAGCTCTACGTTTTTACTTACTCCCATTTTATAGTTTTGAAGTCACCATTTACATCATCTTATCTTGCATATTCGCTATCAAATTATTGCAGTTATAGTTATTTTTTACTGTTTGTCTTTTAACCTTCATACTAGTGCTTTGTATAAGTGATTAATCTATCACGTTTACAACATTAGGTTTTTCTAAATTTTACTGTATGTTAATTTTTACCAGTGAGATTTATATATTTGTATTTTTTTCCTGTTACTGACTAGCACTCTTTTGTTTCAGCTTAAAAAGTCCCTTTAACATTTCTTATAGGACTGGGCTATTGGTCATTACCCTATGTTTTATTTTTCTGGAAAACTCTTTATATCTCCTTTAATTCTGAAGGATAACTTTGCCATATAGAGTATTCTTGGTTGGCTGTTTAATTTTTTCAGAGCTTTAAATATATCATGCCACACCCTTCTACAATTTTTCTGCTGGAAAATATGCTAATAGTCTTTTGGGGATTCCCTTGTATATAAGAAGTTGTTTTTCTCTTGCTTCTTCATACAGTCTGTCCTTGCCTTTAACTTTTGACGATTTATTTATATTATATATATAAATAAATCTGGATGCTGTTTCCTTCCCCTGATTAGGGAAGTGTTCAGCCATTATTTCTTCACATAAATTTTCTGCCCTTTTTCTCTCCTCATTCCGGGAACCTGATGTGAATAATGGTCCTCTTGATGTTTTCCCATAAATTCCTTAAACTATCTTTGCTCTTTTTTATTCCTTTTTCTTTTTGCTGCTCTAGTTGGAGGAGTTAAACTGCCCTGTCTTTGAGTTCACTGATCTTTTGTTTTGCTCTTAGTCTGCTTTTGAACCCTCATATTTGTCAGTACAGTTGTTGTATTCTTCAACTTCATCATTTCTGTAGGGTACTTTCCTTTATTTTTTGTTTGTTGAAATTCTCACTTCTTTCATGTTTTTTTCTGACATTGGTGAGCATATTTATTACTTATTTTGAATTTTTTGTCATGTAAATCATTTATCTCTTTTTCATTAAGTATTTTCCTGAAGTTTTTATCTTGTCCTTTTATTTGGAACATATTCCTTTGTTTCTTCAGTTTCCCTGACATTCTGTGTTGGTTTCTACATATTAGATGAAACAGCCTCTTCTCCCAGTCTTGAAGGCGTTGCCTCATGTAGGAGATGAACCTTAATGTTTAACCCTGTCCTATTTCTTGGTTGTCTCTCATATCCTTGTGATTGTCTAAACAACCTACTTGGTTCTTAGTGGCTCCCAGCCGTTGAGGGTTTCCCAAGACCTGCCAGTGTCCTAAAAGGGAGGATCTCAGTCAGCACCTAAATTCAGGCTGATTGGAAGCCAGACTTTGGGCAGCAGCTTTTAAGTTATACATATATACCTCTTTCCATGGAAGCCTGGGAGATGGACATTTCATTCTGCTTCCTCTGTACTGAGCCCTGCATGATAGTTAAGAACCATTTCTTCCTTTGTGCCGTCCCATTAGACCCATGAACACAATACCCACTAGCCACCAGAGCCAGGCTATCAAGGGTTATTTCTTGTGGGCAGCAACCACAAAAGCTGGTGCACCAAATGTGGGCAGAAGCTCCTTTCTCAAAGATTCCCATGACCTGGGGCTGGGCGGAGGGTGTTTGTGAAGTAGGTGCCCACTTCTTTCCCTGGTCTCTGCACAAGATTGCAGTTGGCCCCTAGATGTGTGTTTAATTTGATGTCTTCCCCTCAGGCCAAAGCTATGAAAATAGGATATTAGTCCTCTTTCACAGAAAGATTGGGTGCCTGTCTGTTGCCTCTCTGCTTTGTCCTGTGGGTTGTTGCTGGTTACGAACTCTTTCTCTATTTGTTTCAGTCCTATGGGACTCATAAATGTCCACCACTCTGGCCACCAGAGCCAGGTGATCGAGTTAGTGCCCCCTTACTTAGCAGCAGCCGCAAAAACCAGGCCATCAGATGTATATACAAGCTTCTTCCTGGAAGATAAGGTGACCTGGAGTGAGACGGGGGAGGCTCCTTGGTCTTTGGAGAGTATTAACCTTCTAGGTATGCCTTAAATTAGGTGCCTGCCACTTAAGCCAAAGCTTTAAGATAAGCATATAAGTCTCTTTTACAGAAAGACTAGGCATTTTAATTGGCTGCCTTTGTGCTGGGCCCTGGGGTGTAGGCATAGTGAATCCTCATGACCCTTTTAAGTATGTTTCTCAGTTCACTATAGCCTTGTGTGTCTCATGGACACCAGCCCTGTTAACTTTCAAAGGTAAATGTTTTGGGTGCTTGTCTCTCAGGTGCAGGTCTTAAAAGTTGGGGTGCCAGATGTAGATTTCAAATTCTGTGCTCCTCAGGAAGAAGCTCAGAGTTGTGGGTTCCCTCCTGATTATGGGTCTCCATGCCAGGCGTGGAGTTTATGGTTAGATTGTGTCTCAGCCTCTCCTACCCATTTCAACATCAGTCTTTTTTTGTTTACCCAGTATGTAGGAGTTTATTTCAGAGAAAATTGTTCCTTATATAGTTGTAGATTTGGTGTGTCCCTGGGAGGAGGTAAGTTAAGGCTCCCCCTACAGTGCCATCTTGAACTAGAACCTCTAAAGGTATTTTATTTTATTATCGATTATTGATAATAAAATAAAATACTCGTGAACTATTCTTTTGGACATGAGGATAATTTCAATTTTTGGAATAGTCGTTTTAATTAAAACTTGATGTGAAAATGACTTAGAATCTTTTTTAGTAATACATTTTTTCATAAAAAATTTATGAGTTCCAAACCTCATCTAGATCATAGCTTATTAAAGTTTCCTTACTATTATTCTGTCTATGTTTTATATTCATATACTTACTGTTTATTTTAGCAGAAAAGAAAGAGAATTGCAGTGTTCTTTTATGAAGATAATACAGTAATTAGTGAGATTAACATGTCTAAGTATCTTGGATGTCAAAGATTTACTAAAAACAAGTTTTGTTAACCATATGAATTTAAATATTTCTAACGTAGTTAGAAAACAAACTGCTGTTTAAAAATTTGTCAAAATCTGTATTTCATTTAAACTTGTATAACACATACACACACAAACACATACACACCCAGGTACATAAAAAATGCAGGTGAAAGTCTGAAGACAGTTGTAAGACCAAGTATATTCTACCCAGATAGTAAGGTGTGTTACAAATGTGGGAAAATTTCTCACAGTATAAAATTTTATTTATTTCTTTCAGAAATTAATGAATCATGGAAACAAATAGAAGTAATGATGAAAAGGATTTTGAATAGCCCCGCAAAGGAAATTTTATAATGAATAGCAAGAGAATAAGAATCGTTTTAAAATCCAAGGATACTTTTCAAAAATTGGTTATGTGGTAGTTAGCAACATTAATCTTAATAAATTCACAAAAAATATAACCATATGATCTGCATTCTCTGACCATATTCAGTATAACTGAACATTAAAAATAAGGCCAAAATAAACATTTAAAAAGTATAAAATTGTCTAAAATTTTAATTATAACATTATAACTAAAAATAACACTTCTTTTAAGTAAAGATCAAAAGTGAAAATTTAGGATGATTAAAAATAAATAGCACTGAGATTATCAATACCAGTAGGACATGGATAATGAAATAAACTAAAATTAGAAGGAGGGATTAATAAGGATGAAGTAAGCAATTAATTAAATAAAATACAAAACCTTCAAAATCAGTAGCCTGTGGATAAATTATTTTTCCACTATGGGGAAGAAAAAAATAGACAAACCACTGGCAAGATTAAAAAAGAAAAACATAGAGAAGACATAATATCAAAAATTGAAAGGGAATAATAGATCTATAGGGATAGAAGAGCGTTTACGATTTTATATCACCATATTTAAAATAGGCAGCATTCTTGGAAAATACAAAAAAGTTTTATTTTTTGTGCAGAGAGAAGTTTAAAAAATCTAAATTGACTTATATCCTAGAAAAAAATTCTGAAGTTTTATTGAGTGTATGTCTTTCTCAAAGCACCAGATCTTACCTATCAGTTCTGTTCAACCTTTGAGAACCGGTTGATTTTTGTGAGAGTGAAATACAGTGGAAAGTTTACTCATTATCTATTGCTGTATAACATATTACCCCAAAACTTGGCAGTTTAACACAACAAACATTTTATATCTCACGCAAGTTCTAAAGGTCAGGAATCTGGAAGTGGCTTAGCCTGGTGAGTCTGGTTCAAGATTTCTCAGAAGGTTATAATCAAGTTGTTGGCTGGTACTATAGTCATCTGAAGCCTAGAGGATCCACTTCTAAGCATTCTTATGTGGTGGTTGTCAGACCTCAGTTTCTTTTAGGTGTTGGAATGGGACTTAGTACTTTTTTTTTTTAATTGAAGTATGGTTGATTTACAGTGTTTCAGATATACAGGACTTAGTTTGCAGGCAGCCTCTCCACAGGACTGTCTCCTTAATACATGGCAGCTGGCTTCCCCATAATGAATGATTAGAGAAAGAGAGAGTTCAGTATAGAAGGTGCAGTGTTTTGAACTAATTTAGGAAGTGACTGTCACTTATGCCCTATTTTATTGGTTTATCTGCTGGTAAACCAACCCTGGTACAATGTGGGAGGCAACTGCACAGGTTATGAATCTCAGGAGATGGGGAGCATTGGTGGCCATCTCGGAGACTGGCTACCAGAGAAGACTTGCAACTTTATTCTATAATAACACAATTCTGATGCAAACACTAAAGAAGGATAGCACAAAAAAGAGATTTATACAGTGATCTCATTAATGAAAATATATGTAAAATTCCTAAAGAAAACTTATATGAGAAGTGTTTATTAGCAAGAAGCTAAGAGGGGGTTCAAGAGTATGAAATCTGAATCCAAATCTCCCACATTCAGTCCTGGCTCAAGCACTTAGTAGCTGTATATTTAACTCTTATGCCTCAGTTTCCTCATCTCTCAATGGAAAAAGTAACAAAATCTACCTTACAGAATGGTTATAAAGATTACATGAGGTAATATATGTAAAGCCCTTAGTGTCTGGCACATGGTAAACACTATGTAAGTGTTAAGTAAATAAAACTTAATTGATTATTTAAAGGAGATAAAACATGATCATCTTGATACTAAACTTCTGAGGAAATAAAAACTCATTACTAATAAAACTCTTAATAAAACATGTTCTTTAACTTGATAGGGGGTATCTTTTATTTTTATTTTGTTGATTTTTCTATTAATTTTTATTGGAGTGTAGTTGCTTTACAATGTTGAGTTAGTTTCTGCTGTACAGTAAAATGAATCAGTTATACAGATACATATATCCATTCTTTTTTAGATTTCCTTCCCATTTAGGTCACCACAGAGCATTGAGTAGAATTCCCTGTGGTATACAGTAGGTTCTTGTTACTTGTCTATTTTATATACAGTAGTGTATATATTTCAATCCCAATCTCCCAATTCATCCCACCCCCCTCCTTCCCCTTGGTAACCATAAGTTTGTTTTCTACATCTGTGACTTTATTTCTGCTTTGCAAATAAGTTCATCTATACCATTTTTCTAGATTCCACATATAAGCGCTATTATACGATATTTGTCTTTCTCTTTCTGACTTACTTCACTCTGTATGACAATCTCTAGGTCCATCCGTGTCTCTGCAAAGGGCATTATTTCATTCCTTTTTATGGCTGAGTAATATTCCATTGTATATATGTACCACATCTTCTTTATCCATTCCTCTGTTGACAATACATTTGGATTGCTTACATTTCCTGACTGTTGTAAATAGTGCTGCAGTGAACATCGAGATGCGTGCATCCTCTCGAATTACGGTTTTCTCCAGGTATATGCCCAGTAGTGGGATTGCTGGGTCATATGGTAGCTCTATTTTTAGTTTTTTAAGGAACCTCCATACTGTTCTCCATAGTGGCTGTACCAATTTCCATTCCCACCAACAGTGTAGGAGGGTTCCCTTTTCTCCACACCCTATCCAGCAGTTATTGTTTGTAGATTTCTGATGATGGCCATTCTGACCGGTGTGAGGTGATACCTCATTGTAGTTTTGATTTACATTTCTCTAATAATTAGTGATGCTGAGCATCTTTTCATGTGTTTTTTGTTCAGCTGTATGTCTTCTTTAGAGAAATGTCTATTTAGATCTTCTGTCCATTTTATCATTGGGTGGTTTGTTTTTTTGTTATTGAGCTGCATGAGCTGTTTGTATATTTTGGAGATTAATCCCTTGTCAGTTGCTTCATTTGCAAATGTTTTCTCCCATTCTGAGGGTTGTCTTTTCGTTTTGTTTATAGTTTCCTTTGCTGTGCAAAAGCTTTTAAGTTTCATTAGGTCCCATTTGTTTATATTTTCATTACTCTAGGAGGTGGATCAAAAAAGATATTGCTGTGATGTATGTCAAAGAGTGTTCTGCCTGTGTTTTCCTCTAAGAGTTTTATAGTGTCCAGTCTTACATTTAGGTCTTTAATCCATTTTGAGTATATTTTTGTGTATGGTGTTACAGAGTGTTGTAATTTCATTCTTTTACGTGTACCTGTCCAGTTTTCCTAGCATCACTTATTGAAGAGACTGTCTTTTCTTCATTGTATATTCTTGCCTCCTTTGTCATAGATTAGGTGGCCATAGGTGTGTGGGTTTATCTCTGGACTTTGTATCCTAATCCATTGATTTGTGTTTCTGTTTTTGTGCCAGTACCATACTGTTTTGGTTACTGTAGCTTTGTACTTAGTCTGAAGTCAGGGAGACTTATCCTCCAGCTCCGCTCTTCTTTCTCAAGATTGCTTGTGCTCTTCGGGGTCTTTTGTGTTTCCATACAAACTGTAAAATTTTTTTGTTCTAATTCTATGAAAAATGCCCTTGGTAATTTGATAGGGATTGCATTGAATATGTAGATTGCTTTGCGTAGTGTAGTCACTTTCACAATATTGGTTCTTCTGATCCAAGAACATGGTATATCTCTCCATCTGTTTGTGTCATCTTTGATTTCTTTTATCAGCATCTTATAGTTTTCTGAGTTCAGGCCTTTTGCCTCCTTAGGTAGGTTTATTCCTAGGTATTTCATTCTTTTTGATGCAATGGTAAATGGGATTGTTTCCTTAATATCTCTTTCTTATCTTTCTTTGTTAGCATATAGGAATGCAAGAGATTTCTATGTATTGATTTTGTATCCTGCAACTTTACCAATTTCCTTGATGAGCTCTAGTGGTTTTCTGGTAGTATCTTTAGGAATCTCAGTGTATAGTATCATGTCATCTGCAAACAGTGACAGTTTTACTTCTTCTTTTCCAATTTGGATTCCTTTTATTTTTTTTTCTTCTCTGATAGCCATGACTAGGACTTCCAATAGTATGTTGAATAAAAGTGGCGAGAGTAGACATCCTTGTCTTGTACCTGATCTTAGAGGAAATGTTTCAGATCTTCACCATTGAGTATGATGTTTGCTGTAGGTTTGTCGGATATGGCCTTTATTATGTTGAGGTAGATTCTCTCTATGCCCACTTTCTGGAGAGTTTTTATCATAAATGTGTTGAACTTTGTCAGAAGCTTTTTCTGCATCTATTGAGATGATCATATGGTTTTTAGTCTTCAATTTGTTAATGTGCTGTATCACATTGATTGATTTGCATATACTGTATTGAAGAATCCTTGCCTCCCTGGGATAAATCCCACTTGATCAGGATGTATAATCCTTTTAATGTGTTGTTGGATTTGGTTTGCTAGTATTTTGTTGAGAACTTTTGTGTCTATGTTCATCAGTGATATTCGCCTGTAGTTTTCTTTTTTTTGTGATATCTTTGTCTGGTTTTGGTATCAGGGTGATGTTGGCCTCATAGAATGAGCTTGGAAGTGTTCCTTCCTCTGCAATTTTTTGGAAGAGTTTCATAAGGGTAGGTGTCAGCTCTTCTCTAAATGTTTGATAGAATTCACCTGTGAAGCCATCTGGTCCTGGACTTTTGTTTTTGGGGAGTTTTTTAATCCACTTTCAATTTCAGTACTTGTGATTGGTCTGTTCATATTTTCTATCTCTTCCTAGTTCAGTCTTGGAAGGTTGTACCTTTCTAGGAATTTGTCCATTTCTTCAAGGTTGTACATTTTATTGGCATATAGTTGACTGTAGTAGTCTCTTATGATCCTTTGTATTTCCATGGTGTCCATTGTAACTTCTCCTTTTTCATTTCTAATTTTATTGATTCAAGTCCTCTCCCTTTATTTCTTGATGAGTCTGGCTAAAGGTTTATCAATTTTGTTTATCCTCTCAAAGAACCAGCTTTTAGTTTCATTGATCTTTACTGTTTTCTTTGTTTCTATTTCATTTATTTCTGCTCTGATTTTTCTTTCCTTCTACTAAGTCTGGGTTTTCTTCTTCTTTCTCTAGTTGTTTTAGGTATAACTTTAGGTTATTTGAGATTTTTCTTGTTTCTTGAGGTAAGATTGTATTGCTGTAAACTTCCCTCTTAGAACTGCTTTTGCTGCATTCCATAGTTTTTGGATCAGCCTGTTTTTGTTCTCATTTGTCTCTAGGTGTTTTTGATTTCCTCTTTGATTTCTTCAGTGACCTTTTGGTTATTTAATAACATATTGTTTAGCATTCATGTGTATTTTACAGTTTTTTTCCTGTAATTGATTTCTAATCTCATAGCATTGTGGTCAGAAAAGATGCTTGATATGATTTCAATTTTCTTAAATTTATCAAGGCTTGATTTGTGACCCAAGATGTGATCTATCCTGGAGAATGTTCCGTGTGCACTTGAGAAGAAAGTGTATTCTGCTGCTTTCTGATGGAATTCCCTATAAATATCAATTAAGTCTATTTGGACTAATGTGTCCTTTAAAGCTTGTGTTGCCTTATTAATTTTCTGTCTGGGTTATCTGTCCATTGTTGTAAGTGAGGTGTTAAAGTCCCCCACTATTATTTCCCCTTTTATGGCTCTCAGCATTTGCTTTATATATTGAGGAGCTCCTATATTGGCTGCATATATATATTTACAATTGTTATATCTTCTTCTTATACCGATCCCTTGATCATTATGTAGTGACCTTCCTTGTTTCTTGTAACAGTCTTTATTTTAAAGTCTATTTTGTCTGATTGAATATTGCCACTCCAGCTTGCTTTTGATTTCCATTTGCATGGAATATTTTTTTCCATCCCGTCACTTTCAGTTTGTATGTGTCCCTAGGTCTGAAGTGGTTCTCTTATAGACAGCATATATACGGGTCTTGTTTTTGAATCCATTCAGCCAGTCTGTGTCTTTTGGTTGGAGCATTTAATCCATTTACATTTAAGGTAATTATTGATATGTATGTTCCTATTGTCATTTTATTAATTATTTTGGGTTTGTTTTTGTAGGTCTTTTTTCTTCCCTTCCTCTTTTTTTCTCTTCTCTTGTGTTTCCTGCCTAAAAAAGTTCCTTTAGCATTTGTCATAAAGCTGGTTTGGTGGTGCTAAATCCTCTTAGCTTTTGCTTGTCTGTAAAGCTTTTGATTTCTCCATCAAGTCTAAATGAGAGCCTTGCTAGGTAGAGTATTCTTAGTTGTAGGTTTTTCCCTTTTATTACTTTAAGTATATCATGCCACTCCCTTCTTGCCCGCAAAGTTTCTGCTAAAAAATCAGCTGATAACCTATGGATTCCCTTGTATGTTTTTTGTTGTTTTTCCCTTGTTGCTTTTAATATTTTTTCTTTGTATTTAATTTTTGTTAGTTTGATTAACATGTGTCTTGGTGTGTTCCTCCTTGTGTTTATCCTGTATGGGACTCTCTGCACTTCCTGGACTAGGTGACTATTTCCTTTACCATGTTAGGGAAGTTTGAGACTGTTATCTCATCAAATATTTTCTCAGGCCCTTTCTCTCTCTTTTCTTCTTCTGGGACCCTTATAATTCGAATGTTGGTATGTTTAATGTTGTCCCAGAAGTCTCTGAGACTGTCTTCATTTCTTTTCATTCTTTTTTCTTTATTCTGTTCCACGGCAGTGATTTCCACCATTCTGTTTTCCAGCTCATTTATCCATTCTTCTGCCTCAGTTATTCTGTTACTGATTCCTTCTAGAGTATTTTTCATTTCAGTTATTGTATTGTTCATCTCTGTTTGTTCTTTAGTTCGTCTAGGTCTTTGTTAATCATCTCTTGCATCTTTTCAATCCATGCCTCCATTCTTTTTCTGAGATCTCGGATCATCTTTACTATCATTATTCTGATTCTTTTTCATTATTTCTTCATTTAGTTGTTCTTGTAGGTTTTTATCTTGCTCCTTCGTCTGCAGCAGATTCCTCTGTCATCTCATTTTGGCTAACTTATTGTGTTTGTGGTCTCCTTTATGCAGGCTGCAGGATCATAGCTCCTCTTGCTTCTGATGTCTGCCCCCTAGTGTGTGAGGTGGATATTGAGTGGGGCCTCCCCTTTGCTCTGTGGTTGTCACTGCCCTTTCAGGGGCATGGTATGCTCCTTAGTTGTTGAAGTAGAGGCCTGAAGATCTGTTTCTTAGCTGTGTTTCTGATCTGCAGTGAGAGGTAGGTGGGATTGAAGCACTTCCACTGGGAGAGAAGCCTCTGAGCATTCCTCCTCTGGAGATGTTCACCTGTGAGTGTGCTCTGTTATGTCACCTTTGCCCGTTGTGCGGGCTCACAAAGTACACTGTTGTTGGCACTGCTCTCAGTCCCATCATAACCGTGGGTATGCCAGCAAATGGCCCTGGTGACTCTCAGGTGTAGTTTTCACCAGACCACTGGTGCAGATCCACTGAGGTCAGGTCCCAGCACATGCAGTAGTTGTTCACCTGGACCTGCTGTGGGAGCTATGGAGGCTGCTCAGACTCTGGCCTGGCCCAGCCCTCATGTGAATGTGCCCACAAAGTCCTCAGCTGCTAAAGCCAGACCTATCTCAGTTGCAGGAGCACTTGTCCGTTTGGATGTTCCATAGGTGCTGCATTTAGGAAGCCATAAGCACAGGTGTATTCACCGTTTTGTTCCACTACCTTCTGCTGTTTTTCAGGCAACTTCATAATTCCATCTTCCCAAGTCTTTTTATCTTCTTGAGCAAAGAACTGTTCCAGGTGCCTTTTACAGTCTTCCAGGGAATTAGAATTTTTTCCATTAAGAGAATTTTATTACTGTAGGTTTGTAGTATAGTTTGAAGTTGGGGAGCCTGATTCCTCCAGCTCCATTTTTCTTTCTCAAGACTGCTTTGGCTATTCAGGGTCTTTTGTGTTTCCATACAAATTGTAAAATGTTTTGTTCTAATTCTGTGAAGAATGCCGTTGGTAGTTTGATAGGGATTGCATTGAATCTGTAGATTGCTTTGGGTAGTATAGTCATTTTCACAATATTGATTCTTCCAATCCAAGAACATGGTATATTTCTCTATCTGTTTATGTCAGCTTTGATTTCTTTCATCAGTGTTTTATAGTTTTCTGAGTACAAGTCTTTCACCTCCTTAGGTAGGTTTATTCCTAGGTATTTTGTTCTTTTTGTTGCGATGGTAAATGGGATTGTTTCCTTAATTTTTCTTTCTGATTTTTCATTGTTAACGTTAGAGGAATGCCAGAGATTTCTGTGCATTAATTTTGTATCCTGCAACCCTACTTCAAACTATACTACAAAGCTACAAAAATCAAGACAATATGGCACTGGCACAAAAACAGAAATATAGATCAACGGAACAGGATAGAAAGCCCAGAGACAAACCCACACACATATGGTCACCTAATTTACGACAAAGGAGGCAAGAACATACAATGGAGAAAAGACAGTCTCTTCAATAAATGGTGCTGGGAAAACTGGACAGCTACATGTAAAAGAATGAAATTAGAACACTCCCTAACACCATACACAAAAATAAACTCAAAATGGATTAAAGACCTAAATGTAAGACTGGACACTATACCTAGAGGGGTGGGATAGGGAGGGTGGGAGGGAGAGGCAAGAGGGAGGAGATATGGGGATATATGTATATGTATAGCTGATTCACGTTGTTATAAAGCAGAAACTAACACACCATTCTAAAGCAATTATACTCCAATAAAGATGTTAAAAAAAAAACCTTTAGAGGAAAACATAGGCATATCACTCTTTGACATAAATCACAGCAAGATCTCTTTCAATCCACCTCCTAGAATAATGAAAATAAAAAGAAAAAATAAACAAATGGGACCTAATTAAACTTAAAGCTTTTGCACAGCAAAGGAAACCATAAACAAGACTAAAAGACAACCCTCAGAATGGGAGAAAATATTTGCAAATGAAACAACGGATAAAGGATTAATCTCCAGAATATACAAACAGCTCATGGAGTTCAATATCCAAAAAAAAAAACCCAATTAAAAAATGGGCTGAAAACCTAAATAGACATTTCACCAAAGAAGACATACAGGTGGCCAAGAGGCACATGAAAATCTGCTCTACATCACTAATTATTAGAGAAATGCAAATCAAAACTTGCATGAGCTATCACTTCACACTGGTCAGAATGGCCATTATCAAAAAGTCTAGAAACAATAAATGCTAGAGGGGGTGTGTGAAAAGGGAACCCTCCTGCACTGTTGGTGGGAATGTAAACTGATACAGCCACTATGGAGAACAGTATGGAGGTTCCTTAAAAAACTAAAAATAGAACTACCATATGACCCAGCAATCCCACTACTGAGCATATACCCTGAGAAAACCATAATTCAAAAAGAGACATGTACCACAATGTTCATTGCAGCACTATTTACAATAGCCAGGACATGGAAGCAACCTAAATGTCCATCAACAGATGAATGGATAAAGAAGATGTGGCACACATATACAATGGAATATTACTCAACTATAAAAAGAAACAAATGAAACTCAGTTATTTGTAGTGAGGTGGGTGGACCTAGAGTCTGTCATACAGAGTGAGGTTAGTCAGAAAAAGGAAAATAAATACTGTGTGCTAATGCATATATATGGAATCTAATAAAAATGGTACTGATGAACCTAGTGGCAGGGCAGGAATAAAGACGCAGACATAGAGAATGGACTTGAGGACATGGGGGTGGGGGGAAGGGGAAGATGGAGCTAAGTGAGAGTAAAGTTGACATATATACAGTACAAAATGTAAAATAGATAGCTAGTGGGAAGCAGCAGCATAGCATAGGGAGATCAGCTCAGTGCTTTGTGACGACCTAGAATTTTGGGATGGGGTGGGGGTAGGGAGGCTCAGGAGGGAGGTGATATGGGGATATATGTATGCACATGGCTGATTTACTTTGTTGTACAACAGAAACTAACACAACATTGTGAAGCAATTATACTCAAATAAAAATGTATTTAAAAAAAAGAATTTTATAAAGACCGAAATAAATGGAAATCTGAAGGTGCAATGTCTGGTGAATATGGCGGGTGAATCAGAACTTCCCAGCCAAGCTGTAACAGTTTTTGCCTGGTCATCAAAGAAACATATGGTCCTGTGTTATCCTGATGGAAGATTATGCGTTTTCTATTGCCTAATTCTGGACGCTTTTCGTGAGTGCTGCTTTCAGTTGGTTTAATTGGGAGCAGTACTTGTTGGAATTAATTGTTTGGTTTTCCAGAAGCAGCTCATAATAGAGGACTCCCTTCAAATCCCACCATATACACAACATCAGCTTCTTTGGATGAAGACCGGCCTTTGGTGTGGTTGGTGGTGGTTCATTTCACTTGCCCCACGATCTCTTCCATTCCACATTATTGTACAGTATCCACTTTTCATTGCCCATCACAATAGATTTTAAAAACAGAATGTTTTGGTTATGTTTAAGTAGAGAATTGCATGTGGAAATATGATCAAGAAGGTGTTTTTTGCTTAACTTATGTGGAACCCAAACATCAAAGCGATTAACATAACCAAGCTGGTGCAAATGATTTTCAACAATTGATTTGGATATTTTGAGTATGTCAGCTGTCTCCCACATGATGTAACATTGATTGTTCTCAATTAATGTCTTGCTTTGATCGCTTTCAACTTCAACTGGTCTACCCAACTGTGGAGCATCATCCAACAAGAAATCTCTAGCACGAAACTTCACAGACCACTTTTGACACGTTGGATCAGTCACAGCACCTTCTCCATACACTGCACAAGTCTTTTTTTGCGTTTCAGTTGTGTTTTTACCTTTCTTGAAATAGTAAAGCATAATGTGCTGAAAATGCTGCTTTTTTTCTTCCATCTTCAATATTAAAATGGCTACACAAAAATTCACCAATTTTGATAGTTTTTTTTTTAATGCACATTGATATGACAGCTGTCACAACACAATCTAACAAAAGTGTTTCGAATGAAGTTAAAGATAACTAATCACTACTAGAGCCATCTTTCGGAAAAAACTGAACGAACCTTTTGTCCAACCCAATATATAAGCCAATAGGATTCCTATATTACAGGAGAAAATATGGGAAAAACTACATTGAAAATAACATTAGCAGTAGATACAGGGATATCTTTGGCATTTTATTGAAGGAAATGAAAGACTTACATAAATGGAGAAACATGAATTTTATGGGAAGATCCAAAATTGCACAAGTGGCCATTCTCTAATACTTGTATTTTATTTTCAATATACTTTATAAATTTAATGCAATCCCAGTTAAAAGTTTCAGTGAAATTTTAAATGAAGAATTTGACAGGCTATCCCTAAAGTTTATAAATGTGTAAGAAAAACGTTAGACTTTTTAAAAAATGTTTATTAAACATTTAAAATGTGTCTTCGCAGATACTAAAATGTATTTAAAAATGGCAGATATTAAGAGTATCGCATTAGCATCAGTATCCACAAAGAGATCAGTGAAACATAATACAGAGTCTAGAAACAAGGCACTTTATATGAGAATCTAATGTGTAATACAAGAATCATTTAGAGTGAAGTGTAAAAGGAATGTTTATTCATGATCTTAGCTTCATGATATTGGTTTAGTTTTTTGCATTATCCACTCTGCTGTTCTGTGTCCTTGCACATTAATTTTCATGGCTAATAATTCTACTTCTCAGACTGTTCATTCTTCTTCAAGTTTATTCTTTTTCAATGCAAATGTGTTTTCAAATCTTATTGAAAACATGAATTAGAGTATCTTTTAACTAGAGACTATTTACGCTGAGTTCTCAGGTTGTTATCACTTTTAAAAATTGCTGAAGGTTTTCATTTACTCTGAGACTTCTTGCAGTTTGTATAGCCTAATGGAACACGGGTTGATTTGTCCAGTACAGGTAATTGAGTAAGCTTTTTAAGAGATAATATGGATCACAGTTGAAATATTTATTTCCAAATAAAAATATGAAAAATTAGTTTTATCTTAATATTTCTTTTGCAGCTTAAAGACTCTGTAGTCATTGGGGAATAGAAATGGGACTCTAGGGAAAGAGAAATAGCTAAATATGCAAGAATTGTTTTTGTGTTTTTTTTTATTCCTGTCAATGAAGCCTTTTCTTTCTACTTTACAATCCTGAAGCTAAGGCAGCATCTCTTAAATTAACTGACTGGCAAGAGCTGTCATCTGCCATGTCCCTCAGTTTCATTCAGTGAGCTCTTATTGGTACTTGAAATCTGCAAGTAGACAGACCTGCAGGTTCTGGCATCAGGTCTGAGACTGGATAAATACAATTTATTTTCCACAGAACAGGTCCAAAGGCCACTCTTTTGTCCAGGGCCTACTATAATCCTGGAAGATGGGAAGAAAGAGGCCTTCACAACTCAGGAGAGCTGGCAATTTTAGTACTTTCAGGAGGTTTTTTTAAAGGTAAAGTAAAATGTTCTGCTGCATGAAGATAGCTTGGTTTTTCTGCTTAAAGCTTCTGTATAGAAGGAGAATGTGGCCAAGAGGTCTAGTCACCAACTTACTTGATCTCTCTGTGCTTCAGATTGTGTACACGATGATCAGAAAAATTTGGAACCATACAGGGTAATAGTTTCCAAAATTTTTAGAACAATTTCTTGGCCTTGTGCTAAAAAAAATAGACCAGGAACCATGAGACTGGAGTTCTTGTCCCAGTTGAGTAGCTCTGGAATCTTATATTAACTACTTCATCTTCTTGGCTTATCTGCTTCATTTATAGAATTACAGGATGAAACCATAAGATGGTTTTATTTATAGTATTTTTGTGTGATTTCTGTTGTATTGATGTTCTGCATCCATTTTTTTTATAATTAGATGAAGTATAATTCTGTTTTTGTAAAGAATGGAATGTTCTTTTCAATATACTTCAATATACAAAAGAATGTTTCCTAATATAAGGACAAGTTAATGTTTAATTAATGATAATTACTAGAATTAGTGAAACTTTTAAGGCAGTGTGATATAAATAGGTGAATAATAGTATTGTGAGTTCTATGCTGATAAACTGGGGTCTGTAGTGTACATAACTGATCACACCTGAAACCTTAAATGTAAAATAAGTGAGTCCATTATTAACAACTCTTTTTGCTTGCTAATCTTCAAACCAAGGAAATAATCTGTGCTTTTCCCCAATTTGATTAGTATAGATTTACTTATCCCCTTTCCCCAAAAACAGTCCTTCAATTTATTGATGATATTACTTTTAAAATATTCTAATGATTATAATTATTAATTCTACTTCATTCTTGATTAATGTGTTTCTCATTCTTTGCTTGGGTTTGTTTTCTCTTTCTACTTTTTGA
This sequence comes from Eubalaena glacialis, assembly GCF_028564815.1. NCBI lineage: Eukaryota > Metazoa > Chordata > Mammalia > Artiodactyla > Balaenidae > Eubalaena > Eubalaena glacialis. Next base: position 63,181,068 of record NC_083727.1, on the reverse strand, counting down.
GGTGAAAATGTTTTTTTCTTTATTTTCATTCTTTTTTTTAGGAATAGAGAGTTTTTAAGGAATTAGTTTGTCTCACGGTTAAGCTTTTTTCATAGCTCATTAGTTTTGATTACATAATGTTTTAACTAATATTCATTACTAAATACGTTGTAATTGTGATTTTGATTTATTAACTTCAACTAGAAGTCATTTAGGTGGGTGCTTTTTAAGTCATAAACAAACATGCAGGAATAACAAAAATGTTTGACACTTTAGTTACTTGTTCTACATTATCTTTAGCAAATGTAATTTTTTTTTTGGAAAAGTAAAACTAAAATGTAAGTCATTTTTCAAAAAGATTTAAATATTTGCTCTTTTATACATATACTTGTCTGCATATTCACTAGAGCAAACACTGTAGCACTTTTGACTGTCATTGAGTAGGCTGGTTTTGTAGAGACTATAAATATCAGAGCTGGATATTTACCACTATATCATTAATAACACAGCAGAGAAATAATTTTTTTGTGTGAAACATGATAGATATGTTTTGATAGATTGTATCATTTTTAGCAAATATTCCTGTTTTCCTTCCCCTCTATGGAAAGAGCAAGTATACCTCATGCCCCATTGTTGTCGGGCTTGGCCTCATGGCTTGCTTTGACTAATGAGATGTAAGAAAATGTAATGTCTGAAAACTGTAAAAAAACCCATGTCTGAGCAGAAGTATTATATGTGCTTCAATGGTTGTGTTCCTCTTCCATGAGAACAGCATGCCCCAGGTGCTCCTTCTGTCTAGGACCCAGATTGACAGACATGTGGAGCAGAATTGAACTTGATCCACAGTCGAGCAGAGCCAGCATAGCCAGTCCATAGACCTGTGTGCAATAAACAAGTGTTTGTCTTTGAAAGCCACTCAGATTGTGGATTACTGTAAAACATCATCACATCAAACCTGACTGAATTAAACCATCCATCTAGGTTAAAGAAAATCAGGATTTTAAGGGAAAGAACTAACTCAGTCACTGGTGGTATTCTTGCATTTTAATAAGTTTAGTATCATATTTTAAAAGAGCAAGTTTTTTCTACTTTATATATAAATCACATTTCTCATAGTATTGATTTCACCATCCATTATTTATTTGGCCTATTGCTCTAGAGTCATAATATCTGCTTCTCAGGCTTCTGCAGATTTTCGACCATGTGAAATTTGCATGTAGTATGTCTATGGTTCTTTTCTAAATGATCTTTCAGCTCCATTTGAAAAAATGTTTTACTGTCTATGAGCTCTTTTTTTTTCCTTTTTGCCTTATTGTTCTTAAATTAATAATATGAATTTATGGTGAAAACTTGGTGAATATTACCTAAATGAGGTATATAAATGGCAGACCTAGAGTTTAATTTGACTGTTACCTATTGCATGGAAATCATTCATTCACTCCTGCATGCATTCATGCATTCAGGGTCTGCTATGTGGCAGGTACTGTTGGAGATGCTGGTAGTACTAAGAAGGATAAGATATTTTCTATGCACTTGAGACCTTGCAATCTACTGGAGGTCAGAGACAAACGCAAGTATTTGCAGGAGGAGTATGATGGCACCACATAGGAAGATGGTAGGTAGGAAGATCTGCCTCAGTCTAATTGTAGTGGGGAATGGAGGGTGTGCAGGAGTGAAGGAGTGAGTGGAGGACTTTGAGAAGGAGAAAAGCATCATCAGATTTTTGCTTAATTTTTCATTTTATTGAAGTATAATTGACATAAAATTATGTAAGTTTAAGGTATATAACATGGATTTGATATATTTATATTGCAATATTACTGTCATTGATAGCTAATACCTCTATCATGATATACAATTACCATTTCTTCTAGTGATGGGTACAGTTAAGATACAGTTTATTAGCAAGTTTAATGTAATACAGTTTTGTTGTTTATAATCACTGTTAGACTAGATCTAGATCTCCGTAACTTAATTATTTATCTACTAGTTGCAAGTATATATTCTTAAACAACATCTCTTTCATTTCCCTACCTCCTAGCCTTTGGTAACCACCATTCCTTTTTGTTTTTTCAAGTTCATTTTATTTTGGATTCCACTATAAGAGATATCATACAATATTTGTCTTTCATTGTCCGATCCATCTCACTTGGCATAATGACCTCAAGGTCCATCCATGTTGTAAACAAATGGCAGCATTTCCTTTTTTCTCATGACTGAATAGCTTTTCATCGTGTGTGTGTGTGTGTGTGTGTGTATGCACCACATTTTCTTTATCCATTTATCCATAGATGACTCTTAACATTGTTTCCATGTATTGGCTATTGTAAATAATGCTTCAATGAACATGGGGGTGCAGGTGATTTCATTTCTTTGAAGGAACTACCCAAGGCAAGAAAAGGGGTTGCCTTTTCTCCATATCCTCGCCCAACACTTATTTCTTATCTTTTTGATGATAGCACCTCACATCTGTTATTATGACTATGTCATTTTAGTCTTGATTTGCATTTCCCTTATTGATTAGTGATGTTGAGCCCCTTTTCATGTAACTGTTGGCCATTTTGTTGTCTTTTTTGGAAAAAAATGTCTCTACAGGTCCTCTGCCCATTTTTTAATCAGATTTTTAAAAAGTGAGTTGTATGAGTTCTTTATAAATTTTGGACATTAACCGCTATCCAACACATGGTTTGCGAATATTTTCTACCATTCTGTAGTTGCCCTTTCATTTTGTTAGTTGTTTCGTTAGCATTGCAGAAGCTTTGGGGTTTGATCTAGTTCCCCTTACTGATTTTTAATTTTGTTGTTTGTGCTTTGGGTGTCATATGCAAAATATCATTAATAAGACCAATGTCATGGAGCTGTTTTCTTCTAAGAGTTTTGCAGTTTCAGGTCTTATGTTTAAATCTTTAACCTATTTCGAGGCAATTTTTGTGAGTAGTGTAAGGGTAGGGGTCCAGTTTTCTTTTTCTCCATGTGGTTATCCAGTTTTCCCAACACCATTTATTGAAGAGACTGTCCTTTACTCATTATATATTGTTGGTTCCTTTGTCATAGAGTAATTGACCATCTGTGTTGGTTTATTTCAGGGCTCTCTACTTCGTTTCATTGATCTCTGTGTCTGTTTTTATGTCAATACCATACAGTTTTGATTACAATAGATTTGTAATATCGTTTGAAAATGGAGTGTGATGCCTCCAGCTTTGTTCTTTTGTCTCAAGATTACTTTGGCTGTTCAAGGTCTTTTGTGGTTCCATACAAGTCTGAGGATTGTTTTTTCTATTTCTATGAAAAATGCCATTGGATTTTGATAGAGATTGTGTTGAATCTATAATTGGCTTTGGGCAGTTAATTTTAACAATATTAACTCTTCCAATTCATGAATATGGCATTTCTTTACATTATATTGTGTCATCTTTGATTTCTTTAGGCAAAGTCTTGTAGCTTTCATTGTACAGGTCTTTCACTTCCTTGGTCAAATTTATTACTAAGTATTTTATCGTTTTTGAAGCTACTGTGAATGCGATAGTTTTTTTTAAATTTTTCAGATGTTTCATTTTTAGTGTAATAGAAATGCAACTGATTTCTGTGTACTGATTTTATGTCCTGCAACGTTGAGTCTTTGGGATTTTCAATATGTAAGATCATATCATCTGACAATAGTGACTTCCTTTACTATTTGGATGCCTTTTATTTCTTTGGCCTGATTGCTCTAGATAGGATACTTAAGTACTAGGGTTGAATAAGAATAGTAAAAGTGAGCACCTTGTTCCTGATCTTAGAGGAAAAGCTTTCACTTTTTCTTCACTGAGTACGATATTAGCTGTGGGGTTAGTGTATATTGCTTTCAATATAATTAGGTGTGTTTCTTCTACACAGTCTGTTGAGTTTTTATCAAGAAAGAATGCTGTGTTTTGTCAGACGCTGTTTCTGCATTTATTGAGATGATCATATGATTTTAATCTTTCATTCTGTTAATGTGCTGTATCATTTATTGATTTGCATATGTTGAACCATCCTTGAATCCCAGTAATAAATCCAACTTGGTCATGGTACATAATCCTTTTAATGAATTCTTGAATTTGCTAGTATTTTGTTGAGAATTTTTGCATCTGTGTTTTATAGGGAATATTGGTCTATAGTTTTCTATTTTTGTAGGGTTCTTTTCTGGCTTTGGTATCAGGGTAATACTGGCATATAGAATGAGTTCAGAAGTATTCCCTCCTCTCCAGTTTTTTAGAAAAGTGAAAAAGATTGGCATTAATTCTTCTTGAAATGTTTGGTAGAATTCACCAGTGAAGCCATCTGGTCTTGGGGTTTTCAGGGTTGGGATGCTTTTGATTACTGATTCAATCTCCTTAAATGTTATTGGTCTGTTCATACTTTCCATTTCCTGGTTCAGTCTTGGATGGTTAAATTATTCTAGGAAAATATTCATTTCTTCTAGGTTATCTAATTTTTTGGCTTATAATTGTTCATAGTAGTCTCTTAGCATCACATATATTTCTGTAGTGTCAGTTGTAATTTCTTCTCTTTCATTTCTGACTTTATTTCAGTCTTTTGTTTTCTTAGTTATGCTTGAGGCTTTTCCTTTTCCTTTTTTTTCCCCTGAAAAACCACCTCTTGATCTTTTATATACTTTTTCTGGTCTCTATTCCATTTATTTCTGCTAGGATCTTTATTATTCCCTTCCTTCTGCTAACTTTGGGACTAGTTTGCTACTTTTCTAGCTCCTTGAGGTGCAAAGTTAGGTTGTTTATTTGTGATCTTTTTCATTTCTTAATATATGCATTTTCCACTCTCAGAACTGCTTTTGTAACACCATAGGATTGTGTGTGATGTTTCCATTTTCATTTGAGATATTCTTTAATTTTTTTACTTTTTTAAAAATTAAAGTATAATTGACATGTAACATATTAGTTTAAGGTATACAAGGTAAAGATATGATATTTAAGTATACTGTGAAGTGATTAACCACAATGAATCTAGTTCACATCCATCACCATATATGGTTCCAAAATTTTTTTTCTTGTGATGAGAACTTTTAAGATCTACTCTCTCAAGGACTTTCAAATATGCAATACAGTATTATGAATTATAGCCATTATTCAGTACATTACATCCCCATGCTATATTCATCCCCATGCTATATTCATCTTTTAACTGGAAATTTGTATGTTTTGCCCACATTCCACCTCCATGCTCTGGCAACCACCAATCTGTTCTCTGTATCTATGAGCTTGGTTTTTTTGTTGTTGTTTTGTCTTTCTTTTCCACATATAATTGAGATCGTATGGTATTTGTATTTCTCTGACTTACTTCAGTTAGCATAATGCCCTCAAGGTTAATTCATGTTGTTGCAAATGGCAAGGTTTCATTCATTTTTATGGTGGGATATGTTTTATATACGTACACATCCTTTTTTTAATCCATTCATATGTTGATGGACGTTGGGTTGTTTCCTTTTCTTATCTTGGCTATGTAAATAATGCTGCAGTGACCATGAGGGTGCATGTATCTTTTTGACGTAGTGTTTTTGTCTTCCTCAAATACCCAGTAATGGAATTGCCTGACCATATGATGATAGTTCGATTTTTAACTTTTTAAGTAACTCCCTACTGTTTTCCATAGTGGCTGTACCAATTTACATTCCCAAAAATAGTGCACAAGGGCTTCCTTTTCTCTACATGCATGCCAACACTTTTTATTTCTTTTTGATAATAGTCATTCTGATATGCATGCAGTGGTATCTTATTGTGGTTTTAGTTTGCATTTTCCTGATGAGTAGTGATTTTGAGCATCTTTTTGTGTTTTTGTTGGCCCTCTGTATGTCTTCTTTGGAAAAATATCCTTTCAGAACCTTTGCCCATTTTTTTAATAGGTTTTTTTGTTGTTGTTTTTTGCTTTTTGCTACTGAGTTGGAGGACTTTATATATTTTGGATAATAACCCCTTATCAGATACATGATATGCAGATATTTTCTTCCATTGCCTCTTTATTTGTTGATATTTTCCTTTGCCGTACAGAAACGTTTTAGTTTGATGTAGTCCCACTTGTTTATTTTTGCTTTTGTTGCCTTTGGTTTTGGTGTCAAATCCAAAAAATTGCAGCCAAGACCTATGTCATTGAGCTTACTGCCTATATTTTCTTCTAGTTTTATGGTTTCCATTCTTACATTCAAGTTAATCCACTTTTAGTTCTTTTTTCTATATGATGTAAGGTAGTGATCCAGTTGATGTAAGGTAGTGATCCAGTTTTCCTAACACCATTTATTGAAGAGCCTGTCCTTTACCCATTGTATATTTTGGCTCCTTTATCATAGATTACTTGACTATATATGTGTGGGTTCTTATGTTTAATTTTGACATTTTAAGTATAATATGTCTAGGTGTGGTTCTCTTTGGGTTCATTTTATTTTTTATTTGGCACTCTCTGGGCTTCCTTGATCTGGATGTATTTTCTTCCTCAGGATGGGGAATTTTTCAGTCACTGCTTCTCCCTATAAGTTTACTGCCCCTTTCTCTCTCTCTGCTCCTTATAGGACAACATCAAGCAAACTAACTTTCACACAAGTGTCCCAGAAGTCCCTTAATTTATCTTCACTGTTTTTCATTCTTTTTGCTGCTCGGATTAGGTGAGTGCCTCTTGCCCTGTCTTCAAGTTCAGTGATCCTTTCTTCTGCTTCTTCTAGTCTGCTATTGAACCTCTCTAGTGTATTTTTCAGCTCTGTGACCTCTGTTACATTTTCTCTTTGTTGACGTTTTCACTGTGTTCAACCATTCTCTCCTTGAATTTGGTTAGCATTTTTATTACCATTACTTTTCATCTCTTATCAGGTTACTTACTTACTTATCTCTGTTTCTTTAAGGGTTTTTCCCTCTGAGGTTTTATCTTGTTCTTTCATTTGGAACATATTCCTCTATTTCTTCATTTTGCTTGACTCTCTGTGTTGGTTTCTATGCATTTGATGATACATTCACCTCTCTCTCTGTCTTAAAGCATTGGCCTTGCATATGAGATGAACTTTATCATTCAGCCCTTCCCTAGCTCTTGGTTGTCTCAAACCTTTGTAGTTGTCTAAGCAGCCTATTTTATTTTTAACAGCTTCTAGTAGTTGAAGATGTGCTGAGACCAGTCACTGTCCTTAAGGAGAGGATTTCAGGTAGCACCTAGATTCAGGCTGATTAGAATTTAGACCCTCAGCCAGCAGATTTTAACAAGTGCAAATATATTCAGTCCTGTAGGACCACAGTGTAAGCCCTGCTGGCCACCAGAGCCTGGTGATCTGGGGGTGTTTGTTTGCTGGGTGGCAGTCATAAAAATTGGGGCTCCAGTTAAGTGTCTGTTCTTTTCTGGGAGATACCAGTGAGCTATAGTGAGGTAGAGGGAGAGCAAAAAGATGGCATTCTCTGACCTCCATACCCTGAGCACCTCTGTAGACTCTGCAACTGTGCCAAACCTGAAGCTCCCCCTGACCACCAGAGCCAAGTGATATAGAGGCATCCCCTGGCAAGCTGCAAAAGTCAGGGCACCAGCCAAGGATATAAGAATATAACTCCTTTTAAGAATATAACTCCTTTTCTGAAGATAACAGTGATCTGGAGCGAGGCAGAGCGAGAGTGCAAAGATTGTGCCCACTGTCTCCATTCCCTGAGAGTACCTCTGTAGGCTCTTATAAGAAGTGTGCAAAACCAGAAGCCTGCCCCACAGGCCAAAGGTGCTATAGAAGGAAATAGGCCTGTTTCTCAGAAAGACTGTGGGTATGTTTCAGTTGGATATCTGTGCAATGCCGTAGGAGTGGTACTCTACCAAAAACTGTCTGTTGTTACAGTGCCATGGGACCCAGGACACAAGCTCCCCTGGCCTCCAGGTCCAGGTGATCAAGAGGTGTCCCTTCCTGGCAGCTGCAAAATCTAGGTCACCAGACATGTAGAAGCTCCCCTCTGGGAAATACTGGTGCTCTGGAGCATGACAGAGGGAGAGCTCAACAGTGACACCCACTACATGGAGTGAGGCAGATGGGGAGCACAGGGACAGCACCTGCTGAAAGAAGAAAAAGATAAAAAGGAAAAGAAAGTAAAAAAAATGGCACCTGCTGGCTTTAGCAAGCAGAGGGTGAACAGGAAGATAGAGCCCTACAGCCTCTTTCCCCATAGAATATCCCAGCAGACCCTTGCCTCTCAGACCAATGCTTTTAAAACTAGCCAATGAGTTTCTTTTACATAAAATTTGGGTGCTTTTTGAAGGGCTGCTTCTGCACTGGTCCCTGGGATGGATGAGTCTGCATGCAAGCTCTTTAAGAGCTACATCCCTTTGGCTATTCAAAGCCAGATATTTTGGGGACTCATCTTTCAGGGGCTGGTCTTAGGAACTGGTATGCCAGATGTGGGATACAAACTATTTGTTCTTCAGGGAGAAGCTCTGGGTTTTGAGTTCTCACCTGATTGTATGTCACTGCTGGGATGGGGTTTATGGTGAGATCGTATTTCAGCCTTTCCTACCTGCTTTGATGTGGTTTTCCTCTCGTTTGCCAGATGTGATGGGGTCACTCCACCAGGTTCTTTTTGGAGGAGATTGTGCCATATTTAGCTGTAGATTTGGTGTGTCTATGGGAGGAGGTAAGTTCAGGATCTTCCTACATCACCCTCATCACCAGAACCATTTATTTTTCCTACTAGAACAGAGATATGTCAATAAAATTATAAAGTAAAACTACAAAGAAACAAAAATGTTTGACAATCGCTGAGACACAATTTTGTAAAGAAAGTTAACAGTAATCAGCTTAAGTACAGTGAATTATAAAGATCTGTTGATATGGAGGAAAATAACCAGAAGAAACACAAAAATAATTGTCACAGCACATGGAAACATTTCCATAAAAAGTTAGCTTCTACTTGGTCATTTAATTTTTCAGCCCTGTTTAAATTTACATTCCACTGCAGTTTCTACCTGCATGTAATATCTTTTCCACCCCTTCACTTTGAGTCTGTGTGCATCCTTAAAGCTTAATGGGATCTCTTAAGAACACCATACAGTTTGGTCTTGTTTCTTTATCCATCCAGTCACTATGTGCCTTTTCATTGGTGAATTCAATCCATTTACATTCAGAGCAATTTTTTTTACACATATGTATTTATTCTTTTTTAGATTCTTTGCCATGATAGATTATTATAAGATATTGAGCTTCTATGACATCGAGTTTGGTTGATATGGGACCCTCCATGGAAGCCAGTTTCTGCCACTGATTTAGAAACGCTGGTTGAAGCTCTTTGTGTCTGCCACCCCAGTTACCAGAATTCCAGGTCTGGGGGATACAGTGGGAGAAACATTTTAAATATTTATTTATTTTTGGCTGTGTTGGGTCTTCGTTTCTGTGCGAGGGCTTTCTCTAGTTGCGGCAAGCGGGGGCCACTCTTCATCACAGTGCACGGGCCTCTCACTATTGCGGCCTCTCTTGTTGTGGAGCACAGGCTCCAGACGCCCAGGCTCAGTAGTTGTGGCTCACGGGTCTAGTTGCTCCGCGGCATGTGGGATCTTCCCAGACCAGGGCTCGAACCCATGTCCCCTGCATTGGCAGGCAGACTCCCAACCACTGCGCCACCAGGGAAGCCCCCAGAGCAATTATTAATATGTAATCTTATCAACTGCAGTCTGGTTTTGTATTTCCATTATTTCTTTTTCTCTCTTTCTGCCTACATTTGTAAATTGGTTATTTTTCATGGTGGTATGGTCTTTTTCCCCGTTTTGTGCGTCTGCTCTAGATTTGTGCTTTGTGGTTATCAAGGGGGGGTTCCATAAAACATCTCATAGATAAAACAGTCCATTTTAGGTTTATAGAAACTTATCTTTAACCCCCTAAGGTATCCATTATTTTGCTCCTCCCTTTTGCATATTGATGCCACAATTTACCTCTTTTTTATTGTATATTTATTAACTTATAGTAGGTATAGTTATTTTTCCTACTTTCATTTAACCTTTATACTATAGTTGAGTAGTTAACACACCATCCTCCTACAGAATTATAGTTTTCTAAGTCTGGCTGTATATTTCTCATCTTTACCAGAGTATTTTGTAATTTTGTATGTTTTCATTTCAGCTTGAAGAACTCCTTTCAGCATTTCTTGCAAGGCAGATCTAATAGTGGTGAACTCCCTCAGATTTTTTTTGTCTGGGAGAGGCTTTACTTCTTCATATCTAAAGGATAACTTTGCTAGATAAAGTAGTCTTGGCTGGCCATTTTTATCTTTCAGCTCTTCAAATATGTCATTCCACTGTCCTCTGGCCTATTGAATTTCTACAGAGAAATCTGCTGATAGCCTATTGGCAGTCTTTTGTAAGTTCTCTTCTTTTTTTTTTCCTTGCCTGCCTTTAATGTCTTGGAGAATGTCTTTTTGCATTGAGATACTAGGATGATCTACTAGCTTTGTGGACTTGTATGTCCAAGTCTTTCCTCAGATTTTGGAAGTTCTCAGCTATTATTCTTTAATTTAACTTCCTGCCCCTGCCTTCTCTGTCTGGAATTCCGATTATCCTGACATTTGTCAGGATATATGGATACCCATAGATCAAGTAGGAATTCTTTGTTCTTTTTCTAAGTTCCCTCTTCTCTTTTGTGTTATTTCAAAATTTCTATCCTCCATGTCGGTTTTTCTATCTTCGTATGCTCTGCCTTGCTGCATATTCTCTGCATTGCATGCTATCCAGCTCCAGAATTTTTGTTTGGTTCTTTCTTAAAATTTCTTTCTCTTTAATGAAGGGTCATTTTGTTCACATATTTTATTCCTGGTTTTATTGAATTGTGTTTCTGAGTTTTCTTGTAACCTGTTGAGTTTCTTCATAACATCTATTTTCAACTCTTTATCAGATAGGTTGCAATATTCTGTGCCTTTGAGTTTGATTGCTAGAAATAATTTTTATGTGATGCCATGTTTCCTTGATGTTTCCTAATCCCTTTAGATTTGCATTGTTGTTTTTGCATATGAAGTAGTAGATACCTTCTTAACTCTTTTCTTGTTGCCTTCAGCAGATGGTATGTTATATTCTGTAGTGTTGATATTATCCGAGTTTTTACTCTGTTTTTGTGAATTTATACCTGCTCCAGTCTTCTTGTTCCCTCTTTTGGGTGAGTTTTTAAACATTTATGCCCTCTCTGTTTCTTACAGTTCACCAGGCTGGCTATTGGAAACCTCTCTTGTTTTCCAAAAGGTTGCTATAGCTCAAGCTCATGGTTTCTGAGCATGCTCTCAGTCTATTGGAGCTTTCTCTTGCAGTGGCACTTGGGAGCCCACACAAGGAGCCAACATAGAGTGGGGGGAAAGTGTGGGTTTAGCACTGGGTACATTGGGGGCACCTGCAGATCCAGTAGGGTGATCCGAGTGGCTCCTAGGTGGACTTCTGCTAAGAACAATCCCTTTCCCACCAATTGAAGTTCTAATTTGCATATTGTTCCTAATATCCTCCCTACCCCCGGTTATAAAGCTCCCATCTTAGTACTCCAGTTGCTGGTGAAGAAATGATTTTTCCAGCCACTTCCAGTCTAGCTGGGCACTCACTCACTGCTTTCCTTTTCCCCTTCCAGTGTTTCTTTGGGCAGAGGCATGGTGCCAGGAAAGCTTTTCTTCTGCCTTCTGTTGCAACCTCCCGTTGGGAGGACTAGACTTCTGCAAGTTCTCTGTCTCATATGTGAGTGCCTGGCAAGAACAAAAAGGGTCTAGGCAGTTTGGCTGGCTCCTCTGGTTCCCCAGCTTGAACAGACGTTTGTCTCTTACCATCTTTGTGGTGGGTTAGACAACTCCTGGGTTCCTTGGAATAAGACACTAGGTCCCAGAACACCACAAAGGCACTTTTGCTCATGTATGAATGTCCAATTTGTTGATTTAAAAAGGAATATATAGTAGGAACATTTTATGTCATCATGTTGCTAATGTCACTCTCCAGGATCATCAGATTTTCACTTTAGAAAGTTCACTTTGGGTGCATGGTCAAAAATTAGAAGCATGAAATGAGGGAACATTTATAGGACCCTTACTTCCCCATCTAAAGATAATGCAAACATTTGATTTTATATATAACATTCTATCATTTTTAAAGTCATTGTAGTATTGGTCTAATAGATTTTTCCAAATGGAACAGTGGAATGGTGATACATCACATTATTTATTCACTAAACCTACAAGGTAATATTATTGCAATTAATATTTTCCCTCATTTCTAACTTATTAAGTATTGTATAAAATAATGGCTTTTTGAATTACTATAAATGTATTGATCTGCACTTCTTTACGAAAAAGAAGGAAGCTATGTAGAGTTTGCAACTTTAAAAGCAAATTCATTATAATATAGGATATTTGCTTAAATTTGGTGTCCTTTATATATAAAATGGAAACTTACTTAGGAAATGTTACAGCTAAAGGGAGATTACCCAAGGTTACATTATATAAGAGTATGAAAATACCCATACCATTGCCACTTTTCTTTCAATTGAAGTTACAAAGCACATACATACCAGAGCTACTGCAAAATCTAACTGCCCTCGCCATACTTACAATATACTGCACAAATGAAATTGACCTTACTTTGTTACTAATAAAAACTTTCTTTGTATAATATTACTGAAATCTTATTTTATTAAAAGTAGAGAATTATAGTTTCACTAAATGCTGTCTGACTTTATAATTATGTGAAAACTAGTAGCACTGATTAATGTAAAATATATTTCACTTTAATTAGGTGGTTGAAAACAAAGGCATTTTATATTGCAGTAGCATAGAAGTCTCTAATTCCATACATGCTTCATAGAAACCAAACTCTAAAATTAAAATATTGTCAATAAGTTGATTATATTGCCATAAAGTATTTTAATGGTAAGTCAGTAAAATTAGTAATAAAAGTGAAAATTCTCAGTTGTTTTTGCAGATCTTAAGTAGACAGTACACATGATATTTCCCTTAATCTACTCCAGTAGTTATAAATGACATACAAAATGGTTTTGGTAACCATAATTAGTTTTTCTTGATTTATATATAACTAACCTTTTTTGGTTACTGCTTTCTGCTATCATGGTAAACCACATCAATAACAAGCATTCTGAAAATTATTGTCCATTATAGTACTAGTTTTTGATGTTTTAAAGTAATTTTGTTATAAATTATTTGAATAAGAGTACACATTAAATGTAGATTATTTTGTAAAATGCTATTTTAATGGTATAGGAGAAGCTGTCATTTTTGCACAGCAAAGGAAACCGTAAACAAAACGAAAAGACAAGACTTCCCTGGTGGTGCAGTGGTTAGGAATCCACCTGCCAATGCAGGGGACACGGGTTCAAACCCTGGTCCGGGAAGATCCCACATACTGCGGAGCAACTAAGCCTGTGCTCTAGAGCCCGCAAGCCACAACTACTGAAGGCCATGCTCCGCAACAAGAGAAGCCACCACAGTGAGAAGCCCACGCACCGCAACGAAGAGTAGTCCCTGCTCGCCGCAACTAGAGAAAGCCCGCACACAGCAACAAAGATCCAATGCAGCCATAAATAAATAAATAAGTTATAAAAAAAAATAAAGACAGCCTAAAGAATGGGAGAACATATTTGCAAACAATGCAACTGACAAGTGCTTAATTTCCAAAATACACAGACAGCTCATACAACTCAACAAAAAAAAACAAACAACCCAATCCAAAAATGGGCAGAAGACCTAAATAGACATTTCTCCAAAGAAGAAATACAGATGACCAGTAGGCATATGAAAAGATGCTCAGCATTGCTAATTATTAGAGAAATGCAAATCAAAACTACAATGAGGTGCCACTTCACACCTGTCAGAATGGCAATCATTAAAAAGTCTACAAATAACAAATGCTGGAGAGGATGTGGAGAAAAGGGAACCCTCCTACACTGTTGGTGGGAATGTAACTTGGTGCAGCCACTGTTGAAAACACTATGGAGGTTCCTCAGAAAACTAAAAATAGAATTACCATATGATCCAGCAGACCCATTCCTGGGCATATATCCAGACAAAACTAGAATTCAAAAAGATACATGCACCCCAATGTTCATAGCAGCACTGTTCACAGTAGTCAAGACATGGAAACAACCTAAATGTCCATCAACAGATGAATGGATAAAGATGTGGTACATATATACAATGGAATACTACTCAGCCATTAAAAAAAAGAATGAAATAATGCCAGTTGCAGCAACATGGATGCAACTAGAGATTATCATACTAAATGAAGTCAGAAAGACAAATATCATATGATATCACTTACATGTGGAATCTAAAATATGCCACAAATGAACCTATCTATGAAACAGAATCACGGACTGGTAGTTGCCAGGGGAGAGGGTTGGTAGATGTAAGCTTTTATATACAGAATGGATAAACAACATTCAATATCCTATGATAAACCATAATGGAAAAGAATATGAATATAAAAAATGTGTATATATGTATAACTGAATCACTTCACTGTATGGCAGTAATTAACACAACATTGTAAATCAACTATAATTGAAAAAGCATTCACCTTAAATTAAGGTTATTAAGTCAGTTTATTAAAAATATGGGATATGATTTCCTTTTTATTTTTACATCATAATTTTTTCTCTAATCAATATTTTTTGTTTTAGGTCACTTTTCACATTGAACCATATAAGAATCGAGATGATAAAAACATGTACCGAAATGTCAAATACATTATAGACAAGTGAGTTTCTTCTGTCCTATAATTACTGTTATATGATCCAATGATAATTACTGTTATAAGAAAAGTATATTTAAATTATATTTGAGAGATTTGAATGACTTATAGTATGACATATTATTAGTTTAAACTAATTTTGTAATGAATACTGCAATCATTGTAAAGAACATTTCTGATAATTTCCTTATAATTCACTTTCTGTATGAATAGTTACAGGTTCCTGTTTTTACTGTTTTATGTGTATATTAGACTATGATTTCTGTCATCTGACATTTAAATTGGTATTCTGTAAATCTTATGAATATAGAGTTGTCTTTTTAAAAGAAAGTTCAGAGTATGAAATATGAATTGTTTTTTGCAATTTTGAATTGCTATTAGATATGCTATTAGATCTAATATTTTCATTTAGTATGATTACAAGGAAAGAATTTATTAATACAGTTTCATTTTGTTTAAGGGTTTACTGATAATAGTCTGTGACAGATGCCATACTCTTACAAAATCATGTCAGCAACAGTGGGACATTTATCACTTATACAAAAAAAAAAAAGTATTTTCATGTAGAAAATGGGCTTTTTATTGTGTTAGTCATCATTTCTAAACCTCAGTATAATTTCTTGTTTGTTAATGTCTTAATGTATCCAGTATCTCATTTTTCAATGTGTAAAATTAAAAATGCATTTTTAATGTTTACACTTATATAGCTAATTCCCCAAAGGTGAACAATGTGCTTAAACTGCACTGATTACCTTCATTTTCAATACATAAACAATTATTGTCTATTGCAAATGAGTTATGAATATTCATTTTGCTTTCATATATGTTTGTATTCTAGATATGGAAATCATCCTGCCTTTTACAGGTACAAGACTAAGAACGGCAGTGCTCTTCCAATGTTTTATGTCTATGATTCCTATATCACAACAGCTGAAAAATGGGCCAATCTGTTAACCAGCTCAGGGTCTCAGAGCATTCGCAACTCTCCTTATGATGCATTGTTTATTGCACTTCTAGTAGAAAAAAAGCATAGATATGAAATTCTTCGAGGTGGTTTTGATGGAATTTATACGTATTTTGCCACAAATGGCTTTACTTATGGCTCATCCTATGAGAACTGGGCTAAGCTAAAAATTTTTTGTGATCAGTTCGACCTAATGTTCATCCCAAGTGTGGGCCCAGGATACATAGATACCAGCATCCGTCCGTGGAACACTCAAAACACTCGCAACCGAGTCAATGGGAAATATTACGAGGAGGCTCTGAGTGCTGCACTCCAAGCCCACCCCAATATAATTTCCATCACCTCTTTTAATGAGTGGCATGAAGGAACTCAGATTGAAAAAGCTATTCCCAAAAGAACCAGTAATACCGTGTACCTGGATTACCGGCCTCATAAACCAAGTCTTTATCTAGATCTAACTCGTAAGTGGTCTGAAAAATACAGTAAGGAAAGAGCAACTTATGCATTAGATCACCAGCTACCTGTTTCTTAATGCATTGATTAAAGTTTAATAAATAATTATAGAAATCACCTAATTTCAATACATTCCTTTTGTTTTGAGTTATGGAAAGAAAACTGTCAAAGTCAGTATGTACTATTATCTCTAATAAAAATAATTTGTACATTTTTAAAGGTAGTAACATTATCATTGCCACCTTTCACGATGGCGATGTTGCACTGAGAAAAGCTGTGCAAATAACATTCCTTGTGGCATAATTTGCTGAATTTCTGACTGGAATTGAAGTCCTGCTTTATAGCTATTTTTGTTTCACAATAGGTAATTGCTTGTGTTATACAGAGTAGTTAGCACACAATTAAATCCTACTTGTATTATGGGCCCAAAGAAATAGGACTGTGTATATATTTGATATGTCTATTGAAGAACAAAGACCTAAAAGATAATGTACATGGTTCCTTTTTCATTTTTTTTAATGATCCAGTCAACTTCGTCATATTAGCATTCAGACTGAATAACTCTCCAATAACAATTCTTCAGAAAAAAATCATATGCCTTAAGCCTTACTGTGAACCATATTGTGTTAGGAAGGTCTGCTTTCTACAGCACAATATGTATCATCATTTGCAGATTTTTGGTTTCCTAGAGCTTGCTAGGTGTTTTGCATGTCTAATGTTTCTACATTATAATGCTGAATTTCAGGCTTTAGAAGTAAGGAAAATCTTTTCATAAAGGTTAAGGATTGCTTCTCAGTTATTTAAAAAAATAGCTACTCTACAATTATTATGAAAATACAATGCCTCAAATGCTATTTTAGGATACCTTGTCAATCTTTAACTTATTTTATTATTCATATTTTTAAATTTAATGTTAATCAGAGACCAACTGTTAGATAAGAAAAAGTTGATACTATCATTGGATTGCCTTCTTTTAAGATTTTAAGCTATTTTTACTAAAACTAATAGAGAAAATTTACTTACCATTTCAGATTTTAAGGATATGGAGATGAAAGTTCATTACTAAGTTTGACTTTTTATTAGGTATAACACTTAATGATGGAAATATTTAAGACTTTATTGTCTATAATATAACATCCCCATCTAAAAACATTATACTTTTATGTTACCTAACAGGTTAAAGAGTTGTGATCAATTGTCATATTGTGACAAATTAATCATCTGTAAAAATGAATCTCTTTATTTTAAAAACTAGAGAAAATACACTCTATTATTATAGTTAATATTTGTAACTAGAACTATAGTAAAAAATCTAATATATATGCTATTACATGAATTTTTTTTTAGATATTTAATTTATTAAATGTAAGCAATAGGGAAATACTAAACAACAATACATATAAATATTCTGAATATATGGACATTCATTCAGAAACAAATTAGCAGTGGAATTTACCATAAAATAACTCATTAGACAATGAAATTTAATTTTAAGCCATGCTTTTGAAGTTAACTATCATGTCTTTGAAAAGAAGCATGATTAATGTTAAACTTATTTATAACTGAGAATTTGCCATTTCTCAGAATGTTCAGACCATGGGAAATCAGTATAATAGTAATTAGTAATTCACCTTCTAGAGGAAATTACAAGAATAAATCACTGTAATGTTACAACTAAGCATCTTCATAGTAACACTCATACAGATATAACCTGTGGATTTTTTTTTTTCTTACATCCAGTTAGCCACTATATGTTATCTTAGGGATAAACTCTAAATATGTTATACCTAATAATATTTATAACATACCATATTTTATTAAAGTTTAGTTAGAGAGATCTCTAACACAGGAATTTTTGTCATTGCTTATGTTGTATGTTTGAACCCATAATGACAGACAATTTTATGAAATAGTTCTGAGATTAAGAGAAAGTGTATAAAAACAAGGTCAGCAAATCCTCAACACGGACACCACCATTTCTCTCCTGCTCCCATTGCAGACATATAGATAGATCATCTAGGACTGCAGAATTTCCCTCTGAGCTTTGTTCTAATGCACTACCCCAACCAGCCACTGACAGTCGGTTTCAAAGTAAGAAAAAATAGATTCTGTCTTCATTGCAGAAAGTTAATTAATTCTCAAGGGAAGAATGTTTGGAATCAGCTCTAATGATACTTTACTGATTTATAACTATTTGAATATCATGTTTCTTTTCTCCTGTTCTTAAAAAAACAGTTATTAGAAGGAATTATCTCTAATAATTTTGTTATTCTTAGGGAAGGACGCTTTCAAAATCTTCCTCAGGTATTCATTACAGCTGCCTTTACCATTTGACTTATAACAAGTTTAGATTGCATAATCACAAGAAATCAATTCTTTGCTTTTATTTAATTCAATAAACTAAAGTAACTGTTAAAGAAAAAACAGTGTAATATATGCAATGCATGAATCAAAATGAATTATTTTATGGTTTAATCAGTCTAATTGTTTTGACTGTATAGAAACCAAATCTTTCTTTTACTACTCTCTTTAAGGACTGATATTGTCAAAAACTGCTGTAATTAATGTTGATCTCAGCTGTATATTAACTTTTTTGTTTTAAGAGTAATTTTAAAATGACTATTTTGTTACATGAAGTAGTTAACTTTCACCTAATAAAAGCATACACGGAATAAATTGTACGTTAGATATAAAAATCTTTTTTTTGAAATGTTTTATTTAATTTCTGATTAACAGTTCAAAAGTAGTATTCAGTCGCCACTCTATATATCTTCTCTATTTGAAATATACAGCATTTAAAAAGTAGGTATCTTTTAACTGTACTTTTAAAATCTGTGAATTTGTGTTATACACACAAAAATATGAATTTTTTAAATTTGGAAGATGGTTTCTTATTTTTTTATTCTTTGGGCATAATCATATATGAGCTCCAACATCCTTTAGAAAATTGATCTTCCCCTAAAACAGCAAAAGTAACAAGCCACTAGAGAACCTACCAAGTTCATAACCAAGCCCTTTTTGAAACTGATCACAGTTATTCAATTTAAGCACAGTGACTGCTCCTAAACTCTATAGTGCCTACAGAAGCAGTCCTTAAAAGTCTTTATCTAAATTTTGAATTAAGGTTGAACACTCTCATGTCCCATAGTGTAGAAGCAATACTTTATTTATGACCAGCAAAATTTAAGTTATTTTTATAAATATTTACAATTTCAAAAGGAAAAATTGAGCCAAAAAGTTTTTGGCTCAGCTATTCCTTTTTTTTAAAAAAAAGTACTGTAAATTTAAATGTACTTTAAATTTAAATTATATACTGACTGTTATATATCCACATAAAGGCTAAATGTTATAGTATGCTTAGTATAGGATTATTATCCTTGAGAATGCAGGTACTACTTTGGCTTACTTACAGAGTCATCCTTAGTCAAGTCAAAGAACTTAGCGGTAGTGCTATTATATTCCAACTATCACTGAATGGGGGAACATTTTTCAATGTTATTAGATTTTGTTGTTATAATTACCATTTATTATATCAAAAGACAAAATAATTTAAGACCTAATAAGCAAATACTCATAGATCTAAAATTTACTGAAGTCAAAACATAGTGACACTTTTTATATTGTATGTTCTAAACTTCATTTAAAGCATCTTATATATTGAAGTTCAAATTTCTCATTTATATAACCTTAAATGTAACCATAAAGTTAAAAAGCCTTTTAGAGTCTGTCTCATTGAAATAATTATTTCATGAAACAAAATAATGATGTACCATGGTAGTGATAATTCTGTATACAATTCAACTTACAGTATATGATTGTATTGTCATGCTTTTGTGTTTTTACTTTAGATTTTTTTTATTAATTTTTATTGGAGTATGGTTGCTTTACAATGTTGTGTTAGCCTCCACTGCACAACAGAATGAATCAGCCATACATATACAGATTTCTCCTACTTTAGATTTTTAACCTAGTCTTTTAAAAAGTCAAAACAACAATCATTATAAACAATACAAAGTGGCAGTCTTCAGCTACTCAGTAGCATTTAAAATACATTATGTCCATGCATAAAAGTATTTTTCAGTCCGTTTTATAAAAGCCATTTTCAAAGCACTATATATCACCATGTTAATTTGATTATAGTATCTAACAATGTGACTTTTATACGGATCTTGAAAATATCATATGCAAAAGAGAAAAATACTTAGAAGAAATTCAATTGTAATACATGCAGTACAGTTTAGAAATGTATATGTTTGAACAGTCACCTAAGAATAGCAGCCACACTTTTTTTAGTTTATACATACTAAATTTATATTTGAGTACTGCCGTTCTATATATCGTTTTTAATTACCCATATTATCCATATGGCAGACGATTAAGCCATTACTATTAAAATTGTGCAGTCCAATCTGACTTCATGTAAAAAGTCAACTGCAAATCTGATAGCTAAATTCTTACTTGAAAATTTGCTGCATTGTTATATTTAAAGTACATTCTTGAAAATTATGCTCTTGGCTTTTTAGGTTCTTGTAAGAACAATATTTAGTGACAGTCATTATATGAACAGTAGTTGAGCTGAAATTCTGTTTTATTTTTCCTCATGACTGTTTGTAGCTAAAGGCTTAATTTAATCCTCAAATAAAATATTCCATTAATGCACATTATTTTCTCATTTCATTTTTTTACTTGAGTCATTCTTAAATAAAATTTAGGTAGTGTTTCCTCCTATATGTGCATGCTGATTCTTTGCAAAAAGGATTTGACATATTTTTCATAAGAAACTGTTACAAAATTAATATATATAAACGAATGATGGAATTTTAAAAAGGAACATACATATATGATACTAGCATATATGGTTGACTACACATTTGGTATTGAGAGCTTCTGAGTAGTTAATGCAAGATGTTACATGGCTCTTGTTGCCAGAAAAGAAGCACCTCCTTTCATATGCAAGGCAAACTTTGCCTTGTCAATACATTTTAAAATACATTTCTCAAATAGGCATCAGGTTTAAACCCTATAGAGTCATAGTTTAAAACCTATTGGAGACTGGTAGGCAATATAAATGCATCAGGTTTAAACCCTATAGAGTCATAGCGACTGTGGACAACTGTCATCTAATAAGAGTAGTTGCTAACAGCTCCTGTCAGCATTGCCCCTTCTGTAGCTGTGGGTCCCTAAAACGAGGAAGTATGTATGCCTGCGTGTTTGTAAATTTTTCTAATTATAACATGCTGGCAGATACTGCAAAAGATTTTTAAAATATTCGCTGGTTGGCTCTAGTTCATTGGTCACTAGTTTGTGACTGCTGATGTAAAGATTGTAAAACTGGATTATGAAAAATGTCCTGAACGTTTTTTAACACTCAAGGGGATTTCATATGACTAGTTATTGTGATGATTATTGGATATATTCCAAGTATAAAACAATAAAACACAAGTCAGTGAAAGTGAATCCATGTGGCTCTGATGGTGTGATGATAGCTTTCCCCAGGTCTTATCTCATCAGAAATTAAAGCACCAAAAAAGTGAGTTAGGTGCATATCTCTCAGCCAATCTTCTCTATTATTCCTCCTAATTTGACTTTTGAATAGCTGATTTGAATTAATACTCACTGAGAGGGACTTGGAATGCTTTTTATTCTGTTGCTTTTTAAATATGGATCCATTGTTGAAGCCTGGCAAGTAGGTAGAAAAAAAACTGTAGATAATTGTGTTTAATTCTAGTCTCCACTTCTGCAACCTACTTTCTGTCCTTTTACTGCCTGCCTGCCTGCCTGCCTCTGCCTACCTGCCCGCTATTCAGCCTTCCTATCTTTCTTAGTCTCAACTCACCTGCCTTTCTTATCTGCTTTGTTTCAAAAAGGATGTTAGTGATTTGTTAGAATACATAACATGTAACAATATAGTCTCAAAAGGAGAGCAAGAATAAAAATACACTTATTGAGCCCAGCATTAAATAAAAACTGAATAATGTGGTAAATACACTGCTAAACTGGTGGTAACAAATTTAACTCCAAGCTTTGAGTAGCCAGTATGAAAAAGAACATCTCTTCATGTACACATTGTGCATTGTCCATAGTATAAGATAGAAATTAATTTCTCAAGAAAAGTATAGCTGCTTTGCTATTAAGAGAGGAATTTCTTCTGAGGAGTCTCATAAAGAAGATACTAATAATATAATACAATAAAGATTATATTAATCTTAATAATGAGTGTGGTGGTGAAGGGGATATACACTTAAGTCAGGTGCTAGCTTCTTTCAAGATACATTTTTTAACTAATAAAGCATTATGTTTTAGGTGATGCAGTTTACATTTTTGGATTCCTTATGTCTAATCAGCTATATCCATGACAGAGCTTTTCTCATAAGTAATCAAAATGAAAGGCAACTGAGTCAAATATAGATTAGTTCCAGAAGGGAAAATGAAATTAACTATATAGCTCAGAATTTTATACAGAAAAAGATTTATATTTGCTGAATTGGTAGTATATTAACCATAGCTCACCATTCATTAACAAAAAATAAACCAAAACGTTTACTATAAACTGATCTGTCCAGTTTCTGTATCTTTAAAAGGAGGGGATTGGGTTGGATGATGGCTCAGATTGCTAATCAGCACTAAAATTATTTTTATATTAATGTTATTAACAGCATCAAAAGAAAAAGAAAAAAGTCTGCATTTCTATAATTAAGACAAAAATCTGCCGGGGGGGGGGGGCGGAGAATTCTATAAGACTATACCAACCTTAAAATTAACATTTGTCATCCAATCTATATTTTATTACTCTATCTTTTCCTTTCATATAACATTGTTTTGGATATTAAATATGTTCATACAAATAGAGTGCCTAAAACAGCCCTGAAACATGGTAATGTTCAACAAATGTTGGCCATTACTGTCATTTTTATACTCAAAAGAGGAACAACCCAAATGTCCTTCAGTGGGTAAAAGGATAAATTAACCTGGTACATTCATACAGTATTGCTTGGCAATAATAAGAAACAAAACACTGATACATACAACCACATGGATGAATCTCAAATGCATTATGTTAAGTAAAAGAAGTCAGCCTCCAAGGATTATGTACTTTATGATTCTATTTATATGACATTCTGGAAAAGACAGAACTACAGACAGATTAGTAGCCACTAAGGTTTAGGAGTGAGGGAACTATTCTGTATCCTGACTGAGGTAGTGATTACCTGAGTCTGTACATCTCCCCAAATTCAAAGCTATACAACTCCCCCACCAGCAAACCCAAAACAACAAATGAATTTTCTGTATATTAATATTTTTAAAAACCCACAATGTGGTATTACTACACACTGATACAAATGGCTAAAATTAAAAGGACTGACAATGCTAAAGCTCTCATACTTTTCTGATGTTAGTACAAAACATTTCACCTACTTTCAAAAACCATTTGGCATTTTCTTGTTAAGTTAATCACTATCTTTACCATATGACCAACAATACCTCTTCCACTAGTAGTAGACTTTCTCATCTTCCCTCCTCATTCTCTCCATTCATGACACTGTCATTCATGCCACACAACCAGAAACCTAGGGTCATTCTTTGCCTTATCACACTCTCTCATGCTCTAAATTCCATCAACCATTAAGTACTACTTCCTTTTTTCCCTAGCTATTTCCTAAATATTTATGCTATTCTGTGTGCTGTTTCTGATCATATCCAGGACATCATCATTTTTCACTTGGCCTATCATATCTTCTCAATTAGTTTATATACCTACTGTCTAACTCAAATCAATCTCTAGACTCAGAGTCTAGGCCATTCTCTTGCTTCAAATTATGTAAGTGACTCCCAATTGCCTGCCTATGGAAGAAAGCACAAACTTCTTCACAAGGTATACAAGATGTCCCATTAATGTCCTATACCTACAATGACAGTCTTCTCTCCTCTTTTTTTTCCCTCAGAGTTTCTGCTACAGTAATATTATCCCTCAGATTATACTTCAGAGGGATAACCAAAATTTATAACCTCATGAAGACTGGGGTTTTTTGTGGTTTTTTTTTTTTTTCAAGTGATGTCTTTCCCATTGTTCCTCACTTAGTTTCCTCCTACTGGAAAGAGGATGAGAATGGGACAGGAAAGTAAAGGAAAAAAAGGAAATAAATATTTCTAACAAGAATCTAATGTGTATCAAACACTGTGTTAAGTGCTGTCCATGTTACTTCATGAAATACTCATCCAACATTCTGAGGTAGCTTTTGTTTATTTTATAGTTAAGAAAACTATATGTACCGAAATTGCCGGTGTCCCACAGTTGAGTAGAAATAGAGCTGAGAAAACTATGCCATTCTACTATAGTGTCAACTTATGTGGTAATATTTCCCTACACCCAAGGTTTTTCCTACACTCATACAGGTTAGGCAGAGTACACTTCTAGCACCTGCTACTTTGTTTTGAGATAAGTTTCATACATGAGTATCTTTCTTTCTACTATAAGCACATTGAGGGTAGGAAATATCTTTGTTTTAATTTCTTTTAAGAACATAAAATACACATAGAAAAGAGAACATAATATAGAAGTCTCTTTAAAAAATACAGTCATAGATCCAACACTAAATTTAATGAAATGCAGCATTCCCTGGAACTTTGAAGCCTGGCCCTAATTAGTGAGTGTGTCTTTTCCACCTTTATATCCCCAGTGCCCAGCACAGAGTAGGTGCAAATTAAACATTTGTTGAACTGAAGATAGATTCATATGAAACTTTGCATATACAAAACAATGTGTTACACAAGATTTCTGTTCATGAACATTTCTTATTGTTATTCTATTCCCCTTGGGCTACTTGCAAGAAAACTGTAGACGTCTTCCATGATTTCATGGTTGTAGCCAAATAATATTGGCATATATAATTTCATTTTATCTGCATTAACTAACATTAAAAATGCAGCTGTAGGAGACCTTCAAGATGGCGGAGGAGTAAGACGTGGAGATCACCTCTCTCCCCACAAACACATCAGAAATACATCTACATGCAGAACAACTCCTACAGAACACTTTCTGAACGCTGGCAGAAGACCTCAGACTTCCCAAAAGGCAAGAAACTCCCAATGTACCTGGCCGTGTGGCTGACAGGGTCTTGGTGCTCCAGCTGGGTGTCAGGCCTGAGCCTCTGAGGTGAGAAAGTGAGTTCAGGACATTGGTCCACCAGAGACCACCCGGCTCCACATAATATCAAACGGCGAAAGATCTCCCAGAGATCTCCATCTCAACGCTAAGACCCAGCTCCACTCAACGACCAGCAAGCTACAGTGCTGGACACCCTATGCCAAACAACTAGCAAGACAGGAACACAACCACACCCATTAGCAGAGAGGCTGCCTAAAATCATACTAAGTTCACAGACACCCCAAAACACACCACTGGATGCGGTCCTACCCAACAGAAAGATGAGATCCAGCCTCATCCACCAGAACACAGGCACCAGTCCCCTCCACCAGGGAGCCTACACAACCCACTGAACCAAACTTACTCATTGGGGGCAGACAACAAAAACAACGGGAACTACGAATCTGCAGCCTGTGAAAAGGAGACCCCAAACACAGTAAGTTAAGCAAAATGAGAAGACAGAGAAATACACAGCAGATGAAGGAGCAAGGTAAAAACCCACCAGACCAAACAAATGAAGAGGAAATAGGCAGTCTGCCTGAAAAAGAATTCAGAATAATGGTAGTAAAAATGATCCAAAATCTTGGAAATAGAATGGAGAAGATACAAGAAACTTTTAACAAGGACCCAGAAGAACTAAAGAGCAAACAAACAATGATGAACAACACAATAAATGAAATTAAAAATTCTCTAGAAGGAATCAATATCAGAATATCTGAGGCAGGAAGAATGGATAAGTGACCTGGAAGATAAAATAGTGGAAATAACTACCGCAGAGCAGAATAAAGAAAAAAGAATGAAAAGAATTGAAGATACTCTTAGAGACCTCTAGGACAACATTAAACACACCAACATTCGAATTATAGGGGTCACAGAAGAAGAAGAGAAAAAGAAAGGGACTGAGAAAATATTTGAAGAGATTATAGTTGAAAATTTCCATAATATGGGAAAGGAAATAGTCAATCAAGTCCAGGAAGCACACAGAGTCCCACACAGGATAAATCCAAGGAGAAAAACACCAAGACACATGCTAATCAAGCTATCAAAAATTAAATACAAAGAAAAAATTTTAAAAGCAGCAAGGGAAAAGCAGCAAATAACATACAAAGGAATCCCCATAAGGTTAACAGCTGATCTTTCATCAGAAACTCTGCAAGCCAGAAGGGAGTGGCAGGACATATTTAATGTAATGAAAGAGAAAAACCTACAACCAAGATTACTCTACCCAGCAAGGATCTCATTCAGATTCGACGGAGAAATTAAAACCTTTACAGACAAGCAAAAGCTAAGAGAATTCAGCACCACCAAACCAGCTTTACAACTAATGCTAAAGGAACTTCTCTAGGCAGAAAACGTAAGAGAAGGAAAAGACCTACAATAACAAACCCCCCAAAATTAAGAAAATTGTAATAGGAACATACATATCAATAATTACCTTAAATGTAAATGGATTACATGCTCCCACCAAAAGACACAGACTGGCTGAATGGATACAAAAATAAGACCCATATATATGCTGTCTACAGGAGACCCATTTCAGACCTAGGCACACATACAGACTGAAAGTGAGGGAATGGAAAAAGCTATTCCTTGCAAATGGAAATCAAATGAAAGCTGGAGTAGCAATTCTCATATCAGACAAAATGGACTTTAAAATAAAGACTATTACAAGAGACAAAGAAGGACACTACATAATGATCAAGGGATCAATCCAAGAAGAAGATATAACAATTGTAAATATTTATGCACCCAACACAGGAGCACCTCAATACATAAGGCAAATGCTAACAGCCATAAAAGGGGAAATCAACAGTAACACAATCATAGTAGGGGATGTTAACACCCCACTTTCACCAATGGACAGATTATCCAAAATGAAAATAAATAAGGAAACACAAGCTTTAAATGACACATTAAACAAGACAGACTTAACTGATATGTATAGGACATTCCATCCAAAAACAACAGAATACACTTTCTTCTCAAGTGCTCATGGAACATTCTCCATGATAGATCATATCTTGGGTCACAAATCAAGTCTTGGTAAATTTAAGAAAACTGAAATCGTATCAAGTATCTTTTCTGACCACCATGGTATGAGACTAGATATCAATTATAGGAAGAAAACTGTAAAAAATACAAACACATTGAGGCTAAACAATACACTACTTAATAACCAAGAGATCACTGAAGAAATCAAAGAGGAAATCAAAAAATACCTAGAAACAAATGACAATGAAAACAGGATGACCCAAAACCTATGGGATGCAGCGAAGGCAGTTCTAAGAGGGAAGTTTACAGCAATACAATCCTACCTCAAGAAACAAGAAAAATCTCAAATAAACAACATAACCTTACACCTAAAGCAATTAGAGAAAGAAGAACAAAAAACCCCCAAAGTTAGCAGAAAGAAAGAAATCATAAAGATCAGATCAGAAATAAATGGAAATGAAATGAAGGAAACAATAGAAAAGGTCAATAAAACTAAAAGCTGGTTCTTTGAGAAGATAAACAAAATTGACAAACCATTAGCCAGACT
Organism: Eubalaena glacialis; assembly: GCF_028564815.1. Classification (NCBI taxonomy): domain Eukaryota; kingdom Metazoa; phylum Chordata; class Mammalia; order Artiodactyla; family Balaenidae; genus Eubalaena; species Eubalaena glacialis. Next base: position 63,153,291 of record NC_083727.1, on the reverse strand, counting down.
CATCAAGAAAAAAAGGGAGAAGACTCAAATCAATAGAATTAGAAATGAAAAAGGAGAAGTAACAACTGACACTGCAGAAATACAAAGGATCATGAGAGATTACTACAAGCAACTATATGCGAATACAATGGACAACCTGGAAAAAATGGACAAATTCTTAGAAAAGCACAACCTTCTGAGACTGAACCTGGAAGAAATAGAAAATATAAACAGACCAATCACAAGCACCGAAATTGAGACTGTGATTAAAAATCTTCCAACAAACAAAAGCCCAGGTCCAGATGGCTTCACAGGCGACTCTATCAAACATTTAGAGAAGACAAACATTTAGAGAAGACCTAACACCTATCCTTCTCAAACTCTTCCAAGATATAGCAGAGGGAGGAACACTCCCAAACTCATTCTATGAGGCCACCATCACCCTGATACCAAAACCAGACAAAGATGTCACAAAGAAAGAAAACTACAGGCCAATATCACTGATGAACACAGATGCAAAAATCCTCAAAAAAATACTAGTAAACAGAATCCAACAGCACATTAAAAGGATCATACCCCATGTTCAAGTGGGGTTTATCCCAGGAATGCAAGGATTCTTCAATACACACAAATCCATCAATGTGATACACCATATTAACAAACTGAAGGAGAAAAAACATATGATCATCTCAATAGATGCAGAAAAAACTTTTGACAAAATTGAACACCCATTTCTGATTAAAAACCTTGCAGAAAGTAGGCATACAGTGAACTTACCTCAACATAATAAAGGCCACATAGGACAAACCCACAGCCAACATTGTTCTCAATGGTGAAAAATTGAAACCATTTCCTCTAAGATCAAGAACAAGACAATGATGTCCTCTCTCACCAGTATTATTCAACATACTGGTGGGAGTTTTAGCCACAGCAATCAGAGAAGAAAAAGAAATAAAAGGAATCCAAATTGGAAAAGAAGTAAAGCTGTCACTGTTTTCAGACGACATCATACTATACATAGAGAATCCTAAAGATGCTACCAGAAAATGACTAGAACTAATCAATGAATTTGGTAAAGTAGCAGGATACAAAATTAATGCACAGAAATCTCTCGCATTCCTATACACTAATGCTGAAAATTCTGAAAGGGAAATTAAGGAAACACTCCCATTTACAATTGCAACAAAAAGAATAAAACACCTAGGAATAAACCTACCTAAGGAGACAAAAGGACTGTATGCAGAAAACTATAAGACACTGATGAAAGAAATTAAAGATGATACAAACAGATGGAGAGATATACCATGTTCTTGGATTGGAAGAATCAACATTGTGAAAATGACTATACTACCCAAAGCAATCTATAGATTCAATGCAATCCCTATCAAAATACCACTGGCATTTTTCACAGAACTAGTACAAAACATTTCACAATTTGTATGGAAACACAAAAGATCCCAAATAGCCAAAGCAGTCTTTACAAAGAAAAACGGAGCTGGAGGAATCAGGCTCCTAGACTTCAGACTATACCTCAAAGCTACAGTAATCAAGACAGTATGGTAGTGGCACAAAAACAGAAATATAGATCAATGGAACAGGATAGAAAGCCCAGAGATAAACCCATGCACATATGGTCACCTTATTTTTGATAAAGGAGACAAGAATATACAATGGAGAAATGACAGCCTCTTCAATAAGTGGTGCTGGGAAAACTGGACAGCTACATGTAAAAGAATGAAATTAGAACACTCCCTCACACCATACACAAAAATAAACTGAAAATGGATTAAAGACCTAAATGTAAGGCCAGACACTATAAAACTCTTAGAGGAAAACATAGGCAGAACACTCTATGACATAAATCACAGCAAGATCCTTTTTGACCCACCTCCTAGAGAAATGAAAATAAAAACAATAATAAACAAATGGGACCCAATGAAATTTAAAAGCTTTTGCACAGCAAAGGAAACCATAAACAAGACAAAGAGGCAACCCTCAGATTGGGAGAAAATATTTGCAAACGAAGCAACTGACAAAGGATTAATATCCAAAATTTACAAGCAGTTCATGCAGCTCATGCAGCTCAATATCAAAAAAACAAACAACCCAATCCAAAAATGGGCAGAAGACCTAAATAGACATTTCTCCAAAGAAGATATACAGATTGCCAACAAACACATGAAAGGATGCTCAACATCACTGATCATTAGAGAAATTCAAATCAAAACTACAATGAGGTATCACCTCACACCGGTCTGTCAGAATGGCCATCATCAAATAGTCTACAAACAATAAATGCTGAAGAGGGTGTGGAGAAAAGGGAACCCTCATACACTGTTGGTGGGAATGTAAATTGATACAGGCACTATGGAGAACAGTATGGAGGTTCCTTTAAAATCTAAAAATAGAACTACCATATGATCCAGCAATCCCACTACTGGGCATATACCCTGGGAAAATCATAATTCGAAAAGAGTCATGTACCACAATGTTCATTGCAGCTCTATTTACAATAGCCAGGACATGGAAGCAACCTAAGTGTCCATCGACAGTTGAGTGGATAAAGAAGATGTGGCACATATATACAATGGAATAGTACCCAGCCATAACAAGAAACGAAATTGAGTTATTTGTAGTGAGGTGTATGGACCTAGAGACTGTCATACAGTGTGAAGTAAGTCAGAAAGAGAAAAACAAATACCATATGCTAACACATATATGTGGAATTAAAAAAAAAAAGGTTCTGAAAAACCTAGGGCCAGGATAGGAATAAAGACGCAGATGTAGAGAATGGACTTGAGGGCACGGGAAGGGGGAAGGGTAAGCTGGGACGAAGTGAGAGAGTGGCATGGACTTATATATACTAACAAATGTAAAATAGATAGCTAGTGGGAAGCAACCACATAGCACATGGAGATCATCTCGGTGCTTTGTGACCACCTAGAGGGGTGGGATAGGGAGGGTGGGAGGCAGACGGAAGAGGGAGGCAATATGGGGATATATGTATATGTATAGCTGATTCACTTTGTTATAAAGCAGAAACTAACACACCATTGTAAAGCAATTATACTCCAATAAAGATGTTTAAAAAAATAAAAATAAAATGAAAAAAAAAAGACTCTCCAGTAAGACAAAAAAAAAAAAAGAATGGGTTAAAAAGTAAAATAGGTAGCTATTGGGAAGCAGATAGGGAGATCAGCTCGGTGCTTTGTGTCCACCTAGAGGGGGGAGGGAAACGCAAGAGGGAGGAGATATGGGGATGTATGTATCTGTATAGCTGATTCACTTTGTTATACAGCAGAAATTAACACACCATTGTAAAGCAATTATACTGCAATAAAGATGTTAAAAAAGAAAAATACAGCTGTAGCTCTATATCATAAGTTATTATTTTTAATGAGCCTTTTATACAAAGTCAATTTTAGGGAAGTTCTGTAAAGCAAACAAAAACACTAAACAAACAAAGAAAAAAAAAACTCCATTGCTTACATAATAGACTCTTGTGTTGATTTAACATATTAGTGGCAGAAATTCTAGAAGTGTCCCAGTTTAACAGACTTTTAATCAGTCATTTATTCTCACAGTATAATGCTTGAGAGAGTCATAACTTCTAAGTTATTTGCATAATCCCTGTGCTTTTTCCACTAAATGTTTTGCTAAATTTAACACAGCTATTAAAACAGAGCATGAACCACAAATTTTTAAATGTAAATATCAACATGCTTTTCAATCAATATTCGGATTTAGAAGATCATGAGTTAACTATTAACCTCATTTCTCCATTAATCATAATTCCTCATAGATCAATAAATCTTAAGAAGGACAGCAGAATTAATTCTTACTATTTTTGACAAAGCCCCACAAATATCTTTTGGAATATCTAGTAATTGTCTAGTGTGAGAATTGGGTTGAGCAGTTATCCTAGGAGACCACATGCTGGAGAAACCCTACAAATCTTGAAGAGATTGTTCAGAGTCAAAATGTACACTCATTCTTAGATACATTTCATCCTTTCCCATTTCCTCAAACTTCCACTACCTTCTCTTCTGTCCAAACAATTTGTGATTTCGCTTCCTACTTAACTAAGGAAGTAGAATCCATTGAAGATGATGCCCGGTGAGCCATGCCCTTAGAGAATCCCTTTCCCTTGTGTATGGGCAAGATCTATAATTTACCTCTAACAGAATAAGGCAAAGTTAATGAGCTATCATTCCTGTGATTATTAAATGGCAAAGATGAAGGGATTTTGAGGATGTAATTGAGAATCCTAATCAGTTGACTTTAAGTTAATTGAAAGGTAGCAATCCTCAGTGGACTGACCTATTCAGGTGAGCCCTTTAAGAGAGGTCAAGAGGTTAAAGATAGAAGACAGAGATATTTTCTTGCTGGCCTGAAGAAGCAAACCACTGTAAGTCTATAGGTTCTAGGAAATGAAATTTCCCAACAACCAAGTGAGCTGAGGACTCTGAACTTTATGTGTCTTCAGCACCAGCTGACACCTCGATTATAGCCCTGTGAGACCCTGAGCAGAGAAGCAGGTTAAGCCATGCCAGGTATCCTAACTCATGAAACCTGTGAGATAATAAAATATATGTTGTCTTCAGTTGCTAAATTTGTGATCATCTGTTACGCAGCAATAGAAAATACACAATCAAAAGAAAACATGCCCAATCTTCTAACACTGCACTCTCTTGCATGTATCATCTGTGCTCATAAGCTCTGTCAGCCCTTCTTTTAACTATTTGTAAACTGTCCTTGTTTTCGTCTAAGGCTAATCTCTCCCTCTGGGTTCTAAACCCTATTTCCTCTTGTTTGCTCAAAGGCGTTCCTCTGACAATGGTCCTCTTTCACTCCTACATCATTAAATCTACCCCTTTCTAGTGAATCATTCCTATCAGCAAACAGGATCTGTTTTCTTCCGACTTCCAAAAGCATGCTCCCTCTGTGGTATTCTTTCCAACTATATAACCCCAGTCTAGTCATGAGAAAACACATCAGATGCACTCTAATTGAGGGGCATTCTGAAAAACACCTAACCAAAACTCCACAAAACTGTCAAAGATGGGCTTCCCTGGTGGCGCAGTGATTGAGAATCTGCCTGCCAATGCAGGGGACGCGGGTTTGAGCCCTGGTCTGGGAGGATCCCACATGCCGCGGAGCAACTAGGCCCGTGAGCCACAACTACTGAGCCTGCGCGACTGAAGCCTGTGCTCCGCAACAAGAGAGGCCGCGATAGTGAGAGGCCCGCACACTGCGATGAAGAGTGGCCCCCGCTTGCCACAACTAGAGAAAGCCCTCGGACAGAAACGAAGACCCAACACAGCCATAAATAAATAAATAAATAAATAAAAATTTAAAAAATAATACAGACATACACTTAAAAAAAAAACTGTCAAGGACATGAAACAAGGGAAGACTGAGAAACTGTCATAGACCAGGGGAGACTAAGACAACATAGAAACGAAATGCAAATGGTATCTGGGACTGGATCCTGGAACGGTAAAAGGACATTAAGGGAACAACTGCTGAAATCTGAATGAAGTCAGAAGTAATCCATGTTACTTCTTAGCTTTGATACATATACCATGGTGGTTCCTCACCTTCTTGAGGTCTTTGCTCAAATATCATCTTCCCAGTGAGGTCTTCTTTGACTACTCTATTTTATTTTAGATTACACCCCCTATTTCCATTTAACAGACACATATAGCATGCTTACTTTTAGATAATGAGGAAATTATCTAAATGTAATATATCCATGTACAAGGAGTTCACAGATTAAAAGCAAAAGAATAATTTCTTCACAAGATATCAGTTGTTTCTGATTGCCCAGTGTCCCTTAACTCTCACTGATAAAAATTCCATGCTTTATATTTAAAGATCCACCCCGTATGGCCCTCATGGCATTATTAATCTCTGTATTTTGGGGTTGGACATATGGTATCAACCGGCAAATGACTTTCCTCCCTTTGCTCCAGGGCTAGGCATGTGAACCAAGCTCAGCTGAGCTCTAATAATATAGACTTGGAACACTTCATATATATATTTTGTCTAACGTGGAAAGCTTCTGTCTGAAAAAAAAAAAAAATGGCAACACATGGAAGGAAACAGCAAGAGGTTAAGAAACAGAGCCTTGATGGTGTATTTCGAACCTTCAGATTCTACCCTGAACCATGCCTGCCTTTTGGCTCCACTCCATTAGCCAGTAAACCTTTTCAATAAAGTTAATTTTAGTTGGATTTATTTCATGGAACTGAGAGAGTCCTGCTTAATACAACTGCATATAGTGTTATGTTTCAAAATTGAGGTAGATATGAAGAAGGCATTAGGAAGAGAGAGTCAGTCGTCTCTGAAGGGTTACAGAAACATTTACAGAGGAGTCACTCTTAAGGTTTAAAGTCTAAGGGCTCAACATACGGGCAAACAAGGGAAACACCTCACTGAATATCTGAGTTCTGTGTGCCAAGCATTATCTTAAATACATTACATACATTATGAAATAGATTCTAGTATTGTCACCAGTTTCCTAATTGAGGAAGAAAGCAATACCTTGCCCAAGTTTACATCTGATAATTGAATCATCAGCTGAATTCCACACTATGCCTTTCTTTTTTTTTTTTTTTTTAGGAAAACAAGTTTTATTATACATAGGTTTTGAAATGTTTGCCATGTGTTCTGAGAACTCAAACTAATACACAATTTATTTATTGTGGATTGGATTTCCTTACAAAGGGGTATAATTTGAGGCCTGACATCATCTAACTTTGGTTTAATTAAGATGAACAATATACTAGAGACCAACGGGTAAAACAGAAATGTGGCTTAAGAAGATAAAAATAACTCTGAGTTTATTTTTATAAAATCTTATTTTATAAGACTGTAAGTCTACTACCTGTGGGCTGCTAACTCCTGAGTGGAGCAGTGATTGCTGAGTACGTACAGTTATGTACAATTTCTTCAGGGAATCAAGTATTTCCCCTACTGTGGCTGAAACACTGAATCAGATAGTACTGGTGACAACTTCTTGGATGGGTTAGCAGATGGCCTCTCCATGAATACAACTTAGGCAAAGAAAAAAAATTTTGAGGCACATTAGTGTGATGGTTTTCAAATGCTTTATTTCTGAGTAGAAGTAGGGTATTTTTACAAAAAATATATATTAATTTCTGTGGAGAAAAGTAAATATTTTTGAGGATGGATGAATAGTCAGTCCTATAAGAGCTGACAGTTTTAAGAGAACTTCAGATTTATTTGCTCACAAAGTCTAGTAACATCTAACACCAATTGATATAGATTTTTTTCTATATGCTACAGCTTCTTAAACTTTTCCTCTCATAAATATCCCTTATAAAATATTCATTTTATTCAAATAATATCTGCTTTTCTGCAGACGTGATTATAGGGCCGTGTAGGTGGATCTCAGTCATCTCTTTATCATTAATGAAACACCCAAAATTTATCTTTAATTAAGATATCTCTCACTAATTGACACCGTTCTTTTGTTGCTTAGCATTTTGGCATCATACATTATTAAGATAGCTGAGAAAATACTGATTTTCTTTAATGATGCCCTGTAACACTTCAGTCTTTTTGAATTTTTAACTTCTGTAGGCATAAATCCAAGCATTTATAAGCTGAAATATTTCTTCTTTATTGTGCACAGATTTCCAAGAACTCTAGAAAATATGTTTTTATTCACCATTTAGAAGCATCATGCCTTCTTAATGATAATTACTGTGCTCTAGGAAATAAGTTATTATCTACTATGGATATGAAAAACCTATTTTACCTAACTAGCTTCAAGTGAGCTAACAATTCATTAGTGGCACTTTCACTAAAAAAATTGATAAGCACTTTGGAAATAAGCTTAAATGCATTTTCAAACTCTAAAAACTTTCTCTTTCTATCTTTTACTTTCTTTCTCTTCATTCCTTCCCTGCTTTCTGCTTTTTCCCCTTCTTTCCTCTTCTTCCCTTCCTAGTTTCCTTCCTTCCTTTATTAAAGAAAAAAAAAAAAAAAAAAAAGCTTAGTGTTACAAATGACATTTCTCCAGATCAGATTTCTTACAGACAGAACTATCAGGATCCAAAGTAGGATGCCGTCAGAACTACAATGAGGTACCACCTCACACAGGTTAGAATGACCATCCTTAAAAAGTCTACAAATAACAAATGCTGCAGAGGTTGTGGAGAAAAGGGAACCCTCCTATACTGTTGGTGGGAATTTAAGTTGGTGCAGCTACTATGGAAAACAGTATGGAGGTTCCTCAAAAAACTAAAAATAGAGTTGTCATATGATCTAGCAGTACCACGCCCAGGCACATATCTGGACAAAACTATAATTCAAAAATATACCTGCACCCCTATGTTCATAGCAGCACTATTCACAATAGCCAAGACATGGAAGCAACCTAAATGTCCATTGACAGATGAATGGATAAAGAAGATGTGGTACATATACAATGGAATACTACTCAGCCATAAAAAAGAATGTAATAATGCCATTTACAGCAACATGCATAGATCTAGAGATTATCATACTGAGTGAAGTTAAGTCAGAAAGAGGAAGACAAATATCATATGATATCACTTATATGTGGAATCCAAAAAAAAAAAAAATGAGCTTATCTACAAAACAGAAACAGACTCACAGACAGAACAGAGTTGTGGTTGCCACAGGGGAGGGGGAGGAGGGGAGGAATGGATTGGGAGTTTGGGGTTAGCAGATGCAAACTATTATATATAGAATGGATAAACAACAAGGTCCCACTGTAGAGCACAGGGAACTATATTCAATATCCTGTGATAAACCATAATGGAAAAGAATATAAAAAATAATGTATATATGTGTATAACTAAATCACTTTGTTGTACAGAAGAAATTAACACAACATTGTAAATCAACTATGCTTCAATAAAAAAGTAGGATGACGTATCTTTTAAAATTTTCTTTTCAATTCTTAAATTCTAAACACCAAAATAATTTTTACATTTTACATTTTATAATCTGCCTTGAACTTTATGGGCTATGAATGGTCTATTACATATTTTCATGAATTACAAACTCTAAATAAGATAATAGTTGAAATTGCATCACTCCCTACATATATTTTGATTAGAGCATGTCAATTTATCATAGATAAGGATGGCATTTCTGGCTAAAATTTTCTGAGTATCTATGGTTGTACTTTAACTTTATTGTCTCATTAACCTTCAGAACATCCTGTGGGGTAAGGGAGCTATCTTTAGCTCCATTTCCAGTTTCTTCATCCATAAAATGCAAATAATAGTAGCACGTACCTCCTGGAGTTATATGCTATTAGTTGAAATAAGTGATACACAGTAACCTACTTAGGGTTGCAAAGCTAACTAGGGATAGGACCAGGATTTAAACCCAGACCTGTATAACTTTAGACCTTGTGTATTTAATTGTGCTATAATGCCATACTGAAAGCTAACTGCTGCTGGAAAGAACACCTTCCCCTAGCTCCTGTACTGCTCCCTCTCAACTGGACTGTGAGGAGGATGACAGAGCTTGGCTTACTTTCACTATGACTATGACTTCCCATGCTCCAATCACCCCACCTTACGGTAAACCAAATCCAAGAAGGGTCTACATTTCAACTTAATCATCCATCTCTCCATAAGATAACATCATTACCACTAACACTGTGTCCTATATCCCTGTTTATGTTAGTCCCCCTGATAAGAAGTCCAAACCCCATATCTTTTCTCAATTTAGCTCCATAAGGCACTGAACTTTTCTTATTCAAGCTCCCATTCTTTCCTGTAGTTGACAGACTCTAAGACAACCCTAGTTTTCCCAGCCTCCTGGTACTCAAGTTCTTGTGTAATCTGTTCCCCTTGAGTGTGGGTGGGGCCTGTGACTTGATTCTAACCAATAGGATAGAAAAACAACTACAAAAACAACTAGACCTAGACATCACATCTGTGCTTATGATATACAAGACTGTAGTGTCTGTTTTGCTAGAAGACGCTCTCTCTTGCTGCCTCATTTGGAATATGTGGCAAAGAACTGAGGGTGACCTCCAGCTAACAGCCAGCAAGAAACTAAGGCTCTGAATCCATCAGTCTGTAAGTCTGAATTCTGCCAACAGTCACATGAGTTTGGAAGGGAATCCTTCCCCGGTCAAGTCTTAAGAACACAGCTTTGGCTGACACCTTGACTGCAACCTTTCAGAGGGCCAGATTAACCATGTTTAGACTCCTGACCCACAGAAATTGGGAGATGATAAATCATTGCTTTAAGCTGCTACATTGTGATGTTGTTACCCAACAATATGCACCTAATACACCCTTGAATTCCCAACTCTTTGTACGTGGCCTCTGGAATTCACTGAGGAAATAGAGGCCATCAGAAGAGAATTTCTACATCCATCAGCAAGTATTCCAATCTACCTACCTTTCTTTCTTATTCAGCTGTCTCTCCTATTGAAATGGATGAACTTTCCATGCTCCTAAGATCTTCTGACTTGTGCATTTGATTCAATTCCCTCTCGCCATCTCAAAGACTTTTCTCCTGTAATTATTTTTCCCTCACACTCATTAATTTTTTTCCCTTTCTATTGGATAGTTCACATGTGCAAAGAAGTCCATGTATGATACTCCCATCATAAAACCACAGCAAAAACTGCCCTGGACTTCATCTCTCATTATTACAGACCCTTGTTTCCTGATACAGGAAATATTTCAGAAGAGTTGTTTATACTCTCTTACCTACTTCTCCTGTTATTCCCTTTTGGATCCAATTAGTCTTTCTTTCCTACCACTCCACTAAAAGGGCTCCTATTTGGATCCCTAATGACCTCCAAATTGACAAATTTCAGAGGTAATTCCCAGTCTCCATCTTATTCAAACCCTCTGCAGTGACACAGTTGATTTCCCTCCTCCTTGAAGCACTTTCTTCTAGTTTTGGTGATATCCCCCATTTCCGGTTTTCCTTCTAACAATGACTGTTCCTTTTCAACACCTTTCTGTATCTTTCTGCCTTTCTTAACCACTAAATCTTACAATGCTCTGAGCTTTGTCCTTGCACATCTTCTCTTCTCTATCCACATCCCCTTCCTAGGCAACCTTGTCTAGTTCCATGGCTCTAAGTCTCATGGATATGTGTATCACTTCCCAAACTATATCTATAGCCCTGACTTTTCATCTGAACTCTAGGCTCATATATCTAACCTACACTTGGATTTCTAACAGGTAACTCAAGTTTAACTTTTAAAAAATTGAACTTTTACTTTCCTGCATCCCGCAAACATTTGCTTTCCCAGGAAGTGACATCAGCATACTTCCTGTTCTTCATGCCAAAATCCTTGGAATCAATCTTGATTCCTCTCTTTATTTCCCATCCCACACTCATTCCTTTGCAGAGAATCTGCCAATTCTATCTTCAAAATGTGTTCTCAATATGAAACTTTCTCATTCCATTCACTAAGACCACTTTGGCTCTAGCCACCATCTTTTTCTTCCCTGGCAGTACCTTCTCACACCTTGTTTTTTTTGGAAACTTATGGCTTATCCACCCCTTTGTAGCTGACTGAGTGATTCTTTATAACATGTTAAAGTACATTATGATATTTTATTTCTTAAAACCATCCAGTGGCTCCTTTCAACACTAGGAATAAAATCCGAAGTATACACGGTAGGCATGTAAGCCTGCATGATCTAGCCCTCCCTTCTGCCCTGACCATTCTTCCTTCACTCTTCCCTTGTGCACTCCACCCCAGCCATACAGACCTCTCGCTGTCTCTGGAGCACTCTGTACACTGCTGTACACTGTTGGTGGGAATGTAAGTTGGTGCATGCCTCAGGTTCCTCCTTCCTTGGTCCCTGCTGTTTCCCTTTCCTTGAATGATGCTCCACAAGATATCTACAAGGCTCACTGCTACCCTCATTTTAAAAGACAAATATCAGGGGCTTCCCTGGTGGCACAGTGGTTGAGAATCTGCCTGCCAATGCATGGGACACGGGTTCGAGCCCTGGTCTGGGAAGATCCCACATGCCGCGGAGCAACTAGGCCTGTGAGCCACAACTACTGAGCCTGCATCTGGAGCCTGTGCTCTGCAACAAGAGAGGCCGCGATAGTGAGAGGCCCGCGCACCGCGATGAAGAGTGGCCCCCGCTTGCCGCAACTAGAGAAAGCCCTCGCACAGAAACGAGGACCCAACACAGCCAAAAATAAATAAATTATTTAATTAAAAAAAAAAAGATAAATATCATCTGATACCACGGATGTGTAAAGTTTAAAAATGGATGCAAATGAACGTATTTCCAAAACCGAAACAGACCCACAGATGTAGAAAACATACTTATGGTTACCAAAGGGGAAAGGTGGGGCGGGGATGGGTAAATTAGGAGTTTGGGATTAACATATACACACTAACATATATATATATAAAACAGATAATCAACCAGGACCCACTGTAGAGCACAGGAAACTCGACTCAACACTGTCATAACCTATATGGGAAAGGAAGCTGAAAAAGAATGGATATATGTATATGTGTAACCGAATCACATTGCTGTACACCTAAAACAAACACAACATTGAAAATAAACTATACTCCCATATAAAATGAAAATCGAATTAAAAGAAAAACAGAAAAGAAATGCCTTCTATATTCTCCTCAGGCCTCGGGGACATAGGCTGTGGTCACATCCCTGGAGCCTGAGCAGGCTGGGTCCCAAGGCTGGACCGTCGTGGGGCTGAGGGAGCTGGGGAGGACATGCCAGCACACGAGACCCCCTTGGACCTGGAGTGCCTCATCCCCTCTGGCTGGCACCACAATCTCCAGATCCAGGCGGGCCCTCCTATGGCTAAAGCAGGCCGAGTACACCCAAGGATGGTGGACCCCCTGGGCTGGAAGAGCTTTGAAAAGTCCCCTGGTGTCCCCGTCTCCTGGTGGTGGGCTTCCCACCTCCAGCCTTTTTTCTTAGAGTCGCCGCTCCACCTATGTCCGACAGGACCCTCAGGATCGAGGTGTTGCAGGTGTTGGGATGCGTCTGGGGGTGGTGAAGTGTAACGGGGGGGAAGTAATGAGACACAAACGTTTGGATGTCTGTGCTGGCATATTCCACCCTAATTTCCAACCCAGGAACACCACTTCGGCTAAGGCTCTGGTTGCTCCAGGAACCAAAGCCGGGCATCAAGAAATGCTGCTGCCCTGTGGCCACGTCCCATAATGACAAGTTTAAAACCGGGGCTTATGGGCACTTCATATTCACAAGGCCTCAAGAAATGTCCTGGGGTGGGTAATCGCCAACGAATTCAAAACAGGGCCAACTTTCAAGAGACCAGTTTCCACAGGTACATTTCATGCGCCCCCTGTGTCCAAAAAGGAACATAAAAACATCGCTAATTATTAGAGAAATGCCAATCACAACTACAACGAGGTATCTATCACCTCCCAACAGTCACAATGGCCATCATTTAAAGTCTACAAACAACACATGCTAGAGGGAACGTGGAGAAAAGGGAACCTCTTCACTATGGGGGGCTGTAAGTTGGTAGAGCCACCACGGAGAAGAGTATGGAGTTTCCTTAGAAATTCCTCAAAATTCCTTCCCCGAGAACACTATGTAAACTAGCAGCCATATCACTTTCTCCTTCCTTGCGCTGCTTCATTTTTCTTCAAGGCTCTTTCACCAAGAGACAAGGTTCCATAGCTGTATTTAGAGTCTGTCATCCTTTCTGGAATGTAAGTTCCGTGTCCTAGTGGGTCCTTTGTTTACTCCCTGCTGTTTCACAATGCAGACAAGTTCACCGGGGAGAGATGAAGCATGAGCACAGCAGTAAATCATGAAAATGAAAATATCAAAATATCACCACTGGTTGAGTTATAGAAAAGGCAGTTTTCCATTAAAATGTTTGTATCTTGATGAAGAATTTGCTGTTATAAAATAGATTCATCTCCTATGTGCTATAATTTATTTGTAGCTATTTATGTATAGATGACCTTATCATATTTCTGATAGGTTCATTTTTTTCCTTCTGGGCAATAGGGGGTTTTGTCTCCATTCTCCTTGTCCCTGACCACCATGATTCATTTAAAATAACCCTTCATTTAAATTTCATAGCGCTATTTATCCAGGCTTTTAAGAAATTCTCATCAATTGATCCTTTTCTTCTCCAGGATTTTCACTGAGGAAAAATAATTGGTTAGAACATTTTGTAAGATTCATTCCCTAATCAGTAATCCTCTAGTTAGCTTTGACCTTCCCCACAAGGTGAAAAGATCAAAAAGATTTTTCAAAACTTTTAAAGACTTTTTCTTTGTCCTGACTGGCAATACCTCTTACCTCCTTCCAACTTCCTCTTTATATGTGCCAATGTACCCATGAATGTTTTAGAAATTGTCACAAAGCTTTTCCTTTTCCTCCCCTTTATTTTTCATTGTAAATATTACAAAAGACTTCTACTCACTTATTCTGAGTCTTTATTTGTTTAACATACTTCTCACACACCTGCCCGTCCTCATAGGTTTAACACACAATCAATTTGCCATTTAGTACCTAGGAATAGTGTCATGCTTCCACAGAGATGAGTCTATGCCAAACTTTCATAACCCAATGTACATAATCACAAAACTGTCCCTTCATCGTACTCTTCCTTTTAAATGGCTTTCTCAAATTCCCCCTGAAAATGAAGATGAGAGCCTCTGACTAAAAATGCTTCATTTTCGATGCACCTGGACCGCTGACAAAATCAAATTTGTACACACTATTGGTAAACTATACACACATGACAAATATAACTTTAGGATAAAGTTTTAAATTTGCAGAAAACAATCACTCTGTGCCTTCAAATTAGCATTTCTTCCATTCCTCTTCTCCATTTAGAATGTGTAGTTCTGTGTTTCTTGCATTTGAGATTAAAACCTGACTAAGAGTTTTTCTTAAAACAGCAAGTCATTTCCATGGAAACACAGCGTGGTTTCCCAACTGTCGGCTTTCTCAAACTAGCACTTTCAGCTTATGAAGGATCCTCCATTGAAGTGTGACAATCTCTTCCACCTTTGTCAAGGAAGTATGGAATACTGGAACAAGAAGGGATATTAGGGACGACTGTACAATTAAATAGTATTTCCACACCTAAAAATAGAAGATAAAATCTCATCAATTAAAACTGGTGTTTGAAAAAAGAATAATTACTCTCTTGCATACTCATCAAAAAGCAGTGCCAGAGAAACACAGGAAGCATATTGATTTCCTTTTCCACAAAATGTATTAGAAGAGCTGTGTCCTGCCTCTTCTACTGGCTGTCAAATCTAGTTCACAAAGCAGAGGGGCTACTTTACACAGCATGGTCTCCTCCCCCAGTTGGGGGCTCCTGAGTCTGGTTAAGCACTGGGCTACAACGTGGAAACTGGTCATTGACAAAGCAGAGAGAAAAGTGGGCGACTGGGCCTGTGGATGGCGCACACTGAGCAGGGCCCTGTTCTGTAGAAAGGACAGAAAGTGATGAGCTGGGCCTGGCTCCTGTTTCTCCTGGATAACGATGCCCCAAGGAGGAAGATCAAACACATGGATCCATGTACACATGAATTTCCTTTCAGAAGCACAGTCAGAAGCTCCCCAGTGGGGTCCCAGACCGCGGAGTGAGCCTCTTCTCTCCATCTGATGACCATACTGTTGTCTCAGACAGATCTGCCAAGATCCTTGCTGCTTCACATCTCCAACACGTCCTTCACCACAGAGTTCTAGAAAGGACAAGGGGTAAATCGGTGGTTTCCCCAATGTAGGTGTAGCTCTAGCCTCTAGGATTGCCCCTGCAAGTCCCCCAGAGGACCTCTAGATATACAAAAGGGTTGTTTGGGGTCTTCTTCTGGATCAGTTCCAAAACAAGCAAAGAAGAAAGAATTCAGCATGATTGTTTCACTGTAGCCAGAATTCTGCTAGCAAAATTGAGTGGCAAATTGAGACCATGAATCCAAATAACCATGACAAAAACAGGTCTTTAAATAAAAGTTCGTTATCAGTTCTTACTTTAGGAGTTTCTTTGAATATTCCTTGAGCCTGAAATGTACCTACTTGGTTATACTGTTTTTTGATTCCTTTGTATTAATGAAAGAAGTGAAATGGTCAATTAACATAGAAAGTTTTCTTTCTGGGCATTGGTTGATTGAAATTTGGCTCCATTTACTACATTACCCAGAGAGTAGTCTCCTCTCTCCTTCTTCCCCTATGCCCCTCCTTCTCCTCCTTCACATTCTTCCATCCCTACACTTCCTCCTCATCTTTCCAAATCATTTTGGTCATTCTTTGTCACCTTCCTTTTTTTTTTTTTTTAATGTTTATAGAGTTGTGCATGAAGAAGTTATCTTGATTTTTTTCCTCATTGTCTAATCTCTGTTTTCTCCAAGCTATTTTTTCACTCAGTTTTTGTGTTCCTTTTTGGCCTTGTCTTTCATATTAAATGCACTCCTCAAATGTCAGATTACCCTTGGCTGTCCACTCATATTACAGAATGGAAAATAAAAACCTGATAGGAACATCTGAGTAGGACATATTGAGTGTATTTTTAATGTGAGATGTTCATCTGGACCATTTATTGAGAAACTTCCTGTCAGTGTGATTTGGTTTTTCCTATGATCCAGGCTACTTGGAAAAGATTCTTTCAACCACCTGCTTGGCTGCTAGCATTCTAGGGGTCAAGTGGGAAGAAAGTTCGAGGACTCAACAATCAGTATGTACATTTTTACTTCCTCCCTCTTTTCTATATGGATCCCAACTTTCACCTTGGTCTGCTCTCCCCCAGTCCAGAAACCCTCAGTTTGACCCAATCCAAAAACTTAGAACTTCAATCACTATCTGGATAGAGGAAGAGTCATTGCCCAGTTGAAAGAGTGGGAAGGTATGCAGAGGTCTACCAGTACCTGAAGAGATTTTCAGTGAGCCTTGTATAGTCCTATTTTCACCCTATTTCCAGAGTCAACTATTAAATTCTGGAGTCTTTTGAAGTTTCCATGGTATAAATATAATTGTTCCTCTGCTTTCCCCACTGTTGGCTTTGGGTTCAGTTTTCTTGGGTGTACCAAGTCAGTCCCTCCTTGTGCCTCTGCTTTCCAGCTTCCAAATTTTGTTGCCCTTTCTCATTGTTTCTGTCATTTTCTACCTTATAAACATTATTTTGGTGTCATTTAATGGGATTTTAGGAAGGAGCAGAACATAATGCATATATTCAATGTGTCATCATGTGCAGTTTTATTCTTTATTTTGCTGCTACTATATATGAATCTAGTAATCTATAATCCTTAACGTCACCTGGAAAAGCCTATGGATATCAGATACTCTCCCTTGTTTCACAGATGGAAAGCCTAACCCGAAGGAGGTTAATAGCCAATAGGTAGTCTGTCAGAGTAGATTTGGGATTTGGACATGGGTCTTTTGACATTGAAATTTCAGCTCTCAGAATCTCAGAATTTTAAAAGAAGACCCTGTAAATGATCTCATGCAAACCCTTATATTATAAACCAAATACCAGAAAAGCTAAGAGACTTATACCTGGACAGACTGCCAGGTAGAACTCAGGACTCTTGACAACCAATCCATATTGTCACAACTGCTTTTTAGAATATTTTCTTCAAAGTTAGTAAAGATGGATTTGGAAGAGAAACTAGACATGGTTTATGTTTTAGAAAGTAAATGACGGAGGAACCGAGATGGCAGAGTAGAAGGACATGCTCTCACTCCCTCTTGTGAGAACACCAGAATCACAACAAGCTGCTGGACAAGCATCAACAGGAAGACACTGGAACTCACCAAAAAAGATACCCCACATCCAAAGACAAAGGAGAAGCCACAATGAGATGGTAGGAGGGGCGCAATCAGAGTAAAATCAAATCCCATAACTGGTGGGTGGGTGACTCACAGACTGGCGAACACTTATACCACAGAAGTCCACCCACTGGAGTGAAGGTTCTGAGCCCCACGTCAGGCTTCCCAACCTTGGGGTCCGGCAACGGGAGGAGGAATTCATAGAGAATCAGACTTTGAAGCCTAGTGGGAATTGACTGCAGGACTTCGACAGGACTGGGGGAAAAAGAGACCCCACTCTTGGAGGGCGCACAGAAAATAGTGTGTGCATCGGGACCCAGGGGAAGGAGCAGTGACCTCAGGGGAGACTGAACCAGACCTACCTGCTAGTGTTGGAAGGTCTCCTGCAGAGGTGGGTGGGGGCGGTGGCTCTGTTACACCGTGGGGACAAGGACAATGGCAGCAGAAGTTCTGGGAAGTACTCCTTGGCATGAGCCCTCCCAGAGTCTGTCATTAGTCCCACCAAAGAGCCCAGGTAGGCTCCAGTGTTGGGTTGCCTCAGGCAAAACAACCAACAGGGAGGGAACCCAGCCCCACTCATCAACAGTCAAGTGGATTAAAGTTTTACTGAGCTCTGACCACCACAGCAACAGTCAGCTCTACCCACCACCAGACGCTCCTATCAAGCCTCTTAGATAGCCTCAATCACCAGAGGGCAGACAGCAGAAGCAAGAAAAACTACAATCCTGCAGCCTGTGGAACAAAAACCACATTCACAGAAAGAAAGACAAGATGAAAAGGCAGAGGGCTATATACCAGATGAAGGAACAAGATAAAACCCCAGAAAAACAACTAAATGAAGTGGAGATAGGCAACCTTCCAGAAAAAGAATTCAGAATAATGATAGTGAAGATGATCCAGGACCTCGGAATAAGAATGGAGGCAAAGATCGAGAAGATGCAAGAAACGTTTAACAAAGACCTAGAAGAATTAAAGAACAAACAAACAGGGATGAACAATACAATAACTGAAATGAAAACTACAGTAGAAGGAATCAATAGCAGAATAACTGAGGCAGAAGAACGGATAAGTGACCTGGAAGACAGAATGGTGGAATTCACTGCTGCGGAACAGACTAAAGAAAAAAGAATGAAAAGAAATGAAGACAGCCTAAGAGACCTCTGGGACAACATTAAACGCAACAACATTCGCATTATAGGGGTCCCAGAAGGAGAAGAGAGAGAGAAAGGACCAGAGAAAATATTTGAAGAAATAATAGTCGAAAACTTCTCTAACATGGGAAAGGAAATAGCCACCCAAGTCCAGGAAGCGCAGAGTCCCATACAGGATAAACCCAAGGAGAAACACGCCGAGACACATAATAATCAAATTGGAAAAATTTAAAGACAAAGAAAAATTACTGAAAGCAGCAAGGGAAAAATGACAAATAACATACAAGGGAACTCCCATAAGGTTAACAGCTGATTTCTCAGCAGAAACTCTACAAGCCAGAAGGGAGTGGCATGATATACTTAAAGTGATGAAAGGGAAGAACCTACAACCAAGATTACTCTACCCAGCAAGGATCTCATTTAGATTTGATGGAGAAATCAAAAGCTTTACAGACAAGCAAAAGCTAAGAGAATTCAGCACCACCAAACCAGCTCTACAACAAATTCTAAAGGAACTTCTCTAAGTGGGAAACACAAGAGAAGAAAAGGACCTACAAAAACAAACACAAAACAATTAAGAAAATGGTCATAGGAACATACATATCAATAATTACCTTAAACGTGAATGGATTAAATGCTCCAACCAAAAGACACAGGCTTGCTGAATGGATACAAAAACAAGACCCATATATATGCTGTCTACAAGAGACCCACTTCAGACCTAGGGACACATACAGACTGAAAGTGAGGGGAAGGAAAAAGATATTCCATGCAAATGGAAATCAAAAGAAAGCTGGAGTAGCTATACTCATATCAGATAAAATAGACTTTAAAATAAAGAATGTTATAAGAGACAAGGAAGGACACTACATAATGATCAAGGGATCAATCCAAGAAGAAGATATAACAATTATAAATATATATGCACCCAACATAGGAGCACCTCAATACATAAGGCAACTGCTAACAGCTCTAAAAGAGGAAATCGACAGTAACACAATAATAGTGGGGGACTTTAACACCTCACTTACACCAATGGACAGATCATCCAAAATGAAAATAAATAAGGAAACAGAAGCTTTAAATGACACAATAGACCAGATAGATTTAATTGATATTTATAGGACATTCCATCCAAAAACAGCAGATTACACGTTCTTCTCAAGTGCGCACGGAACATTCTCCAGGATAGATCACATCTTGGGTCACAAATCAAGCCTCAGTAAATTTAAGAAAATTGAAATCATATCAAGCATCTTTTCTGACCACAACACTATGAGATTAGAAATGAATTACAGGGGAAAAAACGTAAAAAACGCAAACACATGGAGGCTAAACAATACGTTACTAAATAACAAAGAGATCACTGAAGAAATCAAAGAGGAAATCAAAAAATACCTAGAGACAAATGACAATGAAAACACGATGATCCAAAACCTATGGGATGCAGCAAAAGCAGTTCTAAGAGGGAAGTTTATACTAATACAAGCCTACCTCAAAAAACAAGAAAAATCTCAAATAAACAATCTAACCTTACACCTAAAGGAACTAGAGAAAGAAGAACAAACAAAACCCAAAGTTAGCAGAAGGAAAGAAATCATAAAGATCAGAGTGGAAATAAATGAAATAGAAACAAAGAAAACAATAGCAAAGATCAATAAAACTAAAAGATGGTTCTTTGAGAAGATAAACGAAATTGATAAGCCATTAGCCAGATTCATCAAGAAAAAGAAGGAGAGGACTCAAATCAATAAAATTAGAAATGAAAAAGGAGAAGTTACAACAGACACAGCAGAAATACAAAGCATCCTAAGAGACTACTATAAGCAACTCTATGCCAATAAAATGGACAACCTGGAAGAAATGGACAGATTCTTAGAAAGGTATAACCTTCCAAGACTGAACCAGGAAGAAACAGAAAATATGAACAGACCAATCACAAGGAATGAAATTGAAACTGTGATTAAAAATCTTCCAACAAACAAAAGTCCAGGACCAGATGGCTTCACAGGTAAATTCTATCAAACATTTAGAGAAGAGCTAACACCCATCCTTCTCAAACTCTTCCAAAAAATTGCAGAGGAATGAACACTCCCAAACTCATTCTATGAGGCCACCATCACCCTGATACCAAAACCAGACAAAGATACTACAAAAAAAGAAAATTACAGACCAATATCACTGATGAATATAGATGCAAAAATCCTCAACAAAATACGAGCAAACTGAATCCAACAACACATTAAAAGGATCATAATACACCACGATCAAGTGGGATTTATCCCAGGGATGCAAGGATTCTTCAATATAGGCAAATCAATCAATGTGATACACCATATTAACAAATTGAAGAATAAAAACCATATGATCATCTCAACAGATGCAGAAAAAGCTTCTGACAAAATTCAACACCCATTTATGATAAAAACTCTCCAGAAAGTGGGCATAGAGGGAACCTACCTCAACATAATAAAGGCCATATACGACAAACCCACAGCAAACATCATTCTCAATGGTGAAAAACTGAAAGCATTTCCTCTAAGATCAGGAACGAGACAAGGATGTCCACTCTCACCACTATTATTCAACATAGTTTTGGAAGTCCTAGCCATGGCAATCGGAGAAGAAAAAGACATAAAAGGAATACAAATTGGAAAAGAAGAAGTAAAACTGTCACTGTTTGCAGATGACATGATACTATACATAGAGAATCCTAAAAATGCCACCAGAAAACTACTAGAGCTAATCAATGAATTTGGTAAAGTTGCAGGATACAGAATTAATGCACAGAAATCTCTTGCATTCCTATACACTAATGATGAAAAATCTGAAAGAGAAATTATGGAAACACTCCCATTTACCATTGCAACAAAAAGGATAAAATACCTAGGAATAAACCTGCCTAGGGAGACAAAAGACACGTATGCAGAAAACTATAAGACACTGATGAAAGAAATTAAAGATGATACCAACAGATGGAGAGATATACCATGTTCTTGGATTGGAAGAATCAATATTGTGAAAATGACTATACTACCCAAAGCAATCTACAGATTCAATGCAATCCCTATGAAATTACCAATGGCATTTTTTACGGAACTAGAACAAATCATCTTAAAATTTGTATGGAGACACAAAAGACCCCGAATAGCCAAAGCAGTCTTGAGGGAAAAAAACGGAGCTGGAGGAATCAGACTCCCTGACTTTCGACTATACTACAAAGCTACAGTAATGAAGACAATATGGTACTGGCACAAAAACAGAAACATAGATCAATGGAACAAGATAGAAAGCCCAGAGATAAACCCACGCACCTATGGTCAACTAATCTATGACAAAGGAAGCAAAGATATACAATGGAGAAAAGACAGTCTCTTCAATAAATTGGCTGGGAAAACTGGACAGCTACACATAAAAGAATGAAATTAGAATACTCCCTAACACCATACACGAAAATAAACTCAAAATGGATTAGAGACCTAAATGTAAGACTGGACACTATAAAACTCTTAGAGGAAAACATAGGAAGAACACTCTTTGACATAAATCACAGCAAGATCTTTTTTGATCCACCTCCTAGAGTAATGGAAATAAAAACAAAAATAAACAAATGGGACCTGATTAAACTTCAAAGCTTTTGCACAGCAAAGGAAACCATAAACAAGATGAAAAGACAACCCTCAGAATGGGAGAAAATATTTGCAAATGAATCAATGGACAAAGGATTAATCTCCAAAATATATAAACAGCTCATTCAGCTCAATATTAAAGAAACAAAGAACCCAATCCAAAAAGGGGCAGAAGACCTAAATAAACATTTCTCCAGAGAAAACATACAGATGGCCAAGAAGCACATGAAAAGATGTTCAACATCACTAATTATTAGAGAAATGCAAATCAAAACTACAATGAGGTATCACCTCACACCAGTTAGAATGGGCATCATCAGAAAATCTACAAACAATAAATGCTGGAGAGGGTGTGGAGAAAAGGGAACCCTCTTGCACTGTTGGTGCGAATGTAAATTGATACAGCCACTATGGAGAACAATATGGAGGTTCCTTAAAAAACTAAAAATAGAATTACCATATGACCCAGCAATCCCGCTACTGGGCATATACCCAGAGAAAACCGTAATTCAAAAAGACACATGCACCCCAATGTTCATTGCAGCACTATTTACAATAGCCAGGTCATGGAAGCAACCTAAATGCCCATCAACAGATGAATGGATAAAGAAGTTGTGGTACATATATACAATGGAATATTACTCAGCCATAAAAAGGAACGAAATTGAATCATTTGTTGAGACATGGATGGATCTAGAGACTGTCATACAGAGTGAAGTAAGTCAGAAAGAGAAAAACAAATATCGTATATTAACGCATGTATGTGGAACCTGGAAAAATGGTACAGATGAACCAGTTTGCAGGGCAGAAGTTGAGACACAGATGTAGAGAACCAACGTATGGACACCAAGGGGGGAAAACTGCGGTGGGGTGGGGATGGTGGTGTGCTGAATTGGGCAATTGGGATTGACATGTATACAGTGATGTGTATAAAATTGATGACTGATTAAAAAAAAAAAAAAGAAAGTAAATTATATCTGTGCTTTGGAGTTCCCCTTGAGTCTCTAATGTTAGTAAGATTGGTTGAGTCAATACTCGTGTTAGCCCTTAGCAAAGTTCTGGTAAGGTGCATTTCCATTGCAAGAAGACCATTCAGAAATAGTTGGATTATTCAGAACTCACACAAATCATGAGATAGTAGAGATGATTTAACATCAAAGGTTTTGATATAGAAAATGTAGCTTCAAATATATGTAACCCAAACTACTTATAGCAATGTCAAAACAAGTGTTAATGAAACTGTTCAATCACTGTAAAACTGGAGTAAACTTCAACTTGAAGCTAAGAAATGAAAACAAAACCAAAATACAAAACTTTCCAAACTTTTTACCATTCCCAAGCTTAGCGAAAATATACACACACATGCAAATACAGAAACACATACACATGTATATCTCAATATATAAAAAGGAAATGTAAATAATTGGGTAGGTTAGTATTAGCTTCAGGGAATATTTACTGTCATGCTATAAAACTTAGAAAATAGGATTTTATAATGAAGTGCTAACTTTAATTATAGCAAAGAGAATAGCAGTATAATACTTAACATGTGAAGCATATGCAAATAGACTATTATGTAAAAACTCAAGCTAAGGTTCAGTGCTAAACATCTGCATGTTTAGTGAAAACAAATTTAAAAACTTATGATTAGGTCACTGTAGCTTCAGAGTAGCTTCAGAAAATATCCTAGAATTTCAAAGAAATGGAAGGAAAAGGAGTGGGCTTGATGGCTTGTTTTAATAAAAGGAAAAACTCTAGCTTCTGGATGCAACATGTACAACTGACCCAAGTATGGCTTAAGAAATAGAAAGCGACTTCTCAAATTGATTAAACCCTTAAGTTGAAATCAATATCTTAAATACATTATTCTTCTGGTTAATAAACATTAGCTAATAGTGTGAGAGTTTCCTGCCTATTTATTAAATTTGTTTACCCCAAGTGACTTGGTAATCATTTCTGCTGAACAGAAAAGGAAACAAGTTAGAGGTCACCCAGCCTGGTTCCTGCAGTAGCCCTTGTCTTGGCCCCATCTGGAGCACTGAGGCTGTGAAGAGACCAACACCTAGAGTAGAGACTGATGCAAGAGAGATGTGTGTTACCTATCGTGCTGTTCATTAAAAACATTCTGTTGGCACTTGCCAAAAAATATATTGGTTCCTGAGCAGGACTGATTTTTTCTTTCCTAGATCTGAGATCAAGATGCTGCTACTGAGAGTGAAGTATGAGCCAGTCAAAGAAAGCATTCAGGAAAATTCTTATTCCTTTTCTTCACCTCTTGGTTCACTCTTTCTTTAGGTCTCTATTATTTGTTGCTATTTCAAGTGGTCAAAATGGCTTTCCCTTTTATTTTTTTCTTGTCTCTCTAGTCAGAAATTCTTATTTGTAATCTTTTCTAAAATCCAAATTAGGGAAACTTTCTGAGTCGTTCCTATGGTCTGAATGTTTGTGTCTCCCCAAATTCATATGTTGAAAACCTAATGCCCAAAGATGAGGGTATTAGGAGGTGGGGTCTTTGGGAGGTGCTTGGGTCATGCAGGTGGACCTCCTGTGAAGGGGATAGTGCTCTCATAAGAATCCTCAGCGAGCTCCCTTGCTACTTCTGCCATGTGAGGACACATGAGAGTCTGTGATCCAAAAGAGGGCCCTCACCAACCATGCTGGCTCTTTTATCTCCAACTTCCAGTTTCCAGAACTCTAGAAATAAATTTCTGTTGTTTATAAGCTACCCAATCTGTGGTATTTTGTTATAGCAGCTCGAACTAAGACAGTCATCATAATACTGGTGATTATGATTAGAAAATAACATAAGTCTGTTTCTACCCTCTTACTAATGCCAGGCACTGGGCTTATGGTATTATATGTATGATGGAATTATATCCTGAAGTATTAATTAATCTAGTTAATTCTCTAATTCTCTATCCCTCTTTTCTTGCACTTGTACCCCCAAAGCTATTTTCCCTCCATCTATCTTACACTAAAGGAAAAAGAAAGATTGAAAGAAACAGCCAACCTAAGGGGAAGAAAATGATTTTCTTTTCAGAGACAGGCTTTAAATCTTAAAATCTGTATGGAAACACAAAAGACCCTGAATAGCCAAAGCAATCCTGAGAAAGAGAAACGAAGTTGGAGAAATCAGGCTCCCTAACTTCAGACTACACTACAATGCTACAGTAAGCAAAACAGTATGGTACTGGTACAAAAACAGAAATATAGATCAATGGAACATGATAGAAAGCCCAGAAATAAACCCATGAACCTATGGTCAATTAATCTATGACAAAGGAGTCAAGAATGTACAATGGAGAAAAGACAGTGTCGTCAATAAGTGGTGCTGGGAAAACTGGGCAGCTACATGTCAAAGAAAGAAATTAGAGCATTCTCTAACACCATACACAAAATAAACTCAAAATGGATTAGAGACCTAAATGTAAGACCGGACACTATAAAATTAGAAGAAAACACAGGCAGAACACTCTTTGACATACATCGCAGCAATATCTTTTTTGATCCACCCCCTAGAGTAATGAAAATAAAAACAAAAATAAACAAATGGGACCTAATTAAAAGCTTTTGCACAGCAAAGAAAACCATAAACAAAATGAAAAGACACAGGATGGGAGAAAATATTTTCAAACAAAGCAATGACAAGGGATTAAACTGCAAAATATACAAACAGCTCATGCAGGTCAATATCAAAAAAAAAACAATCCAATCAAAAAATGGGCAGAATATCGAAATACACATTTCTCCAAAGAAGACATACAGATGGCCAAAAAGCACATGAAAAAATGCTCAACATTGCTAATTATTAGAGAAATGCAAATCAAAACTACAATGAGCTATCACCTCACACCAGTCAGAATGGCCATCATCAAAATTCTATAAACAATAAATTCTGGAGAGCATGTAGAGAAAAGGGAACCCTTCTATACTGTTGGTGGGAATGTAAATTGGTAGCCACTATGGAGAACAGTATGGAGGTTCCTTAAAAAACTAAAAATAGAACTACCATATGATCCAGCAATCCCACTACTGGGCATATATCCAGAGAAAACAATAATTTGAAAAGTACATGCACCCCAATGTTCATTGCAACACTATTTGCAATAGCCAAGACATGGAAGCAACCTAAACGTCCATCAACTGATGAATGGATAAAGAAGTTGTGGTACATATATACAATGAAATATTACTCAGCCATAAAAAATGAAATAATGCCATTTGTAGCAACATGGATGGACCTAGAGATGATCATACTAAGTGAAGTAAGTCAGACAAAGACAAATATCATATTATATCACTTATATGTGGAATCTAAAAAGAAATGATACAAATGAACTTATTTACAAAACAGAAACAGACTCATAGACTTTGAAAACAAACTTATGGTTACCAAAAGGGAAGTGTGTTGATAAATTAGGAGTTTGGGATTAACATATGCAAACTACTATATATAAAATAGATAATCAGCAAGGACCTATTATATATATATATATAGCACAGGGAACTCTACTCAATATTCTATAATAACCTATATGGGAAAAGAATCTGAACAAGAATGGATATATGTATATGTATAACTGAATCACTTTGCTATACACCTGAAACTAACACAACATTGTAAATCAACTATAATATAAAATAAAAATTAAATTAAAAAAATAAATAAATAAAATAGGCCTGTCGAAATGAGAGGAAAAAATGATATGACATCTAAAACCTAAAGGAGAGACTGGATGGTTTGGAGAGTCATCCAAGATAGAACTGCAGCGGGTCATGAATCCCCCACCAACCTGGTCTTCCACACTTCGAAGTTTATAATCTCCCCCTTGAAGACATGGTAGGAAATTTGAGCATCCTGATAGAAATACGGCTGAAGAAAAAAACCTCACTCCTGGCCAAAGCAGTGCTAAATTAAACCAGTGAGGTATGTTCTTGTGAGCATAGTTGACATTAGACCCACTATGATTACATACAGGTTAAGAAATTGAGATTAAATAACTTGTGCAAGATCTCTATCTAGTTAGTTTTGGAGCTGGCATAGAAGCCCATGTACTCTGGCATCAGAGCTTTCGTTTATCATATTATTTTACTGCTTCCAGATATCTACTGCAAAATAATTTACGATAAGGATTTATCAATACAGTGACGTTTCATTGCCTCTAAAAAGTATCCATATGCTCAGAGAACAATGTTGGGCTTTATTTTTTACTCTATTATATTCTTATTTTCTTCATAGAGAGATCTGGATTAAGGGAATTTCTGACAATGAAAAATAACTCGCCAATTCCTGTGCAGCCTGGGCTTTAGAACGTCAATATCACTTGCAGGTGTTCACGTTTCAGGTTTGAGGGAAACCTAATACAATTTAGATAAATGGGTTTTTAATTAACAAAAACTGAAGTCCAACCCAAGGGAGAGTACTTCAACTTTAGAATTAGCTGTATAATGAATCTAGTTTTTAAAATGTCAGCCACGCCCACCCGCCTGCCTTTCTTATAACTGTGCTATGGTTTCCAAGGAGCCATCTATCAATCTGGCCATCAGCAATCTCCTGGTATCAACTGCTGAAGTAAAATTTGCATAAGAACAAAGTAATTTTAGTTCATATAATCAAATCAAGTTACTTTGTCTTTCCTTTAGCATAAAATCCATGTTACAGGATTGAGCCTCAAACATTATGGCACCTCAGAATTCGAGAGTATGCCATGTGCAACCTACCCCCAACTTCTGCCCTTCCTCTCCATTATACAGTCTCACACCAAAAAATCAACCTATAAAAGAAAAAAATTGGTAAGTTGGTCTTTAATAAAATTAAAAACTTTTCCACAAAACATAACATTAAGAAAATGAAAAACAAGATACAGTCTGTAAGAAAATATTTGCAAAACACATATATGATAAAGGATATATCCAAAATACACAGAGAATTGTTAAAATACAAAAATAAATCAATAAATAATGGGCACAAGAGCTGAACAAATACCTCATCAAAGAAGATATAGTGATAGCAAGTAAGTATATGAAAAGATGCTCAATATCATATGTCATTAGGGAAATGCAAATTAAAACTACAATGAGATACCACTATATATATATGAGTATCGCTAAAACCCAAACAGAGACATTTACAAATGCTGGTGAGAACATTAAACAGCAAGAACTCTTATTCATTACTGGAGGGAATGCAAAATGATACAGCTACTTTGGAAAACAGTTTGGCAGTTTCTTACAAAGCTGAACATAATCTTAACATGTGATTCACCCATCAAGCTCTTAGATATTTACCCAAATGACTTAAAAACATATGTCCACACAAAAACCCACACATACATTTTTTTTATAGCAGCTTCTATCATAATTACCAAAGATTGGAAGTAACCAAGATGTCCTTTAATAGGTAAATGGATAGACAAGCTGTTTTACATCCATACAATGGAATACTATTCAACAATTAAAAAAAAAGCAATGAAGGATCAAGCCATACAAACACATGGATTCATCTCAAATGCATATTGCTAAACGAAAGAAGCCAGTCTGAAAAGTCTACATACATATGCTTCCCATTATATGACATTCTGGAAAGGGCAAAACTATAGAGACAATAAGCAGATCAGTGACTTCCAGGGGGTTCAGTGGTGGCAGGGGAAGGATGAATCTTTGAAGTACAGAGGATGGGAATTTTGAGAAGGCAAAACTGTTCACTATGATACTGTAATGATGGACAAATGAAACTATGTATTTGTTAGAACCCACAGAACTTTACAGCACAGAGTGAACCTTTATGTATGCAAATTTTTTAAAAAATCATTTAAAAGATTTAAAAAGATACCACAGGATAGAATGCAGAGTGTGGCCAAAATTTTCTAAATCTATCAAACAACCTCACTGAAGGGGATGGAGTAAAAGGTGCTGATTGAAGTAATTCTGGAAATGGGGGGAGTCTGTAGGACTAAAGGCAAAAGAAATTGCTTCTAAGCACTGTTCACTAGTTGATAAAATCGTTTCACACAGCAGAACTTGTTAACAATCCTCATAATGCTCTACATGTACAGTTGTCCTGCCCCGTCCATGGGGGACTTGGTTCCAAGAACCCCTACGGATGCCAAAACCTATGAATGCTTTAGTCCCGTATAGAAAATGGCATAGCATTTGCATATAACCTATGGACAACCTCCTGTATACTTTAAATCATCTCTGAATTACTTGTAATACTTAACACAATGTAAACACTATGTAAATAGGTATAAACACAATGTAAATGCTGTATAAATAGTTGCTGGCACATGGCAATTTCAAGTTTTGGGTTTTTGGAAATTTCTGGAATCTTTTTTCAAGTATTTTCACCTGAGAAATATTTTGAATTCATGGGTGTGAATCCCGTGCATATGGAGGGCCAACTGTATACTGGAATTGAACAATTAAATTAATGAATGGCATACAGTGGGAACCAGGTTTCTCATTGTTGGAGTGGGAGATTACAGATAAGTAAGGGGAAGATGCTAGAAGAATCCATGGAGTAATGGATTCAAGTTTGCTACATCTGTGTTAATTTATATGCAGCTTAATATAGATATAGGTGATGACATACAGAAGTATAGATATATGTACATACACAGGCTTAGTATACACATCCATGTATTTTCTTGGTCTGTCAGCTGAGAGGGCTTAGAATCAACAACATGCTAGTAGCTATAATCACATCGCCCAGACCTTGGTGTTACCATTGTCCTATACAAAGAACCAGTTGCTCCTTAACAGAATGTCTGATTCTGGGCTGAGGGCAGAAAATAGATAAGATTAACCTGGGGCATTTTGTAGTGCCAGAAAGGAAGGAAATGCTTACCAAAACAAACAAGCAAATGAACAAATGCAGCAAAAACAAAACAAAAAGACACAGAAACCAACTAAAATGGCTCACAAAGGCCGAAGTTGGAACAATTTGAGCAACATAATACATAAAGTAATATTATATTTAATTCAAAGTATAATATATTTATGAGTTCTTGTTGATATAACTAAATGATAGAATAAACAGAGGAACATGGACAAATCTCCTGTGCAGAAGAATTCTAAATAATTTATGTAGGTATTTCAACCTCAGATAGGTAGTGAATAACTTCCCACTTATTAAGTGTGGGCTGCACACAGCGACTTCCTTTCATAGAGCACAGTATAGAAAGGGAGAGAAAAAAAGGAACTTTTCAGAGGAGAAATCTGACAATCACTATCTTAGGCAGGTGATGAAGGTCAACATCTAGTGACATGTCATGTTGATGGTATGTACTCTTGATATGATGTGATACTGGCACTTCCTCCCTATAATCCATGACCCAGTCTAATCATGAGAAAAATATTAGACAAATCCTAGTTGATGGACATCCTGCAAAATACCTGACCAGTATTCTTCAAAACTGTCAAGGTTATCAAAACTAAGGAAACTCTGAGAAACGGTCACAGCTAAGGAAACATGACATCTAAATGCAATGTGGAATCCTAGATGGAGTCCTGGAACAGAAAAAGGGCAATAAGTTAAAACTAAGGAAATGTGAGTAAACTGTGGCAAATGTAAGATCTTAATAATAGGGGAAACTGGATGTGAAGTATGGGGGAAATCTCTGTATGACCTCCAGTCTTTCTGTAATTCTAAAACTATTCTAAAATTTAAAAAAAATATTTTAGAAAGTACATGTCCTAAGTATATAGCTCAGTGAATTTAAACTTTTGTACATCCAGCTCCCCGATCACTATCAGTGCCACCAAAGCCCCTCATCCTCCCCAGACCCCCATCCTCAGGCACTACTACCCCTCCGCCAAGGGCGAGGACAATCCTGAGCTCTAAAACATAGATTTGTTGTGCTCGGCACTGAACTTAACATATAGATGGAATCACACAATGGGAAGAAGATTCTTTTTTAAAAGTCAAATTGGCTCAAGCCACTTGAGGCTCCTATAGGAATGTATTTCCCTTGATTATGTGCATTTATCGGTATAAAATTAAGGTGTTTGTCAGCAGTTGGGACAGCCTGGTATTTGACTTCAGATATAATTTAAGCTATTTGGAAATGAATTAATTAGGGAGAATGGAAGAATAAAATATATGAAATGTTGTCTTCTTTTCTTTGTAAGATTCCTTTTCCCTAAACTTTTTGATTATACAGAGCTTGCATTCTCTAAAATGTTTCAACTTTTTCTGGTTAACAGTTAATACAACAAATGTTGCTTACCAGGTTTTCAGATCATAACTAATGGCATTTGTATTTTCAATGATTCACTCCGTTCTTTCCATACAGTCTAAAATCTAGGAGTCTTACTCTCCTGTGGAATGACCCTATGAAGGTTCCTTCTTGATTTGTCGTAACTACTGGTTTGACAAATCTTTAGGACAGAGTGTTATTTAAATTTAGTCTTCATACAGCTTGTCATATAATTAATCATCGAACAAGATTTTAAAATGCAGATTCTAGGCCCACTCAACCCTACTGAATCAGACTCTTTGGCTTTAAAGACTCCAGGTCTGTAATTGTGTAATATCACCATGTGATTTTTTTGTCCACACAAGTTTGAGGACCACTTCCTTGGTGTCAGACATGGCATAACTTGGTGAATTTCTTCACAGTATTTTTTTTTGATGCTATTCACAACCATTTTAAATGAGTATGTATGTGTGTGCCTGGAATTTCAAAATGTATACACTGTAACTCAGATTCATAGACTCTGTCATTTTCTAGTACTCATTTCATCTTGCTGTTCAACACCTGCTGTTTAGCTTATCCATTGCTTCTGGTTTAAAATTGTGTTTTTCATCTGTACAAAGCCTCTTTTGGAAAACTACCCAATCTTTCCATGAGTTAATGTTAGGAAATTCTAGCATTTATCCACCTTGCCCTTTCTTTCGGAGAATCTTTCACGTCATTATGGTGCCATATTCCATGAAGGTCAATCACTGCCTCCTAGACATTTTTCTTAGCCATTTCTAAGTCACCACATGATCATGGCCAGTTTTTTCAGGGACCAAAATGAAGGAGAAGTTTTAAAATTTCTCTTTCTACATAAGAGAGCAAAGAATATCTACTGTGACTCTCTTCTCTTCCTCTCTCCCCTCCAAATACTAGAGTCCCTCACTTTAAAAATGAGTGGTAGAGATTCAGGCAGCTTTCATCTCATTAAATAAGACTATGTTGCTCTTTTTCCATTTTTGAAAAATCGTCCTGCCTGATAATAACTAATGCTTATTGAGTGCTTATTATGCTGAACTGTGTTCTAAGCATTTAATCTTTTTTCTTTTTTAGCATTTAACATTTACAACAATTTTAGGAGACTGGTCCTTGTATCATTTGCATTTTACTGAGGCACAGCGAGGTCAAGTAAGTTGCCCATGGTAGATAGCTAGTGGGCAGTCAGGCTGATATTCAAAGTGAGTCAGTCTGTCTCCAAAGCCCCATGCTTTTCCTACCATGCTAGACTTCTTCTCATTCATTCATTCAACAGAGATTTATTGAATACCACCTACTATGGTCAGGTCACTAGGGATATAGTAATGCATGCAGAAGACAAGATCCTAGCTCACGTGGACCTGGTCGGGGCAGAGAGAGACAAGGAAACCTGATAATAAACAAATGAACATATAATTTAATGTCAGCATGTAAAAGGTGCTATGAAAAAAGTGGTCAAGTCTGGTTTCTTTAGACGTGGTTGTCAGGGAAGAATTATCCTAAGGAGGTAACACTGAGTTGAAACTGAAGATGATAAGGACTCAGACATACAACAAGATAGAAGAGCACTCCAGATAGAGGGAAGTAGGGTGGAGACCCTTAAATGAGAAAGAGGTGGAATGTTAGAGAACAAAGGACTTGTGGCTAGCACAGTAAGCAAGACTGAGTATGGTATGAAAGTGGGATAGGCAAGTAAGGGTCAGAACACGCAGGGTTGTTTAGGTCAAGGTAAGGAGGTGGGTTTGTTCTAACATGCCCTGCTTTAAGCAGGGTGATGATATGATTTGATGTACATTTAGAAATATTTTGGTTGTTATGCATGGGAAATTAATTTTAAAAAAGTCAGGTGGGAACAGGGAGAACAACTATACCTTATAATCCTTTAAAATGAAAACTGCTAACTTTGTGGAAATTTAGGAAATGATCAACCAATAGATAAATAGGATGTTTTACGAGGAAGTGTCCCTCATTTCCGCAGAACATTATAAAATAAAGACAAAGGGAAATGATGGGACTGCTTTCTATTTTAACATAATATTTTTCATTTTATATTAATCTGATTATTTGCTAAGTTATTATTTTCCTGATGTCATATAGATACAGCCTCAGGTGATCCTCCCAAGATGCTTTGGGCTTCATAAGTCCATAAAATTCCTGAAAGTTACCCATAAATCTATGGCTATAATCTTCCAGAAGAGAGGCCTCCAAAAACTCAGATTGGCACAGTTTGCATCTCCTTCAAGAATTTAATTTTAAATAATCTGAATTTGATTTGTATCATTGACCAAATGTTTATGGGGCACATTTCACAAGGAAGATACTTATCTGGTTTTGCAGACAACATGCATATGTATTCCACTATGTCATCTACTTTTAAGGAATTTAAAAGTTATGTCTTCATTCAAGAAATGATTTAAAGCCTGTGATGTGGAAAACCCTGGGGTAGGCATCACGGCTATGAAGATGAATTGCACATAGTTTCCACTTTAAAGAATCTTACAGACAAGTACAGGGAGACATAATAAGAGCAACATAAAAGGTCTACTCTGATAGAGAAGAAAGAAGTGATTGTTTTCTATCGATTGTCAGGGAGAATGTCATACTCAAGGTATCCACCTGGAAACAGAGGCTGCAAGTAGGCAGAAATAATCCCAGGGAAGAGGAGTGGCAGATGAGGCAGAGTGAAATAGTTAAGGAGGAAAAGCTAAATCCAGACTACATTCTTGAATTGGTCACCACTGGTAAAAACTTGGCTTGATTCTACCTGGACCTTTTGTGGAGCCATGAAGGTTGTGCCCCAGAACTGCCTGCTTGAGGGACAAAAAAGATCAGAACTTAATAACAGCTATTCTCTCTCCACTGATCAATAGTTGTCTATTGGGACATTAACTCCCTAATGCTTCCAGATTACACATGAGTAAGCGGTCAGATTGGTTCCCATAGATGTCCTGTGTCAGAGAAGCTTGGGACAGAAAGTAAAAGATAACTGTTACAGCTAAGGGAAGGTACTATCAGGTCATACCTGTGTGAAGCTGGTTGCTAAGGCAATGACTGAAGTAAAAGGTAGGCTAAGAGAATGTAAGAGTATGGGAAAATGGAGCGAGATATTCTTAATACAGAAAACTTTAACATGAGGTAGCCTTTGAGCTAGAACTCAAAGATGTATCAGGATTTTATATACAAAGATTAAGAAGATGTAGTAAGATGAGGAAATTATTTAGAAATGTATTTCAGGCAGAGATAATCTGGTGAACAAATATACAGATTCGGAAGAGCAGAGAGTGTACTTATAAAGGGATTATGACAGATAAGAGTGGGTGTATCTCTTGGGTTGAAGAGCGAAAGATCTTCAGTAGTCGACCCTGGAATGGACCACCATTGTCCAGTGCATGAAGGTCATCGGCTTAGTCCAATCACATGTTAACCCCTGGGTCCAGGACAGGACTATGAAAGTCAGATGCATTATTATGGCAGAAGAGTAGTTCCCTGTAGGAAGGTGTTGTGGTTTACAATATAACCACAAATTATGTGATTCTCTTCCCTTCAAGAGGTAGAGCTTAATCCTGCCTTCCCTCTTAAGTGTGGGCTGGACTTAATAATCTGCTCCTGACAAATAGCATGTGGTGAAAGTGACAGAGCTATTGATAACTAATACAGAAATCATACTGAACAGACTGAAAAACATGTATGACCAGTATAGGTTATAAGGGCCAAATTTAGGGTGAAGGTGATGGATAAAGAAAATATAGACATATGAGAAACTAAGGAGACTAGATTTCTATAAGAACAGTATCAAAGAAATGTAGACAATTAATAGATGGACTTTAATAGAATCCTTCCGCACATCAAAAAACTGAGTGCTAAAATTTGTTTTTTTTTTTTTCATTGTATCATTAGTGTATCATCCCAGTCACATGTTCTCAAGAATAACTCATGTTACATAGAGACTCATTTCCAGATTTGGCCTGAGAAATGCATAGATAATAGGGAAGTGATAAGATGTGAGCCCTGCTTGCTTGGTTTTCTTAATTCAAAAGAAGTTAGTGGAAAGTCCAGAAGAAATTGGTAGATAGTAGATTCCAAGTTCAAATAAATTCCACCCTAATCCTACAATTTCCTTTTCCAATGTAATGAATCTAATATTGTGACATATTTTAAGGCATTTTTTTTTTCTTTTTCTGTAATGTGTTCAGGATTGTCTCGCTAGTCTGTCAGAAGCAAGGCATCTCTTTGGGTTTGTATGTGGAGACTAACAGTTGACATAGCAGGAATGCAAAGAGAATAAAAGAGTTAATGGCTGTACTCAGTTTATGATGTTTAAAATAGTATTTTGATGAAAAACAATTATCTAGATATCTAAGCTTTTTTTAAGAGAGATATGAATCTTCTAAATTCTTTTAGTACATGAAGAAATAAACATTATAGACTCCAGCCATAGATTTCCTTTCATATTGCAGAGAAGACATTCCATCTGCCTATGAGGATTAGGTCATAAGTCTTATTCTCCTAAGGTAGATAAGATAAAGTAGTTTCAGGGTCAAAACTTCTTTCTTCTATTCCCACTCAGTACCAAAACTTTAAGTTGAGGGTTTTCAGAAACATCCATACTTGTAGGTTAGAGCTGGGAAACACTGTGGCAAGTGGCATAATTCCATGGGAACTGTGTCATTGAGGCTGCAAACCCCTGGGAAAATTCTCTGGATCCAATGTGGTGTAAACGTGGGTCCGAGGTGGTATGGCCAGAGGCAGGTAGATACTCATGTTCATTCCTCTAGGCCTTTACTTGTCCGAGGCTCTGGGAGTCCCTGCATCCCCTGTGAGGGAGGCAGATGTGATAAGAGGGACAGTAGGTAGTTTGTAAAACCTGCAGGTCCATGATGGAGCTACTGCAGATAGGAACGTGAAGACCCAGGACAAATATCTGCAGCAGTGGCTGCCAGCACATGACACACAGGGAGCGTAATACTGTCAGTCATACCTCACCAGACCAGAGAGCTGACAAGTCCAAGGCCCTCCACAGCCAAGATCCTGGAGGACACAAAGGACTCCATGTGGGTCTCAGCCTGAATCTCTTTTGCTGACAAGAGATTGCCTAAGTCATTGCCCCCTCTCGAAAAGGAAGAGATAGAAATCTGAAAGAAAATACTTGTATTGCGAAGAGATGAATTACTTAAAGAGTGGTTTAACATTATTAACTCAAGTTAAGATGACTGAATTGGGTAAATTTAGTTTTCTTTCTTTCAGCTGCCTCTTGGGAGTAGAGGCCTCTGAGGGAAAACAGATCACAGAGAGAGAAATCAGGGTTGACATGGTCTTTATGCCTCTGAACTGCAATGGAAGTGAATATGTGTTTCTGCTGAATTTATCTACTTGTGAGTGTGATTAGGTACCAAACTCTTCTAATTCCAGGAACCCACAGATAAAAATCTGTTTATCTGTTTCAGTTACATTATTTTGTAATAGAGTGAGAATAGGCAACATGGGCACAATATAATTTTTGAACCTAGATCCTACTACTATCATTATGTAGACGTGACCTTGTGAGTTTTCAGACTTGCTGACTGTATTGTGATTTTCTATCATTTAGTGTGTCTATATTGCAGGAACAAAGAGGCTATCTCTCTTAATGGGAGATGTCTGTAATTTTTTTTTTCCAGCTTAAAGTATATTCTTATGAGTGAATAGCATTATTTACCACTCTCTGAATGCATATCCCTTAAGATAATTTATTTTTATGACAACAATTTCCATGCATTGAGGCATTTTGTATTTTCAGTTAGCTTGCATTTTCTGAGACATAGATAAATCAGCTTGAATCTTTTCCTTTAGGTCCGTTTTTTCTTAGTTTTTGTAATAGCTATTAAAGGATTCCTTAGAAACAAATTAACTTTCCTGAGGCTGTGTATGTTCAGCCTATTAAAATTTACATCAAAAGTTTATAATGAAAACCACTCAGATCATTCAAAGATGAGGCATTGTTATAGAATTAAAATAACCCCTTAGCTCCTACTATTGTTTATTATGTGAGCAGGGGCACTAGAGAGACAGGAAAAAAATAGGTGATTACGTCTATTAATGTCAGCTGCTTGATATTAGTTCCTCTCTCACTCATTTTTCAGTGAAATTAATCTACTTTCTTTTATTTACCAAATCTTTGAGGGAGCTTCCCTGGTGGCACGGTGGTTAAGAATCTGCCTGCCAATGTAGGGGACACAGGTTCGAGCCATGGTCCGGGAAGATCCCACATGCCGCGGAGCAACTAAGCCCGTGCGCCACAACTACTGAGCCTGCGCTCTAGAGCCCGCAAGCCACAACTACTGAGCCTGCGTGCTGCAACTACTGAAGCCTGCATGCCTAGAGCCTGTGCTCTGCAACAAGAGAAACCACCACAATGAGAATCCCTCGCACAGAAATGAAGAGTAGCCCCCACTCGCCGCAACTAGAGAAAGCCCGTGCGCAGCAACAAAGACCCGACACAGCCAAAAATAAATAAATAAATAAAATTTATAAAAAAAGAAAATCTTTGAAATTCGTAATGTTATTAGCATTGTTTCTTCTGAAGCACAAGAACATTCTATCCCTATTATTTTTCCAGCATTCCACCAAACACTGCTCTGAATACAATTTTCCTGTTTTCAACCTCCCATTCATGTCTTCCTATTTAACCTTCTCCACATCAGCATTACTTTCACCTCTTTTTTGTTCCCCGCATCACTCCTCTTCTCATTCATTTGCTTTACCACTAAGCTGGAGCTGCACTGCTTATTTTTTTGTAGTAAGAACACTTACCACCAGATCTACCCTCTTAACAAAATTTTAAGTGTACAATACACTGTTG
Source organism: Eubalaena glacialis (assembly GCF_028564815.1). Lineage (NCBI taxonomy): Eukaryota > Metazoa > Chordata > Mammalia > Artiodactyla > Balaenidae > Eubalaena > Eubalaena glacialis. The sequence goes on along the minus strand of NC_083727.1, from coordinate 63,114,687 downwards.
TAACCATAGGCACAGTGTTGTACATCAGGTCTCTAGAGTAATCACCTTACAAAACTGAAACTCTGTACCCACTGAAAACAACTCCCAGTTTCCATCTCTCTCCAGCCACTGACACCACCATTCTACTCTCATCTACGTGTTTGACCATTTTAGATACCTCCTACAAGTTGCTAAGCGAAATAAGCCAGCCACAGAAGGACAAACTCTTTTCATTTTTTGAAAATGGCCTAGCAACCTACTGTACAATAAATGCTGAGACCAACTGGCATGAACTTACTCAATTTCTCCTTCCCACAACTTAAAAAAAACCAAAACAAAACCCTGCAAACTAAGTCTCCTTATCCCCTTTTCTTCCTAAGCCTTTTCCTTAAAATGCCCTTCACAGATTTTTCCATCAGCCATATCTATTTTGTCTTTGCATTAGCACCTTCTCCCACTCAACTTAGAATACTCTGACCACTGCACTCAAAAAGAAAAAAATAATCCTTTCAGTCTTGTAATACTCTCAAATGACTTCATACATGTCTTCTTCTCCCATTCAACCACTCAATCTAAACCCTTCACATTCAGTCTGCTATCTCTGTCACACTAATAAACAATTTTGTTTATGAATTCCATCGTTTATGTTTTAAAACCCCTTTCTTCTTGATTGCTCTAAAATTAATTGTAGATATGTTTCATTATGCTTTGCTTTAAATGTTTTTCTTTCTCCCCTGTTATGTCAAATTGTGTCCCCTCAAAATTCATATATTGAGCCCTAAACCCCAAGTACCTCAATATGTGGCTATATTTGGAGATAGGTACCATTAAAGAGGTGATTAAGTTAAAATGAGGCTATTAGGGTAGTCCTAATCCAATCCAACCAATGTCCTTATAAGAAGAAGATATGAGGATACACAAAGAGACCCTAGAGATTCTTGTGCACAGAGAAAAGACCCCGAGGGACACAGTGAAAAGGCAAACCAAGGCAAAGGCAAACCTGCAAACCAAGAGAGAAGCCTCAGAAGAATCCAAATCTGCTGACGTCATGATCTTGGACCTCCAGCCTCCAGAACAGTGAGAAAATAAGTTTCTGTTGTTTAAGCCACTCAGCCTATGTATTTTGTCATGGCATTCTAAGAATGCTGCATCCAATTGCAATGTGGAGGGGTTTCCCCACACCACCACCAACTGTCTGACACCAGCAGGGTGTACGACTCAACTCAATTCTGACACTCTCTACCCAGAGATAGCACCATATTCTACAGGTTAAGGGCTCAGGCCTACAAGATTGCCTTCCTCCTCACTTCAGATGCCAAAGGCAAACCCAGCTTGTTACTTCTGATGCACTTAGAGACTGGAGATTTCCGGGACCTCCTCCTGGTGTTTGATTAATCTGCTGGAGTGGCTCACAGAACTCAGAGAAACATTTTACTTACTAGGTCATCAGTTTATTATGAAGGGATATAACTCACGAACAGCCAGATGGAAGAGATGCAGAGGGCAACGTATGGGAAGAGGGCCTGAAGTTTCATACCCTCTCTGAGGGCGCCACTCTCTGAAGCTCCATGTGTTCACCAAGCAGGTAGCTCTCCAAAATCTCTCCTTTGGGATTTTATGAAGGTTCATTACATAGGCAATAGTCATGAAATCATTGGCCACTGATGATTAAACTCAATCTCCAGCAGCACCCCGCACCCCACCCCATCCCCAGGTCAGGGGGTGGAGCTGAAAGTTCCAAAGTTCCAATCCTGTAATCACTTGGTTGGTTCTCCTGGCAACCAACCCCCTTCCTTAGGTGTAGTCCAATAGTCACCTCATTAACATACCAAAAGACACCTTTATCTCTATCACCACTTAGGAAATTACAAGGGTTTTGGGGGCTCTGTGCCAGGAATGGGTCAAAGACCAAATACACATTTCTTACTATAAATCACAGTATCACATAGCCCTAGCAAGCTAATATACCCACTGAACCCTGGGAATCTCACTGCTCTCTTACCATTCTTGTTTTTTTTGCTGGCTCTTCATCCATTTCACTCAAATGAGATGTTAGATTTGCCTCACAATTTTATCCTAAACTTTGTATTTCCTTCAATGTTGACTTCTTCATTAATTACTTCCTAAGGTGTCTACAGGCACCTCCAAGCAGATATCTATATATTTAAATTATATATATAGATATAAAATCATGTTTCAGCTCACATGAAACATGTCTCTTTTTTCTGTGATCATCTGCACAGCTCCACCTCAGTGCTATACCAGCACTTCTGATTCGGCAAATACAAAATTAGACTTGTCTCCACATGTTCAAATTATTGCCTACTTTTTGCATCCCTGCATATTATATCCATGTCCCATGTCCTATTAATGATGTCACCATTTTCTTTCTTTTTAATCCTCGCCTCTCCAGTCTTTATTTATTCCTCTGTGGTATCTCTCAGTTCATTTCCTTCCTTTTCCATGTGCCATCACTGGAGTTTAGGTCATGGTTATTAATGGAAAACTTTGATCTCTCACTGAATTCAAGTCCTCTGTATTCTACTTCCAAGGAAAAGAAGCACTGATGGGGGTCCCAGTTGAGAACATTAATAGACCATGGTGCTAAAGGGTAGGAGCTTTTGTAGTGAGTATGAAAGTGATTCAGAGCTCTTGCTTTTATAAAATGTGTTTCTTCCCCTTTGTCTATGTGTGTGTGCATGTAAGGGTGTATCTTTTTTGTGTTTATTCTCTCTCCCCTCTTTTTCCTTATGTAAGAGGAGGGTCACATCCCCATTTTATTTTTGCAAAAGTTTATCCTTATCCCACATCCAACTTTAGAAAACAAAAAGGGAACAAGAAGGAAGAAGGAAGAAGGGAGAAGGGAGAAGGGAGAAGGGAGGGATGTGGGCTAGATTGCTTAGAGACTATCTACTATATAGTAAATTCTCTTCTGAATATTGAGGATGTTCAACAAAATACCTCTATATATTTCACCCTTGAAAAATTTCATCTGGTAATTTCTCAGTGAATAGTTCCTGGAAGCTGTCCTGTCCCAGTAATGGTCCTTTGCATATCCTCACGGAGTCTTATCACATGTGACAGTTTCATAAAGACTCAGTGGAACTCCCTCTGTAAATTCTGGCACTCCGTGTTGCTCCCTCTCCTACAGTTCTACACTGCAAATTCCAGCTACCTTAGCTTCCTCGATCTCTGCTTGCAAACTCATCAACTGAGCAAAAATGCCATCCTTACATAGATTCCCTCCCCCTGTTCCACAGTCTGGAACATGCATCCAGGCAGAAAACTGAGACAATTATAGGGCTCAGTAGGGTTTTCCCCTTCTTTAAGGGCAAACCATTCCACTCCGGCTATTGCCTAATATCTGAAAACAGTTGTCTCATGGAGGTTGTTCATACACATTTATCTAGTTCTTGACATCGGAAGGAAAGTCTGGTACCAGTTACTCCATCATGACCAGAAGTGGAATTTACTCAGATAAAATTGTTATTCCCATTTCACAGATGAAGAACCTGAGGCAAAGACAATTAAAATAATTTGCCCTAAATTACACAGATATTGAATGTAGAGCCAGAATTCAGTATTAATCTCTGTAACACAAGGCCGATTTACTAACCCTCCTGTCATGGACAAAAGAACGTTTAAGGCTTTACAAACTCCAAATATTAACTGTGGTGGTAGGAGTAGTAGTAGTACTAGGAGGAGGAGGAGTAGTAGCAGCAGCAGCAGCAGCAATAATAAGAAAAAGAAGAAGAATGGCAACATTTGGGGCTTCCCTGGTGGCACAGTGGTTGAGAATCTGCCTGCCAATGCAGGGGACACGGGTTCGAGCCCTGGTCTGGGAAGATCCCACATGCCGCGGAGCAGCTGGGCCCGTGAGCCACAACTACTGAGCCTGCGCGTCTGGAGCCTGTGCTCTGCAACAAGAGAGGCCGCGACAGTGAGAGGCCCGCACACTGCGATGAAGAGTGGCCCCCGCTTGCCGCAACTAGAGAAAGCCCTCACACAGAGGCAAAGACCCAACACAGCCAAACATAAATAATAAATAAATAATAAATAAATTTAAAAAAAAAGAATGGCAACATTTATATGTAAATAGTAATTTGTAACTTAAAAAGTAATTTCATATTCATTTCTCATTGACCCTTACAAGGTTTCCAAATTTCCGCACTTCTCCTTCATTATCACCTCCAGTGTTCTACCTGTGCTGGGGGAAAAAGCTGTAACTTTTGCTATGTTTCCAAGAGAAGGTGTGCATGCTGTCACTGATGTGACACTTAGTTCAAAGATTGTAGGATGGGAAGGGGATGATCTATCTTTGAAAAGGGAATTTTTACATTTTTAAAAACTACTCATGGCAGAAGAAAAGACTCCCATATTCCTCTGAGGAAGAAATAAACTAGATCAAAATGAACTGTCTAAGTTTATTTGATAGCTTCTGAAATTTGGTCAATGGCACAGTGGATTTTATAGACTCTTAGAATTTTATGTGTTTTTTTTTTAACATCTTTACTGGACTAAAATTGCTTTACATTGTTGTGTTAGTTGCTGCTGTATAACAAAGTGAATCAGCTATACATATACATATATCCCCATATCCCCTTCCTCTTGAGTCTCCTTCCCACCATCCCTATCCCAACCTACTAAGTGGTCACAAAGCACTGTGACTGGCTGCTTCCCACTAGCTATCTATTTTACATTTGGTAGTGTATATATATCAATGCCACTCTCTCACTTTGTCTCAGCTTACCCTTCCACCTCCCTGTGTCCTCAAGTCCATTCTGTACGACTGCGTCTTTATTCCTGTCCTGCCCCTAGGTTCTTCAGAACCATTTTTTTTTATTCCATATATATGTGTTAGCATATGGTATTTGTTTTTCTCTTTCTGACTTACTTCACTCTGTATGACAGACTCTAGGTCCATCCACCTGACTACAAATAACTCAATTTCGTTTCTTTCTTTGGCTGAGTAATATTCCATTGTATATATGTGCCACATCTTCTTTATCCATTCATTTGTCAATGGACACTTAGGTTGCTTCCATGTCCTGGCTATTGTAAATAGTGCTGCAATAAACACTGTGATACATGACTGTTTTTGAATTATGGTTTTCTCAGGGAATATGCTCAGTAGTGGGATTGCTGGGTTGTATGGTAATTCTATTTTTAGTTTTTTAAGAAACCTCCATACTGTTCTCCATAGTGGCTGTATCAATTTACATTCCCACCAACAGTGAGAGAGGATTCCCTTTTCTCCACACCCTCTCCAGCATTTATTGTTTGTAGAAATTTTGATGATGGCCATTCTGACTGGTGTGAGGTGATACCTCATTGTAGTTTTGATTTGAATTTCTCTAATGATTAGTGATGTTGAGCATCCTTTCATGTGTTTGTTGGCAATCTGTATATCTTCTTTGAAGAAATGTCTATTTAGGTCTTCTGTCCATTTTTGGATTGGGTTGTTTGTTATTTTGATATCGAGCTGCATGAGTTGCTTGTAAACTTTGGAGATTAATCCTTTGTCAGTTGCTTCGTTTGCAAATATTTTTTCCCATTCTGAGGGTTGTCTTTTCGTCTTGTTTATGGTTTCCTTTGTTGTGCAAAAGCTTTTGAGTTTCATTAGGTCTCATTTCTTTATTTTTATTTTTATTTCTATTTCTCTAGGAGGTGGGTCTAAAAGGATCTTGTTGTGATTTATGTCATAGAGTATTCTGCCTATGTTTCCCTCTAAGAGTTTTATAGTGTCTGGCCTTACATTAAGGTCTTTAATCCATTTTGAGTTTATTTTTGTGTATGGTGTTAGGGAGTGTTCTAATTTCATTCTTTTACATGTAGTTGTCCAGTATCCCAGCACCATTTATTGAAGAGGCTGTCTTTTCTCCATTGTATATTCTTGCCTTCTTTAACAAAGATAGGGTGACCATATGTGTGTGGTTTTATCTCTGGGCTTTCTATCCTGTTCCATTGATCTATATTTCTGTTTTTATGCCAGTACCATACTGTCTTGATTACTGTAGCTCTGTAGTATAGTCTGAAGTCATGGAGCCTGATTCCTCCAGTTCCATTTTTCTTTCTCAAGATTGCTTTGGCTATTAGGGGTCTTTTGTGTCTCCAGACAAATTGTGAAATTTTTTGTTCTAGTTCTGTGAAAATTGTCATTGGTAGCTTGATAGGGACTGCACTGAATCTGTAGATTGCTTTGGGTAGTATAGTCATTTTCACAATGTTGATTCTTCCAATCCAAGAACATGGTATATCTCTCCATCTCTCTGTATCACCTTTAATTTCTTTCACCAGTGTCTTATAGTTTTCTGCATACAGGTCTTTTGTCTCCTTAGGTAGGTTTATTCTTAGGTATTTTATTCTTTTTGTTGTAATGGTAAATGGGAGTGTTTCCTTAAATTCACTTTCAGATTTTTCATCATTAGTGTATAGGAATGCAAGAGATTTCTATGCATTAATTTTGTATCCTACTACTTTACCAAATTCATTGATTAGCTCTAGTAGTTTTCTGGTCGCATCTTTAGGATTCTCTATGTATAGTATCATGTCATCTGTAAACAGTGACAGTTTTACTTCTTCTTTTCCTATTTGGATTCCTTTTATTTCTTTTTCTTCTCTGATTGCTGTGACTAAAACTTCCAAAACTATGTTGAATAATAGTGGTGAGAGTGGACAACCTTGTCTTGTTCCTGATCTTAGTGGAAATGGTTTCAGTTTTTCACCTTTGAGAACGATGCTGGCTGTGGGTTTGTCATATATGGCCTTTATTATGTTGAAGTAAGTTCCCTCTATGCCTATTTTCTGGAGGGTTTTTATCATAAATGGGTGTTGAATTTTGTCAAAGGTTTTTCTGCATCTATTGAGATGATCATATGGCTTTTATCCTTCGGTTTGTTAATATGGTGTATCACATTGATTGATGTGCATATATTGAAGAATACTTGCATTCCTGGGATAAACCTCACTTGATCATGGTGTATGATCCCTTTAATGTGCTGTTGGATTCTGTTTGCTAGTATTTTGTTGAGGATCTTTGCATCTATGTTCATCAGTGATATTGGCCTATAGTTTTCTTTTTTTATGACATATTTGTCTGGTTTTGGTATCAGGGTGATGGTGGCCTCGTAGAATGAGTTTGGGAGTGTTCCTCCCTCTGCTGTATTTTGGAAGAGTTTGAGAAGGATAGGTGTTAGCTCTTCTCTAGATGTTTGGTAGAATTCACCTGTGAAGCCATCTGGTCCTGGACTTTTGTTTGTTGGAAGATTTTCAATCACAGTTTGAATTTCAGTGCTTGTGATTGGTCTTTTTATATTTTCTATTTCTTCCTGATTCAGTCTCAGAAGGTTGTGCTCTTCTAAGAATTTGTCCATTTCTTCCAGGTTGCCTATTTTATTGGCATATAGTTGCTTGTAGTAATCACTCATGATCCTTTGTATTTCTGCAGTGGCAGTTGTTACTTCTCCTATTTCATTTCTAATTCTATTGATTTGAGTCTTCTCCCTTTTTTTTCTTGATGAGTCTGGCTAATGGTTTATCAATTGTGTTTATCTTCTCAAAGAACCAGATTTTAGTTTTACTGCTCTTTGGTATCGTTTCGTTCATTTCCTTTTCATTTATTTCTGATCTGATCTTTATGATTTCTTTCCTTCTGCTAACTTTGGGGGTTTTTTATTCTTCTTTCTCTAATTGCTTTAGGTGTAAGTTTAGGTTGTTTATTTGAGATGTTTCTTGTTTCTTAAGGTAGGATTGTATTGCTATAAACTTCCCTCCTAGAACTGCTTTTGCTGCATCCCATAGGTTTTGGGTCGTCGTATTTTCATTGTCATTTGTTTCTAGGTATTTTTGACTTCCTCTTTGATTTCTTCAGTGATCTCTTGGTTATTAAGTAGTGTACTGTTTAGCCTCCATGTGTTTGTATTTTTTACAGGTTTTTTCCTGTAACTGATATCTAGTCTCATAGCATTATGGTCAGAAAAGATACTTGATACGATTTCAATTTTCTTAAATTTACCAAGAGTTGATTTATGACCCAAGATATGATCTATCCTGGAGAATGTTCCATGAGCACTTGAGAAGAAAGTGTATTCTGTTGTTTTTGGATGGAATGTCCTATAAATATCATTTAAGCCCATCTTGTTTAATGCATCATTTAAAGCTTGTGCTTCCTTATTTATTTTCATTTTGGATGATCTGTCCATTGGTGAAAGTGGGGTGTTAAAGTCCCCCAGTATGATTGTGTTGCTGTCAATTTCCCCTTTTATGGCTGTTAGTATTTGCCTTATATATTGAGGTGCTCCTATGTTGGGTGCATAAATATTTACAATTGTTATATCTTCTTCTTGGAATGATCCCTTGGTCATTATGTAGTGACCTTCTTTCTCTTGCAATAGTCTTTGTTTAAAGTCTATTTTGTCTGATATGAGAACTGCTACTCCAGCTTTGATTTCCATTTGCATGGAATATCTTTTTCCATCCTCTCACTTTCAGTCTCTATGTGTCCCTAGGTCTGAAGTGGGTCTCTTGTAGACAGCATATATACAGGTCTTGTCTTTGTATCCACTCGGCCAGTCTATGTCTTTTTGTTGGAACTTTTAATCCATTAATTTTTGGGGGGGGCCCTTCCTCTGCATGTAGGTCACCCTCTCGCATCTGTTCTTCACCCAGACAGGAGGGGGTTAAAAGAGTGGCTGATTAGGGGGCTCTGGCTCACTCAGGCTGGGGGGGAAGGAGGGGTAAGGAATGTGGGGCAAGCCTGCGGCGGCAGAGGCCAGCATGACGTTGCAACAGCCTGAGATGTGCTGTGTGTTCTCCTGGGGAAGTTGTCCCTGGATGACGGAACCCTGGCAGTGGCGGGCTGTACAGGCTCCTGGGAGGGGAGGTGTGGATACTGACCTGTGCTTGCACACAGGCTTCTTGGTGGCTGCAGTAGCAGCCTTAGCATTTCATGCTGGTCTCTGGTGTCTGCGTTGATAGCAGCGGCTGGCGCCTATCTCTGAAGCTTGTTTAGGCGGTGCTCTGAATCCCCTCTCCTCATGCACCCCAAAACAGTGGTCTTTTACCTCTTATGCAGTTCCAGACTCTTTCCTGGACTCCCTCCCGGCTAGCTGTGGCGCACTAGCCCCCTTCAGGCTGTGTTCACGCAGTCAACCCCAGTCCTCTCCCTGGGGTCTGACCTCCGAAGCCTGAGCCTCAGCTTCCAGCCCCCACCCGCCCCAGCAGGTGAGCAGACAAGCCTCTTGGGCTGGTGAGTGCTGGTCGGCGCCGATCCTCTGTGCGGGAATCTCTCCGCTCTGCCCTCTGCACCCCTGGGGCTGTGCTCTCCTCCGTGGCTCCGAAGCTTCCCTCCTGTCACCCCCGTCTCCACCAGGGAAGGGGCTTCCTAGTGTGTGGAAACTTTTCCTCCTTCACAGCTCTCTCCCAGGAGTCCAAGTCCCATCCCTATTCTTTTGTCTCTGTTTCTTCTTTTTTCTTTTGCCCTACCCAGGTACGTGGGGAGTTTCTTGCCTTTTGGGAGGTCTGAGGTCTTCTACCAGCGTTCAGTAGGTGTTCTGTTGGAGTTGTTCCACATGTAGATGTATTTGTAATGTATTTGTGGGGAGAAAGGTGATCTCCGCGTCTTACTCCTCCGCCATCTTGTAGGTCCTCCCCCCGAATTTTATGTTTTGAATGTTTGTTCATTGTGATTTTCTCCTAATTGTTTCAATAATCACATTTTGAATTCAAACAAAAGCTAAAAATTAAATGAACTGGGAAAATATCTAAGGCTTTGGATCTGAGATTATGCACACAGAATCAGACATGTTGAGTTTCCCAGATCCAGAAATGTAGATTAAAACGGTACTAACAAAAGGATGAGCTGGTATGAAAATCATGGTGACATTATGTGTCTTAAATTAAGGTATTTAAAATTTTCTCAATCATGTACATTGTATTGTCTAAATGTATCCATATTTAAATCATTACTTTGAGGTTACAGTTACTAAAGGAGAAAAAAAATCAATATTAAAATACGAGTAACACAAGTAGAAAAGTAAAATATTACCATTCTAGCTGAATAGAAGATGATTATTTTAAAATGCAGGTCTTTGAAGGGAGGAGGTATATTAAACAATCTGTTCTAATCACAAAAGAGCACAGTGATTGCTCTTGTTTTTCTGTTGTTGCTGAACTTGAGTTTATAATACTATTTAGTCCCTTAAAATCAACCTTATTTATCTGCCTCTTCCTTTTTGAATTCAACCCTATTTTAAAAGAAATTTCGTGGCCTGCAGAAAAGAAGAGAAATAAAGCCTCCATTTTGACTTCTTATGAGAAAGTCTCATTTTGAATCAAATACTCATCCCCAAAATGTGGGACACTGTGAATCCTCTACATTGTATGACGTATTTTCATGAATAAAAAGCTCATTGATTATTCTAGAAGGAGCCATTTTATTGCTTACTTTAAGGTGTCCATGTCCTCAAAGGAAGATTGAGCACTTGTTTCTAATGAGAAGACATAGGATAACAAGAAAGGTGCAAGTTTGGGAGTCACAGCCATGGATGCAAATTCTAACTTCGTCACTTACTAGCTTCATGATCTGACCATAGTATACTTATTTATTAAAAATTACATTAAAATCTAGGGCATAGGATTGTAGAAGGGTGAAAATAATAACCACCTAGTACGAGATCAGTTTTCATCTCTCATGCTTCTCTAATTAGGGCCACACTTCACCCATCAGATGTTGTTGCATTTTCAGACCATAAATTGACACATCAGCTGAACTGAGCTCACCATAGGGCAGATGCACATGTCACAGAGAAAGAGAGGGACTGTCTTCAATTTAACAATGTGAGATAGGAAAAGCATTATGGTTACAGGGTAGGCACTGTTGTTTTCTTCCAATATGATCATAAACCTTTGGAGGGCTCTTCTGTCCTTTCCTTTTCCTCTTCTAGGCCGCACTTCTTCCTCTTTCCAGTATGTTCCTGAGTTCATCTTTGTTTAAAAGCAGCACTGTCCAAATTGAGGCATTATATATAACCAATTGGCATGTGATTTGCATATCTCTTTATGCACTGGAGGAATGTGGTCAAAACATCTGTGACTATTTCAGTGTGTAAAAAACCTCGACGTATATATCTATGCAAGGTGCAACCACTGTGAATAACAGGGCAAGTCTGGCTGCCAGTCACTGGAGTACATCTTTTCATGCACTATCAAAGGCCAATATGTAAAGAACATTTGAAAAAGAAAAATAGTGCCCATTTCACCCTAGATTGCTAAAAAGAACACCACAGACTGTGGTACATGGAAATTTCCATTGCATGGTGCTGATTTTTCTCTCTTGCATTAATTTCAGTTCAAACTGCCTGGACTGCTTCAGTAAAGAAAAACAATGGCAATTCATATCCTTTCCAGAGCATAAAGATTGCTGCACTCTTGAGCACATAATTTTAAAACAAAGAATATGCTGTATAAAGTGGCATTCTGAAACAAAATAAAGTTGTCCTTCTATGATGAATCAGTTTAATATTTCTTAAAAACATGATCCTAGATCCAATATTCTCTAATATTGGAGAATGTAATGTGTTTTTCTTAATACTTTGCCCAGTTTAACGGTTTATTTAATATCATTTCTGATGTTCATATTATTGATATATATTTTAACCACATATGGAAGAATAATATTTAAACATAAAGGCTGAATTATCATTATTATTTTTGTACAATGTCAAGGTAATAAGTCAAGCAATGGTGCCTTTATTCTGGCTAATTCTAGTGATATATGATGAAATTACTCCACTGGCACAGGGTGTAGCTACATTAATTGATGATTAATTTTATTCTGTTTTCTTATAAATATTTGAGAATTTAAAATCCATTTTGAAACAAAATTCTGATGAAAATAACCATAATCAAATAGATTTATGTTTTGTTCTCTGCATATAATTAGGTCCTCAAATATTCTGTTTTTCTAATCTAACATCTATTCCATAAGTCTATCTGAATAAGAAGAATTATCTATTATGGTGTAATAAGTAGCAAGTATATATCATTTCCTTGAAGACTTAATAAATAATTGGGCTTCATGATATTGAAAGAGCTATAATCAATGTTGGAAGAAATTCCAACAATACTGTTATTGTTGGAAGAAATTCAATCTGCTCTTTGCTAACCAAAGGCATTTATATATTAAAATTGTTGTAGAAATAAGGCGGACATAGAAATTATAATTTAAAAATTAGTACATAAACCTTCATCCATCCTCTCATTTATATGTGTAAATGAGTTCCTTCCTATGAAATGCCAGAAGTCTTCTCTACAATCCATTTAAGGGAATGATGCGACCTAGAACATAAGTTCCAAATGAAAGTACCCTAAACTTTCTTAGTTCTTCCTACTTGCTTCCTATCTATAGACCTCTAATGAGAAGGATATTCAATACCCTAGAAATCACAGGTGGCTGTAAAAATATATGATTCCAATAGTTTTAGAGTAGAAATGTAAGATTTTTTTGAAAAGAGAGATTAAGCTTATGCCTTTTTCCGCTTATTTATGTGAAACTGTTGAAACAACATATAGTAATTAAGTGGTAAATATTACACAAAATTTTACATTAATTCATTAATTTGCTCAATAAATATTTTTTGAGAAATCACTGCCTACTCTGCATTGCTTCAGGACCTACAACTGTGAATATGAAACTGTAGTTCCTACCCTCAAACAGTCTGCATGTCAGTGCTAGGGGCAGTCAAATACAACAATCATTACAACACAGGGAGTACTCAGTGCTATGATAGAACTAAGAAAAAAGTGATCCAGAAACACATCACGGGATCCAGGAGACAGGGCATAAAAGTAAGGGAGGTGGGTGTCAAATGGAGTCATAAAATCAAAAAGCTATGAACACTGCAAAAGAGTCAATGGATAGTTAAAAACAATTAATATAATTTCCAATAATGATTATTTTGGATAAGAAATAAAACAGTGTTAAGTGATAAACACAGATTGAAGAGTAGAGTTGGAAGCTATTTTAGGCCAGAGAATTTGTGAGGTCACCCTTTGAGGTGGGATCTAAATAATGAGAAGAAACTATAAGATATGTAGGAAAGGCATACCATGTAGAGGTAACAGCTAGTACAAACGTCCTAAGGTAGGAAAAAGCTTGAGATGTTCAAAAACCAAGATAAGGACTGTAGAACACTGTGTCTGCAGCAACGTAAGCTCAGAGGATCTTCTACAACTTAAACTCATAGACACAGGCAGAGGCTGAAGTGCTGATTTGGCCTTGTAGGCAATGGAAGAATTCTACTCTAATTATAAGGGAGAATTTTAAGCGGGAGAGTGAATGTCATTTCAATTGTTCACTTCTGCACCATGGTACTTAGAAGTAGGCCAGCCACAAAATAGCTGCTCAGTACATATTTACTCAGTCAATAAATGACTGCTAGGGCAATGTTGGAAGAAAGATGATTGAAGTATCATGAAAACAGGACTGAGAGTCGTCACTTATATCTTCTATGTGTCATGCTGTCATTATTACATGATGAAAAAGAAATGACATTTTAAAAAGAAAAATCATGACTCTCAAGTTGGTCAGAACAATCCAATTTCTTTTCTACAATCATAGTTTAATAGCTCATGGTCTCTGTCTTTACATGTAAATACTAGTGGTAGCCTTGGGATTGCTCCAAAGGAGTATTTTCTTCAAAGGATGATACATCTAAAAAATTCAGATTCTTGGAATGGGTGAGACTCTGAATATAATGGATAGTTATTAAATTTTCATTTTTGAAGAAATGGAAAGAGCACAAGGATAAGGCTGGTTCATCACATTAATGCTCCACTAATCTTAGGAGAGCACCTCAAACAACAAAAAGCATTCAGAACACCCAAATCTTCTGAAACTTTCTAATCCCTGCATGCAGTGCTGTTCAAAATTGGATTTCTTTGGAATTGTTCCATTGTATTTATGTCAAAACAGGTAATATTTTTCTGGTCCACTAAACTAAACCTTACTTCCACTTTGATGGATATAAAATAGCTCCCTTTTATCTGGGAAGGATATAGCCCAGAGTTCTTATGATTTGCCCTCAGAGAAGCTTATTTTGTTCATGTTGTGGAACAAATACATTGAATCTGCAAGGTTTTGACATAAAAATCTCCTGTAGACTCCCTTCTTACCCAGACTAAATGGGATTATTGAATTAAATATTAATAAGTGCAATTACCTGCAGTGACAACAATGAACAATGGGGAATAAGAGCAAGGAAGGGAATATAAGCAGTGAGAAATATCCATGAAGAGATTTTGCTTAAAGACTACTTTTAGAGCAGTTTTAGGTTCACAGCAAAGCATTTTTTTTTGTTGTTCTTTTGTTTTTTTAGAAAAGAATATATACAAAAGATGCAAGAAGGGGTTATGTAGGCAAGATTAAAACCAAGAAAGAGGCAAAATATGGAAGAATATGCCAATAATAGTGGTAAATATTTATTGAGTCTCTGCTCTGTTTCAGATGCTATTTTAAGTACTTTATATGCATTCTTTAACTTAACCTGCACAATAACCCTATGGTAGCTATTGTTATTTTTCTCATTGTACAGATGAGGAAGCCAAGGACAAAGAGGTTAAGTACCTGCCTTACAATCTACCAGTTAGCAGGTGGAGGAGTCAGATTTGAATGAGCACAGGCAGTCTTGCTCCACAACCCTACAGGGCAACATGAGAGGTACTGCTTGGATCCCCCTTCAAGAAAGAGTTTGCTATCTGGCTGCAAGAAATGCAGTTGACTGACAATGTCTAATTACAATGTCTGAATGTGTAAACAAAGACTACACTCTTCCTGGGCTTTCTGCAGATTCCTGCCTGATGAGTGGGGCAGAGGGACTAGGGTTCAGTATTTCTGCCCATTGTGAGTCTCCTCTAGTGGGTAATTATGCTCTAAAACCCCTTTGGCCAGATAAACATTTGACAGATCTCTCTCTCAGTGTAAGACTCTCTTTTCTGTTCTCAGAAGACAGATCTGGATTGCAGTCTGAAGGCTTTTGCCCTCCTTGATAAAAATTTTACGCTCCTAACTCTAGCTCAGAGCCTGCTTCCCAGAGTCACAAATTATACACAATCACTCTTACCCACTCTGTGATAATGACCATCTGAAAACAAAGTACTGTGACTCAATGAAATTAACAATCATACATATGCCAAACACTCTGCTAAATGTTTTATATTTACATCTCATGGCCTTTAAGTCCCTATCACAAATCTTGTGTGATACATAATTTTTTCAGAATTAGGAATAAAGAAAAGAAAGCTTCTAGACTTTAAGAAACTTGCCCAAATCAATGAATGAAACAAAATTAGAATTTGCATTCATGTCTCCTTGCCTCCAACAAACCATCCTATTTCAGTAGAAAACAATGCATAGCCTTCTAAAGTTATTTGTAAAGAGGTAAGAAGAATAGACATACTGCTTAGTTAAAATGGTATTATTACAAATGAAAGGAAGAAGAATAACCAAATATTCTTCAGATTGCATTTTTTTCAGGCAAAGAAAAGTACCTTTGAACTAAAACAGCTAGAACAATATAAAAAAGATATTGCTGCTTGAGACAGTATATAAATTGTCTGAGGCAGTCCTTAGTTAAATTAATCCAAGTCTCGAGACTCTGAAGATTTATATTCTAGGAAGCTGTAGAAACGTACAAATGTGATCTCAGAGTCACTGCCAGAAATATTTTATTTTAATTATGCAGGAAAGGAGAAGTGTGGGACACCCATAAAAGAACAAATGTTTCCATTTTCAAAAAGAGGAAATGTGTGGCTACATTAGATACTGATTTCTGGATTAAAAAAAAAATCTGGAATGGTTATCAGTTAGATTTAATTTGTATTTTTTATTTGTATAAAGTCCAAATAAATGATTAAGAAAAATACATGAAGACTATAAAATGTACAGAGACTAGAAATGTGCTATTACATATGTATACGTTAAGAGAGAAATTTGTTTTTCCTCACAAATTGTTTTATAATTTTGCAAAATCTGCAGAGTGAATGGTAGCTTAGAGTCATTACAGTCTGGATATCAGCAAGAAATCACACAGGCAGGACCTTTTGTTACTATTTTCTATTATTACTTCCCTGGGTCCTTGGTGACAAACCAGGAGTTTAGGTACTGTCTTAGTCTATTCAGCTGCTATAATATACCACAGACTGGGTGGCTTATAAACAACAGAAATTTATTTCTCACAGTTCTGAAGGCTGGAAATCTGAGATCAAGGCATCAGCATGATCATGTTTTGGTGATGGCCCTCTCCCTGGTTCATAGCCAGTGCCTTCTTGCCGTGGCTTGGGATCTCTCTTTAATGAGAACACTAATCCCATTCATGAAAGCTCTGCCCCCATGACTTAAGGACCTCCCAAAGGCCCCACCTCCTGATATAATCATCTTTGAGGTTTTCAACATATGAATTTTAGGGGGACACAAATATTCAGACCATAGCAAGGGTCCTTAGGAGACTGGTAGTGGGGCTTCCATTAACTCAAGCACAAAATTCAGACACCCAATGTTATGGGAAAGAGAAAAGGAGCAATATTTTTGTTGAAATGACAAGTTTTCAAAATAATTAGGTGATTCAGATTTTTCTCTTCTTTTCTTTGTTTTTTAAAAATAAGAATCTCTAAGGATAAATTGGGAGTTTGGGATTGACATGTACACACTTCTATATTAAAAAAAAAAATAAAAATAAGAATCTCTAAGGAAATAAGACTCTGAATTTCTGGGTTTAAATTCTAGGCTGTCTCTCTAACTAGTAGTGTGACAAGTCACTTCATTTTTCTTCATTTCATTACAACTTTTTTATATGTAAAATAAATATATTTTAAGGTTACTTGGGAAAGGAAACTTCTCTGCATATGTAGGAGGTCTATTGATGAGTATATTACAATTATAGTGAGGAGAGACAGCGATGGGCAGAAGCACATCATTTAGTTAAAATCTATTTTTTTATGTTTGTCATCTGCACATGGCAAGAAAGCTCAATAAAAATCAGCAGATCACCAAGGAGGTATCATCACAAAGTACAATGAGGGGGGACAGCGACAGAAACCATTTTATTATACCGCTTCTCACTGAGTTGAATAACTAAATAAATAAGAATAAGTAAGTTAATAAAATATTTTTAACTATTTCAACAACTCTAAAAGAAGAAAAAGCCATTTAAAATGTGAATGTTCATAGTGGGCACTAATTGCACATCATGTCATTTTTTTAAAATGGTTTTCAACTTTAAAATTTGCCTAGAATTTATGATAAAGGTGATGTTACAGTGAAATAAAGATAAACTTTTCAACAGATGGAGCTGGAGTCAATTGGATATCTGTAAGAAAAGTAAATGTGTCTGGACACTTACCACAGAAAAATAATCAGTCCAAAAATGCAGATCCAAAAGTTAAAGTGATGGAGGAGATCAACATGGCAGAATAGGAAAACACAGAGTTCACCTACTCCCATGAATACATCAAAAATACATCTACACGTGGAAGAGTTCTCACTGAAACAAACTGGAGATAGTAGAAAGACTCTTATACAAACAAGGTTGTAAGAAAGATCCACATGGAGTTGGGCAGGAAGGGAATAGAAACAAGCAGGTCAGGAACTTGGAGGGGCACAGAAGAGGAGGGAGATTACACAGGCTCAGAGATCCTCCTTGGGAAGCTAGCAGTTCAAACCACATATTAGGGGCCCTAGGCCTGGGGTCCAACACCTGGAAGACAAGTCCTGTTAGTTGGTTTGAAAAACAGTGGGACTAACAACTGGGCTATAAGAAACCTAGACTTTGCTAAAGAAGAGCAAACATACATACTTGCTTACTCCTGAAGAAAGGCAGAGGAAGCAGATTAAAACTGCCCAGGGACTCTGGCTGGTTTCTCACAACAACCCAAGCTCATGTCTCAGCCCGCGCTGAGCACCCACCCCAGACCCTCTTGATCCTCACTGCAGCTCCACACTAGGGCGAAGGCTGCTGGTACTGAGGATAGTGTGCAGTTGTGGGGACCAGAGCTAGCTAGATTCTAGCATGACCCCTGAACAGGGTGAGGGCAGCCATTACTTGTGTTCATGGGGGTGGCAGATCAGAAGCAGCCCAGAAAACTGACTGGTATGCCAGGACTTCCCCAGCATGTGCACCTCCCCCTACCAGGTGCCTGCTCCAGGCCCTCTTGTGCTGCTCCCCTCAGGTGAGAAAGTGTGAACGCTGAGAACAGGGAGAGAACACACTTAGAGGGAATGGACCCAGCTCAGACCTGACCCTCAGGGCTTCTGCTCCAGCAACTTGGGACCTGACTCCATCCCCAACAGAGTGGTGTTGGCTACTGAGCAGAGAGGAAGACCCAGGTCACACCTGGCTCTGGCACTAAATCTTTCATCTCTAGCCCCACCTCCCACCAAGGTGATAGCTGCCAGCACACCCTGGGGGAAGATGTGATGCTCACTTCAGATACAGCCATTCCACAAAAGCCACTGGACACATGCAGATTGTATATGGACGCTCCCACACAAGGACACCCCTTCAAGATGGATAGGTAATTGTTTCACTTAATTTCAAAGAGACAGAGAAAGTTAAGCAAATGAGAAAACAGAAAAATATGTTTCAAGTGAAAGAACAAGAAACAAAAAAAAAAAAAAAAAAGAAAAAAACTAAAAAACTGAGATAAATAATTTACCAGATAAGGAGTTCAAAGCATTAGTAGTAAGAATGCTAACTGAACAAGGGAAAAGACTAGATGAACACAGTGAGTATTTTAAGAAACTAGAAAATATAAAAAAGAACCAGTCAGAACTGAAGAAAACAATAACTGAAATAAAAAACAAACTAGAAGCAATTAACAAGCAACGAGGTGATACAGAAGAGCACATAAGTAATCTGGAAGATGAAATAATAGAATTCAGCCAATCAGAACAGCAAAAAGAAAAACAAATTTAAAAATGAGAACAGTTTAAGGGACCTCTGGAGTAACATCAAGTATACTAACATTTGCATTATAGGGATCCCAGAAAGAGAAGAGAGAGATAAAGTGATCAAAAATCTATTTAATAAAATTATGGCTGAAAATTTCCTGAACCTGAAGAAGGAAACAGATATCCAGGTACAGGATGCACAGAGAGCCCCATAAAAGATGAACTCAAATAGATCCATATTAAGACATGTTGTAATTAAAATGGCAAAAGTTAAAGAGAGAATTCTAAAGGCAGCAACAGAAAAAGAAAGAACCACATAACCTTCAGAAATCTGCAGGCCAGAAGGGAGTGGCATGATATATTTAAAGTGCTAAAAGGGAAAAACCTATAAAATAGGATACTTTACCCAGCAAGATTATCATTCAGAATTGAAGGAAAGGTAAATGACTTCTCAAACAAAAACTTAAGAGTTCATCAATACTAAACAGCCCCTAAAAAAGTTAAAGGGTTTTCTCTAAGTGGAAAGGAAAAGAATACAATAAGAAGTAAGAATCTATGGGAATGGAAAAATCCCACTAATAAAGGCAAATATGTAGTGAAGGCTGTGGATCAACCACTTAAATAAGCAAGAATGAAGATTAAAAGACAAAACATTGTAAATCAATAATAATTACAATAAACAGTTAAGGGATAAACATGAAGGTGTAAAATGCGACATCAAAAACACAAATGTGGGGCAGTGAAGTAAAAACTGTAGACCTTTTAGAATGTGTTTGAACTTAAATGACTACCTTTTAAAAACAAGTAGATATAGTCACAGGGCAACATATATGAATCACATTGTAACCACATATCAAAAATCTACAATAGATACACAAAGACAAGAGAAAAGGATCACAAGCTTACCACTAAAGAAAAGCATCAAACCACAAGGAAAGAATCTAAAAGAAGAAGAAAAGAACAGAGAACTACAAAAACAGCCTGAAAACAAGTAACAAAATGGCAGAAAGTCTGTACCTACCAATAATTTCTTTAAATGTCAATGTACTAAATGCCCCAATCAAAAGACGTCAGGTGGCTGACTGGATTAAAAAAAAGCAAGACCCATCTATTTTTCTGCTTACAAAAGACTCATTTCAGAGTTAAAACACACCAGAATGAAAGTGAGGGGATGGAAAAAGATGTTTCATGCAAATAGAAATGACCAGAAATCTGCGGTAGCAATGCTCATATCAGACAAAACAGACTTTAAAACAAAGTCTATAAAGAAAGACAAAGAAGGGCATTCTATAATGATAAAGAGACCAATACGAAAAGAGGATATAAAATTCATTAACACATATGCACCTAATATAGGAGCACTTAAATATATAAAGCAAATATTATCAGACATAGAGGGAGAAATTGAAAATAAATTACAATAATAGGAGACTTTAACACACATTTACATCAATGGACAGATCATCTAGACAAAAAAATCAATAAGGAAACAGTAGTCTTAAATAACATATTAGACCAGTTGGACTTCACTGATAAATATAGGACATTTCACCCTAAAACAGCAGAATACACATTCTTTTCAAGTGCACATGTATCATTCTCCAGGATAGATCACATGCTAGGCCACAAAACAAGTTTCAATAAATTTAAGGGGATAGAAATTCTAACAAGCATTTTTACAACCACAAAAGCTGAAACTAGAAATCAATTACAAGATGAAAAATGGGAAAAACACAAACACATGGAGATTAAACAACATGCTATTTTTAAAAAAAGTGTCAATGGATAAATCAAAGAAGAAATTAGAAAATACCTCAAGACAAATGAAAATGAAAACACAACTTCTAAAATCTGTGTGACAGCAAAAGCAGTTCTAAGCGGGAAGTTTATAGTGATACAGGCCTACCTCAAGAAAAGAAAAAAAAAAATCTCAAACAAACAACCTAACCCTTCATCTAAAGGAATTAGGAAGGAAAAGAAGAATGAACAAAGCCCAAAATCAGCAGAAAGAAGGAAATGATAAAGATCAGAGAGAAACTAAATAAAATACATATCAAAAAATTATAGAACAGATCAATGAAACCAAGAGATGTTTTTTTTGAAAAGATAAACAAAATTGATAAGACTTTAGCCAGACTCATCAAGAAAAAAAGAGAGGACCCAAATAAACAAAATAAGAAATTAAAGAGGAGAAATAACAACCAATATCACAGAGATACAAAATATCATAGGAGAATACTTCAAAGAGTTATATGTCAATAATTTGGACAACCTGGAAGAAATAGACAAATTTCTAGAAACATACAATCTTCCAAGATTGAATCAGGAAGAAATAGACCATCTGAACAGACAAATCATTTGAATCAGTAATCAAAAAATTCCCAGCAAACAACAGTCCAGGATCAGACAGCTTAACAGGAGTATTCCATCAAGCATATACAAGAGTTAATACCTATACTTATCAAACTATTCCAAAAATTGAAGAGAACAGAACACTCACACATTCAGCTTATGAAGCTACCATTACCCTGATACCAAAACCAGACAAAAACACTACAAAAAAAGAAAATTACAAGCCAATATCTCTGATGAATATAAATGCAACAAAATAATAGCAAACTGAGTTCAACAATATATAAAAAGTATCATAAACCATGATTGAGTGGGATGTATTCCAGGGATGCAAGCATAGTTCAATATTCACAAATCAATCACTACATGAACGAAAGGAAGGATAAAAAATCATATGATCATTTCAATAGACATGGAAAAAGCATCTAACAAAATTCAACACCATTCGTGATTAAAAAAACTCTCAAAGTTGGTATAGAGAGAACACATTGCAATGTAATAAAGACCATCTATGACAAACCCACAACTAACATCATTCTCAATGATGAAAAGCTGAAAGGTTTTCCTCTAAAATCAGGAAAAAGACAAGGATGCCCAGTCTCACCACTTCTATTTAATACAATATTGGTAGTCCTAGCCTAGTGATCAGACAAGAAAAAGAAATAAAAGGCATCCAAATTGGAAGGGAAGAATAAAACTGTCACTATTTGCAGATGATATGTTACTATACATAGAAAATCCTAAAGTTTCCACCAAAACACTATTGAAATTAATAAATGAATTCAGTAAAGTTGCTGGATACAAGATTAATATGCAGAAATCTGTTGCTTTTCTATACATTAATAATGAAGTATCAGAAAGACAAAGATAACAATCCCATTTAAAAATCACATCAAAAAGAATAAAGTACCTAGGGATAAAATTAACCAGGGACTTCCCTGGTGGTGCAGTGGTTAAGAATCCACCTGCCAATGCAGGGGACACAGGTTCAATCCCTGTTCAGGGAAGATCCTACATGCCATGGAGAAACTAAGCCCATGCGCCACAACTACTGAGCCTGCGCTCTAGAGCCTGTGAGCCACAACTACTGAGCCCATGCACCACAACTATTGAAGCCTACATGCCTAGAGCCTGTGCTCTGCAACAAGAGAAGCCACTGCAATGAGAAGCCTGAGCACCGCAATGAAGAGTAGCCCCCACTCGCCTCAACTAGAGAAAGCCCATGTGCAGCAACAAAGATCCAACACAGCCAAGTAAATAAATTAATTATTTAAATTAAATTAACCAAGGAGATGAAAGACATACACTCTGAAAACTATAAAACATTAATGAGGGACACTGAAGATGACAACGAACTAGAAAGATATCCTGTTAACAGGGATTGGAAGAATTAATATTCTTAAAATATACATATTACCCAAAGCAATCTATAGATTTATTGCAATTCCTATTAAAATATCCATGACATTTTTCACAGAACTACAAGTAATGCTAAAATTTATGTGGATCCACAGAAGACCCTGAATAGCCAAAGCAACTTTACAAAACAAAATGAAGCTGGAGGTATCATGCTCCCTGCTTTCAGACAACACTACAAAGCTACATTAATCAAAACAGAATGGTACTGGCACAAAAACAGACACATAGATCAGCAGAACAGAATAGAGAGCCCAGAAATAAACCCACACTCTTATGGTCAATTTATCTTCAACAAAGGAGGTAAGAAAATACAATGAAGAAAAGAGAATCTCTTCAATAAATGGTGCTGGAAAAACTAAACAGCTACATGTAAAATAATTAAATTAGAATATTTTATCACATGATATACAAAAATAAACTCTAAAAAAAAGACCAAATGTAAGCCCCAAAACCATAAAACTCCTAGAAGAAAACATAGGCAAAACACTCTTTGACATAAATTGTAGCAATTTGGATCTGTCTCCTAAGGCAAAGGATACAAAAGCAAAAATAAACAAATGGGATCTAATTAAACTTAAAAGCTTTTGTACAGCAAAGGAAACCATCTAAAAAATGAAAAATAAACCTACTGAATGGGAGAAAGTATTTACAAACAATATATTCAATAAGGGGTTATTATCCAAAATATATATTAAATAGCTCATACAACTCACTATAAAAATATCCTATCATAAAATGGGCAGAAGACATGAATAGACATTTTTACAAAGAAGATAGATGGCCTACAGGCACATGAAAAAATGCTCAACATCGCTAATCTTCAGAAAAGTGCAAATCAAAACCACAGTAAGATATTACCTCACAACTGTCAGAATGGTTATCATTAAAAAGACCACAAATAAGACATGATGGTGAGAAGATGGAGAAAAGGAAACCCTAGTACACTGTTGGTGGGAATGTAAATTGGTGCAGTCACTATGGAAAACAGTATGGCGAGTCCTCAAAAAACTAAAAATCGAACCACTATATAATCTAGTAATTCCACTGCTGGATACATAGCCAAAGAATACGAAAACACCAGTTTGAAAAGACACATGCACTCCAATGTTCACAGCAGAATTATTTATAATAGTTAAGATATGGAAGCAACTTAAGTGACCATCAACAGATGAATGAGTAAAGAAGCTCTGCTGTGTGTGTGTAATATCCCACACACACAATAGGATATTACTCAGCCATAAAAAAGAATGAAATTTTACCATGTGCAACAACATGGATGGACCTGGAGGGTATCATGCTTAGTGAAATAAGTCACACAAAGACAATATACTATACATTATCTATGTGGAATCTAAAAAATTAAACAAACAAATGAATATAACAAAACAGAAGCAGACTCACTATAGCGAATAAACTAGTGGTTACCAGTGGAGAGAGGGAAGGGGGAAGGGCATGACAGGTGTAGGGATTAAGAGATACAAACTACTACATATAAAATAAATAAGCTATAAGTATATATTATACACACAGGGAATATAGCCAATATTTTATAACATTTACATGGAGTAGAATCTATAAAAATACTGAATCACTACATTGTACAGCTGAAACTAATACAAAATTTAAATCAACTCTACTTCAATTTAAAAAATATAAAAGTTAAAGGTAAAATAATAAAGTTTTAAAAAAAGACATCTTCATGAACTTAGAGTACACAGAGATTTGTTAAATTGGACCCCAAGGCAGAAAATCTTGATAACCTGTATTATATTAAGAATTTCAGTTATCAAAAAACACATTTAGGAGCATGATAAACAATTTACAAATAAGGGAACATTTTCCCAAAACATACATTCAACAAAAGACTGTATAAAGAACACCTATTAATCAATAAGAAAAAGGCAGACAATCCAATAGAAAAATTGGCAAAAGACATTAATAGACACTTAATGAAAGAGGATATTCAAATGGTTAATATGTATGTCGAATGGTACCCAACTTTGTTAATTATCAGGCAAATTCTAATTAGACCACAATGGAAAACCATTACGTACCCACCAGCATGGCTAAAATGAAGAAGACAAAAGTAGTAAGTAATGTCAAAAATATGGAATAACCAGAAACCCAAGACACAAATTGTGGGAGAGTAAATTTGTAAAAAAACTTTGGAAACTAATTTGGTCATACTACTAAAACTAAACATATATATGCTATAATTTACCATTTGTACCTTTAGAATATATCCAACAGAAATAAGTAAATATATTCCCCCCAAACATCTAATCTAATTACCATAGCAAAAAATATTTATATGCCCCAAATTGAAAACTACTCAATTGTACAACAATAGCAGAATAGATAAATTGTATAAACACTATACAGCACTGAGAATGAATGAATTACAACTACATACAACAATATGGATGAAGCTCACAAAAATAATGTTTAGAAAAAGAAGCCAGATGCCAAAGAACATATACTTAGGATTCTACTTACATAAAGTACATAAACAGACAAAACTGGGCTGCTGTTAGCACCTACAACACTTCTGTACAAACAGTCAAAAGACACCACTTCCTCTAGGCTGATGAGGGCATATGGCTTGGTTGGTGGACAGGGTTGAATTTCATGTCCTGACAAAGTTCCTCACTGGCAATCCTTGAGGTTCTGCAACCTCCTCCAAGGTCCTACCCATTAGAAACTACTCTGTGAGAAGGAATACTGTTTCCTTTGCCCTATAAATATCATTAATCTCTTCTCTACTCTTTCACACTATCTTCTTAAAACCAAAAAGATACTTCACATTGGCAGATAAAATAATCGATAACAATCAATGAGAACTTTTGATGGCACAGTGCAACCGGAGAGTTGTCATCCCCCAATGCAGGATGTTATAGGTGGAGGAGGAGGGGATAAATCATGAGAACCCTGAATCTTAGGAGCCAAGAAAGCAGATGACCATAAAGAATAGGAAGCAAAAATAATTACAAAACAGGTGAATGCATCACTGAAATTTAGGATTCAAATATTTACATCAACCTCCTCTCCAACTGATCTATGAGGAAGATTCAGCAACCAACCCAGAGGAGAAAAGAAGCAGAAGAAAGACTACTTACTCTGTGTGGTGACAATTACTGAGTATAAACAAATCTCACCCCATTTAACAATGAGTAAATACAAAGGAAAGAGCAAAAAATAATAAGTGACTGCTTTTTTTTTTTTTCCAAGAGCACAGGACCACAATTTCTTAGACAAAACTAAATGTTAAATTATCCCTGCATGCTTGATCCAGTATCAATTCCCCAAGGGTGCTTTTCACGGTGGCAACAGGAAAACGGTAAAAGTATTTCAGACAGCATTTTGGTTAAGAAAAGTGCAAAAATAAAAATAGCGTTATATGGCAGGATCTTGCCAAGAGTGTGGCAAATCAGAATTCTCCTGCTCTTCTGTGCTTTGGCATCACTTCTGCCTGCCAGTCTTCTCCCCAGAAGAGGTGAGATGGCTCAATGAAATTTCACACATTTATATCATCCAGGTTAAGGTACAGAACACCACACGCTTTTTCGAGAAACTACGTGGCATTTATTTTGCCAAAGGGAATGGACAGTGGTCTATGTTACACACTTGATCCCTCTCTACGTTTTCAGGTGTAGCAGAATCCCCACAGGGAACAATGGAAAATTCAAATTAAGGTAAATGAAAGAGGGCTTAATAAAGGGACTATGTATTCAAGTGTGGGTAGGGTTTAGGAAACCCAGGAGGGACGGTGTAGTCCCTGGGGATGGGGAACGTTGAGGGCCAGTCCTGTGTTGGCACTGGATGAGCAGAGTCAATGCCTGGGAGTAAGTCTGCAGAGGTGGGACCATCTGTGCTACACATTCATTCCTGGTAAGAGGGAAGACCTCCTGACAATTGAGGACAAGAGGTTTATGGTTATGGAAACAAAGTTTCCTTATTGCTAATGAGTAGATGAAATGATGCTGTTTATAGTGGATTTGCACATGAAATTATGTTCTTTTTATGGCTCACACAGGTGGTTTGTTAAAAGTATAACTAAACAATTCAATTTAGTATTTAGAAGGGAGACATAGGAGAGAGAGTTCCCCTCAAACATTGCCTGAGAAATGCACTGTTTTCCATTGGGATCCCCTGCTGTTGTCAGAGTCCTGTTGATTGGGACATGGGTGTGGGGGGATGGGGACTGGATTGGGGGGATGGGGATGTGGGTGTGGGGGCGACTGGGGACATGGGTGATAAGTGACTGCTTTTATCTAAAGCAGATTTTAAGAATATACAGCCTCTATAAAAGAGGAACAGAATAGATGAAGAAAAAAATAGATGAAAATGGATAAGAAGAGTGTGTACAAGGAAATTAAGTGCAACAAGATCCCTGTTAATGATAGCAAGAGTAAAATTAATCCCATACAACTCTGGATCAATTCAGTTGACCAGTTTTTCATGTATGTAGAGAAAAAGAGCAAAATAATGAGTGTGATAAGAGAAGTTGATACAATTGGAGGACAGAAAACAGTGAGATAGATGTTGTAGTCAATTTTCTTATTGTTTACAACCATATGCTTCCTGCCCTGTAAGAAGATGGTACATTTCTATCCAATTCAATATGGCTTGCAGTGTCTCCCTGCAGGGAGAGTATGCTTCTCTACTTTTAGATCTGGTCATGGATTGCTTAGGCCAAGAAAACATGATGGAGGTAGTAGCATTTCAATTCCAAGAATAATTTTTAGGAAGCATTGCTTGTTTCTACAATCTCCTGTGTTTTTCCCTCTGCCACAAGACTGGCAAACTCCTAAATGGAGCTGCTCTGTCAGCTTTGATCACAGAATAAAAAATTAGTAAAGAGTAACAAAAGTGACATATAACATAAGCTAGATATAAATACCTGTTGATCCTTATTGTATAAGTTACTGAGGCTGGGGGCCTTTTTTAAAAAAAAACATGTTAAAACTGATACAAAAATAAACATCATTTTGGAAGTAAGATCTGGAGTAATTTCAACAGGAAAAATAGACAAGTATATAATAAAACATTTCCTCAAGAAAGAACTGGGAATGCAAGTTTGAAAGATTCAAACTTTCTAGATAAAATCAATTAATGGAAACACTTGCTATTAGAGACCTGAGGAGAATTTTTTAAATGCATAGATAGAAGAATTTTACATACATCCAAGCAGAAAAACAGATAGCTTACCTAAAAGAATAAAATCAGAATTGGTATTAACCTCTCTTCCACAAGACCATGTGCAAGAAAAGCGTAATCCATTGGGATTTTGAGGAAATTAGGTGGTGACATAATATTATTCATGGGTATGTTGCTGTTGATAAGTGAGTCTACAGAAAGGTGCTAACATATTAATGGCACTTCACAAGCTTTTTTATTGCAAATGTCAAAAACACTACATGAACTAGAAAGAATGACATTCATTGGTTCTCAGAATTCTGTTGATCAACCCAGTTTTAGAAAGGGCACAACAGTGGGGCTCAGAAACAAATGGAACCCAGGAATAGAACCCTACAGGGCTCTCATTTCTCTCTGCCTCTCTCTGTGTGTCACCTCCTTTTCCATGTGAAAGAAGTTGTGTCTCATTATGAATAAAAAATTCACAGCTTTGAAAGCCTGGTAAAAACTCCTAAAACCAATTTTAAAAAAAAAGAGAAAGAGGTAAAATTTAATTTGTTTTAAATCGTTACAAAACAAAATTTAACATTTAAAACATTTCCATTGGAGAGGCTCTCCAATGGTAAAATAATAGAATAATATCTGAATTAAGAATTTCAATCATATCCTTAGTGGTAGGGACAAAGGTTAGAGACAGGGACTGGTAATAAAAATTTACTAAACTCCTTGAATGAACAGGACAAAACACAGGACAGAGAGAGGCGGAAAAAAAACCACCATAATCCATACAAAATAAGTTTGGGAAATTTTACCTTTTATTATTTTATTACTAAATGACAAATAAAAATAACCTGAGAATTTCATTCAAGAAAGAGAACAGTAACTTAAACTAAAAAATTGGAAATGAAGATTTAGTATGATATAATCAGGAATAAATAAGATAGGAAAAATAAAATATTATAATTGACAAATAAATCAAAAATCCGATTTCTTGAAAAAGATGATGTTGAGAAACCACTGGGAAAATAGACAAGTGAAAAATAAAATGCACTGAATATGAAAACAAGATAATCAGAGATGGCAAAGATTTAAAAATTGAGAAGAACGCTCACTATTTTGTAAATATATAAATTTTTCTAAGAAATACTTTGCTAGGAAAATATAAAATATGAAGACAGATTCAAACAAATGTAGAGAACCTCAAAGAGACCAACAGTGATGGAAGAAATGAAAAAAAATTGTCAAACCCCACACCCACACAAAGCTAATCCTATACTCTTCCAAATACACAAAAGGTGGAGCTCATTTTTATGTAGGCAGTATAATCAAAATGAAACATAAAAAAAAGAAAATCCTTATATAATTCCTCAAAATAAATTCTAGGACTATCGATTTAAATCTACATTATAACAATTAAGAAAACACAAGAGAATAGATGAATAGTCATTAAAGATTAAGGTGAAGTGTACTTTGTAAGCTAGACCTAATCAGATGAAAATATTAAGAAAGTATTTTACTGATTTTATTACATAAACATGAAAAAGAATTAGCAAGACTACAAAGTAACCAGGAAACACTTTGTAAAATATTTTTAGAGAAAATGTTGTTTGCTTAGTATCTAAATTATTCTGGTAGTTTAATCAGAAAACATGAATACCGAATTTTAAATGAAAAATTAGATTAGGATATAAATGGGAAACTCACAACAGAAAAATTACCAATAACCAATGAAAAGTTGTTGGCAAAAGCTGGCAAAAGATCTAATATCTAGGATGGGAGAAAGCCCTTATAATGTACTTTCTCACACACTCTTGTATAAAGAGTATAAATTTGTAAAATTTTTCTAGAAGGAAATTTCATAATATGTGTAGAAATCCATAAGATCCTGAAAAGCATTTACCCTAGCAATAAAATTTTAGGAATTTATCCGAAGAATATGAGCTGAGATGGACATTAAGCTTTATATATATGTGTTTTTACAAAAAATATTGTTTAAAATAATAGTGAAATTGGAACAAATCAAAATGTCCATTAATAGGAGTCTAGTCAAAATTATGAGATACCACATGATAGAATATATTTAGCCAGTAGTATCAATAATAAAAATGTTTATTCACCTGAAAACTCTGTATTTTTAAATTTTCATGTTTCCAAAACAGAGTATCTTTCTCTAAATAAAACATTGAAAATTTATTTATAGTAAAGAAAAAAAAAACCACTATTAACATTTGATAAAATACTAGGAATAAACCTAAGGAGGCAAAAGACCTATACTTTGAAAACTATAAGATGCTGATGAAAGACATCAAAGATGACACAAACAGATGAAGAGATATACCATGTTCATGGATTGGAAGAATCAATATTGTCAAAATGACTATACTCCCCAAGGTAATCTAAAGATTCAATTCAATCCCTATCAAATTAGCAGTGGCATTTTTTGCAGATATAGAACAAAAAAAAATCTCAAAATTTGTATGGAGACACAAAAGACCCCGAATCGACAAAGAATCTTGAGACAAACGAAGGTGGAGGAATCAGGCTCTCTGACTTCAGACTATACTATAAAGCTACATTAATCAAGACAGTATGGTACTGGCACAAAAACAGAAATATAGATCAATGGAACAGGATAGAAAGCCCAGAGATAAACCCACGCACATATGGTCACCTTATCTTTGATAAAGGAGGCAAGAATATACAATGGAGTAAAGACAGCCTCTTCAATAAGTGGTGCTGGGATAACTGGACAGCCACATGTAAAAGAATGAAATTAAAACATTCTTTGGGCTTCCCTGGTGGCGCAGTGGTTGAGAATCTGCCTGCCAATGCAGGGGACATGGGTTCAAGCCCCGGTCTGGGAAGATCCCACATGCCACAGAGCAACTAGGCCCGTGAGCCACAATTACTGAGCCTGCGCATCTGGAGCCTGTGCTCCGGAACAAGAGAGGCCACGATAATGAGAGGCCCGCGCACCGCGATGAAGAATGGCCCCCACTTGCTGCTAGAGAAAGCCCTCGCACAGAAACGAAGACCCAACACAGCCATAAATAAATAAATAAATAAACAAACAAATAAATAAATAGGAAATGGATAAATGCAGAGAAAAATCATTAAAACCGAAAGCAGTTTAAAAAAAAAAAATCTTTAACACCATATACAAAAATAAACTCAAAATGGATTAAAGACCTAAATGTAAGACTGGATACTACAAAACTCTTAGAGAAAAACATAGGTAGAACACTCTTTGACATAAATTGCAGCAATATGTTTTTGGATCTATCTCCTAGAATAACGAAAATAAAAACAAAAATAAACAAATGGGACCTAATTAAACTTAAAAGCTTTTGCACAGCAAAGGAAACCATAAAAAAATGAAGACAACCCACAGAATGGGAGAAAATATTTGCAAATGATGTAACTGACAAGGGATTAAGCTCCAAAAATATACAAACAGCTCATGCAACTCAATATTAAAAAAAACCAAATTCAATCAAAAAATGGGCAGAAGATCTAAATAGACATTTCTCCACAGAAGACATACAGGTGGCCAAAAAGCACATGAAAAGATACTCAACACTGCTAAATATTAGTGAAATGCAAATCAAAACTACAGTGAGCTATCACCTCACACCAAAAAGTCTATAAACAATAAATGCTGGAGAGGGTGTGGAGAAAAGGGAAACCTCCTATACTGTTGGTGGGAATGTAAATTGGTACAGCCACTGTGGAAAACAATATGGAGGTTCCTTAAAAAAATAAAAATAGAGCTATCATATGATCCAGCAATCCCACTCCTGGGCATATATCCAGAGGAAACCATAATTCGATAAGATACATGCACCCCAATGTTAATTGCAGCACTATTTACAATAACCAAGACATGGAAGCAACCTAAATGTCCATCAACAGAGGAATGGATAAAGAAGATGTGGTACATATATACAATGGAATATTACTCAGCCATAAAAAAGAATGAAATAATGCCATTTGCAGCAACATGGATGGATGTAGAGATCATTGTATTAAATGAAGTAAGTCAGAGAAAGACAAATATCATATGATATCACTTACATGTGGAACCTAAAAAAAATGATACAAATGAACTTATTTACAAAAGAGAAATAGACTCACAGACTTTGAAAATAAACTTATGGTTACCAAAGAGGAAAGGTGGGGGGAGAATAAATTAGGAGGTTGGATTAACATATACATTCTACTATATATGAAATAGATAACCAACAAGGACCTTCAGTAAAGCACAGGGAACTCTACTCACTACTCTGTAATAACCTAGGGGTAAAGAATCTGAAAAAGAATAGATATATATATATATGTATAATTAAATCACTTTGCTGTACACCTGAAAGTAACACAACATTGTAAATCAACTATGCTCCAATATAAAATAAAAATTAAAGAAAAACATTTGATATGTAACCTCTGATTTTTATGTGAATATTTACATAACATTAGATGATAATTGTTATTCCACAAAGACTATTGTAAGCAAAGGATTAGCTTAAAAAATATATTTGCATATATAGAGATGTAGCCTAGATGATATACTTTAACACTAGGTATCCCCCTGTGTTAAGTGGGAATAATGAAAGTACCACAAGGCAGGTAGGTATTAGGAAGAAATCTACTTTTCTTCCACCTTTGAAATATATTAATGAACTCATATATACACATCTCAGAGTAAAAGCAAACCTAATAAAAGTATAAAAAAAGAAATCTTACCAGTATTCTTTATATGCCATGGAATTAAAGCCCAAGATACATAAAAGAAAAATATTATGTTAAATTCCATCTTCTTGCCTAAGGGGAGGACCAGATTGTGTTTTATTCTATCCCCAAGACTGAGGAAGCAGCAAAGTTTCCAACCTAAACCCAAATTAACAGCCTGTGGTTTCTGAGATAAATTATCCCCAAAGGGCACCAGATATCCCAAACCAGGAAACCAGGGGCACTCTTAGGCTGTAGGTAATATAAAGTTATATCTATGCAAATATGTGGTCATTTGTGAGAAGGAAGCACCACAAACCCCTTTTCCCAGGGGCACTTAGTCCTGGAAACACAGGGCTGTGAGGAGCCTGGGGGAAACTGAGGCACAAGCTGTTTCTAGCAGCCGTATTTTAACAAGCTGTTCTAACCACACAAAACTCCACATTATTTCTAAGAGCAGACATACAAGTCCTGGCCTGGCCCACATCCAATTTGGGTAACTGCATTCTGTCATCTTTCAGGTCTCCCTGGCACATTCAATTAGCCATAATTTATATTCTTCCCAGTTTACAATTGAAACTGCCTTGTATTGCAGCTGTGGTGTTAGAGAGAGATGGCAGCTAAATTAACAGGCAACTGGTACATTATTGCTGCTTTTCAGTTCTCTTTTGCCTTACATTTCTATGGAGTGTTAAAGGTCAGGGAATGTTAGTTCCATTTTATAAGAAAGAACACTGAAGCTCCAAAGTAACCTAATATTTACATCTATAATGAGTTGGATTACAAATTAAAAAATAAATTCCCACTTGGTAAATGCCTTAACCTTAGAACTGAAATAAAGGAAATAACATATCTTTTCTAAAAGAGAACAAATCACTTCAGTGTAAATAGAGGTATAACGTGCTTCTTTCTTCTGCTTCTTTCTTAAAAATATTTATTAAGTTTTCACTTGTACTGAGTACTGTTCCAGGTGTTGAAGTCCAGAGGTAAACAGTGGATGGCATTTCTCAGATCCTTAAAATGCACCGATCCCTGTTTAACTCATTTGATATTCACAAGAGCTTTATGAGGTATATATTAATGTTACTCCTATCTTACAGGTGAGAAACTGAGGCAAAGCAAGCGTTAATAACTTTCCAGAGGATAGCAGTTACAATCAAAGCTTCAAACCTCAGCCATTTGATGCCAATAACTGTGCTCTCCATCACTATAATCATCTCTCCCATGCACAGAACAGTCCTGGGCTTTAGTATTACATAGGGGAAGATGAACAATAAACAAACAAGCAAGAGAACTCTCTGTGAGAGATCAAATACAAGTGCTGTGAAGAGAATTAAAATATTCTGTCTAGGTAGAGTAATGAGTTATTACTTTAGGTTAGCTGGTAAGAAGGCTTTTCTATTTAAGCTGGGAGATCTGTAACATAAAAAGGAGCCAGCTATGCTAATATGAAGGAAACAGTATTTGAAATAGAAGAGCTGGTGCCAGGACCCTAAGATGGGAACAGACTTGGCATGTTTGAGGAATCAGAATCATCCCAGAATGGCTGGAGCACAAAGGTTAGAGGAGAGAGGGTAAATTTTGGTTGGAGACAGACAAGCACATGATTACCAAGGACTTAGTGTAAATGTGTTTAGCTTTTGTTTTATGTGTAATGGGGGCCTTTGGAAGGTTTTAAATAGATAAATGACATTCTGTTTTAAAAGATTACTCTGAAGGGAGGATCTGTTTAAGGGATGGGCAAGAGTGGAAGAAAAGATAAACGATTCAAGGCCACAGGTAAGAGATGACTGTTACTTTGACTAGGGTGCATTTGGAGATTAGGGGAAAAAAAAAAAGAGGATGGATTTAGAATATGTTTTTCTTGATTTTGCTGATGAATACTGAGGGGAGCAGGTAAGGAAAACAGAAGAATCAAATTAAAAAAAAATTATCTTTATTTAGGTAAACCTAAGTCTCCATTTCATCAAAGGACTTTAATTGTTTCTTCTGAGAATTCTTAGTTGGACCAAAAAGACGATTAAATGAGACTTAAATTTTACTTCCTTAATTTCATTAACCAAGTCAGTAGACCTTTATATTTAATTCTTTGTATTTATTTTAAGAAATGACTTAAGGTACCTATGAGCACTATTAGCCTCGTTTAAATTATTTACCAATTTGTCTAAAATTTATGATTTTACAAACCTGCCTAGAAATCTGTTCATTTAAGATCATTACCTATTATCCTCACAAAGTGTTACTCAGAAGAGGGTCTTGAACATGTTATTTTGGTGAACAACACACAAAGTTAAATACAAATAAGATACCACTTACAGCAACTGAATAGAACATCAAATTATCATGCTGAGTTTCTTTCTTTTTTATATTAAGGTATGAGAGGATCCATCATGGCCCTTAAATTGTGTCAATTGCGTGAATAAAAGATGTCTAACATATTTTAAAGTGGATATATTTGACAGAAAACTGTTTAAATAAGGATTTTGGAAAAATTGAAAGTATTTCCCATAAATATTTACTTAGTGGGACCTGAGATAACATTAATACATTCGATTACTAAAACTTAAATTTTGGAGAGATTGTATGTTTTCTTTCTTTTTCTAATATACAAAGTGTCCTCATAGGTTTGAGGTGGTACTTTGACAGACTTTCTGTCTGCAGGCCCTTTTCCTGTACAGTTTCACAGATAAAAAACCTGATCTCAAATGGTCTTGATTAATGTTGGGTGGTGAAGAAATTAGAGGGAGGAAGGAAACATGGGTGTACAATGGTAGAACATTTGTAGTATGAGATAGCTATAGATGATCTATGGTTAACCTCACATTTTTTGTCACTCTTTCCTGGGCTCCAAACTTATTAGAAGAGTGTTTCCACCTAGATACTCTGCAGGATGACCCAGCCTGGCTAAAGCTGCAAACAATTTAGCTCTTGCATTTCCTAGCCCAGTTAATAAAATTGTCATTCACTGAGTTCTCCACGCTCCTATGTTTAGAGCTGTTCTTAGCAATTTTATAACTCTACACTCAATCTTTTACCAAGTCTGATTAAGTTTACCTATCAGATATCTCTCCAGTTTCTCCCCTACCCTCCTTTACTATCACCACCTGCCTTAAGTTCTTCCTTCCTCCCATTGCAGTCGTTCTCTAACCCTCTCCTTCTGGCCCTACCTCACTCTAACCTACCATCTTTGTTGATACCAGTTATCTTTCAAAAACAAATTTGATTATGTTTTTAAAATATTGACCTTTCTCCTTATCACTCTCAAATTAAATGCACACATCTTCATGTGGTAACATCCCTTTACTAAATGGCCTTACTCAATTTTACCACCATGTTCCATCTTTCAATATTTCCTGGCAGAATCCTAACCATCTCCCAAAGAATTCGTCTATACCAAACCTCTTTCACATTCCTGGACTTTTTAATATCTTGACTCAGTTTGCTTGAATAACTTCTGCTCTCTTCTCGCTTGAATATATTTATCACAAAGCTGCATTTTCACTTTTTTCCTATATGAGAATCTTCTCTTTAAGGGTCTTAAAAGTATAAGCAAAGATTATAAAGAAAAAACTCAGGTAGGAATCACAGCTCATCCAGATCTCCCTCTCTCAGGAGGTTTTGTTTTGTTTTTGTTTTTCCCTTTCAATTCACGCCTAACATTTCTCAGATTTCTGGTTGGAGTAGCAGCTCATAGCACTATGAACTCTGATTTCTCCATATCTTTTATAACAAGTTCAATTTTTTAAAGAAATTTTATTAGGGCATTAAGATTGTAATTTCTGACTCAGTAAATCTGGGTTTAGGGAAATACATGTTTTTTCTTTGCTATTAGAGTTGAGAACAAAAGTGCAAAAGCATAAAAATTTAGGCATAGAAACTGGAACCCTTGCTTTGCTCTCATTAAATCATAGTCACTAATGTTCATGGCTTGACCAAAGCCTCTTTCCACTCCTTTGAAGCCTCTTTGTCCCAAATGTTGTCTAGGAGCTC
Organism: Eubalaena glacialis; assembly: GCF_028564815.1. Taxonomy (NCBI): domain Eukaryota; kingdom Metazoa; phylum Chordata; class Mammalia; order Artiodactyla; family Balaenidae; genus Eubalaena; species Eubalaena glacialis. The sequence continues at coordinate 63,078,140 of NC_083727.1, read as the reverse complement.
TCATTTCTAAGGCACAGCTCTTCCACCCCCATTCCTTTTTTATCCTAAGGTTTCTTTACAATCCCAAATCCTTCATTGTTTTTTTTCCTCCCCTCTAGGGACAAGTTTAAAGCATGAAACTTCTGGAGAGGAATGAGTCCTAAATGGATGTTCACATTCCTTAATATGAGTACACCAGACACTATAGACAGTCTGGTATTGTCTCCTTCTGCTTGATGAAAGGTAAAGATTATTTCTTATTATGTTTCATTGAAATTTGGGTATCAGAATTTATGATAAACACTAAGGATATTGCAGTATCTAAATGATAGGACAAATGCAGATAGATGACAGATTGTTTTTCAGTCTAATGGCCTAAAATATACAGAGCACAAGCTTTTAACTTTTAGTGTAATTAATTGCTTCAGTTGTATAATTGCTTGTCATCTCAGTTTTTTTGTCCTAGTATGGATATTTTTTTCTTTCTCTGCAATCTTTCACTTGAGGGAGATTAGAATCCAACAAACATATTGCAAACAATACACTAAAATTATGTGGGTATGGAATCATAACATATATACGGAAACTCCTTTTGAAAACTATACAATACTGTTATCATTTAATCTAGACCTTTTATTTTTACTCATGAAGGAATCAAATCTGGGAGATTAAATGACTTTCTGAAGAGTACACAAAGACCTGTTCTCTTAGTTCCTAGGAATCTTGACTCTGAGTCCAGTGCCCTTTCCATCATATCCAACACCTTTAGTATTCTTTAAAGTCTTAGTAAAAATCTTCTGTGTTTCCATAGGTTCTTTTTTCTTCTGCAAGCATCTCCCAAACCCCTCTCCTTGAACTTACCTAGAGTATGGAAAAGTTCACTTGAGGTGACATACTGGGAATGACCTAGAACAGATCTCATCCTCTAAATCTGACTTGCCTTTGGAACTATTAGTTCTTCTCAGGGTTTGATGGGTACTGACATATAAAAGCTAAGCAAGAAGGGAGACGAGACCTGAGATGCTAGTAGTTACACAGGGCTGTGAATATACGAAGATTTGTTTCTTTTTCATTTTTCCTAAAGAATGTCATGTTCCTAGAAGAAGGGTCAGGTCCTGAAGGGACTATCAATGCCATCCCAACCAAGGTCTTTTCAGATACGATGACTCTCCTCTGCACAAGTTTGGGCTGTCCAATTACTCTTCAGTGTGCTGTCCATGGTGCTGAGGAACCAGCGCTAAATATAGCCCTGCTACAAATTCCTGTCCCTTCTGGCGAAATGGTTAGGCAGAGCAGCACCTAACTCTGTGTTTCAGAGCTTTGCAGTTACCTAGAGGCAGCTATGAAAGGCCTGCAACCATTTCAAAAATGTAACAGCTCAAAAAGGCAGCTTTGAGAACAATCTTGTTTATGACCACAACTGAAGTTAAAATGAAAAATTCATATCACCAGGAGAAACAGATTTAAATTTATTTGTAACTATTCTGCTTTTCCTAAAATAATACTCCTTATATGTTTTTAAAAATTAAAGCAAGAGCTTTGGTTGTTGTGCCGCTAGTTACATTTTCCTCCAAAAGTTAAAGTAGTGTAGTGTGATATAGTGTAATTGTCAACCAAAAGAATAAAATTTTCCAGAGAAAATTAGGTACAATTCACCCTGTGGATATAGGAACACTAGATAGGCATTACAATTCAGCTTTAAATGATCAAGCAGGAGCAGTCAAAGAAAGATGAAGTACCTTTCATGTTATTATAAATTGCATGGTATGAATTATTGTGTATTTACAAGACACCCTCTACCTACCACCCCTACATGTAAAAATATCTCCTCATTCAGCTGCCACACACACTAAAATGAATATTCATAGGAGATATACTGCTGCACTTAATTATCCCAAATGGCCTTGGATGCTTCCCTGTCCATTTTTCTGGGGTGGGGACCCTGTATTCTATAGAATTGGAGGCATTCTCTGTGATGCACATAGTATCAGGAGTTCAAACTGCAGTTGTGTCCTCTCATCCCTCTCATAGAGACATTGATAACATTTTTATTGCCATTCAAGCCTCCTGACCTTGGTCTCTGCTAGTGGCATGCGATGTCCCCCCAAAAGTCTCTGCAATGTGAAGTTATGTGCCTAGTGGAGATTTGACTCTCCATCTCATATTTTTTTTGCAATTGCTTTTCACTTTACTCAGGGTGGGAGATTGTCCTAATATGATTTCCTAACAGGTAGTTCTAAGATAAACCTTTGAGTACTCCAACCATGCTATTATCATAATCATCATGCCCAATCTCTTCCTCTGCATTTTGAACTGTCCGGAACATGAAGGCAAATAAGTGGGAGAATGTAGGGCCACCAAAAGCCCTAACAATCATAAATGTTACTGCAAACTAGGTGCTCAAAGGCCCTACCTAACTGTACTACTTGTCAACTATTGAACTTCTTCTCTGTGAACACTTCTTTCTACACCTTTCTCCACTTCCTGATGCTTTGGGCATTGCTGATACTCCCTAGGAGGTGGGTCTATCTTTACTATAGGGACTGTTGATGACATTACTTTTCTCATCAGTCTCATCATCCTTGTTATTTCTCAACTCTCACCATCCCTGTTGCTGAGCATTTCCCTATTAGAGTTACGAACATTTTATTAGGCACTAGTGACCTCCTCATTACTTAATCCTGTTTAACTTCCTTTCTTCAGAAAGCACTCTCTCACTTTGGCTCTATGACACCACACCACACTACTCTTTTCTTCCACTGCTACACATATCCTTGAAGGTTAGCGTTTCTTAGCCTTCTGTACCAGGCTTTCTTCTCTTATCACTCTACATTGCCTAAGTGGTTTTGTCTATTCTCAGATCTTCAGTTATCCCTTGTGTACTAATGACTTACTCCTACCATTTTCCAAAACTCTTATCCCAAATAGCCAACTACCTTTTCAACATTTCTACCTAAGTATCTTGCTGGATCCTCTAATCAACATATCCAAAATTGAACCTATCACCTCACCCTGAACACACACACACACACCTCTTTACTGTCATCTTTATGTTTACTCTCAAAGAGTAAAACCAACATCCATGGTTATCCACATCAAACTTCTGGCAGCCTTCTTTTACCACATTTCCCCACCGATACTCATATATAGAAGCTCATTATTTTTGTCCATTCTAGCTTCTAAATAACTATGGGAATTTTCACTCCTCTTCACCTTCAACCACAAACTCAGAGCAGCCACCATTAGCTCTTATCTGAATTGCTGCAACAGCTTTGCTTTCATCGATGCCCAGTGCTACCTTCCCTCATCTATTCTTCACAAAGAAGCCATCATAATTTTAAAGCATATTTTATTATATTGATTCTTTTACTTAAGGCCTTGAGTGGTTTTTCATTGTCATTAGGATGAAAACCAAGTCTGCCAGTTCTGACCCTTGACTATATCTCCAACCTTTCTCCTGACTCTTGCTACCTCCCTTTGTTCCACGTTCCAATCATATTGGCTCTTTAAAAATTTATTGAATAGGCCATATTCTCTCTGGACTTCTGATCTTCACCTGCTCTCCTTCCTATTCTTCTCTTTATGTAGCTAACTTGTATTTATCATTCAGCTTTCAGTTTAAAAGTCATTTTCTCTGAGAAAGCATTAGCATAGCTCCCTCATTCTCTCCACATACTCAGATGCTTTGCTCTCCTTACTTCTGGTGCATTCCTATATCATTTAGTTATGATCACTCTTTTCCTTTATCTTATCTCCAATGTCTAGCACAGTGCTTGGCACGGATGGGCAATTACTGCCCATTGGAAGAACAAAAGAATGAATAAAAGTACAAAGTGTTTTTTTCCCCATTGAGTTAATGTATATTGTTCTTCCGTCTATAACATAATGCTGCCCTACATGCTGAATATATACTCATGTATATGTTTATCATCTGCACAAAAGCAGATGAGGAAAGAACTGAAGGTATGTTTGGGAGAAACAGGGGATGGAGAGTGGTTTCCAGCCAGCTGAAGTTCTTCAAGGCTTCAAGGCAATTAAAATTGAGAAAATTCAATAAGTAGCTTTGGATTTTTTTTTAATCATGAAAAAAAGCTGTTTATTTAGTTTGAACTTCTGATTTTTGCCTTTCAGCATTTTGGGAATACTTATTTGAGAGAAGTTAAGGAATTAAAAAGACCAGACCTCTGCAGATTTCATATGAATCCTTGCTAAAAAAATTAAAATCAAAGAAAACTTTCATGTTTTTTTAAAATTAATCTCAATAGAAAAGAGATAAGTTATAAAGGACATCTTGGGGGTACTCCAAACACAAAATTATTTCTATCTGGGTTTAGAATCAATAGTACGACATTTTATAGAGATCAGAAAACTTATGTTGCTAATTATAATGTACTTACATAAAGATTAAAGAGACTTTGCATTACTTTTACACATATCTGCAAGAAAGGATCTGGAGAGTTTGGGAGATAAACAAGGGAGTAGGAATTTTAACAACAAATCTATCTATAGAATTGTTAGTATGTAAATTATCTAAATTTTTTTGCTTGACTTTTATTGTACATGTGTAATACATACTATCTATATAATATATATATTCAAATTTTTGTGCACTGGTTGACATGATAAACACATGATATATAACAATAAGTTATCATGTCAACTTATAACAATAAGTTGACATGATAAACACATGGTCTTTAGTTCTACTAGGTTGTAATGTTGTTTCCCTAGCTGACAATAAGAAGGCAAGAATTTTTTTTCCAAGCAGAAACCATACATATAAAAAGCATTTTAAGAAAGACTCCTTGTGTGTGTCTGCCTGCCTCCATCTCTTTCTCTCTCTCTTTCTCTCTCTCTCTCGTTGTCTGTGTGTAAAGTCTATGACAGTTTAGCTCACATCCGGTGTGGAGATCCTACATAGAACTAAATAGAGTTAGCTTAGTTTAGGGATCAAGATATCATTTGTCTCATGGTTTCCCTACAATGCCCTAATGCTATCCAGAGCTCTGCTCCTTCTCAAGTCCCATCAAATAAGCTATATTTACAGGCATTTATATATACTGAAAACTTCACATAAGGTTTTTGGAAGATGGTGAATTTACACGGGGTTCCAGCTTTTCACCACTTTGCTTCCTTCCCTTCACCTTTCCCCAAACCCCTGTTTTTCCCTAGTGAAGGTAAGTTCTACCATCTCTTTTGTTTCTTGCTTTGTGCTAATCTACATCCTCCCTTGCTTCTCAGGGTCTTCTCTCCTCCCTCCCCCATAAGAAGCTTATCAAGAAAGTTCCCAAAACAAAAACTATTCTCTCACTAAAAGCATTGTTCTTAGCTTCCTAAAAATAGCAAAACCAATAAAAACGTATCTTTTTAACTAATGACAAGTTTATTAGTTTATACTTTCTGCCATTTTAAATAATGTAATAAAGTTATGCTGATTTGTAATAATAACAATTTGTGGGGAAAAAAGCAGTACTAACTGTCTTTCAATGGTAATGGAAACAATATAATTAACCAATCTAAAATTTCAAAATCTAAAATAAACTGTTAATTTTGCATTTTACAGTGGGGAACTATACTTTGATATACAGTTGTTAGCATCTTATTTTTTAAAGAATGTTAGTTGATAAATGAACATTTGGATGGCTGATCAAATTTGTGCGTGATTGGCATGCATATTGTGTGAAAATTACAATTACTTAAGAGTAATTACTCTAAGTAATACTTCATTGACTATTTAAGGATCTACTTATGCCTAAATATCTAATAGTTTCCCTTTTATTACTTTAAAAATGAATACTACTTTACCTTATTAGAGTAGTAATTCAGAATTATCATCACTTTACTGAATAAATTAGATAAGCTTGAGATAAAAACAAACTACTGAATTCATGCTTCATAACAACTAGGGAAGAAAATCCTCATGAATACAACACAGATTATGGAAACAAATTAAGGGCAGAAAATTTAGTTCTAATATTTGAATTGAGTAAGTATTGATCACAACATTTGAATTTATTTCAATTCTGCCTTATTTGAAAAAGATTATTAATTTATATAGGATCCTTTTCATTTTTAATGTCCCCCCCCTTTTTTTTTTTTACTACCATCTCTTCTCTAGTAAAAGGGAAAATTAAAGAAGAAATCTGACAAAATCAGAATATGTTATGTTACATTTTGGCAACTTAAAATGTCAGCTATTGACCTTTGACACTCTTCTGACCTAGCTGTTGTGAGAGTCTTTTATATGAGAGGGCTGGTAAATCATCATTTCAATCAATAAATCTTCATGGAGGCTGTGTTCTTGCCCAAGAGTTGATAAGCCCAGCTACTGTCCTTTAGATCCTAACAAGCTGTTCAGGTCTGCAAGACAATGCTATTCTTTTAGGACTTCCTAGCATAAAGCAAATGACATAAAATTACTACCATTAAATTGAATTAAAAGGTGACGCTATTACTCCTAGTCATAAAAATAATCTTGGAACAATTTGGAGTAAATTAAACCTCAAATTATTGCTCCTATGTGCTTTGAGTCCCAGTGTGAGGCTTATGTTGGTAGAGATGAAAGAATCTCACCTTGTGAGTCACTTAGAATGGCCAGGAAAGATGGCAGATGCTGTAAGAATGATCAGAGGTATATACCTAAAACAAATTGATGAGACTACTTACATTATTCAGTAAATATTTAATGACAAGATCTTGACCTGTATTATTTAATATGTTTTTTTCAATTTCACAGGCACCACTTGTTCTTCATGGAGTTATAAGAGGTATATTAAAGAACCAAAGATCATAGACCATTTACTCAGACTTCTTTCCAGATTCCATTCATTCTGTTTTTTATGGCCCAGTGATGAAAAATTAAATACTGACTTTTTTGACATTTAAGGATGAAAGCAAAAAATATGTATATAAATGATGGCAATATCAGAATCACTTCAAATTGTTTGATTCAGTAAAGATTCTTACATATATGCAAAACAGTTGCATGCAACTTAGATTCTCTGTGTTAAAATATATCTGTTTTTTATATGTTCTACCCATAAACTGAATCTGTTTTCTTCACTGGGAGACCTGAGTTATAGAGAAATATTAATGTAAACTAAAATCCACTTAAAAATATATGCATTCTGTATGAATGGGAATAAACAGATTTTTTTTTCTCCCTCACAACTCATGGTGATTTTGTCCTTTGATAGTTTACTATAAGAGCAACCAAGATTAGTAAGGATCCATATTAGTTGAGTAGTAATTCTTCCTTTTTCTTTGTACCTGACTATGGTTTATAAGGAGAGGTTGATGAAGCAAAAATGTGGATTGGTCATTCATCTCTTCCCATGTTTATTTCTCATTGGTTGCTCTAGTCTCTTTCATGAGAAACCACCCACTGGTTGGTTTAAAGTAAAAAATTAACTAAATCTATCTAGTTTAAAACCTGGACTAATCATACTGTTAAACTACCCTTCAGATAATCTCTCAGGTTACTTCTCTGCTTCCTCACCTAGTAGCAGGGTGGGCTTTGCGTTTGTGGGGACAAAGCCTCTGGCCTCATGCCAGCCCTGAGCTGTGCATTGGCTGGCATCTGCTGATTATGGGGTAAATCCTATGTCTGTCTTTACATGTCCATAGCCTCTAATACTTAAGCTCATGTCTATTAACCTTTGTTCTACTCTCAGATCTAGAAACAGTCTTAGAGGGAGTCTGATGAGCCTGACCTACCTAAGGATTTGTTTGCGAATTAACCAGAGATCTGCATGTGACTATCATTGATCTTAATCAGAGTGGTCTTCTCTGTTTGCTCCTTGCACTTCCACAGAGATTCTAGCAAGCCTTTCATTTGTTTCTACTTCTGTAATAAGGGAAATAAGTATTCCTCTGGAGAAATAAAACACAATTGCTTTCCCCTGCTGGACAGTACAGTACCACCAAGGTTACTTTAATGTGTCTGTTGCCAGATCATTGATCCTAGGCTCCTCAGAGTTCCAAATGAGTAGTGTCCTAACTATTGTGTTTCATCCTAACATAAATGACACTTTCTAAAAAAACACCCAGAAGAAAAAAATCAGGACACCATCTGTAGTCATGTCCATAACCTCTGCTTCTAATCCACTCCTCCTCTAAGTTCCCCAGATTCAGAGAAAAACCTGGCTTCCCTGTTCGTTTTTTCTATTTGGATTTGTATGGTTTAACCCACATATCCTAGCTCTTGATATGCTAAAGAGAGAGATAAAGAAATTTGACAATCTTTACCTCATGACAATATCCTAGCTCTCAAGGGTTATTGACTTGCTTCCAAATAATATTTTTAGATGTCAGAAATTGAATCATTTTCTTTGATTCCTTCTGTGAAAAGTCCTAATCTTTTTCAGGCAGAAGGACAGAGTTGGGCAAAGAGATGTCATACAAAGAAAAGTTTCAAAAGTTAAATGGAAAAGCACATAAATAACCTTAGACTATCACACTTATTATAGACTTTTCTCTATGCTTCTAAAATTAGACAATGGATAAAAAAATGTATGTAAAATTCAAAGGACAACATCCTTTTAGGAATATATTCCAGAGTCAGAAAACGTATATAGACACTGATAAAGTTTAAAGCATAAAAAATTAAACATATTTCTATGGTAAAAATAATGGTCAAAAATTAACAGCTTTTTGGAGAAAATACTCAATATAGTTATGAAATCATTGATACCCAAAACTTTTTTTTGATATAATTTTTTTAACATCTTTATTGGAGTATAATTTCTTTACAATGCTGTATTAGTTTCTGCTGTATAACAAAGTGAATCAGCTATATGTATACATATATCCCCATATCCCCTCCCTCTTGTGTCTCCCTCCCACCTTCAATATCCCACCCCTCTAGGTGGTCACAAAGCATGGAACTGATCTCCCTGTGCTATGCAGCTGCTTCCCACTATCTATTTCACATTGGGTAGTGTATATATGTCAAAGCCACTCTCTCACTTCGTCCCAGCTTACCCTTCCCCCTCCCTGTGTCCTCAAGTCCATTCTCTATGTCTGCATCTTTATTCCTGTCCTGCCCCTAGGTTCATCAGAACCATTTTTTTTTTTTCAGATTCCATATGCATGTGTTAGCATATGGTATGTGTTTTCTCTTTCTGACTTACTTCACTCTGTATGACAGACTCTAGGTCCATCCACCTCACTACAGATAACTCAATTTCGTTTCTTTTTATGGCTGAGTAATATTCCATTGTATATATGTGCCACATCTTCTGTATCCATTCATCTGTCGATGGACACTTAGGTTGCTTCCATGTCCTGGTTATTGTAAACAGTGCTGCAATGAACATTGTGGTACATGACTCTTTTTGAATTATGGTTTTCTCAGGGTATATGCCCAGTAGTGGGATTGCTGGGTTGAGTTACACATAACTCTTAAAAACTCTTACATATAAATAAGAAAAACACAGGTATCCTACCCATAAATAAGCAGTTTGTAAAAGTAAAAATGCAAATGGTCAGTAAACATTAAAATAAATGTTCAGGAGACTTCTGGTTTCTAGTTCTACATATAAGAAGCTTGGAAACTGCCAGTCCATCTGAACAGTAGGTAAAAAGCTGAACAGACTAAAAAATCAACAGTTTTTCTTGGGTCCGTAAGAAAGGGGATGACACAGGGCAAACTGCTACCCCAAAATTGGAGAGATATACAGACAAATATGGGGAGTCACAGTTTACCAGAAGAGAAACCACTGTGGAAACCAGAGCCCAGGTAGGAAAACCTGAACTGTAATTGACAAATTGCTGAAGGCTCAGTGAGGACAACTCTGAGAGTCAAAAATTCCCAGTAGACTCACTTATACTGGAACCACAACAATTGAGTGAGATTTACCTTCAGGAGCCCAACCTGGTTTCCACAGAAAATATTGGACAAAAATCCCCTCATGCTTCCAGGAGGGGCAGTAGAAAAGGGACTACTTTGAAATATACCAGAGCACTCTATTTTTCTTAAGAAGGCCTGCACTCAGAGGAAACGAGATAACCAGAGCCTAACCTCCTGGAGTTTTATCAGAATCTAACTAACCTGAGGTAAGGTAATACCCAACTCCAGCTTGCTCTAGCCATCCTGTTCCACCTAAGGGGAGGGAAGAAAAAACCTGAGAAACACTTGTGAAGTTCATGGTACAGAGGCACAGGCTCACTGAAATACAGAACTAATCATAAGACTATAGCTTCCCCTCCTCCCACACCTCACCACCACATTACTAAAGGCCTATTTACAGAAGTTCATTTTACTCAGTACATCATGTCCAGCTGTGAAGAAAAAATTACAAAGCATACCAAAAGGAAAAAAAAAAAACACACTTTGAAGAGACACAGCAAGCATCAGAACCAGACATGGCAGAGATGTTGGAATAATCAGATCAATAATTTAAAACACCTATGATTAACATGCTAAGGGCACTAATGGATAAAGTAGACAGCATGAAAGAATAAATGGCAAATGTAAACACAGAGACGGAAGTGCTAAGAAAGATCCAAAAAGAAATGCTAGCGATAAAAACACTGTAACAGAAATGAAAAATATTTTTCATGAGTTTATTAGTAGACCAGACACAGCTGAGGAAAGAATCCCTGAACTATAGGATATGCCAATAAAATCTTCAAAAGCTGAAAAAGAAGAGAAAAAAGACTGAAAAAAAAAAAAAAACCAGAATATCCAAGGACTGTGGGACAACTACAAAAAGTGTAACATATGCATAATGAGAATACAAAGGAAAAGAAATACAGTAAGAGAAGAATATTTGAAACAGTAACCACTGAAAATTTCCTCAAATTAATATCAACAGATCCAGGAAGGCAAAAGAGTACCAACTAGGATAAATGCCTAAAATACTACACCTAAGCTTATCATTTCCAAACTATAGAAAATCAAGGATAAAGAAAAGAATTCTGAAAAACCCAGAGATTAAAAACACCTTACCTATAGAGACATAAATATAAGAATTACATCCAACTTCTCCTAAGAAAGCAAACAAACAAGAAGAGCATGGAGTGAAATATTTAAAGTATTGAGAAGAAAAAACCCTACCAACCTAGAATTTTATACCTTGTGAAATTACCTTTCAAAACTGAAGGAGAAATAAAGGCTTTCTTGGACAAAAAGTGAGGAAATCTGTTGTCAGTAGGTCTGCCTTGCAAGATATAGCTAAACAGTTTCTTTAAAGGGAAGGAAGGTAATATAGGTCAAAAACTCAGATCTACATGAAGAAAGAGAATTAAAGAAGGAATAAGTAAAGGTATAACAAAAACTTTTATTTTTCTCATTCTAATTGATCTAACAGATGACAGTTTGTTCAAAATAATTATAGCAACAATGTATTTGAATTTATACACACACACACTTTTATGTATGCTTACATATAAGTGAAATAAATGACAGCAATAATAAAAGGCCCAGGGGAAAGGAATCAGGATTATTTGATTATTATAAGGAACTCACACTACCTGTGAGTGGTATAGTGTTATTTGAAAGAAGACTTGGATTAGCTGTAAATGTATATTGTAAACTGAGGCAATCATTTAAAAATTTAAAGAAAAAGAATAACTAATATGCTAAGAGAGGAGAAATAAATGGAATTTTATAAATGCTCAGTTAAAAACACAAAAGGCAGAAAAAAAAGACAAGACTAGGAAAAAAGAACAAAGGCAACAAATAAAGAGTAAAACATGTGGTAGATATTAATCCAACTATATCAATAATCACTTTGAATGTCAGTGGCCTAAATGGACCCATTAAAAGACAGAAGAAAAATGGTACAAATGAACCAGTTTTCAAGGCAGAAATTGAGACACAGATGTAGAGAACAAACATATGGACACCAAGGAGGGAAAGTGGTGGTGGTGGTGGGATGAACTGGGAGACTGGGATTGACATATATACACTAATATGTATAAAATGGATAACTAATAAGAACCTGCTGTATAAAAACTAAATAAAATTAAATTAAAAAAAAACCCAAACATACCTTAAAAGCAATTCATACCTTCTCCCACCCACCCACCCACCCACCAAAACAAACAAACAAACAAAAAAGACAGAAGTTGTAAGAATGGATTTTTAAAAAAGACCCAAATATGGTATGTCTACAAAAAACCTACTTTGATTTTAAACACATATAGATTAAAAGTAGATGTATGTAGAAAAGGATACCATGCTAACACTAATCCAAAAAAGTAGGATTAGATATAGTAATTTTGGACAGAGCAGACAGTCTCAGGAACAGAGAGGGCCACTACCTAATGATAAAAGGGTCAATTTTCAAAGAAGACATTACAATACTTAACATGTATGCACCTGACTAAAAAAAGGTCAAACTATGTGAGGCAAAAACTAACAGAATTGCAAAGATTAAATAGATGAATCCACAATCATACCTGGAGTCTTCAACACCCGTTTATCAGAAATGGACAGATCCAACAAGGAGAAAGTCAGAGGAGATATAGTTTAACTCACCAACACCATCAATCAACTGGTTATAACTTACATTGACTTCATTCAGCATTAGCAGAATACACATTCTTCTCAAGCTCACATGGAATATTCACCAGGAGAGACTATGATACAGACCCAGAACTGCCAAAGCAATCCTGAGGAAAAATAACAAAGCTGGAGGCATAAACTTCCCAGATGTCAGGTAATACTACAAAGCTACAGTAATCAAAAGAGCATGGTATTGGCACAAAAAAGACATATGGATCAATGGAACAGAATAGAGAACCCAGAAATCATCCCACACCCCTACAGTCAATTAATCTTTGACAAATGAGGCAAGAATATACAATGGAGAAAAGACAGTTTTTCAGCAAGTGATGCTGGGAAAGCTGGACAGCCTCATGTAAATCAATGAAGTTAGAACAGTCCCTCAAACCATATACAAAAATAAACTCAAAATCGTTTAAAGACCAAAATATAAGACATGACACCATAAAACTCCTAAAAGAGAACATAAGCAAAACATTCTTGGACATAAATCATAGCAATATTATCTTAGATCAGTTTCCCAAGGCAAAAGAAATAAAAGCAAAAATAAACAAATGGGACCTAATCAAACTTAAAAGATTTTGAACAGTAAAGGAAACCACCAACAAATGAAATGACAACCTACAGACTGGGAGAAAATATTTGTAAATGAGGCAAATGACAAACGGTAATTTCCAAAATATACAAAGAGCTCATGCAACTCAATATCAAAAAAACAACCCAATCAAAAAATGCACAGAAGACCTAAGTAAACATTTCTTCAAAGAAGACAGATGGCCAAAAGGAACATGAAAAGATGCTCAACATCCCTAATTATTAGAGAAGTGCAAATCAAAATCAAAATGAGGTATCATCTCATGCCGGTCAGAATGGCCATCACCATAAAGTCTACAAATAATAAATCCTGAAGAGGGTGTGGAGAAAAGGGAACCCTCCTACACAGCTGGTGGGAATGCAAATTGGTGCAGCCACTGTGGAGGTCCCTTAAAAAACTAAAAATAGAGCTCTCATATGATCCAGCAATCCCACTCCTGGGCATATATCCAGAAAATACAAAAAGTCTATCTCGAAAAGATACATGCACTCCAATGTTCATTGCAGCACTATTTTTAATAGCCAAGACATGGGAGCAACCCAAATGGCCATCAACAGATGATTGATTTACAAATATGTGGTGTACACACACACACACACACACACACACACTGGAATATTTCTCAGCTATAAAAAATGAAATATTGCCATTTGCAGCAACATGGATGGACCTAGAGAATATCATACTAAGTGCAGTAAGTCAGAGAGAGACAAATATCATATGATATCAATTATATATGGAATCTAAAAAATAATACAAATGAATTTTTTACAAAACAGAAACAGACTCATGGACATAAAAAACAAACTTATGGTTAGCAAAGGGGAAAGTAGGAAAGGGATAAATAGGACTTAAATAGGATAAATAGGGATTAACACATACACTGTATTATATATAAAATGGATAAATGACAAGGGTTTACTGTATAACACAGGAAACAATGTTCAATATCTTGTAATAATCTATAATGTAAACTAATCTGAAATATATATATATATCTGAATCACTTTGCTGTATACCTAAAAGTAATGTGATACTGTAAATCAACTATACTTCAATAAAAGAATAAAAATTAATTTCCAGTCTCTTTTCGAAGATAGAAGCAGAGGGAATACTTCCAAACTCAATTTATGAGGCCAGTATTATCCTAATACCAAAACCAGACAAAGACATTACAAGAAAAACTACAGATAAATATCTCTCATGAACATAGATGTAAGAATTCTCAACAAAATATTAGGAAGTCAAGTCCAACAAGGTAAAAAAGGATTATACGCCATAACCAAATGAGATTTATCCCAAGTCTGCAAGGTTGGTTCAACATTCAGAAATCAATGTAATCCATCACATCAACAGGCTAAAAAAGAAAAATCTCATGAGCCTATCAATAGATTCAGAAAAAAACATTTGACAAAATCCAAGACTCACTCATGTTAAAAATTCTCGGTTATTTTGGAATAAATAACTTCTTCAACTTGATAGAAAATATCTACAAAAAAATCTACAGCCAACATTATACTTAATGGTGAACTACGTGAAGCCTTACCACTAAGATCAGGTACAAAGTTAAGAATGTTCCCTTTCACTATCCCTTTTCAACATTTTACTGCCAGTTTAGCTAATGCAATAAGAAAAGGAAATAAAAGTATACAAATTGGGGTGGAAGAAATAAAACTGTCTTTGTTTACAGATGATATAATTGTCTATGTAGAAATCTGAAAGAATCAACAACAAAAAATGTCTAGAGTAAGTGATTATAGCAAGGTTGCAGGATACAAAGTTAATATACAAAAGTCAATCACTTTCCTATATATTAGCAATGAACAAGTGGAATTTGAAATTAAACACACAATACCATAATATTAGCACTAGTAATTTTATTTGGTGAATCAATTATGAATTATGTAAAACCAACCATCTAAATAAGTTTCTTAAAATAATGAATATAATTAAAGTAATTAAAATAAACCCAAATCCTTATAGTGGTCAACTTATTTCACGCTGATAAAATTACTAGTATGTAATGAATTTTTTTTCCTTTTTTTTAAAGAAAAAAATGTATACTGAATCAGAGGTTTCTGTGCAGCATTTTGATTCTACATAGTTTTCAAGGTCATGTAGGACCTTAAGGGACATCTTAACATGTTCTCTCTGGATCATTCTTTTTGAGTAGCTTGAACGTCGATTAACATGTGTACTAAGGAAAAGAACTGCACTAAAATTTAAGTCTAAACAGGTGTTGCAAGAGGACACTTTTTAATTAGGTTGTATTATTTTGTCTGTATGATTTATTATTGGTTTTGTTCAGTTGTTGTACAGCATCAATGTCAATGTGTTTGATTTCTGATTTTACTTTACAAACTAGGAAAAGCATTTGCCAGCAGACAAGAGTTCTGTTACATAGCTACAGGCAGGGTTCCTAAAAAACAGCATCCCCTTTATACTCACACACACAAAAAATTTTAATGTTTATTACTGAATAGAATGAAATACAGTTTAAAACTAGGATCCAAATGTCAGTCATGGAAGCAGACTGGTCCATGAAAGGAATCATAATTGAGGGTTTCAGACGGGGAGGAAAAGAACACCCCCCCCCCCGGGGAACATGATAAAATTAGATCTGATTTGTGTGCACTGTTGATCCACATATTGAGGTCAGGAGGAAAAGTGGCTGAACTGCACCATTTAGGAACTGCTATTCCTTGTCTCGGAAGTAATCTGAAACACTGCAGCAAAGTTTTCATAGCATAATTTAATTGGGTTATCTTGAGTACAACCTTCTAAGGGAAAAGAAGAGCACTGGAAATTCATTGGAGGTCTAATTAGCTGTAACTTTTATTTTGCTGTATGATTATCATTGTAGCATATATTCTCATAGCTCTCAATATGTAGAAATAGTTCTTCTGTTTTGTATTGTCTCCACAATACCTTCTCTTCCATGAGAACATTCTATGTTGTCAAAAGTAAGAAAAAGTTATCAGGGAAGATAGGATGGGTGAATTTACTTCTTTCTAGGTGACTTAAAAAAATATGTTGAGAGTGTATGTGTGCGTTGAAGGTATGTTTGCCTTATTGTAATACTAAACCATGTAATAGTATATTACTAGTGTTTTGTGATATTGAGATCTGACAGCATATCAAGATGTTTAGGTGAAAAAGCAAAGTAAAACAAGACAAAATACAATCAAAACACAAGAAATAAAGCTCTTTGGAAACAAAACCAAAAATTACTGTTTTCTTTTTTTTGGTCTTTCATGGGTTTTTTTCCCCCATTATCAGAGGCAAATATAAGGTTTGTTTCTTTTCATAATTTCTGTCATGAAAGCCTTCTGTGGTTATCAGTGGGAGAAAACTGAAGTCTTGGATAAAGCAGTTTAAGTCGTTAAGCACAAAGAATACTTATATATTTTTCACTTATATTCAATCACTCTTATCCGTGCATCAAACCCTCTGCTGGGATATGGAGAAGTGGGTTTTACTATTCAAACCTGACCTTGATCTTTCAAAGTACTATTTCAACAGCTAGATACAAAAGTCTTTAGGGAGTGAACACAGGGATTTGATCATTTCCATGAGATATCACATTTGCATTGAGATAAACACAGTGGTTGGCCAATAGTCCTCACGTATACAATGGCATATTTTGAATGTCCCAATAAACTTGTGTTCTGATACCTGGCCTTGGAAAGAGCTATGATTCATACTGACAATATTTAGCTTCCATGAGGTTACCTGGGCCTGAAATTTGAAAGGCATCTCTGCTCCTTCTTCCTTACCCCCTACTGAATAACAATGCTCATCAGTTCTGTTTTCAAATCCCTTGAGGAAGACTAATTTTACCCAGTAAAAGCCTTTCTATCACTTAGGATATCTCTTGCCTAGATTGCTCCTTCAGCCTCTTAAAATGTCCCTGTGCCTCCAGCTTTTCTCCCTCCAATCCAGCTTTGGCATTGTAACCAGTGTGATCTTCCTAAAATATAAATGTGATTGCTTGCTTACCTGACTCCAAACCCTGCTAATTTCTTTTGAGGAAAACTCCAAACTATTTTAAAGTCTTTCATGGTCTGCACCCTATATATCTTTCTAGTTACACTCATATAATGCTCCTTCCGTTTCATTCTATGCTCCTGCTTTCAGAATATCTTGTTCACAGACCATACCATTCTATTGCTATTTTCAACCCTATGACTTTGTACTTGCTTTAACTACCACCTCCTGCCCAGAATTTAACCCTCACTTCATTGCCTGCTTCATTCCACCTCAACTTTAAGAATAGGCTTAGATGGCATTTCCCCCAAGAAGCCCCAAGAGATCTCTTGTCATGGTTGGAGCATTGGAGTATTTGCACAATTCTGCTGAAGAACTGTGCACTATGAGTTAGAATTGTTTGCCCCTTTATAGGTTTAAAATGCCAAAAGGGCAAGTGCTCTTATTCATCAGAGTATCTAGCTCTGTTCCCTGTCTTGAAGAGATGAAGAAACATGGGTATTCTGTTAAACTCTTCCCTTCACATGCAGGTGGAGGATCCTAGAAAGTTGTTATCCTTTCCAGTGGAAGAAAGAATCCTTGTCACATCTTGGACCACTGACTTTCCCATCAAGTAGTTACAGGAGTCAGACTCAGAGGCCATATTCACTTCACATGCACCAGGACAGCTGCATTGGTAGTTAAAATAATGATGCGAGTGGCTAAAGAGTTACAGTCCTGAGCATACTGAGACCATTTCAGCTATTCTAAGCAAGTGGAACGTTTCTTAGGCCCCTTCGCTAGGTATCCCCAGATGTAAAAACTAAAGGGAAAATCCATAGAAGATCGGGGACAGGGATATTCTCACATCCTGCACCAGCCCTATAGCCAGAGTCTGTTCTGTACTTTGAATATCACACTTGAATGTAGCGATATGGATTTAAATACCAAGAGAATGACAATTTTTAGTGGCTAGTCTAAACAGTCCTGGTTTACCCTATGCTCTTAAGCTATCTCATACATGCAACCTTTCATGTAAAATCTCTTAAGTTTAAGAATATTTCCCACAACTTGAAGGGAGAAATTATCTAGAATCACTAAGCATACTTCATGCTACGTTTAGTATATAGTGTAGACCATGTATAAATATAAAATGTAATTTTAATGGTAATATAAAATTTTCAAGATACAGAAATAAAAAAGATTAAAAAGCACGCATAATCTTATCCCTCTCACACAAAGATCTTTACAAAGTAAAATTTAGATTATATTTTAAATATGTATTTTACATTTTTTTACATTTTTGCATTTTTTTATATTTTACATTTTTTGATCTACATTTTTGACACTGTAGATCAGTTATCTCCTATTGTAAAGAAAGTACTTGTCAGGTCAAGTTTGAAGCACTAAAAATTACAAACAACTGTACTCATCTTTCCTGGGTCCTGGATAAGCAACAGGATACACAAACATAACCCTTTGGAAAGACTTTTAAAGATAATACACTATTCAGGCAAAGGCCAGTGATCAAATTCCTATGAGATATCAAACAAAAAAATTTTCATATTACTACTGTAAATTCTTTTTTAATTACCAGTAATCTTGCAGTATTTTCCATCAGTAAATGCTTAAAGATAATTGGAAGCAATTTATTTATAGTATAATTTAAAATGGAGGGACACATAAAATGGCATGCAGCTACATGAAAATCATCCTAACAGACTGACTAGGAAACCTTAATTGCAATGTGCAGACAAGATTGGTTCCCAAGGCCCACTTACCCTTGATATTTAGCACTGTTTATGACAATAAGAAGGTCTTTTATAATAAATGGAGCAAAAGAGATTTTTTCCAATGGGTGCAGATAAATGGAAAACTCCTCTTTAACATATCACTATTTGGAGTACATAAAAGAAAATGAATATTAGAAGACCATGATTTCTAGACCATATAAAAGATAATTGAAGCATTAAAATAACTACATAGTATACCAAACCACAGGACTTGTGAATCACAAAATATTATCATGAGATCTTAGAATGTAAAATAATTTTCCTTAATGAGTGAAACTGCATTCATATACACCCTGGGGATTTCTATACTAGTTCTTTAAGGTAACTAGGTATTAATATTTAGAATAGAATTTTTCTTTGGTTAAAGGGGACCAGATTTAATAATATTTATATAATAAGAAAGGAGCTAAGAATATACAACTGGGAAAGGAGAGTTTTTCTAATAAATGATATTGGAAAAACTGGATATTCACATGCAAAAGAATGAAACTAGACAACTATCTTATACCATACACAGAAATTAACTAACATGTATTAAAGACTTAAATTTAAGACTTGACATTGTAAAACCCCTAGAAGAACCCATAGGCAGTAAGCTCCTTGACATCAGTCTTGGCAATGGTTTTTCTGGATTTGGCATGAAAAGCAAAGCCAACAAAAGCAAAATTAAACAAAGTAGGACTACATCAAACTAAAAATAAATCTTCTTTACAGCAAAGGAAAGCATCAATAAAATGAAAAGGCAACCTACAGAATGAAAGAAAAGCCTATATGAACTATGAGATACCATTAAGAGACACAATTATGTCTTACTGAAATTCCAGAAGAAGAAGAGAGGAAGAAAAGGGTCAGAGAGCTTATTTAAAGAAATCATGAATGAGAATTTCATAAACTGGGGGAGAAATTTAGATAACCAAGTTCATGAAGCTCAGAGGTCTGCAGTGTTTCAACTCAAAAAGATCTTCTCTAGGACACATTATAATAAAACTGTCTAAAATCAAAAACAAAGAGTAAATTTAAAAACAGTAAGAGAAAATAAATTCTCACATACAACGAAAGCTACATAAGACTATCAGCAGAATTCTCAGCAGAAAGTTGTCAAACCAGGAGAAAGGGGAATGATATATTCAAAGTACAGTAAGAAAAAACTGCCAATGAAGAATACTTTACCCAGAAAAATTGTCCTTCAGAAACAGAGAGACAAAGATTTTCTCAGACCAAAAAAAAAAAAAAAAAAGTTTTGGGAGTTTATCACTGCTAGTCCTGCTTTACAAAAATTGCTAAAAGGACTTCTTTAAGTTAAAATGAAAGAAGACTAATATGAAGACACATCAAAATATAAAACTCACTATAAAGCTAAGAATATGGACAAATTCAGAACACTCTAATACTGTAATGGTGCTTCGTAAATCACTTTTAACTCTGGTGTAAAAGTTAAAAGACAAATATTAAAATAACTATAACTATAATAATGTGTTTAATGGGTACATCATATATAAAAGATATAAATTGTGACATCAATAACACAAAATGTGGGAGGAGGAGAAGTTAAATATAGAGTTTCTGTACACATAGGTAAATACAGTAGGTAGTGGATAAATCACTTATAAAGCTAGTATGAAGGATAAAAGACAAAAGTAGTGAAAATAACTATTATAAGAATAATTAGGATTAAAAAGATTAAAAAGATGTAAAATTAAAAAGGATTAAAAAGATGTAAAATGTGACATCAAGAATATAAAACATGGGGGTAATAATGATGTTGGGCTTTAAATGGGATCAAACTTAAGTTGTTATTGACTTAAAATATACTGTTATATATAAAAGTTGTTATATGTAAGCCTCATGGTAATCACAAAGGAAAACCTATAGTAAATACAAAATAAGGAGAAAGTAATATAAGCCTATTCCTAAAGTCATCAAACCACAAAGGAAGAGAGCAAGAGAAAAATGAAGGAAAAAAGAAGAACTACAAAAAAATCAAGAAAACAATTAACAAAATGGCAATAAGCACATACCTATTAGTGATTGCTTTAAATGAAAATGGACAAAATTCTCCAACCAAAAGAAATAGAGTGGATGAATGGATGGAAAAAAAAAAAAATGACCCATCCATATGCTGCCTACAAGAGATTCACTTTAGACATAAGGACACACACGGACTGAAATTGAAGGAATGGGAAAAGATATTCCATGTAAATGGAAATCAAAAGAAAGCTAGACTAGCTCTACTTATATCATACAAAATAGACTTTGAAACAAAGACTTTAATAAGAGACAAAGAAGGGCATTACATAATGATAAAGGGGTCAATCTAACAAGAAGATTTAACATTTGTAAATATTTATACATGCAACATAGGAGCACCTAAATATATAAAGCAAATATTAACAGATCCAAAGGGAGAAATAGCAATACCATAATAGTAGTGGACTTTAATACCCCACTTACATCAATGAATAGCTCATTCAGGCAGAAAATCAATAAGGAAACATTGACCTGAAATGATATATTAGACCAGATGGACTTATCACATATTTATAGAACATTCCATCCCAAAGCAACAAAATACACATTCTTCTCCAATACACATGGAGGGTTTTCCAAGACAGATCATATGCTAGGTCACAAAACAAGTCAATAAATTTAAGAGGACTGAAATCATATCAAGCATCATTTCCAACCACATGGTATGAAACTAGAAATTAATTACATGAGGAAAACTTAAAAAGTAATAAATAGGTGGAGATTAAACACGATGCTATTTAATGATCAATGGATCAAAGAAGAAATCAAAAGAAAATTTAAAAATACACAGTGAGACAAATGAGAATGGAGATGTAATATAGCAAAATTTATGGGACACAGCAAAAGCTGTTCTGAGAGGGAAGTTCATAGCAAAAAATGCCTACCTCAGGAAATCAGAAAATGTTAAAATAAAAACCTTTATACCACAAGAAACTAGAAAAAGAAGGACAAATGAAGCACAAAACTAATGGAAGGAAATAACAAAGATTAGAGCAGAAGTAAATAAAACAGAGACTAAAAAAGGCAATAGAAAAGATCAGTGAAACTAAGATCTGGTTCTTTGAAAAGATAAACAAATTTGACAAACCTTTAGCTAGACTCATGAAGAAAAAAAGAGAGAGAACTCAAAATTAGAGGTGAAAATGTTACAACCAATACCACAGAAATACAGAGAATCATAAGAATCTACTATGAATAATTGTACACAAATTGGACAACCTTGATAAATGGATGAATCATAGAAACATACAACCTTCAGACTGAATCATGAAGAAATACTAAATCTGAACAGACCGATTACTATTAAGATGATTGAATCAGTAATCAAAAACCTCCAACAAACAAAAGTTCAGGACCAGATGACTTCATCAGTGAATTCTACCAAGAATTCAAAAAATTAACACCAATGCTTCTCAAACTCCTCGAAAAAACATAAGAGGAGGAATACCTCCAAACTCATTTTACAAGACCAGTATTAACCCGATACCAAAACCAGATAAGGAAGCCACAAGAAAATGACAGACCAATATCCTTGATGAACATAGATACAAACTTCAACAAAATATTAGCAAATTGAATATAACAATACATTAAAATGTTTATATATCATAACCAAGTGGGTTTTATTTCAGGGATGCAAGGATCGTTCAACTTCCACAAATCAATCAATGTGATACACCACATTTTAAAAATGAAGGATAGATTCCATATATATGTGTTAGCATATGGTATTTGTTTTTCTCTTTCTGACTTACTTCACTCTGTATGACAGACCCTAGGTCCATCCACCTCACTACAAATAACTCAATTTTGTCTCTTTTTATAGCTGAGTAATATTCCATTGTATATATGTGCCACATCTTCTTTATCCATGCATCTGTCGATGGATACTTAGGTCGCGTCCATGTCCTGGCTATTGTAAATAGAGCTTCAATAAACATTGTGGTACATGACTCTTTTTGAATTATGGTTTTCTCAGGGTATATGCCCAGTAGTGGGATTGCTGGGTCGTATGGTAGTTCTATTTTTAGTTTTTTAAGGAACCTCCATACTGTTCTCCATAGTGGCTGTATCAATTTACATTCCCACTAGCAGTGCAAGAGGGTTCCCTTTTCTCCACACCCTCTGCAGCATTTATTGATGGCCATTCTGACTGGTGTGAGGTGATACCTCATTGTAGTTTTGATTTGCATTTCTCTAATGATTAGTGATGTTGGACTTGAGGACACAGGGAGGGGGAAGGGTAAGCTGGGATGAAGTGAGAAAGTGGCATGGACATATATACACTACAAAATGTAAAATAGATAGCTAGTGGGAAGCAGCCACATAGCACAGGGAGACCAGCTCAGTGCTTTGTGACCACCTTGAGGGGGGGATATGGAGGGTGGGAGGTAGACACAAGAGGGAGGAGATATGGGGATATATGTATATGTATAGCTGATTCACTTTGTTATGCAGCAGAAACTAACACACCATTGTAAAGCTATTATACTCCAATAAAGATGTTAAGAAAGAAATTAAAAAATAAAAATTGAAGGATAAAAATTATATGATCATCTCAGTAGATGCAAACAAAAGCATTTGAGAAAATTCGATATCCATTATGATGAAAAACTGTCAATAAAGTGGGTGTAGAGGGAATGTACCTCAACATAAGAAAGGCTATATATGACAAGCCCACAGCTAACATCATACTCAATAATAAAAACCTGAAAGCTTTTCCTTTAAGATCAGGCACAAGACAAGGATGCCCACTCTCACAACTTTTATTCAACACAGTATTGAAAGTCCTAGCCAGAGCATATAGGCAAGAAAAACAAATAAAAGGCATCCAAATTGGAAATGAAGAAGTGAAACTGTCACTACTTGCAGATGACATAATATTATGCATAGAAAACCCTAAAGACTCTATCAAAAGACTTTCAGTACCAATAAATATATTCAGTAAAGTTGCAGGTTACAAAATCAATACGTGAAAATCGGATGTATTTCTATACGCTAATAATAAACTATCAGAAAGAGAAATGAAGAAAACAATCTCATTTACAATTACATCAAAAAGAATAAAATACCTAGAAATAAATTTAAGCAAAGAGGTGAAAGACCTGTGTACTAAAAACTATAAAATATTAATGAAAGAAATTGAAGATGCAAATAAATTGAAAGATATTCTGTGCTCATGGATTATACTAATTAATATTGTTAAAATGACCATATCACTCAAAGCAATATACAGATTTGATGCAATCCCTATCAAAATTCCAATGGCATTTTTCACAGAAATAGAATAAACAGCTATAAAATTCTAGTGGAATGTTAAAATATTACAAATAGCCAAAGCAACCTTGAGAACACACACACACACACACACACACACGAAGTTGGAGACAGGACACTACCTGATTTCAAAATATACTACAAAGCTATATTAATCAAAACACGTGTACATCTTTGGTGGGAATGTAAACTGGTAATAGCAACTATGGAAAACAGTTTGGAAGTTCCTCAATAAGTTAAAAATAGGGTTACCATAGGATCCAGCAATTCTACTTCTTGGTATTTATCCAAAGGAAATGAAATCATTATCTTGAAGAGATATTAGCACTCCCATGTTCACTGCAGTCTATTTTCAATAGCCAAATTATGGAAACAACCTAAGTGTCCATTGACCAATGAATGGATAAATAAAATGTGACATATTAAATAAAATGTGATATATATGTATGCATACATAAACAGTAAAATATTATTCTGCCATGAAATCCTGCCACTTGCAACAACACACATAAACCTAGAGGACATTATGCAAGTGAAATAAGCCAGAAAGAGGGAGACTAATACTGCATAATATCACCTATATTTAGAATATATTAAAAAAAATTCAAACTCATAAAAGTAGAGATTAGAATGGTCTTTACCCATGGTCTCAATATATGCTAAGAGAGTAGATTTCAGGTGCGCTCAGCTCACAATCAAAATGGTAACTTTCTGAGGTGTTACATAGTTTGACTGTAGTAATCATTTCACTGTGTATATATCAAATGATCATGTTGTACACCTTCAGTATAGACAATTTTGTTCCAAAAATAAGATAAATTTTCTCTCTCCTAGGCAGAGACATTTTTCTACATAATTCTGAGTTTTAAATATATTTCTTCTATTAACTTTTAATTTCATATAATGTTGCTCTACCACGTGTTTGCACTGTGAATTGTTTTGTATAAAATATTGGAAGGAGAATAGCTTGGTAGTGCAAGACAGATGCCAGAAAGAGCACTGATGTTCACATACTACTAGAAAAATTTTAATCATCCCTATAATATTCTTGTACTCTCCTTGGTTTTTCCTGTTCCCTAAACACATTCCCTTACTTTCAATCATCATTGAAAGGCTTTTAGAGTATGACTAACCTTAGGATTTTCCAACTTTTAGGGGACAGAGAACACATTTTTAACAGGTTATATCCATTTCATGACTGGTACCCAGATTATATAAACTGAAGCATGGTAGTTGTTTGCTTGTTGTTTTCTTCTTTTAATGTGGCACCACTGACATAAGAGTAGAGAGATATTTTCAATAAAATGTCAGGTTAAATGGTGGTCTTAGTTTTCAGTAATGTGCATTTTTTAAATTCTTTTTTCTGTCTACAGGTATTTTAGAGAAAAGCCTGGTGTGATTGCATGTGCCTGAAAGGTATATGACATTTTAGCAATACATATTTACACCTTTGAAATAAATTTTAAAAAGTAACATTGAAAAGGAAAGTAACATTGAACTTCATATATCAAAAAAGTGTGATAATATAAAATCCATCTTCAGTGCCTGGCATTGAATGAATGAATAATAAATTTATCTTTTATTTTTAAAGTTATTTGTAAAGCCTGTTCAAAATATTGGCATGCAACCCAGAATATTAAGACTACAATTTTAAATGTAACATGACAATATTCACTGCTATTTTGTAATTTGTTCCTATCAATAACTTAATTTTTGATTACACAGTTTATCAATATGAAATTTTCTGGTTATAAGTTCTGAGGGGATGGGAGAAAATTGGGATCTATAATTTTTAATTAATATAACGTTATCACTAAACTATTTTAATTACCAAAAGTGATTACACAAAGATTTTTAAAGCAATATGGCAATATTGATGTTCATCATTCTCTTGTTAAGATCCATGTGCTTAACAGAGAAAGCAGACAACAGGGGGGTATGTGTATATAATTGTATAAATAGTGTGGTCACTTGCACCCTGCATGTGGTCACATTCATTAGAAATTACCTATCCTGTAATTTTGTTATTATCTTTGGCTCTAATAAAGGAACCATACCATTGGTGCAGGTAATTATTTTTTTTTCCCCACGATCTGATGTGCCTAGCAGCAACTTTCTGCTAGGAGTAGAACTTGCAGTTAAATATATATACTCTGATATACTTCGTAATTAGTTTCTCAGAAACAAGAGCAATGTTTTGAAAAGCACATGCAGTTCTGGATGAGAAAAATTTTAAACGATTTTCATTGTTGGTTCCTTTATTTTCTTGTTCCTGCTTATGCTGTTTTCCAAATGATTCATTTTGTAATCACTGGGTTTTACTTGATAAATGAAAATTATTGCAAGCAATGTCCATTATGTGATGAAATTTGATGTGCTAACAATACACTGAATGAATTTATATTTTTCTCTTTCATATTCCATGGAACATACACACACATGTGCACACACACATACACGGAAGCAAAACTGCTAATTTCAAATTTTACACTGTTGCTCTGATTCATCATTTCCAGCTTTTAAATTTTCACTCTTAGAAAGAAAAGTATCCCTTCCCCATTTGAAACTAAGTTCTAAAGTATAATTTATGAAAATTCTTTTATTTTAGGATTTATACTTAATAACACATTATTAGAAAAAAAAAACAGAAACAAGTTTCCTAGGTTGTAGTTGAAGGGGCTGTATTAGTTTCCTAGGGCTGCTATAACAAAGTATCAAAAACTAAGTAACTTAAAACAACAGAAATTTGTTGTTTCACAGTTCTGGAGCTAGAAGTCTGAAATCAAGATGTTAGCAGGGCCATTGCTCCTTCTGAAACCTGTAGGGAAATCCTTCTTTGCCTCTTCTAAGCGTCTAATGGTTTGCTGACAATCATACATGATCTTTAGCTTACAGCTGCATAACTCCAACCTCTGTTGGATAACATTTTTTATCACATGGTGTTCTCCCTGTATCTCTGTGTCTGCACATAGCTGTCTTCTTACAAGGGCAATAGTGGTAAGGGATAAGGAGTCCTCCCCGCTCCAGGATGTCAGCATCTTACTTAACTAATTGCATCTGCAACAATTCTTTCCAAATAATGTCTCATTCTGAAGTACTGGGGGTTAGGAATTTAGATATATATAATTTATATTTTTATATATTTTATTTTTATATTTATATATATATAAAATATATCAGGCCCTTCTCATAAAATAGCATTAAAATGCCACATATTATTGAACAATTGTGATTTTATGTATTTCTGGGCCATTAAATCTTTTAAGGAAGGGAAGATTTGTTCGATTTCAAGTATTGATAAATTGACAATATTTTAATGGGAATAGTATTTTATTATTCCTACATAAAATTTCTACATAGAGGACAAACACAGGATGATTTGATTCATTAATCTGTTTGTCTTGAACCCCTACTGCCCTATTAACAATACTGTATCATGTGAACAATGCCTAGACTCACTTCAAAAGTCATTGAAAGGCAGCCTGCATGTACACTAGATTTACTGAGACATCAGAATTTCATTTCATGAATTCCAAAGGTTCAATTATACCTTGGAGAGTTCTTATGGGTCTTCTAATTGGATTCTGTGCAAATTGGAAAATGGGAAAATTAGCAGCATATTGTCAGTACCTAAGTTTTAGGAAAGAGTCAATGACAAAAAGCCTGAGAGAAAAAATTAGTCAATATGGCTGGGAAATGGAGAATTAAGGTACATTTACCAAATGGATTTTCTCTAATCTGTGTACTCTCAAATACATTTTGGAATAAATAAACCTGAGCATGAACTCCTACATGTTCTTCAATCCTTACAGATTCAAAGAGGATGTCTAATCTGAAAGCCCAAAAAGGTACACTAAGTTTGTAGACTTTATTAACAATTTTGCTAATAGCCATCATGTATAATTTATAATGATTCAAACATGGGAGAACTGAGAAGCAATGTATTCCTTATGTCAATTTTTGTATTTATGTTGACCCAATATGCCAACAGCCAAAACAAACACAAAATCATCAACTAAACTACAGTTTAAGATGCAGACGTAAAGACGCAGATGTAGAGAACGGACTTGAGGACACGGGGTGGGAGGGAGGGGAAGCTGGGACGAAGTGAGAGAGTAGCATTGACATATATACACTACCAAATGTAAAATGGATGGCTAGTGGGAAGCTGCTGCATAGCACAGGGAGATCAGCTCCATGCTTTGTGACGACCTAGAGGGGTGAGATAGGGAGGCTGGGAGGGAGGCTCAAGAGGGAGGGGATATGAGGATATATGTATACATATAGCTGATTCACTTTGTTGTACAGCAGAAACTAACACAACATTGTAAAGCAATTATACTCCAATAAAGATATATATAAAAAACCTACAGTTTAAAAGTTCAATAGTTAACGTAGAATGTAACTGAATATATCTCTCTATAGGCATATACACACAAGCCACACAACATGCATAAAAATATAAGTAACAGTTTACATTCCTGTTCCACCTCTGTGATTTGGAATGGTTTTGGCTTGGGTACTGAAATATTTGAATCCTACAAATTCACAGGAAACCAAAGAATCACTACTTGAGTCCTCAACCAAGAAGCTGCATTTTGTTTGTAAAAGGTGCAAAGACTGAAACTTAAGGTATCAAATTTTTAAAAATAAATCCAAATTTGGTGATGAATTCGTAATAAGTAGCTCTGATGACTGGCTAGAGTTTAAAAATTAAACTAAGCTGAGTATAAAATTTAATAGCTGAGCATTATTGAAAATATCAGTTAAACTACTGTTTTTCATCTGTGAATTGAGGAAAACAATTATTACCTCACAGGACTTTTGTGCAGATTAAATGAGATGGTAAATTTATAACTGTCTTATTGTAGATGGAAAATAAATATTTATTCATTTCATTTCTCTCTGCCTTCTCTTTTCGTGCTGTTTGAATTAAATTCTTTGATTCAGTTTCTCTTTCGCAAATTGAAACAATTAATGTACTATATATATGGTTTCCCTAAGAACTAGTAAATACAAAATTAAAAGTGGTAAATATATGTCTTATCTGGAAAAAGAAAAGAAAAACATGAAGAAACAAGCCAATTCTGGACATACTAAGATTTCTTTTATATAAGGATTTAGCAGAAATCTAGCAATTGTCAAGATTAATTTAACAAACAGACACAGCAGCCAGGCTAGTTTAGGACCTTAACTGGATATGAAGGCTCTGAGTGACCAAGAGCAATGAGCAATGAGCAATGTATACAACCTAAAATTGGAAGAGACCTGACTTATCCTACCATCTCTGATATACTTTCCATCAAAGTTTATGCCACCATCTTCAATTAAAATCCCTCATGACCTTAACTGGTCTTCCATTTTCCAATCCTGTCCTCTTCAAGCATAGCTCAAAGTAGCAAACAAATTAACTTTTTTAAAAATTGCAATAAGTTCATGTCACCTCCCTGCTATTAAGAATAAAATAGTGCCCTCCTATGTTATTTAGAATAAAAATGTTATTCCTCCAGTGCCCTCCCATGTTATTTAGAATAAAATCCCAGACTCCTTACCGAGTACCTCAAAGGCTTTGTATGCTCCCTTGCCTGTCTCTTCAAACCTTATGTACTATCTCTCTGTTCTTTATCCTTCTACAGCCACAAAGCCTTCCCAATGTTACATGTAACACAGTGAGAGGCTGTGTTATACAGTTTTATATAAACTTTGTTTATATTTTTACTGTGGTATCCCCAGCTCAAGTAGAACCAGAGCCTCAATAAATACATATTGAGTAGATTAATTAATTTCAACTCTGCTTTATTCTATGATGTACGGCCAAGCTAACTGAACTGAATAAACTTACTGAGCACATAATGTCGATAAGGCATACAGTTATGTATTATGGAGAAATATAGAAGTTGACAATATGTTATTTTCCTCAAAGAGGTTATAATCTGTTAAGGGATATTGATATAAAAAACAATGTAATAAAGTTTAAATTAATAAATGCTATAAAACAGAGTGTGCATAGAAATAATTGAGAGGAAATTCATTTTTATTCAGGAGGAGGCATTTAAGCTAGGTCTTAAAATATGGATAATATCTTAAAATTATCATCACCAGTGTTATTACATAAGTAATATTGAATCATATTAATAAATATCAAAGGAAATGTAAAAATCACCTATAATCCTAATACTTCAGAAAATTAAATATTTGGTTCCTTTTCCTTCTAATCCCTTTTTATGCATTCATACTATTTGTACAGTTGCAATTGGATATATAATACATTCAACTTTTTCTTCTACTTATTAATAGCCATAAAGTTTTTTAAAATTTTACTTACAATTTTCAGTTTAATGACTGCATAATATTCCAGAGTTGATTAACCAAAATTTAGCTATCTTTTTCAAATTGTTATTTAATTTCTTTTCAGTTATCCCTTAAAATAGATACCTTTGTAATGAACATGCTTAAGCACATAGCTACTTAAGAATCAGTATGATTTCAACAATGAAAATGAGAAAAATTTCATTCTAGAGATAGGAAATAAAGACAGTACACAACCTAGCTACAGAATAGTTATTGCAATTTAGGATTAAAGGAATTTAAGACATTATCCACTTACATTGTCTCATTTTCCAGATGAGGAAACTGAGGTTCATACAAGTTAAGTGACTTTTCGAGGATGACACGGATAGTCGGTGGCAGTGTAAGAACAAGGTTCAATCTATATTACTCTAGATCCCATAGCAACCCTAGTCTGCAACTACCAAACACTCTAATTATGAAAACTTAACACATCATTTAAGATATGGTATTTTAGCACTGGATATCTGGTAATGTCTGTTTAATGCTCATTCTTCATTCAGTCCCTCTTTTGGTTCCTCAGTCATGCTTTATTTCTGATATTTGAAGGACCTGCTTATTTATCTCAAGTATTTATGTCATCCTATCATGACTATATACATGTATATATAATTACGTGTATATATATATATATATATATATATATATATATCTCGTTCTATACAATTGCCTGCTTTATTCTTTGTTTCCTGTGATTTTTTTAAAAAATACAATGAAATCATATATGGGTTTTTCTCTATTTGAATTCTGAGTCTGGTTTGTGCATGCATGTATGTGTGTGCATATGTATGTGTATGTTTTAGTCATTAGACTGCCAACGGATAGAATTTAGTTGTCTTTGCACTGTGATCTCTACTTCCAGAAATATATAAAGTGAATTATGAATATTCAACCACGAGGATATTTTATATAACACATTAGATGTAATAATTTGGTATCATGATTCCTATGCAAAAAAGTAAATTCTTCACCAATGGTGGGATGATGGTGCCGGTAAATTCAATCTTAAGCAAAATAATACATTTTATAGTCCAAACACCTCTTCTACTTTTTTTTTTTTTAAGTAAGTTTTAGTTAGAGTACTTTCTATGTATAGATATGATTTTTTTCTTTTCTAATTTTTTTTTTTTTTTTTGGCTGCGTTGGGTCTTTGTTGTTGCACGCGGGCTTCCTCTAGTTGCAGTGAGCAGGGGCTACCCTTCATTGGGGTGCATAGGCTTCTCATTGTGGTGGCTTCTCTTGCTGTGGAGCACGGGCTCTAGGCACGCGGGCTTCAGTAGTTGTGGCCCGTGGGCTCAGTAGTTGTGGCTCGCAGCCTCTAGAGCACAGGCTCAGTAGTTGTGGCACGTGGGCTTAGTTGCTCCACGGCATGTGGGATCGTCCCAGACCACGGATCGAACCTGTGCCCCCTGCACATTGGCAGGTGGATTCTTAACCACTGTGCCACCAGGGAAGTCCCCCACCTCTCCTACTTATTAATTCACCACATTAGGATGTGAAATCTTTTCCTTTAATTCCATTGCAATTTTAGGTCAATGTACATTACCATCTCAACATTTTTAAAGCCAACCATCATTTTCAAGGGCTCTGACAAAATATGTTGTTTTCTGAACTTTGTAATTTCCTACTCAGAGAAAAAAATCACTTTACCTCAAATGATTTGCTTGTTTCTCTTGAAATTGTGTGTTCTTTTTATACATAAGAACTTACATAGAACCCCACCAAGAAAACATTTTTTATAAATCCCAACATTTTTTATCAGAACCATTTGCAAAATCAATAATAGGATCCTGTCTGAGATGAGTTGGCAAACTATTCCAAAACTCAAATCTTAATAACAATGTATACAAATACATTTCTTAGAGCACAGCATCTTCAATTAAATCATGAATTCAAAGCAGCCTAAGCTATGCTGCTTTGTAGGTGTGAGTGTTTCTTTTTAATATGCCCAGGAATTATTGTGCAGAGAGAAGATGTGACCTGTGAAATTCAAGAGGAAAAATAGCAGCATTTTTCATTACAAGGCAACCAAGTAGATTCAAGCAGAGAGCTTTCCTCATAAAATCACTCCATAGATTATATCACATGATGGTGAATAATGTTCTGAAATGGAATTACATAACACATGAGCTACTTTGAAAAGTATGAAAATGAAGTTTTGATTATGTAGGAATGGAACAAAATCAAACAGAAAAAACAGTTTTAAAATAATGCACCTAAAGTATGTTTTGCAGAAAAATGCACAGGTATTATACATGGATATAGATATAAATATAGATATAGATACAGAGATATATAGAGGTATATTAAGAATAGGTTGGGCTGATCACAGATTCTAAAATAAGTACTTGATAGATTGAAGATTATTACATAGTCATAATACACTTGTTTAAATTCAGTTTAACTTTTCTATTAAGGAAATATACACTGAGAAAATCATATATTCTTAGAAGTAGAAAATACTTCAGAGTTCAACTCTATTGTATGGCTGAGGATTAAATCTTTATCAAAAGTAGAAAGTCATTTGAGAGTAGAATCCCAGTTTTTCAACTTTCCCCTTACTAACTGTATGACTGTAAGATCACGTGATTTCCTGAGTTTCAGTTTCACCATCTGCAAATCTCACACAATACCTCTATGGAAGCACACAGCTGACTCTGGCTGCCATAAGAAAAAGGGGTTTATTAGAAAAATCTTGTAGCATCAATGGGAGGCTAAAAGACCAGCTAAATCTGAGGACAAAATTAAAAGAAGCCAGAAAGAAGAGTGGACTCCTACATTACCAACAGTCAAATCAGTTCTTTTTGACTTGGCACACATCTTTTTCAGGTAACATACCACAATTCTATCTTATTCAATTTTACCTCATCTCAAACCCTTCCATACACAAGCTGTGAACTTATTCTGAGTAATTGTAAACCCATTTCTGGGTCAATTACTTAGGGTCTTATATAGTTAATGGAAACACTGCAAATGAAAATGTAGTTTTTTGTTGTTGTTACTGTTGGTTGGTTTGTTCATTGGTTGTTGTTTTGTCTTTTTTTTTTTAAGCACATGTAGATATATAGAATAGTTGGGTTAGCCTTAATAAAATTTTTGATGCTTGATGGAGGCCAAAGTTTCACGGTGAGGTAAAAATACTATTAAAACCATTAGACTGAAACCACAGTGCTTTAGCTATTAGGCATGCAAATAAGAAGGCAAAGCATCAGGGCTAATTTTAAAGTAGTTAAAATGCAAGGTACTGTGATTTAAGTTCTGCCAGGAAGGAGTGACTGCTTAAAAGTTTCTGTCTCAACAGTATGTGACCATCTTTTACTACCCTTATAAAAAAAATTTTTTTTAAATGTTATCTGACAAAAAATATCTTTTATCTCGATTTGTATTTTTTAAATTGTGAGATTAAACATTTTACTATTTATTTAATAATTTCTGCATTCTTTTTTTTTTTTTTTACAGGAGCGTTAATTGCAATTTTTAATTTTTTAAATTAATTTTTATTGGAGTATAGTTGCTTTACAATGTTGTGTTAGTTTCTACTGTACAGCAAAGTGAATCAGCTATACATATACATATATCCTCTCTTTTTTTTTGGATTTCATTCCCATATAGGTCACCACAGAGCACTGAGTACAGTTCCCTGAGCTATAGAGTAGTTTCTCATTAGTTATCTACTTTATACCCACTATCAGTAGTGTATATATGTCAATCCCAATCTCCCAATTCATCCCACCCACCCCGCTTTCCCCCTTGGTATCCATACATCATACGGAGTGAAGTAAGTCAGAAAGAGAAAAACAAATATATTAACACATTTATGTGGAATCTAGAAAAATGGTATAGATGATCTTATTTGCAAAGCAGAAATAGAGACACAGGTGTAAAGAACAAATGTATGGATGCATTCTTTTCTGAAAAAATTATGCCTTTTAGCCATTTACCTACTAAAAACTTAGCATATTTAAGAGGGGATTAGAGAAAAAAATAAATATTGAACTGAAAAGAGAGTTATAGTAGAAATGGTACTGCTTAAATTTCTGAAAGCATTTATAAGTTTTCACAGGATCTTTAAGTCTCTTAAGGATCAATAGTAACATAGTATAGGGAACTTAGAGTCATTGTTAGGTTTTGCAAAGACATTCATGTTATTGCATTGTTTGTATGAAAACCATAAAGTCTAGGATTTAACAATGTTGGGTGGAGGGACTTCCCTGGTGGTCCAGTGGTAAAGAATCCACCTTTTAATGCAAGGGGCATGGGTTCCATCCCTGGTCAGGGAACTAAGATCCTACATGCCGCAGGGCAACTAAGCCCACGCACCACAACTACTGAGCTCGCACGCCTCAACTACAGCCCATGTGCCACAAACTACAGAGCCCACACGCTCTGGAGCCTGCATGCCACAACTAGAGAGAGAAAACCCGCATGCCACAACTAGGGAGAAGCCCGCGCACCACAATGAAGAGCCCGCATGCCTCCTCAGTGAAGATCCCATGTGCCACAACTAAGACCCGATGCAGCCAAAAATAAATAAAATAAATAAATAAATAATAAAATTTTAAAAAAGTAGGGTGGAGAAACAAGCAGAAATAGATGCAGATATATCACAGATGCAGATATATATTCTAAGAGGATAGTTTATTGTGATACAAGACTACCTCAGGAAATAAGAAAAATCTCCAATACATAACTTACACTTTAACTAGAAAAAGAAAAACAAAGAAAATCTAAAGTTAGTAGAAAGTAAGAGACAAAAAATGAAAAGATCAATAAAAGTAAGAGCTGATTCTTTGAAAAGATAAACAAAATTGACAAACCTTTAGCCAGACTCATCAAGAAATAAAAGAGAGGGAGCCCAAATGTAAAATCAGAAATGGAAGAGGAGAAGTTACAACTGACACCACAGAAATACAAAGGATCATAAGCAATTACTACCAACAATTATATGCCCAAAAAATTGGATGACCAAGACTGAATCAGGAAGAAATTTAAAATATGAACAGACCAATTACAAGTAATGAAACTGAATCAGTAATTAAAAAAAAAAAAAAACTGTCAACAAACAAAAGTCTAGGAGCAGACGGCTTCTCAAGTCAATTCTTCCAAACATTTAAAGAAGATTTAACACCTATCCTTCTCAAACTATTACAAAAAATTGAAGAAGATGGAACACTTCTGAACTCAAATTATGAGGTTAACATCACCCTGATACCAAAAACCAGACAAAGACAAAACAAAAAAAGAAACTTACAGGTCAATATCACTGAGAACATAGATGCAAATCCTCACTAAAATATTAGAAAACTGTATTCAACAGTATATTAAAATGATCATACACCATGATCAAGTGGGATTTATCCCAGGGATGCAAGGATGTTTCAATATCTGCAAATCAGTTAACGTGATAAACCACATTACTAAATTGAAGAATAAAATCATATGATCATCTCAACAGATGCAGAAAATGCTTTTGACAAATTCAACAACTGTTTATGTTAAAAACTCTCAACAAAGTGGGTATGGAGGAAACATACCTCAACATAATAAAGGCTAAATATGACAAACCTCAGCCACATCATACTCAACAGTGAAAAGTCAAAAGCATTTTCTCTAAGATTAGAAACAAGACAAGGATATGCACTCTTGCCACTTTTATTCAACACAGTACTGGAAGTTCTAGCCATCGAAATAAAACAAGAGAAGGAAATAAAAGGGATCCAAATTGGAAAGGAAGAAGTAACACTGTCAATATTTGCAGATGACATGATACAATACATGGAAAATCCTATAGACACCGCCAAAAAACTATTAGAACTAAGAAATAAATTCACTAAAGCTTCAGGATACAATATTAATATATAGAAATCTGTTGTGTTTCTATACACTAACAACAAACTAACAGGAAGGGAAATTATGAAAAGAATCTCATTTACAATCGCTTCAAAAAGAATAAAATATCTAGGAAAAAATCTAACTTAGGAGACAGACACTGATGAAAAAAATTGAAGATAAACAAATGGAAAGATATACCCTGATCATGGATTGGGAGAATTAATATTGTTAACATAACTGTACTACCCAAGGCAATCTACAGGTTCAGTGCAATCCCTATCAAAATACCAATAGCATTTTTCACAGAACTAGAACAAATATTCTAAAATTTGTATGGAAACACAAAAGACCTCAAATAGTCAAAACAATCTTAAGAAAGAAGAACAAAGCTGGAAGTATCATGCTCCCTGATTTCAAACTATACTACAAAGCTACAGTAGTCAAAATAGTATGGGACTGGCAAAAAAGACACAGAGATCAATGGAACAGAATAGAGAGCTCAGAAGTAAACCCATGCACTTATATGCACAACAAAGGAGGCAAGAGTATACAACGGGGAAAAAACAGCCTCTTCAGTAAATGGTGTTGGGGAAACTGGACAGCTACATAAAATAGAACCAAACTAGACTACTTTCTCACACCATATAAAAAATAAATTCAACATGGATTAAAGATTTAAGTGTAAGACTTGAATCCATAAAACTCCTAGAAGAAAACATAGGCAGTATGCTCTTTGACACTGGTCTTAGCAATATTTTGGGGGATATGTTGTCTCAGGCAAGGGAAAAAAAGCAAAAATAAACAAATGGGACTACATCAAAGAAAAGAGCTCATGCACAGCAAAGGAAACTATCAACAAAATGAAAAGGCCACCTATTAAAAGGAAGAAGATATTTATAAATGATATACCCAATAAAAGGTTACTATCCAATATATATATATAGAACTCATACAACTCAGCATCAAAAAAACCCAAACAACCTGATTTTTTAAAAAGCTGAGGACCTGAATAGACATTTTTCCAAAGAAGACATACAAATGGCCAGTAGGCACATGAAAAAATGCTTAACATCACTAATCATCAGGGAAGTGCAAATCACCTCACACCTGTCAGAATAGCTATGATCAAAAAGACAACAAATAACAAGACTTGGCAAGGATGTGGAGAAAAAGAAACACTTGTGCACTGTTGGTGGGACTGTAAATTGGTGCAGCCATTATGGGAAACAGTATGGAGGTTTCTCAGAAAATTAAAAATATAACTACTGTCATTTGATCCCGTAATTTTACTTCTGTATATTTACTCAAAGCAAAACCACTAATTTGAAGAGATATATGCACCCCTATGTTCACTGCAGCATTATTTACAATAGCCAAGATAGGGAAGCAACCTAAGTGTCTGTTGATAGATGAATGCATAAAGAAGACATAATATATATAATACATAGTGGAATATTACTCAGCCTTCACAAATGAAATATTGCCATCAGCAACAACATGAATGGATCTAGAGCAAATATGCAAAGTGGAATAAGTCAGACAGAGAAAGACAAATGCCACATGATCTCACTTATATGTGCAATCTAAAAAACCAACCAACCACACAAAATACAATGAAAACAGACTCATAGATACAGATAACAAATGGGTGGTTTCCAGAAGGGAGGGAGGTAGGGGATGGATGAAATAGGTTCAGGCGATTAAGAGATGAAAACCTCTAGTCATATAATTAATGTCATGAGAATGTAATATACTGCATAAGGAATATGGTCAATAATATTGTAATAACTTTATATGGGTCATATGGTTACTAGACTTACCGTGGTGATCATTTCATAATGTATGCAAATCTCAAATCATTATGTAGTACATCTGAAACTAACATAATATTGTGTGTCAACTACATGTCAATAAAAAATGTACTATAAAATAAAAAAGAAGTGAGCCGTCAATAGGCTTTTTGAAAGAAAATTGCTGCCCTCCATGATCCCCATTACCCTCCCACATCTTTTGGAAAAGGATAGGAGAGGGAGACTACTTCTTTCACAACAATTACAGACAGGCAAATTTTCTAAGACTTTTTACCGAAAGTTTGGAGTATGTCCTCTGCAGTGTGGAAAGAATAAAAAGCGGGTGAGAGAGGTTGGTTAGAGAGCTGCTTGGGCAGGGGAGCAACAGGTAACTGAGTGCTTTTAGGGAATAACTGGACTACTTTTCACCGATATGTCAAAATACGCATGAGTGCTTCCTTGGAACAAATATAAGCTACATGGTAGAGTTAGCCTAGAGCTCTTTTAAGTCCTACCGAAGAGAAATACCTAAAAAGTGTGCCAGGATTCTAGAAACTATGAGGAGTGAGCTACACACACACACATACGCACACAAGAAACAGGAATGAACAGTGAAGCCATCAACTGAAAGTTTTGCTTATGTTCTGAAAGTTTCACCTGGAGAGTACCATGAGGAGAATGTTTAGTACCGAGGACAGATCCCACAATAGTACCTCTATTTAAACATCAGCCAGGCACACACAGCAAGAAGCCAATAACCATTCATGTAGGAAATTTAACTGATCTCTTCCCTTAACTGTCTCCCTTCTCATAACAACTCTACTCTCTAGCTACAAATGAATTAGTTTGGTTATTAGAGAGGGGTGGGGTTGAGTGGGAGGAAGATTAGAATAGAACGACCATACCTACCATCCCCACTGAAAATTGATAGCTTACTGTGGCCCATGCTGGAGGATGGGAGAGGAACTGCTGTTAAATCACATTTGACATTGTGATTACAATTACATTGTTTTCCAACATTTCTTTGTTCCCTCTCTGCCACTGGCTCATTACCTACCTCATTGTAAGAGGAGTGTAATTTCTCACGTTGCTGATGCTGAACTTGGCCATGTGAGTTTCCGTGGCTGATGGAATGTTAGTGAGTATGACTGGAACAGAGGTTTAAAATAATGTGCTTTCAGGGTTGGTTTTGATCTCTTGCACTTCTATTTACCATGAGAAGA
Organism: Eubalaena glacialis; assembly: GCF_028564815.1. Classification (NCBI taxonomy): domain Eukaryota; kingdom Metazoa; phylum Chordata; class Mammalia; order Artiodactyla; family Balaenidae; genus Eubalaena; species Eubalaena glacialis. Next base: position 63,038,799 of record NC_083727.1, on the reverse strand, counting down.
AAATGCCCTGGGTTGTAGCTGGTTGAAGAATGATGAAGACAGGTGAGAAAGATGTGAACTGAACTGAAGCCTAATATACAGCTTAGACAAGCTGAACCCAGGGGAGTTCAGAAGAACTATACTCCACAGATCTCAGAGTAAGAAATAAACACTCTCCCTGCCAGTCACTGACATTTTGAAGATATTTTTAATGCAGTGAAAAACTGGCTATTGCAAGCAATTTGATTAGCATAAAGGATTGGCCATTCTAATTTCTTAATTAAGATTCTGTTACTTTAATATGACCACAGAACATTTTACTATCTAAAAGTTATTTTTAAAACTTTGAAGTCAAAGACTGCGATTGTTTTCAAGAGCAAGAGAAAAATACTTTTCCACTGACTACATGTTAAAGGGAAAATGGAAAACAAGAATTAAGTTGCATATTATTGAGTACCACAAATTTTGTCTATTTTTCTAGCTTTTAAACAGTTTTCCAGAGTAATAAGACCCCTTTCCATTCAAAAACAAACATTAACAGCACATATAAGAGTATACTAATTCCTAACTTTGTCACATAAATTCCACATAAATTAATCGGCATAAAAAAGGTCAGAATATATGTTTTTCAAATGTACTATGTCTAAAACTAAGTCAACAAGGACACAACCTGAATTAGTTTCATTGTGTGTGAAAAATGCTTTTACAAGTTTACTGATTTTTAAGGCTAAGGATGAAATGAGAACAAGAAACATCTTTTTCATTCATAATTCAGTTAAACTTGGACAATATTTGTTGCAGGCCCTAACATTTCACTTAAAGAATTTACAAAGGTCACAATCCAAGAATGAACAAACACCAGAATGTTCTTTAGGTATATAACAATAAAGTAAACATTTGTATTACAGATATTAGCTGATGTTATGTTATGGTACACAAGCTAAATTAATACATCTGCTCATATTATCTATCCAGTGACAATCCCCCTCCTTTTAAATAACAGAGAGAAAGAATTTCTATAAATAGTTTTCATCACATCAGCCTGAGCCCAGGCCCATTTCATATGAGATAATAAGATGATGTTAATCTTTTGATTTTTTTTCTCTCTCTAGCAGATTTCATCCTATTTTAAATCAGACACAAACAAAATCTTACAGGAAACATAATAAGAAGTGAAATTGCTCTAAAGCACCTTTGTCTCTAGAGGAACTTTTTCACCCTCTGTGATGTGCTAGGATATATCTAATCTAATGATCAGCTGCCACCAAGTAATTGAATATCCCAGAGTCTGAACTGCTAGAGAGCCTGTGCATTTTACTCCTCTTATTTTTAGCTCTAAATAAGTCTGCGTGACACTAAATTGCTGCTTTTGATGAGAAGTTGCATATATTTGTAGTGTTTATTCTCAAGGTTGGTAGGTATATTTTAGCATGTACTTGAAGAGGTATACTTGAAAATATACTTATTCATAAGAATGAATATATGGGGCTTTAAAGGCAATTTTAAAGTAGTTCTAGAAATTTGAATTCTAAACCTTCAAAAAATTTTAGCATCCTTTTTGATTATGAAATACAAGTCTTTTAAAAAATATTATAGTCACTAAGGTGATGAAAACACTAAGAGCCTTCTCTTGTGGAAAAACGAAATAAAAAAACACACAGGCAATATAATTGAGGAGTTTCAACAACCTGTTTTTGGATAAGGTGAATTCTTCTTATTTTTGCTATGTTAACCCTCAAAAAGAGTATTTTTCTACTCCTGCCACATAAAAATAACTATAAGAAAAAGATGGTTAGGGTAACTTACTCTGAGCATAGCAAAGTGATCTTATTAAAACTGTAAGATTTTAAAAGGCTATAAAAATTATAAAGCACTTGTAAACAGACCTTCTTATGACCTCAAATTTCCTTTACCTTATGAATACCTTCTGTGAAAATTGATTGCTCATATATAATATTCCCTTTCCTGGTAATTAGCAGAGCTGAAATCTAAAATTCTCCCAAGAGCGCAACAATCCCATCTCCAAAGACAGCTTGGAAGAAATACAGTAGCAATGCAAGGTTTCTTATCTCTAGGACCATTCAATGGCTAAATGAGAAAATTTGTAATTTAAAATAGCTGGTTTCCAACACACAAAGTTGCTGATGGTAGCAAAGCTCTCTAAATTATATTATAGTCTTAGCACAACTGTGAGGAAAGCCATTTCTAATGAGGAGCCTTTAATATCATTCTCCACATGTTTAATTTCAGATAATAACCAGGTGGTTCAGAACTTATTTATAGAGTTAATTTGAAGGAGGTGAATTAGAACTCTTCTGAATGTTAAAACTTCACCAGTATACAATCCTGCCCAGCCCATTTCTTTAACCACACAAGCAGAGGAAAAACTGTACAGAATTACCTTCAACAAAGTCACTAGTGTAGAGGTGGCCAATCCCCATAGGTATGTCTATCTTCACAAAATTAAGTGGAGTGACTGCTTGCCTAGCAGGGTATTCAGTAGTAATGCCTTTTTCCCCCCTCACACTCCCAGGGCCATTTTTGTGTCCTCTTTTCTCTGCTTTATTCTTCCAGGCCATTTTCCTACTTTCATTCCTAAACTCATTTATCTTTGAATCACAGGCAATTGAAAAACTGCAGTCATTGGGCACATAGGTGACTTCTATTCTTTGAAGATTTAAGTTACTCTTTACTGCCATTTCTTTCAACACTACTTTTATTACATTTCTCAGTCATTTCATTTCTATAAATATGATCCTTCTATTACCCATTCTCTAGGCTCCTCTCAGACCCTCCTCCTATGAACTTTTCCTCTACCCTTTATTAGCCTTTCACTTCCATGCTCATGTTCTGGATCTCGTCATTATAAACAAATATAACTCCTTCCTAACATCAATTTCATGCATACAACTCTCTAATAGTTACTTTTTATCTTTAACTCACTCCCTTTAATACTGCAACTCCATCAACACTTTCACACCCACGAGAACCTATAATCTGTAGATCTGACTACCATTTTACCATGCTTCACCATACTTGTATCACCATTATTTTCTACCACAGTTTTGATTCCATACCCCATCAATAAAATTATTCCCTTCCATATATATTTTAACTCTCTTGTCACTCTTTTCTCATCACTTTAGCAAAACCCTAACCCTAGTTAAATCCAACTCTCTGCCTCGTCTGATCCTATACATAAGTAACTAAATATGGCCAGAGAATTACACACAATTATGCTGTTTACACTTTAAACACATTACTATCAATGTCAAGTACGCGATCTATAGAGTTGCATGGCAGTCATGCTGTATTTCCCTGACATGTTCACTTTCTTCACTCAGTTGGTGAGTCTGCTACCATTTTACTGAGGAAAAATATCATAGAATATCTGTAAATCCCCACATCACCTAACTATATATACTCTGTCTTCTCTCCATTTACTATAGATGAAATATCCATGCCTCTAGCTAAAACCATGTGCATTCATTCTCACCCCCTATTGAATATTTTAAAATATGGCTCTTACCATTCTTTTATTTCTTTTCACCTCCATGTTCTGGCACCATGATCCAAGCCATAACAATTTCTCACTAGAGTTATTATAGTGGTCTCTGAATTTGTCCCTCTGCCCCCACCCTTCTCCCTTATAATCTCCCAGATCATGTTACTTTTTTTTTTTTTTTTAAACCATCCAATGACTTAGAAGAATAACCAGATCCTTATGATAGACTACAAGGCTCTATTTGATTTTACTTTCCCTTTCCTCTCCAATCACATCTCCGCATTATTTCCTCCAAGCACTCTGACCTCCTTTACTATTCCTCACTCTAGGGAAGATTTGACCTAAGGATTTTGCACATGTACCTGGTTTTGACTTGAATACTCTTCCTATAAACAATGTTATATTTCACCAACTTTGGGTATTTGCCTAGTTTAACTTCATGAGACTTTTTCATCTCCTTATTCATTGCTTCATTTTCCTCCATAGCACTTGTTAATATCTGATTATTTTATTATGCTTATTCATTTTGTTCACTGTCTATCCATATCCACTAAAACATAAGTATCAGTGGAAAGATTTTTTGTCTATTCTTTTTTTACAAATTCCTAGCTGTATGTCTGGCACACAGTAGGCATTAAGTAAATATATTTGAATCAATTAATGAATAACCTTCACTGATAATTGGGGGTTGATTAAAATCCCATAGTTCCATGAGAAGAAAATAGTGATATACTTTTCATGTGATATATTTTCATGATTCCTAAGGACATACTGGATTACATTAAAATCCCTCTTGAAAACTTTTCTCTTAGATTTTAATCTGTAATAGCATCCCAAATCAGATTTATAATCAGAATATAATAACCTCAATAGTCTTGTCATGAGCTATTTTAGAAGAAATTCTCTATAACAGTTCTATTCAAGGATTATAAGTTTTTAGAAATTTCCATTTTATTGAAAGTGAAAACTTGGTTCCTAAGCTTACTCCATCAATATTTCTATCTTTAAGTTTGACTGTAAATTACCTGGGACAAAAGAGAGTGGGAATTTTAGGATTAAGATGGAATGACATTTTCACTAATGTATAACTAACATTTTGATTTATAAGAAATGCATAAATTCCATTATATCTTCTTTTGAAAAAGACCATTTTTCTAACAAATGTCTACATATTATATACAGACCAAAACTGGTTTGTATATTTGATTTATGGACAATTAATAGGCAGGCTATCCTATCTCTTCATTCATGTATAGAACAGCTTTTATTTTATTGGACAGTTCAATATTCTTAGGAGCCAGTTCCTACTAACTTTAATTCCTTCCTTCTTTTATACTACAAATAATTCTCACTTCTATCAGTATATTCCCATCCTATACTGAGAATAACACCTGCAACCTGGATTAACTTTATCATGGCTCATGAATGAAAGTATAGTTGCCAGCAGTTGGCATACAGAAATGCTAAACTCATTTAGAATAGGGTCACAAAAGTCAACCTTCTTTCATTGCCAGAGAGACAATATGCAAGCCAGCAAGTGGGTACATCTTTTTGAAGTGTCAAATAAACATAATTATAATAAATAATTCATAATTTGTACTAACATGTCCTCATGTTCTAAGCAGAAGAATGACATAATCAGATTTGAATTTTAGGAAAATCAGACCAGAATGATTTTAATAAATGAAGGCTTCTAACATATCCTCTCTCTCACTCTTACCAAAATAGCAAGAGGAAAACAAAAGAAGCAAAATCCATTACTTTAACTGGAGGTAGACATGATGAATTGGAGCCCAATAGCCATTTTAATATATTTCTAGAGTGTTTTCATATATTGCAGAAGCTAGAATTCTGCATTTTCCAGAAACTCTGGCAGCTACAGCTCTGTATATAACTTTGATTCTGCCAGTCAGATACACTGCCATGACATCTGCATTGTTAATGTGATATGGGGGCCATTTATGCTCTTTCTTTTGTTTCTGCTAGCAAAGACCATCACAGGGTGTCTGGTTTTCTGTGGCAGCATTAACAAAGATATTAATGTGTGGTCACTTGATCCATGACTATTAATAAGAATTGTGTAGGGTATCCATTTTCCTAGTGACTTTTTGCAGGTGTTTCTGGAAGCTGCAGTTGTAACAGTGGCTTCCTGATCACGGGGATTTTCTGAGAATGGCTTTTTGATTTTAAGTTTTCTGATCTTGCTGTGGCTTCCTTATTTTGGTAATATGGCACAGTATGACTCTTGAGCTGGCATTTGGAATGGCAGGTTTCTAATTTTCTTAATCAAAGAAGAGCATTACCTCCCATTGTGACTCTCTTCTTTACTGAAGTCCTTGTGAAAGCTCAATCTAAAATGTATTTCTTAAGCTTAACCAACGACTTTTAAAACCATTTAATACACTGCAACAAACCTTTTTGTGCTTAAAACATCTAAAATACCCTTATTCATCCAAAATATACATGAAACTTCCACAAAACCAAAACCAGATAATTTGATTTTAAAAAATGGACAAATGGCGCGAATAGACAATTCTCCAAAGAAGATATACACATGGCCAACAAGAATATGAAACGCTGCTCAACATCACTAATCATAAGAGAAATGCAAATCAAAACCACAATGAAATAGCATCTCAAATCCATTAGGATAGCCACTATCAAAAGAATAGGAAACGAGTATTGACAAGGATGTAGAGAAACTGGAATCCTGTGAATTGCTGGTGGGAACATAATGGTGCAGCAATTATGGAAAATGGTATAGAGGTTCCTCAAAACATTAAAAATAGAATTGCCATATGAGCTGGCAATTTTACTTCTGGGTGTATATCCAAAAGATCAAAGCAGGATCTCAAACAGATGTGTGAAACTCCTATTCATTGCAGCATCATTCATAAGAGCCAAGCGGTGAAAGCTACCCAAATATCTATCAACATACAAAAGAATAAATAAAATTTAGTATATACATATAATGGAATATTACACAGCCTTAAAATAAAATGAAATCCTGTCATATGCTAAAACATGGATAAACCTCAAGGTCATTATGCTGAGTGAACTCAGCCAGTCACAAAAGGACAAATACTGTATGATTCTATGCATATGAAGTATCTAAGTAATCAAAATCATAAAGCAGAAAGTAGAAAGGTAATTGCGAAGGGCCAGTGGGAGGGGGAGGGAGAATTAGTCTTCAGTGAATAAAGTTTCAGTTTTTCAAGATGAAAAAGTTCTAGAGTTCTGTGGCACAACAATGTAAATATACTTAACATACTGAAGTGTACACTTAAAAATCATTGTCAGTAAATTGAATGTGATTGTTTTACAACAATATAAAAGTCCACATTCTCTGAAACTGAACTTTGACTATTTTACAACATTGAATGTCAAACCAAATATCACATAATATCAAACAAATACCATAACTATGCTATATATATTACAAAGGAAATGGACTTTATAGTTACCAATAAATAAATCACAGCACCACTCTCAAGAAAGTTTCATTTTTGAGAGAAATAAATGCAGGAAATTATAGCTTCCTTTTATCAAAGTTTAGAAGGGGCCATGATGTGAAATAAAGTGGGCCCAATTATTTGGAAATGCCATTTGGCATCTCCAAGAAACAGCATTCTAGTGAATTTGGAAAAATTCACCAGTGGAGACATCAGCCCTGACACATCAGACTTTGCATAGATTTCCAAAGAATCATGAAGCTTTTCCAACGTGGAGAACATTTTCCAGAGTTGGAGAATAACTGCATCCAAATTTGGAGAAATGAGAGTAGATATGAAAGCTTTCCATAAGAGAGAGAAAAAATGACTTTAAGCTACTTTTATTACACAAAGCAATAGCAATTAGATATTTCAACATACATACAGCAAACCCAGCTAAAATCAGCCTTTGACACAACTTATTTGTGTGTGGCTGATTCAGTGAGGAAAAAAGAATTCCCCTAAAATAAAATGATTCTCTGCCTAAATGAGCAATGTGTATTCCGCCAATTTTTCAGTCAGATGTCCCATGAAAACTATCGGGCACAGCAACATTATTTTCTTGGAAGAGAAAGTAGGCTCAGCAGAAATTCATGTAAAAAGCACATTCCTGCAGTGGCTATAACCTATTAAGTCTTCTTCTACTCTCAGCTCTTTCTCCTCTCCCTTAATCCTCTGAATGTCTGATGCTAGTTCATATTAACAATATCTTTTCCAGGTTGAGTACTAAAAATACAATATAAAAAAAGACTCTAACAGAAGCGCCCAATCAAATGTAGGGAAAAAATCCACTTATTTTCAGCTGGAGGCAAGGGGAAAGTAAGAGTCTTGAATATTTTGTATTCATTCAAAGACAAATAGAAAAAAATAATATGGATGCCATGTAAGTATTCTACGATGGATTAGAAGATAATTGATAAAAGATAAAGAACACACTTTAGAGGAAGATTTACAATATAAAATATAAATAATTTTTAGGTACCAGATGGTTTACAATCTGAAGGAAAAAATAAATATAATAAAAAAGAGGACACGTGAGATAAAATTACATCTGAGGTAAAAGATAAGCTGACATTATTTTTTAAGTCAGAAGGCATATAATTGAAGCCATTAGAAACAAGATTAAAATTGAATTAAAAAACTATCATTTTGAGCGGATATTTGAGAGGCTATTTATGAATACTAAGAAAAGGAAAATAAATGGAAATTGTTCAAGAGAAGTTGAGAGAACCAAGAAAGAAATGAGGAAGATTAAAAATACAGATACTTCGGAACAGAACAGAATAAGTGGAAAGGAAGAGATCAAGATGGCAAAGAGGATGTGGAGATCACATCCCTTCATGAAAACATCAAAAACACATCTACATGTGGAACAAATCTCACTGGAAACTAGAAGAAGGACTCCTTTACAACAAAGGCTGTAAGAAAGATACACACATAATTGGTTAGAAAGGGAAGAAAGGAGATCTAGTCGGGACCTGTGCCCCTAGGAGGGGACTCAGAGGAAAAGGGAGATTGCAGGGGTGAATACCCACCCACACTAGGGAGTGAGCAGGTCAAGCCATGGACTGGGCATCCCAGTCCTGGGGTCCTATGTGGAGGAGACAAGCACCCTTGGCTGGTTGGAGGAGCTCTGGAACAGATAGAAAGGCTGAAGAAGACTGAACTCTGCTCATGAGAAGTACACACGTACACACACACACACACACGTACACACACACACTGGCTTGCCCCCAAGGCAAGGCGGAGAGAGGTCTGATCTAGCAGCTGCAAGGTTTCCCAGGACTGCCTTGCTGCACACTCCAGCCCCAAATGAGTGACTGCTCCAGCCCCACTCACTCCATGCCACAGTACAACACTGGATCTGAAACAAACAGGACTGGGGAAATGAATCGACCTTGGGACACAGAGGTGACCCAGTCCCAGGGGAAGCCCAGGTGGGGTGGTGACAGCAATTGTTGGCACTTACTCAAGTGGTATCCCAGAAGCAGCCCAGATTTCTGATGGCAGCAAGTCTGCCACAGCCCACCCCTGATACTCGCAGAGAAACCACATGGGCCTCACCTCCCCTGCAGAGTGGTTTCACATAGAGTGAGAGCAGCAGAGGCTGGGGACACTCATGAGACATGAGAGCCAAAGGGGACTTGGCCCCAAGGCAGAGTGGACAACAGTCTGCTCCAGTGACTGCCAGGTCTCCTGATAGCACTTCACCATGATATATTCAGAGTGCTGAAAGGGAGAAACCTGCAATCTAGCATACTCTACCAAGCAAGATTATTGTTTAGAATAGAAGGAGAGATAAAGAACTTCCCAGACAAGCAAAAACTAAAAGAATTAATCAATATTAAACCTACCCTAAAAGAAATGAGCAGTTAAATCCTACAGTATATTGAGATGTGACAAATGCTATAGGGAAAGTAAAGCAGGGAGGAGCGGGAGGGAGAGCAGGGGATTGCAAGTTATTAAAACAGGGGCCTGGAAATTCCTGCATTTGAAGCAACATGGAGAGACCTAGGGAATATTAACGCTTAGTGAAATAAGTCAGACGGTGAAAGACAAATACTGTATAATATCACTTATAAATGGTATATAAAAATAATACAGATGTGTGTATATGCAACACAGAAACAGACTCACAGATACAGGAAACAAACTAGTGGTTACGAAGGGGAGAGGGAAGGGGGGAGGAGAAAATTAGGGGTATGGGATTAAACCATACAAACTGCTGTATACAAAACAGATAATCAACAAGGATATAGTGTATAGCACAGGGAACTATAGTCATTACCTTGTAATAACTTTTAATGGAGTATAATCTGTAAAAATACTGAATCACTATGCTCTACACCTGAATCTAATATAACATTGTAAATAAATTATGCTTCAACGAAAACAAAAAGCTTACATAGCTTTGGTAACAAACAAACAAATGAGTGGGAAAACACTTTTCAAAAATCTAAGGAAAAATGGTTCTTAAATGTTTAAATTCCTGAATCTGTATCTGGCAAGAGTTCACTGGCAAGGGCTCAATAAAGCAGAAATTATTATTAAAAATTTATTGACAGGACTTCCAGTTTCTGTTCAGCCTGTTAGAAGCTAAGAAGCTGCCACTCCATTCTTAAAACAATCAAAAAGCTGAACAACATAAAAAGCGAGAGCTCTTCTTGGATCCTTCAAATGGGGAGGTGGCGGGTGGTTAACAGGACAGACCATTGTTCCAAAAATGGAGATATTCACAGGCAAATACAGAGAAATACAGCTTACCTGAACAGGAAACCACAAGCTGAAACTTCCCCAGAACTAGTGCTGCAGTAGGAAAGCCTGACCTATAATCAATAAATTTCTGGAAGCCCACTGTAGACAACTTTGAGAGTTAAAAACTCCAGGAAACCCAGTCAGAAAGGAGCCTCCACAAGATGGTCAGATTTACCTATGGGAGCTTGACTAGGTTTTCACAGAAAATATCAGAGAAAACCCCTCTCAGCCTTCAGGCAGGGAAAGAGGAAGAGGAACTATTTTAAAACGTACCAGGGCATTTGGTTTTTCTTAAGAAGACCTGCCCTCGGGGGAAACTAGTTAACTAGAGTCTAAGCTGCTGGTGTTTATTAGAGCCTAACTGACCTGGGGGGAAAAAACATGCGACCCTGCTAGCTCTAATTTTCTACTTGGAGAGAAGAAAATACCCAATACTGGTGCACTTTAGCTATTCTGTGCCACCTAAGGAAGGGTGGGGATGAGAAGCTCTGTGTGCAGTTCATACTCCAGAAGCATGGGCCGAATAAAAATCTGATACTTAACTATAACACTATAGTAGAGCTTTCTCTCCCTCCACAACTTGCTACTACATTAGTAAAAGCCTAACTACAGAAGTTTCTTTTATCCAGTACAATCTAGTTACCAAAAAAACAAAAACAAGACATACTCAAAGGCAAAACCACAGATTCAAGAGACAAAGTGAGCATCAGAAAGAGACCCCAAAATGGCACTGATGCTGGAATTATCAGACCAGGAATTTAAAACTAGCATTAGCATGCTAAGGGTTCTCTTAGATAAAGTAGATAGAATGCATGAACACATGGGTGATATAAGAATAGAGATGAAAATTCTAAGAAAGAAGGAAAAGAAATGCTACAGATCAAAAACACTGTAACAGAAATGAAGAATATCTTTGTCGAGCTAATTATTAGCAAATTAGACGCAGCTGAGAAAAGAATTTCTGAGCTTGAGGATATCTAAATAGTAATCTCCTACACTGAATAAAGCAAACAGCAAACAGACTAAAAAAAAAAAAGTAAGAAAATATCCAAGAGCTGTGGAACAACTGCAAAAGATGCGACATGTGGATAATAGGAATTCAAGAAAGAAAAGCAAGAGGGAAAGGAGGAGAAGCAATATTTGAAAGAGAAATGACTGATAATTACTCCAAATACCAAACCACATATCCAGGAAGCTTGGAGAACAAGCAAGGTAAATGCCGAAAAACTGCCACTCGACAGGTTACATTCAAATTACAGAAAATAAGGGACAAAGAAAAAATCCTGAAAGGAAGGAAGATGGGGAGGTGCGTACTTACCATAGAGATATAATAACAATTATAATATAACATTACATAACATTATTATATTTATAATATAAATAACAATTATCTCTGACTTCTCCTCAGAAAGCATGCAAAGAAGACGATAGGGGAGTAAAATATTGAAACTGTTGAGGAAATTTTAAAAAGCTCACAAACCTAGAATTCTGTATCCTGCAAAATTATCTATCCGAAATGAAAGATAAAGACTTTCCCAGACAAACAAATATTGAGGGAATTTATTACTAGTACACTGCCTTGCAAGAGATGTTAAAAGAAATTCTTTAGAGAGGAGGAAATTACATAGGTACAAAACTTGGATCTCCATAGAGGAAGAGTATCAGAGAAAGGGATAAGTGAAAATAAAAACTTTAAGTTTTCTAGATTGCGCTAACATAACAATTTGTTCAAAATAAAAGCAACATTGCATATGAATAAGCAACGTAAATAACAGCAATGATACAAGGGGCAAAATGGAGGAATTAAGATTATTTTGTTCTTATAAGGTACACTAGCTGTGAAGTGGTACAATGTCATTTGAAAGAATACTGGGATTAGGTGTAAATGTATATTGCAAACTCAAAGGCACCCATTTGAAAAAGTGAAAAAATAAATAAAACTGATATAATAAGAGAGGAGAGAGAATGGAATCATAAAATGCTCAATTACAACCACAAAAGGCAGAAAAAGAGCAGAAGATGAAAGTAGGAACAAAGATCAAAGGCAACACAGAAAACACTAATGAATATAGTAGATGTTAACACAACTATATCAATAATCACTTTAAATATCAATAGTCTAAAGGCCCTAGTTAAAAGACAGTGGTTGTCAGAATGGATCAAAAAATAAGACACAACTATATGTTGCCTAGAGGTTAAATATTAAGACACATAGGTAAAGGTAAATGGATGAAGACAGGTATAACATGCTGACAAACAACATGAAGGTAGTTATACTGGACTTTGGACAGGGCACAATTCAGAGCAAGAAAGTATCAGGAATAAACAGGGGCATTATGTAATGCTAAAGCTGTCAGATCTCTTAGAAGGCGAAACAATTCTCATTGTGTATGCACCTAACAAAAGTGTCAAATTCTATGAGGCAAAAACTGATAGAACTCTAAGGAGAAATAAATGAACCCACTTTATAGTTGGACCTTCATCACTCCTCTATCAAAAATGGAGAGATTCAGCAGGCAGAAAATCAGAAAGGAGATAGTTGAATCAACACCACCATCGGTCAACAGGATATTATTGACATCTATAGATTACTTCATCCGACAACAGCAGAATACACGTTATTTTCAAGCTCAAATGGAACACTGACCAAGGTAGACTCTATTCTGGGCCATAAAACACAAATTTAAAAGAATGAATTTCATATATCTGCTCTCATTCAACAAAGGAATTAAACTAGAAATCAATAACAGCTGAAAAATCCCCAAATGCATGGAGATTAAACAATGCACTTTAAACAACACATGAGTCAAAGAAGAAATCTCAAGAGAAGATAAAGACATTTTGAAGTCAATAAAAATAAAATTTATGAAAATTTGTGGCATTCAGCTAAAGCTGGACTTCGAAGGAAATTATAGCATTGAACGTATACCCAATAGCAATTAGTTATTTAAGCATACATACAGCAAACCCAGCAAAAATCACTCTCTAACAATGGATCACTGTGTGATTGGTTCTGGGAACTAGCAGAAGGACTGCTGTACAACCCAGGCTGTAAAAAGATACAAAAGAAATTGGTTAGGAAGGGAAGAAAAGAAAGCCAGTCTGGACCTGTGCCCCTAGGAGGGGACTCAGAGGAAAATGCAGATTGCAGGGGTGAACACCCACACTAAGGAATGAGCAGGACAAGGCATGGACTGGGTTTCCCAGTCGTGCAGTCCTATGTGGAGGAGACAAGCACCCCTGGCTGATTGTAGGACATATGGAACAGATGGACACACTGAAAAAGACTGAACTCTGCTCATGACAAATACACACACACACACACTGGCTTGCCCCCAAGGCAAGGCGGAGAGAGGTCTGATCTAGCAGCTGCAAGGTTTCCCAGGACTGCCTTGCTGCACACCCCAGCCCCAAATGAGTGACTGCTCCAGCCCCACTCACTCCATGCCACAGTACAACACTGGATCTGAAACAAACGGGACTGGGGAAATGAGTTGACCTCGGGACACAGAGGTGACCCAGTCCAAGGGGAAGCCCAGGTGACAGCAACTGTTGGCACTTCCTCAAGTGATGTCCCAGAAGCAGCCCAGATTTCTGATGAAGCCAAGCCCACCCGATTCTCACAGGGAAACCATGTGGGCCTCACCTACCCTGCAGAGCCGTTTCACCCAGAGTGAGAGCAGCAGAGGCTGGGGACAGTGACGAGCCATGAGAGACAAGGGAACTTGCCCCCTAGACAGCGTGGAGGACAGTCTGCTCCAGTGACTGCCAGGTCTCCTGAGAGCACTTCACCATGTGCCCCAGCCCAAGCCATGCAAATGCTCTGGCCCCACTCTGTCCACACCACAGTCAGGCACCTGATCTGGGGTGGTCATGACCAGAGAAAAGACTTGACCAGGGGCTGTGTCTGAGTGGAGCTGAACATGCCTACACAGGCAGTGCACTGGACCTCTGCATGTGCGTATGCCCCACTTGCTTAAGCACTCCCCTCCTATGGGCAAAGAACCTCTAATGGGGAAGGGAAAAACACACACGTAAAGGGAACAAAGCCAGCTCCAGCCTGAAACCTCAGGGCTTCTGCTCCAGCAACTTGGGCTCAGAACCTCCCCATGACAAGGCAGTGGTGGCCACTGAGTAGAGAGGAGGTTCCACCTCATACTTGGTGCCAGCCCCTCCATTTCCAGTCCAATGCACTACCAACATGATAACTGCAAGCACACCCCAAGGAAAGATGTGACTGGCGTCCACCTCCAATCCAGCCATCACACCAAACACATTGGGCACATGCAGTTTGCATTGGGACACTCACACATAAAAACACTCCTACAAGACCACAATAGGTAATTGTTTCACCTAAATTCATAGAGGAAGAGAAAGTTAAAATCATAAGGCAGAGGAAGTACATTCAACTGAAAGAGAAAAAGAACACCACTGAATTTATAATGAAACAGAAATAAAAAAACTTACCAGTTAAAGAATTCAAAATATTCGTAATAAAATGTTTACTAAATTAGAAAACATAATTGATCTAAATACTCAACACTGTAACAAGGAACTAGAAAATAGTAAAAAGACCCCATCCAAAATAAGTAATTCAATATCTGAAATTCAACAAAAAGCACACATTAGAAGGAATAAAAATAGCAGACTAAGCAATACAGAAGAACACATATGTGATCTGGAAGATAGAATCATGGAAATCAGCCAATCAGAACAGCAGAAAGGAAAACAATTTAAAAAATGAAAGCACCTTAAGAGGTGGTTAGGATAACATTAAGCATTCCTACATTTGCTTTACAGGGGTTCCAGAAAGGCAAGAGAGAGAAGGAGATCAAAAACGTATTGAAGAAATTATAGCTGAAAATGTCCCAAACCTGAAGAAGGAAACATATCCAGGTAGACGAATCACAGGTCATATTAAGATGAACCTCCCTCAACCAAATAAATAAATAAATAAATAAAACCCACACCAAGGCATACCAAAACTAAAATAGCAAAAGTTAAAGAGATAATTCTAAAGGCAGCAAGAGAAGTACAAAGAGTCATATACAAGGGAATTACCATAAGGTTATCAGCTGATAGTTCTGCAGAAACTTTGCAGACCAGAAGCATGATATACTCAGATAGCTGAAAGGGAAAGACTTCCAACTAGTATACTCTACCCAGCAAGATTACTGTTTAGAATAGAGGTAGAGATAAAGAACTTCCCACACAAGCAAAACTAAAAGAATTTATCAATATTAAACCTACCCTGAGAGAAATGTTGCAGGGCCTTCGCTAAATGGAAAAAAAACAAGACTATATAGGAAAGGAAAAATCCCACTTGGAAAGGCAAATACATAGTAAAGATTAAAAATCACTTAAACAAGCCGGTCGGTAGATTAAAAGACAAAATAGTGTAAAATCAACTATAACTACAATCAACAGTTAAGGGATAAGTATGAACATGTAAAATGACATCCAAAACACAAAATGTGGGGGCAGGGAGTAAAAATATAGATCTTTTCGCACGTGTTTGAACATAAATGACTACTAGTTTAAAACTGGGTCACAAGGATGCTTCAACGAAAGAAATACCCATCAGTGTATTTTTGACCTTTTAACTCAGGGAAGATAGAAGACAAACAAAATGAGTAGTTAACTCCTACCGTATATTGAGGTGTGACCAATGCTATAGGAAAAGTAAAGCAGGGAGGAGGGGTAGGGAGGGCAGGGGATTGCAACTTATTAAAACACAGGCCTGGAAATTCCTGCATTTGCATCAACATGGATGGACCCAGGGAATATTATGCTTAGTGAAATAAGTCAGAAAGTGAAAGACAAATACTGTATAATATCACTTACATGTGGAATCTGAAAAATAATACAAATCAGTGTATATGCAAAGCAGAAACAGACTCACAGATATAGGAAGTAAACTAGTCACTACTGAGGGGAGAACGAAGTGGCGAGGAGCAAATGAGGGGTATGGGATTAAGAGATACAAACTACTATCTATAAAACAGATCATCAACAAGGATATATTGTACAGCACAGGGAATTATAGTCATTACTTTCTAATAACTTTTAATGAAGTACAATCTGTAAAAATACTGGATCATTATGCTGTATACCTGAAACTAACCTAATATTGTAAATTAACTATGCTTCAATGAAAAATAAAACTTACATAGCTCTGGTACCAAGAAAAGCAAACAAACAAACAAACAAAAACAAGTAAGTGGGAAAACACATTTCAAAAATCTAAGAAAAAAATAGTTTGTAATTTTTGAAATTCCTGAATCTGTAACTGGCAAGGGCTCACCAATGCGGGCATTAGTATCAAAAAGTTATTTACAGGACTTCCAGTTTCCTGTTCAGCCTGTTAGAAACTCAGAAGCTGCCACTCCATCCTCACAACAATCAAAAAGCTGAACAACCTGAAAAAGCAACAACTCTTCTTAGATCCTTGGGTAGGGTGGGGGGAGGGCGACAACAAATCAAACTTTTGTCCCAAAATTGGAGATGTTCGCAGGCAAGTACAGAGAGTTACACCTTACCTGAGCAGAAGACCACAAGTTGAAACTTCCACAAGAACCAGTGCTGCAGTAGGAAAGCCTGAACTATAATTGATGCATTTCTGAAAGCCCACTGTGGACAACTTTGAGAGTTAAACGCTCCAGCAAACCCAGTCAGACAGGAGCCCCCACAAATTGGTGAGATTTACATCCAAGGGCTTGACCAAGTTTCCATAGTAAATACCAGAGAAAACCCACTTCAGGCGTCCAGCAGGGAAAGAAGAGGAGTCATTTTAAAAAGCAGCAGCACATTTTGTTTTCCTTAACAAGGCTTGTTCTCAGGCCAAACTAGTTAACCAGATTCTAAGCTGCTGGGATTTATTAGAGCCTAATTGACCTGGAGAAAAAAGAAATATGCAAACCTGCTGCCTCTAATTTTCTACTGGAGAGAAGAAAATACCCAATAGCAGTGCACTTGGGCTATTTTGTTGCACCTAAGGAAGGCTGGGGATGGGAAGCTCTGTGTGCAGTGTACAGTCCAGAGGCATGGGCAGACTAAAATACTGAGACCTGACTATAGCACTAGAGTAAAGCTTCCTCTCCCTTCAAAACTTACCACTACATTACTCAAAGCCTACTTACAGATGTTTCTTTTATCCAGTGTATCATATCCAGTTAACAAACAAAAACAGAAAGAAAACATACTCAAAGGCAAAACCACAGATTCAAGAGACAAAGTGAGCATCAGAAAGAGACCCCAAAATGGCACTGATGTTGGAATGATCAGACCAGGAATTTAAAACCACTAGGATTAGCATGCTAAGCGTTCTCCTGGATAAAGTAGATAGAATGCATGAACACATGGGTGATATAAGAATAGAGATGAAAATTCTAAGAAAGAAGGAAAAGAAATGCTAGAGATCAAAAACACTGTAACAGAACTGATGAATATCTTTGTCAAGCTAATTATTAGCAGATTAGACACAGCTGAGGCAAGAATTTCTGAGCTTGAGGATATCTAAAGAGTAATCTCCTACACTGAAAAAAGCAAAGAGCAAACAGACCAAGAGAAAAACCAAACACCACATAAGAAATTATCCAAGAGCTGTGGAACAACTGCAAAAGACGTGACATTAGGTTAATAGGATTTCCAGAAGGAAAAGCAAGAGAGAAAGGAGGAGAAGCAATATTTGAAACAATAATGACTGATAATTACCCCAAACACCAAACCACATATCTAGGAAGCTTGGAAAACAACAAGCAAGGTAAATGCCTAAAAACTTCCCCTAGACATGTAATTTTTAAATTACAGAAAATAAAGGACAAAGAAAAAATCCTGAAAGAAAAGAAGCTGGGGGGGAGGGGTACTTCCCATAGAGATAATTATAGATGACTTCTCAGAAAGCATGCAAAGACGACCATAGTGGAGGAAAATATTGAAAATGTTGAGGAAAAAACCCCACCAACCTAGAATTCTGTACCCTGCAAAACTATCTATCAGAAATAAAAAATAAAGACTTTCCCAGACAAACAAAAATTGAGGGAATTTGTTACTAGTACACTGACTTGTTAAGAGATGTTAAAAGAAATTCTTTAGAGAGGAGGCAATTACGTAGGTACGAAACTTGGATCTCCATAGAGGAAGAGTATCAGAGAAAGGGATAAGTGAAAATAAAATAAAAACTTTAAGTTGTCTAGATTGCACTAACATAACAATTTGTTCAAAATAATGAAAGCAACATTGCACGTGAATAAGCAACATAAATAACAGCAATGATACAAGGGGCAAAATGGAGGAATTAAGATTATTTTGTTCTTATAAGGTACACTAGCTGTGAAGTGGTACAATGTCATTTGAAAGTATACTGGGATTAGTTGTAAATGTATATTGCAGACTCAAAGGCAGCCATTTGAAAAAGTAAAACAATAAATAAAACTGGTATAATAAGAGAGGAGAGAAAATGGAATCATAAAATGCTCAATTACAACAACAAAAGGCAGAAAAAGAGCAGAAGATGAAAGGAGGAATAAAGATCAAAGGCAACACAGAAAACACTAATAAATATAGTAGATGTTAATACAACTATATCAATAATCACGTTAAATATCAATAGTCTAAAGGCCCTAGTTAAAAGACAGTGGTTGTCAGAATGGATCAGAAAATAAGACACAGCTATATGTTGCCTAGACGTTAAATACTAAGACACATAGGTTAAAGGTAAATGGATGAAGACAGGTATAACATACTGACAAAAAAAATGAAGGTAGTTATACTGGTCTTTGGACAGGGCACAATTCAGAGCAAGAAAGTATCAGGAATAAATAGGGGCATTATGTAATGCTAAAGCTGTCAGTTCTCTTAGAAGGCCAAACAATTCTCATTGTGTATGCACCTAACAAAAGTGTCAAATTCTATGAGGCAAAAACTGATAGAACTCTAAGGAGAAATAAATGAACCCACTTTATAGTTGGGCCTTCATCACTCCTCTATCAAAAATGGAGAGATTCAGCAGGCAGAAAATCAGAAAGGAGATAGTTGAATCAACACCACCATCGGTCAACAGGATTTAATTGACATCTATAGATTACTTCATCCGACAACAGCAGAATACACGTTATTTTCAAGCTCAAATGGAACACTGACCGAGGTAGACCCTGTTCTGGGCCATAAAACACAAATTTAAAAGAATGAATTTCATACATCTGCTCTCATTCAACAATGGAATTAAACTACAAATCAATAACAGCTGAAAAATCCCCAAATGCATGGAGATTAAACAATGCACTTTAAAAAATACAGGAGTCAAAGAAGAAACCTCAAGAGAAGATACAGACATTTTGAAATCAATAAAAATAAAAATTTAAGAAAATTTGTGGCATTCAGCTAAAGCTGGACTTCGAAGGAAATTATAGCATTGAACGTATACCAATAGCAATTAGTTATTTAAGCGGCCATACAGCAAACCCAGCAAAAATCACTAACAATGGATCACTGTGTGGTAGGTTCTGGGAACTAGCAGAAGGACTGCTGTACAACCCAGGCTATAAGACAGATACACATGTAATTGGTTAGGAAGGGAAGAAAAGAAAGCCAGTCTGGACCTGTGCCCCTAGGAGGGGACTCAGAGGAAAAGGGAGATTGCAGGGGTGAACACCCACACTAAGGAATGAGCAGGACAAGGCATGGACTGGGTTTCCCAGACCTGCGGTCCTATGTGGAGTACAGAAGCACCCTTGGCTGACTGTAGGAACTATGGAACAGATGGAAACACTGAAGAAGACTGAACTCTGCTCATGACAAATACACACACACACACACACTGGCTTGCCCCCAAGGCAAGGCGGAGAGAGGTCTGATCTAGCAGCTGCAAGGTTCCCAGGACTGCCTTGCTGCACACCCCAGCCCCAAATGAGTGACTGCTCCAGCCCCACTCACTCCATGCCACAGTACAACACTGGATCTGAAACAAACGGGACTGGGGAAATGAGTTGACCTCGGGACACAGGGGTGACCCAGTCCAAGGGGAAGCCCAGGTGACAGCAACTGTTGGCACTTCCTCAAGTGATGTCCCAGAAGCAGCCCAGATTTCTGATGAAGCCAAGCCCACCCGATTCTCACAGGGAAACCATGTGGACCTCACCTACCCTGCAGAGCCGTTTCACCCAGAGTGAGAGCAGCAGAGGCTGGGGACAGTGACGAGCCATGAGAGACAAGGGAACTTGCCCCCTAGACAGCGTGGAGGACAGTCTGCTCCAGTGACTGCCAGGTCTCCTGAGAGCACTTCACCATGTGCCCCAGCCCAAGCCATGCAAATGCTCTGGCCCCACTCTGTCCACACCACAGTCAGGCACCTGATCTGGGGTGGTCATGACCAGAGAAAAGACTTGACCAGGGGCTGTGTCTGAGTGGAGCTGAACATGCCTACACAGGCAGTGCACTGGACCTCTGCATGTGCGTATGCCCAACTTGCTTAAGCACTCCCCTCCTATGGGCAAAGAACCTGGCATGGGGAAGGGAAACACACACACACATACAGGGAACAAAGCCAGCTCCAGCCTGAAACCTCCAGGCTTCTGCCCCAGCAACTTGGGCTCAGACCCTCCCAATGACAGGGCAGTGGTGGCCACTGAGTAGAGAGGAAGTTCCACCTCATACTTGGTGCCAGCCCCTCCATTTCCAGTCCAATGCCCTACCAACATGATAACTGCAAGCACACCCCAAGGAAAGATGTGACTGGCGTCCACCTCCAATCCAGCCATCCCACCAAACGCATTGGGCACATGCAGTTTGCATTGGGACACTCACACATAAAAAACACACCTACAAGAGCACAATAGGTAACTGTTTCACCTAAATTCATAGAGGAAGAGACAGTTAAAATCATAAGGCAGAGGAAGTACATTCAACTGAAAGAGAAAAAGAACACCACTGAATTTTTAAGAAATGAAACAGAAATAAAAAAAACTTACCAGCTAAAGAATTCAAAATATTCGTAATAAAATGTTTACTAAATTAGAAAAAATAATTGATCTAAATACTCAACACTGTAACAAGGAACTAGAAAATAGTAAAAAGACCCCATTAAAAATAAGTAATTCAATATCTGAAATTCAACAAAAAGCACACACTAGAAGGAATAAAAATAGCAGACTAAGCAATACAGAAGAACACATATGTGATCTGGAAGATAGAATCATGGAAATCAGCCAATCAGAACAGCAGAAAGGAAAACAATTTAAAAAATGAAAGCACCTTAAGAGGTGGTTAGGATAACATTAAGCATTCCTACATTTGCTTTACAGGGGTTCCAGAAAGGCAAGAGAGAGAAGGAGATCAAAAACGTATTGAAGAAATTATAGCTGAAAATGTCCCAAACCTGAAGAAGGAAACATATCCAGGTAGACGAATCACAGGTCATATTAAGATGAACCTCCCTCAACCAAATAAATAAATAAATAAATAAAACCCACACCAAGGCATACCAAAACTAAAATAGCAAAAGTTAAAGAGATAATTCTAAAGGCAGCAAGAGAAGTACAAAGAGTCATATACAAGGGAATTACCATAAGGTTATCAGCTGATAGTTCTGCAGAAACTTTGCAGACCAGAAGCATGATATACTCAGATAGCTGAAAGGGAAAGACTTCCAACTAGTATACTCTACCCAGCAAGATTACTGTTTAGAATAGAGGTAGAGATAAAGAACTTCCCACACAAGCAAAACTAAAAGAATTTATCAATATTAAACCTACCCTGAGAGAAATGTTGCAGGGCCTTCGCTAAATGGAAAAAAAACAAGACTATATAGGAAAGGAAAAATCCCACTTGGAAAGGCAAATACATAGTAAAGATTAAAAATCACTTAAACAAGCCGGTCGGTAGATTAAAAGACAAAATAGTGTAAAATCAACTATAACTACAATCAACAGTTAAGGGATAAGTATGAAGATGTAAAATGACATCCAAAACACAAAATGTGGGGGCAGGGAGTAAAAATATAGATCTTTTCGCACGTGTTTGAACATAAATGACTACTAGTTTAAAACTGGGTCACAAGGATGCTTCAACGAAAGAAATACCCATCAGTGTATTTTTGACCTTTTAACTCAGGGAAGATAGAAGACAAACAAAATGAGTAGTTAACTCCTACCGTATATTGAGGTGTGACCAATGCTATAGGAAAAGTAAAGCAGGGAGGAGGGGTAGGGAGGGCAGGGGATTGCAACTTATTAAAACACAGGCCTGGAAATTCCTGCATTTGCATCAACATGGATGGACCCAGGGAATATTATGCTTAGTGAAATAAGTCAGAAAGTGAAAGACAAATACTGTATAATATCACTTACATGTGGAATCTGAAAAATAATACAAATCAGTGTATATGCAAAGCAGAAACAGACTCACAGATATAGGAAGTAAACTAGTCACTACTGAGGGGAGAACGAAGTGGGGAGGAGCAAATGAGGGGTATGGGATTAAGAGATACAAACTACTATCTATAAAACAGATCATCAACAAGGATATATTGTACAGCACAGGGAATTATAGTCATTACTTTCTAATAACTTTTAATGAAGTACAATCTGTAAAAATACTGGATCATTATGCTGTATACCTGAAACTAACCTAATATTGTAAATTAACTATGCTTCAATGAAAAATAAAACTTACATAGCTCTGGTACCAAGAAAAGCAAACAAACAAACAAACAAAAACAAGTAAGTGGGAAAACACATTTCAAAAATCTAAGAAAAAAATAGTTTGTAATTTTTGAAATTCCTGAATCTGTAACTGGCAAGGGCTCACCAATGCGGGCATTAGTATCAAAAAGTTATTTACAGGACTTCCAGTTTCCTGTTCAGCCTGTTAGAAACTCAGAAGCTGCCACTCCATCCTCACAACAATCAAAAAGCTGAACAACCTGAAAAAGCAACAACTCTTCTTAGATCCTTGGGTAGGGTGGGGGGAGGGCGACAACAAATCAAACTTTTGTCCCAAAATTGGAGATGTTCGCAGGCAAGTACAGAGAGTTACACCTTACCTGAGCAGAAGACCACAAGTTGAAACTTCCACAAGAACCAGTGCTGCAGTAGGAAAGCCTGAACTATAATTGATGCATTTCTGAAAGCCCACTGTGGACAACTTTGAGAGTTAAACGCTCCAGCAAACCCAGTCAGACAGGAGCCCCCACAAATTGGTGAGATTTACATCCAAGGGCTTGACCAAGTTTCCATAGTAAATACCAGAGAAAACCCACTTCAGGCGTCCAGCAGGGAAAGAAGAGGAGTCATTTTAAAAAGCAGCAGCACATTTTGTTTTCCTTAACAAGGCTTGTTCTCAGGCCAAACTAGTTAACCAGATTCTAAGCTGCTGGGATTTATTAGAGCCTAATTGACCTGGAGAAAAAAGAAATATGCAAACCTGCTGCCTCTAATTTTCTACTGGAGAGAAGAAAATACCCAATAGCAGTGCACTTGGGCTATTTTGTTGCACCTAAGGAAGGCTGGGGATGGGAAGCTCTGTGTGCAGTGTACAGTCCAGAGGCATGGGCAGACTAAAATACTGAGACCTGACTATAGCACTAGAGTAAAGCTTCCTCTCCCTTCAAAACTTACCACTACATTACTCAAAGCCTACTTACAGATGTTTCTTTTATCCAGTGTATCATATCCAGTTAACAAACAAAAACAGAAAGAAAACATACTCAAAGGCAAAACCACAGATTCAAGAGACAAAGTGAGCATCAGAAAGAGACCCCAAAATGGCACTGATGTTGGAATGATCAGACCAGGAATTTAAAACCACTAGGATTAGCATGCTAAGCGTTCTCCTGGATAAAGTAGATAGAATGCATGAACACATGGGTGATATAAGAATAGAGATGAAAATTCTAAGAAAGAAGGAAAAGAAATGCTAGAGATCAAAAACACTGTAACAGAACTGATGAATATCTTTGTCAAGCTAATTATTAGCAGATTAGACACAGCTGAGGCAAGAATTTCTGAGCTTGAGGATATCTAAAGAGTAATCTCCTACACTGAAAAAAGCAAAGAGCAAACAGACCAAGAGAAAAACCAAACACCACATAAGAAATTATCCAAGAGCTGTGGAACAACTGCAAAAGACGTGACATTAGGTTAATAGGATTTCCAGAAGGAAAAGCAAGAGAGAAAGGAGGAGAAGCAATATTTGAAACAATAATGACTGATAATTACCCCAAACACCAAACCACATATCTAGGAAGCTTGGAAAACAACAAGCAAGGTAAATGCCTAAAAACTTCCCCTAGACATGTAATTTTTAAATTACAGAAAATAAAGGACAAAGAAAAAATCCTGAAAGAAAAGAAGCTGGGGGGGAGGGGTACTTCCCATAGAGATAATTATAGATGACTTCTCAGAAAGCATGCAAAGACGACCATAGTGGAGGAAAATATTGAAAATGTTGAGGAAAAAACCCCACCAACCTAGAATTCTGTACCCTGCAAAACTATCTATCAGAAATAAAAAATAAAGACTTTCCCAGACAAACAAAAATTGAGGGAATTTGTTACTAGTACACTGACTTGTTAAGAGATGTTAAAAGAAATTCTTTAGAGAGGAGGCAATTACGTAGGTACGAAACTTGGATCTCCATAGAGGAAGAGTATCAGAGAAAGGGATAAGTGAAAATAAAATAAAAACTTTAAGTTGTCTAGATTGCACTAACATAACAATTTGTTCAAAATAATGAAAGCAACATTGCACGTGAATAAGCAACATAAATAACAGCAATGATACAAGGGGCAAAATGGAGGAATTAAGATTATTTTGTTCTTATAAGGTACACTAGCTGTGAAGTGGTACAATGTCATTTGAAAGTATACTGGGATTAGTTGTAAATGTATATTGCAGACTCAAAGGCAGCCATTTGAAAAAGTAAAACAATAAATAAAACTGGTATAATAAGAGAGGAGAGAAAATGGAATCATAAAATGCTCAATTACAACAACAAAAGGCAGAAAAAGAGCAGAAGATGAAAGGAGGAATAAAGATCAAAGGCAACACAGAAAACACTAATAAATATAGTAGATGTTAATACAACTATATCAATAATCACGTTAAATATCAATAGTCTAAAGGCCCTAGTTAAAAGACAGTGGTTGTCAGAATGGATCAGAAAATAAGACACAGCTATATGTTGCCTAGACGTTAAATACTAAGACACATAGGTTAAAGGTAAATGGATGAAGACAGGTATAACATACTGACAAAAAAAATGAAGGTAGTTATACTGGTCTTTGGACAGGGCACAATTCAGAGCAAGAAAGTATCAGGAATAAATAGGGGCATTATGTAATGCTAAAGCTGTCAGTTCTCTTAGAAGGCCAAACAATTCTCATTGTGTATGCACCTAACAAAAGTGTCAAATTCTATGAGGCAAAAACTGATAGAACTCTAAGGAGAAATAAATGAACCCACTTTATAGTTGGGCCTTCATCACTCCTCTATCAAAAATGGAGAGATTCAGCAGGCAGAAAATCAGAAAGGAGATAGTTGAATCAACACCACCATCGGTCAACAGGATTTAATTGACATCTATAGATTACTTCAT
Organism: Eubalaena glacialis; assembly: GCF_028564815.1. Taxonomy (NCBI): domain Eukaryota; kingdom Metazoa; phylum Chordata; class Mammalia; order Artiodactyla; family Balaenidae; genus Eubalaena; species Eubalaena glacialis. Next base: position 63,012,978 of record NC_083727.1, on the reverse strand, counting down.
CCGACAACAGCAGAATACACGTTATTTTCAAGCTCAAATGGAACACTGACCGAGGTAGACCCTGTTCTGGGCCATAAAACACAAATTTAAAAGAATGAATTTCATACATCTGCTCTCATTCAACAATGGAATTAAACTACAAATCAATAACAGCTGAAAAATCCCCAAATGCATGGAGATTAAACAATGCACTTTAAAAAATACAGGAGTCAAAGAAGAAACCTCAAGAGAAGATACAGACATTTTGAAATCAATAAAAATAAAAATTTAAGAAAATTTGTGGCATTCAGCTAAAGCTGGACTTCGAAGGAAATTATAGCATTGAACGTATACCAATAGCAATTAGTTATTTAAGCGGCCATACAGCAAACCCAGCAAAAATCACTAACAATGGATCACTGTGTGGTAGGTTCTGGGAACTAGCAGAAGGACTGCTGTACAACCCAGGCTATAAGACAGATACACATGTAATTGGTTAGGAAGGGAAGAAAAGAAAGCCAGTCTGGACCTGTGCCCCTAGGAGGGGACTCAGAGGAAAAGGGAGATTGCAGGGGTGAACACCCACACTAAGGAATGAGCAGGACAAGGCATGGACTGGGTTTCCCAGACCTGCGGTCCTATGTGGAGTACAGAAGCACCCTTGGCTGACTGTAGGAACTATGGAACAGATGGAAACACTGAAGAAGACTGAACTCTGCTCATGACAAATACACACACACACACACACTGGCTTGCCCCCAAGGCAAGGCGGAGAGAGGTCTGATCTAGCAGCTGCAAGGTTCCCAGGACTGCCTTGCTGCACACCCCAGCCCCAAATGAGTGACTGCTCCAGCCCCACTCACTCCATGCCACAGTACAACACTGGATCTGAAACAAACGGGACTGGGGAAATGAGTTGACCTCGGGACACAGGGGTGACCCAGTCCAAGGGGAAGCCCAGGTGACAGCAACTGTTGGCACTTCCTCAAGTGATGTCCCAGAAGCAGCCCAGATTTCTGATGAAGCCAAGCCCACCCGATTCTCACAGGGAAACCATGTGGACCTCACCTACCCTGCAGAGCCGTTTCACCCAGAGTGAGAGCAGCAGAGGCTGGGGACAGTGACGAGCCATGAGAGACAAGGGAACTTGCCCCCTAGACAGCGTGGAGGACAGTCTGCTCCAGTGACTGCCAGGTCTCCTGAGAGCACTTCACCATGTGCCCCAGCCCAAGCCATGCAAATGCTCTGGCCCCACTCTGTCCACACCACAGTCAGGCACCTGATCTGGGGTGGTCATGACCAGAGAAAAGACTTGACCAGGGGCTGTGTCTGAGTGGAGCTGAACATGCCTACACAGGCAGTGCACTGGACCTCTGCATGTGCGTATGCCCAACTTGCTTAAGCACTCCCCTCCTATGGGCAAAGAACCTGGCATGGGGAAGGGAAACACACACACACATACAGGGAACAAAGCCAGCTCCAGCCTGAAACCTCCAGGCTTCTGCCCCAGCAACTTGGGCTCAGACCCTCCCAATGACAGGGCAGTGGTGGCCACTGAGTAGAGAGGAAGTTCCACCTCATACTTGGTGCCAGCCCCTCCATTTCCAGTCCAATGCCCTACCAACATGATAACTGCAAGCACACCCCAAGGAAAGATGTGACTGGCGTCCACCTCCAATCCAGCCATCCCACCAAATGCATTGGGCACATGCAGTTTGCATTGGGACACTCACACATAAAAAACACACCTACAAGAGCACAATAGGTAACTGTTTCACCTAAATTCATAGAGGAAGAGACAGTTAAAATCATAAGGCAGAGGAAGTACATTCAACTGAAAGAGAAAAAGAACACCACTGAATTTTTAAGAAATGAAACAGAAATAAAAAAAACTTACCAGCTAAAGAATTCAAAATATTCGTAATAAAATGTTTACTAAATTAGAAAAAATAATTGATCTAAATACTCAACACTGTAACAAGGAACTAGAAAATAGTAAAAAGACCCCATTAAAAATAAGTAATTCAATATCTGAAATTCAACAAAAAGCACACACTAGAAGGAATAAAAATAGCAGACTAAGCAATACAGAAGAACACATATGTGATCTGGAAGATAGAATCATGGAAATCAGCCAATCAGAACAGCAGAAAGGAAAACAATTTAAAAAATGAAAGCACCTTAAGAGGTGGTTAGGATAACATTAAGCATTCCTACATTTGCTTTACAGGGGTTCCAGAAAGGCAAGAGAGAGAAGGAGATCAAAAACGTATTGAAGAAATTATAGCTGAAAATGTCCCAAACCTGAAGAAGGAAACATATCCAGGTAGACGAATCACAGGTCATATTAAGATGAACCTCCCTCAACCAAATAAATAAATAAATAAATAAAACCCACACCAAGGCATACCAAAACTAAAATAGCAAAAGTTAAAGAGATAATTCTAAAGGCAGCAAGAGAAGTACAAAGAGTCATATACAAGGGAATTACCATAAGGTTATCAGCTGATAGTTCTGCAGAAACTTTGCAGACCAGAAGCATGATATACTCAGATAGCTGAAAGGGAAAGACTTCCAACTAGTATACTCTACCCAGCAAGATTACTGTTTAGAATAGAGGTAGAGATAAAGAACTTCCCACACAAGCAAAACTAAAAGAATTTATCAATATTAAACCTACCCTGAGAGAAATGTTGCAGGGCCTTCGCTAAATGGAAAAAAAACAAGACTATATAGGAAAGGAAAAATCCCACTTGGAAAGGCAAATACATAGTAAAGATTAAAAATCACTTAAACAAGCCGGTCGGTAGATTAAAAGACAAAATAGTGTAAAATCAACTATAACTACAATCAACAGTTAAGGGATAAGTATGAAGATGTAAAATGACATCCAAAACACAAAATGTGGGGGCAGGGAGTAAAAATATAGATCTTTTCGCACGTGTTTGAACATAAATGACTACTAGTTTAAAACTGGGTCACAAGGATGCTTCAACGAAAGAAATACCCATCAGTGTATTTTTGACCTTTTAACTCAGGGAAGATAGAAGACAAACAAAATGAGTAGTTAACTCCTACCGTATATTGAGGTGTGACCAATGCTATAGGAAAAGTAAAGCAGGGAGGAGGGGTAGGGAGGGCAGGGGATTGCAACTTATTAAAACACAGGCCTGGAAATTCCTGCATTTGCATCAACATGGATGGACCCAGGGAATATTATGCTTAGTGAAATAAGTCAGAAAGTGAAAGACAAATACTGTATAATATCACTTACATGTGGAATCTGAAAAATAATACAAATCAGTGTATATGCAAAGCAGAAACAGACTCACAGATATAGGAAGTAAACTAGTCACTACTGAGGGGAGAACGAAGTGGCGAGGAGCAAATGAGGGGTATGGGATTAAGAGATACAAACTACTATCTATAAAACAGATCATCAACAAGGATATATTGTACAGCACAGGGAATTATAGTCATTACTTTCTAATAACTTTTAATGAAGTACAATCTGTAAAAATACTGGATCATTATGCTGTATACCTGAAACTAACCTAATATTGTAAATTAACTATGCTTCAATGAAAAATAAAACTTACATAGCTCTGGTACCAAGAAAAGCAAACAAACAAACAAACAAAAACAAGTAAGTGGGAAAACACATTTCAAAAATCTAAGAAAAAAATAGTTTGTAATTTTTGAAATTCCTGAATCTGTAACTGGCAAGGGCTCACCAATGCGGGCATTAGTATCAAAAAGTTATTTACAGGACTTCCAGTTTCCTGTTCAGCCTGTTAGAAACTCAGAAGCTGCCACTCCATCCTCACAACAATCAAAAAGCTGAACAACCTGAAAAAGCAACAACTCTTCTTAGATCCTTGGGTAGGGTGGGGGGAGGGCGACAACAAATCAAACTTTTGTCCCAAAATTGGAGATGTTCGCAGGCAAGTACAGAGAGTTACACCTTACCTGAGCAGAAGACCACAAGTTGAAACTTCCACAAGAACCAGTGCTGCAGTAGGAAAGCCTGAACTATAATTGATGCATTTCTGAAAGCCCACTGTGGACAACTTTGAGAGTTAAACGCTCCAGCAAACCCAGTCAGACAGGAGCCCCCACAAATTGGTGAGATTTACATCCAAGGGCTTGACCAAGTTTCCATAGTAAATACCAGAGAAAACCCACTTCAGGCGTCCAGCAGGGAAAGAAGAGGAGTCATTTTAAAAAGCAGCAGCACATTTTGTTTTCCTTAACAAGGCTTGTTCTCAGGCCAAACTAGTTAACCAGATTCTAAGCTGCTGGGATTTATTAGAGCCTAATTGACCTGGAGAAAAAAGAAATATGCAAACCTGCTGCCTCTAATTTTCTACTGGAGAGAAGAAAATACCCAATAGCAGTGCACTTGGGCTATTTTGTTGCACCTAAGGAAGGCTGGGGATGGGAAGCTCTGTGTGCAGTGTACAGTCCAGAGGCATGGGCAGACTAAAATACTGAGACCTGACTATAGCACTAGAGTAAAGCTTCCTCTCCCTTCAAAACTTACCACTACATTACTCAAAGCCTACTTACAGATGTTTCTTTTATCCAGTGTATCATATCCAGTTAACAAACAAAAACAGAAAGAAAACATACTCAAAGGCAAAACCACAGATTCAAGAGACAAAGTGAGCATCAGAAAGAGACCCCAAAATGGCACTGATGTTGGAATGATCAGACCAGGAATTTAAAACCACTAGGATTAGCATGCTAAGCGTTCTCCTGGATAAAGTAGATAGAATGCATGAACACATGGGTGATATAAGAATAGAGATGAAAATTCTAAGAAAGAAGGAAAAGAAATGCTAGAGATCAAAAACACTGTAACAGAACTGATGAATATCTTTGTCAAGCTAATTATTAGCAGATTAGACACAGCTGAGGCAAGAATTTCTGAGCTTGAGGATATCTAAAGAGTAATCTCCTACACTGAAAAAAGCAAAGAGCAAACAGACCAAGAGAAAAACCAAACACCACATAAGAAATTATCCAAGAGCTGTGGAACAACTGCAAAAGACGTGACATTAGGTTAATAGGATTTCCAGAAGGAAAAGCAAGAGAGAAAGGAGGAGAAGCAATATTTGAAACAATAATGACTGATAATTACCCCAAACACCAAACCACATATCTAGGAAGCTTGGAAAACAACAAGCAAGGTAAATGCCTAAAAACTTCCCCTAGACATGTAATTTTTAAATTACAGAAAATAAAGGACAAAGAAAAAATCCTGAAAGAAAAGAAGCTGGGGGGGAGGGGTACTTCCCATAGAGATAATTATAGATGACTTCTCAGAAAGCATGCAAAGACGACCATAGTGGAGGAAAATATTGAAAATGTTGAGGAAAAAACCCCACCAACCTAGAATTCTGTACCCTGCAAAACTATCTATCAGAAATAAAAAATAAAGACTTTCCCAGACAAACAAAAATTGAGGGAATTTGTTACTAGTACACTGACTTGTTAAGAGATGTTAAAAGAAATTCTTTAGAGAGGAGGCAATTACGTAGGTACGAAACTTGGATCTCCATAGAGGAAGAGTATCAGAGAAAGGGATAAGTGAAAATAAAATAAAAACTTTAAGTTGTCTAGATTGCACTAACATAACAATTTGTTCAAAATAATGAAAGCAACATTGCACGTGAATAAGCAACATAAATAACAGCAATGATACAAGGGGCAAAATGGAGGAATTAAGATTATTTTGTTCTTATAAGGTACACTAGCTGTGAAGTGGTACAATGTCATTTGAAAGTATACTGGGATTAGTTGTAAATGTATATTGCAGACTCAAAGGCAGCCATTTGAAAAAGTAAAACAATAAATAAAACTGGTATAATAAGAGAGGAGAGAAAATGGAATCATAAAATGCTCAATTACAACAACAAAAGGCAGAAAAAGAGCAGAAGATGAAAGGAGGAATAAAGATCAAAGGCAACACAGAAAACACTAATAAATATAGTAGATGTTAATACAACTATATCAATAATCACGTTAAATATCAATAGTCTAAAGGCCCTAGTTAAAAGACAGTGGTTGTCAGAATGGATCAGAAAATAAGACACAGCTATATGTTGCCTAGACGTTAAATACTAAGACACATAGGTTAAAGGTAAATGGATGAAGACAGGTATAACATACTGACAAAAAAAATGAAGGTAGTTATACTGGTCTTTGGACAGGGCACAATTCAGAGCAAGAAAGTATCAGGAATAAATAGGGGCATTATGTAATGCTAAAGCTGTCAGTTCTCTTAGAAGGCCAAACAATTCTCATTGTGTATGCACCTAACAAAAGTGTCAAATTCTATGAGGCAAAAACTGATAGAACTCTAAGGAGAAATAAATGAACCCACTTTATAGTTGGGCCTTCATCACTCCTCTATCAAAAATGGAGAGATTCAGCAGGCAGAAAATCAGAAAGGAGATAGTTGAATCAACACCACCATCGGTCAACAGGATTTAATTGACATCTATAGATTACTTCATCCGACAACAGCAGAATACACGTTATTTTCAAGCTCAAATGGAACACTGACCGAGGTAGACCCTGTTCTGGGCCATAAAACACAAATTTAAAAGAATGAATTTCATACATCTGCTCTCATTCAACAATGGAATTAAACTACAAATCAATAACAGCTGAAAAATCCCCAAATGCATGGAGATTAAACAATGCACTTTAAAAAATACAGGAGTCAAAGAAGAAACCTCAAGAGAAGATACAGACATTTTGAAATCAATAAAAATAAAAATTTAAGAAAATTTGTGGCATTCAGCTAAAGCTGGACTTCGAAGGAAATTATAGCATTGAACGTATACCAATAGCAATTAGTTATTTAAGCGGCCATACAGCAAACCCAGCAAAAATCACTAACAATGGATCACTGTGTGGTAGGTTCTGGGAACTAGCAGAAGGACTGCTGTACAACCCAGGCTATAAGACAGATACACATGTAATTGGTTAGGAAGGGAAGAAAAGAAAGCCAGTCTGGACCTGTGCCCCTAGGAGGGGACTCAGAGGAAAAGGGAGATTGCAGGGGTGAACACCCACACTAAGGAATGAGCAGGACAAGGCATGGACTGGGTTTCCCAGACCTGCGGTCCTATGTGGAGTACAGAAGCACCCTTGGCTGACTGTAGGAACTATGGAACAGATGGAAACACTGAAGAAGACTGAACTCTGCTCATGACAAATACACACACACACACACACTGGCTTGCCCCCAAGGCAAGGCGGAGAGAGGTCTGATCTAGCAGCTGCAAGGTTCCCAGGACTGCCTTGCTGCACACCCCAGCCCCAAATGAGTGACTGCTCCAGCCCCACTCACTCCATGCCACAGTACAACACTGGATCTGAAACAAACGGGACTGGGGAAATGAGTTGACCTCGGGACACAGGGGTGACCCAGTCCAAGGGGAAGCCCAGGTGACAGCAACTGTTGGCACTTCCTCAAGTGATGTCCCAGAAGCAGCCCAGATTTCTGATGAAGCCAAGCCCACCCGATTCTCACAGGGAAACCATGTGGACCTCACCTACCCTGCAGAGCCGTTTCACCCAGAGTGAGAGCAGCAGAGGCTGGGGACAGTGACGAGCCATGAGAGACAAGGGAACTTGCCCCCTAGACAGCGTGGAGGACAGTCTGCTCCAGTGACTGCCAGGTCTCCTGAGAGCACTTCACCATGTGCCCCAGCCCAAGCCATGCAAATGCTCTGGCCCCACTCTGTCCACACCACAGTCAGGCACCTGATCTGGGGTGGTCATGACCAGAGAAAAGACTTGACCAGGGGCTGTGTCTGAGTGGAGCTGAACATGCCTACACAGGCAGTGCACTGGACCTCTGCATGTGCGTATGCCCAACTTGCTTAAGCACTCCCCTCCTATGGGCAAAGAACCTGGCATGGGGAAGGGAAACACACACACACATACAGGGAACAAAGCCAGCTCCAGCCTGAAACCTCCAGGCTTCTGCCCCAGCAACTTGGGCTCAGAGCCTCCCCATGACAGGGCAGTGGTGACCACTGAGTAGAGAGGAAGTTCCACCTCATACTTGGTGCCAGCCCCTCCATTTCCAGTCCAATGCCCTACCAACATGATAACTGCAAGCACACCCCAAGGAAAGATGTGACTGGCATCCACCTCCAATCCAGCCATCCCACCAAACGCATTGGGCACATGCAGTTTGCATTGGGACACTCACACATAAAAAACACACCTACAAGAGCACAATAGGTAACTGTTTCACCTAAATTCATAGAGGAAGAGACAGTTAAAATCATAAGGCAGAGGAAGTACATTCAACTGAAAGAGAAAAAGAACACCACTGAATTTTTAAGAAATGAAACAGAAATAAAAAAAACTTACCAGCTAAAGAATTCAAAATATTCGTAATAAAATGTTTACTAAATTAGAAAAAATAATTGATCTAAATACTCAACACTGTAACAAGGAACTAGAAAATAGTAAAAAGACCCCATTAAAAATAAGTAATTCAATATCTGAAATTCAACAAAAAGCACACACTAGAAGGAATAAAAATAGCAGACTAAGCAATACAGAAGAACACATATGTGATCTGGAAGATAGAATCATGGAAATCAGCCAATCAGAACAGCAGAAAGGAAAACAATTTAAAAAATGAAAGCACCTTAAGAGGTGGTTAGGATAACATTAAGCATTCCTACATTTGCTTTACAGGGGTTCCAGAAAGGCAAGAGAGAGAAGGAGATCAAAAACGTATTGAAGAAATTATAGCTGAAAATGTCCCAAACCTGAAGAAGGAAACATATCCAGGTAGACGAATCACAGGTCATATTAAGATGAACCTCCCTCAACCAAATAAATAAATAAATAAATAAAACCCACACCAAGACATACCAAGACTAAAATAGCAAAAGTTAAAGAGATAATTCTAAAGGCAGCAAGAGAAGTACAAAGAGTCATATACAAGGGAATTACCATAAGGTTATCAGCTGATAGTTCTGCAGAAACTTTGCAGACCAGAAGCATGAGATACTCAGATAGCTGAAAGGGAAAGACTTCCAACTAGTATACTCTACCCAGCAAGATTACTGTTTAGAATAGAGGTAGAGATAAAGAACTTCCCACACAAGCAAAACTAAAAGAATTTATCAATATTAAACCTACCCTGAGAGAAATGTTGCAGGGCCTTCGCTAAATGGAAAAAAAACAAGACTATATAGGAAAGGAAAAATCCCACTTGGAAAGGCAAATACATAGTAAAGATTAAAAATCACTTAAACAAGCCGGTCGGTAGATTAAAAGACAAAATAGTGTAAAATCAACTATAACTACAATCAACAGTTAAGGGATAAGTATAAAGATGTAAAATGACATCCAAAACACAAAATGTGGGGGCAGGGAGTAAAAATATAGATCTTTTCGCACGTGTTTGAACATAAATGACTACTAGTTTAAAACTGGGTCACAAGGATGCTTCAACGAAAGAAATACCTGTCAGTGTATTTTTGACCTTTTAACTCAGGGAAGATAGATGACAAACAAAATGAGTAGTTAAATCCTACCATATATTGAGGTGTGACCAATGCTATAGGAAAAGTAAAGCAGGGAGGAAGGCTATGGAGGGCAGGGGATTGCAAGTTATTAAAAGACAGGCCTGGAAATTCCTGCATTTGCATCAACATGGATGGACCCAGGGAATATTATGCTTAGTGAAATAAGTCAGAAAGAGAAAGACAAATACTGTATAATATCACTTACACGTGGAATCTAAACAATCATACAAATCAGTGTATATGCAAAGCAGAAACAGACTCACAGATATAGGAAGTAAACTAGTCACTACTGAGGGGAGAACGAAGTGGGGAGGAGCAAATGAGGGGTATGGGATTAAGAGATACAAACTACTATCTATAAAACTGCTCATCAACAAGGATATATTGTACAGCACAGGGAATTATAGTCATTACCTTCTAAGAACTTTTAATGAAGTACAATCTGTAAAAATACGGAATCATTATGCTGTATACCTGAAACTAACCTAATATTGTAAATTAACTATGCTTCAATGAAAAATAAAACTTACATAGCTCTGGTACCAAGAAAAGCAAACAAACAAACAAACAAAAACAAGTAAGTGGGAAAACACATTTCAAAAATCTAAGAAAAAAATTGTTTGTAATTTTTGAAATTCCTGAATCTGTAACTGGCAAGGGCTCACCAAAGCAGGCATTAGTATCAAACAGTTATTAACAGGACTTCCAGTTTCCTGTTCAGCCTGTTAGAAACTCAGAAGCTGCCACTCCATCCTCACAACAATCAAAAAGCTGAACAACCTGAAAAAGCAACAACTCTTCTTAGATCCTTGGGTGGGGTGGGGGGAGGGCGACAACAAATCAAACTATTGTCCCAAAATTGGAGATGTTCACAGGCAAGTACAGAGAGTTACACCTTACCTGAGCAGAAGACCACAAGTTGAAACTTCCACAAGAACCAGTGCTGCAGTAGGAAAGCCTGAACTATAATTGATGCATTTCTGAAAGCCCACTGTGGACAACTTTGAGAGTTAAACGCTCCAGCAAACCCAGTCAGACAGGAGCCCCCACAAATTGGTGAGATTTACATCCAAGGGCTTGACCAAGTTTCCATAGTAAATACCAGAGAAAACCCCCTTCAGGCGTCCAGCAGGGAAAGAAGAGGAGTCATTTTAAAAAGCAGCAGCACATTTTGTTTTCCTTAACAAGGCTTGTTCTCAGGCCAAACTAGTTAACCAGATTCTAAGCTGCTGGGATTTATTAGAGCCTAATTGGCCTGGAGAAAAAAGAAATATGCAAACCTGCTGGCTCTAATTTTCTACTGGAGAGAAGAAAATACCCAATAGCAGTGCACTTGGGCTATTTTGTTGCACCTAAGGAAGGCTGGGGATGGGAAGCTCTGTATGCAGTGTACAGTCCAGAGGCATGGGCAGACTAAAATACTGAGACCTGATTATAGCACTAGAGTAAAGCTTCCTCTCCCTCCAAAACTTACCACTACATTACTCAAAGCCTACTTACAGATGTTTCTTTTATCCAGTGTATCATATCCAGTTAACAAACAAAAACAAAAAGAAAACATACTCAGAGGCAAAACCACAGATTCAAGAGACAAAGCGAGCATCAGAAAGAGACCCCAAAATGGCACTGATGTTGGAATGATCAGACCAGGTATTTAAAACAACTAGGATTAGCATGCTAAGGGTTCTCCTGGATAAAGTAGATAGAATGCATGAACACATGGGTGATATAAGAATAGAATTGAAAATTCTAAGAAAGAAGGAAAAGAAATGCTAGAGATCAAAAACACTGTAACAGAACTGATGAATATCTTTGTCAAGCTAATTATTAGCAGATTAGACATAGCTGAGGCAAGAATTTCTGAGCTTGAGGATATCTAAATAGTAATCTCCTACACTGAAAAAAGCAAAGAGCAAACAGAGTAAGAAAAAAACAAAACAACATATAAGAAATTATCCAAGAGCTGTGGAACAACTGCAAAAGATGTGGCATTAGGTTAATAGGATTTCCAGAAGGAAAAGCAAGAGAGAAAGGAGGAGAAGCAATATTTGAAACAATAATGACCGATAATTACCCCAAACACCAAACCACACATCTAGGAAGCTTGGAAAACAACAAGCAAGGTAAATGCCTAAAAACTTCCCCTAGATATATAATTTTTAAATTATAGAAAATAAAGGACAAAGAAAAAATCCTGAAAGAAAAGAAGCTGGGGGGGAGGGGTATTTACCATAGAGATAATTATAGATGACTTCTCAGAAATCATGCAAAGACCATAGTGGAGGAAAATAATGAAAATGTTGAGAAAAAAAACCCACCAACCTAGAATTCTGTACCCTGCAAAACTATCTATCAGAAATAAAAAATAAAGACTTTCCCAGACAAACAAAAATTGAGGGAATTTGTTATCAGTACATTGCCTTGTTAAGAGATGTTAAAAGAAATTCTTTAGAGAGGAGGAACTTACGTAGGTACGAAACTTGGATCTCCATAGAAGAAGAGTATCAGAGAAAGGGATAAGTGAAGATAAAATACAAATTTTACGTTTACTAGATTGAGCTAACACATAACAATTTGTTCAAAATATTAATAGCAACAATGCATATGAGTAAGCAACATGAATAAAAGCAATGATACAATGGGCAAAATGGAGGAATTAAAATTTTTTTTTATTGTAATGTACTCAAGCTACCTGTGAAGTAGTACAAGGTTATTTGAAAGTATACTTGGATTAGTTGTAAATGTATATTGCAAACTCTAGTGCAGCCATTTAAAAAACTGAAAAAAATAAATACATTTGATATAATAAGAGAGGAGAGAAAATGGAATCAATGTGCCCAATTGAAACCACCAATAGCAGAAAAAAGTGAAAGATCAAAGTAGGAACAAAGATCAAAGGCAACAAATAGAAAACACTAACAAATATGGTAGGTATTAACACAACTGTATCAATAATCATTTTGAATATCAGTAGTCTAAATGTTCCAATTAAAAGAGGTCGTCAGAATGGATCAAAAAATAAGACGCAACTATATGTTGCCTATAGATAAATATTAAGACACTCACAGATTAAAGGTAAATGGCTGAAGATAGGTATAACAAGCAGACAACAAAAGTGAAGGTAGCTATATTGGTCTTTGGACAGAGTACACTTCAGCACAGCAAAGTATCAGGAATAAATAGGGGCATTGCATAATGATAAAGGGGTCAATTCTCCTAGAAGACATAACAATTCTCATTGTGTAAAATATGTACCTAACAAAAGAGTGTCAAATTTTACGAGGCAAAAACTGAGAGAACTCCAAGGAGAAATAAATGAACCCACTTTACGGTTGGAGACTTCTTCACTCCTCTAAACAAAAATGGAGAGATCCAGCAGGCAGAAAATCAGAAAGGACATAGTTGAACCCAAAAACACCATCAGTCAACAGGACATAATTGACATCTACAGATTACTTTATCCAGCAACAGCAGAATACATGTTATTTTTAAGCTCACGTGAAACACTGACCAAGGTAGACCCTATTCTGGGCCATAAAACACAAATTTAAAAGCATGAATTTCATACATCTGCTCTCATTCAACAATGGAATTAAACTAGAAATCAATAACAGATAGCTGAAAAATCCCTAAATACATAGAGATTAAATAACACACTTTTAAATAATGCGTGGGTCAAAGAAGAAATCTCAAGAAAAGCTAAAATATATTTTGAAATCAATGAGAACAAAAATATAATTTATCAAAATTTGTGGAATTCAGAAAAACGCAGGGCTTAGGAGGATATTTTTATCATTCAATGTTTACCCAATAGCAATTAGATATTTCACCATACATACAGAAAACCCATCGAAAATCACTATCACAACGCATCACTGTGTGCTTGGTTCATTGAGGATACAAGAATTTCCCTAAAAAAATGATTTTCTGCCTAAATGAGAAATGTGTATTCCGCCAATTTTTCAGTTAGATGTCCCATGAAAACTATCGGGCACAGCAGTATTATTTTCTTGGAAGAGAAAGTAGGCTCAGCAGAAATTCATGTAAAAAGCACATTCCTGAAGTGGCTATAACCTACTACGTCTTCATCTACTCTCAGCTCTTTCTCCTCTCCTTTAATCCTCTGAATGTCTGATGCTAATTCACATCAACAATATCTTTTCCAGGTTGAGTACTAAAAATACAATATAAAAAAAGATTCTAACAGAAGCGCCCAATCAAATGTAGGGGGAAAATCCACTTATTTTCAGGTGGAGTCAAGGGGAAAGTAAGAGTCTTGAATATTTTGTATTCATTCAAAGACAAATAGAAAAAAATAATATGGATGCCATGTAAGTATTCTACGATGCACTAGAAGATAATTGTAAGATAAAGAACACACTTTAGAGGAAGATTTACAATACAAAATATAAATAATTTTAGGTACCAGATGGTTTACAATCTGAAGGAAAAAAATAGATATAATAAAAAAGAGGACACGTGAGATAAAATTACATCTGAGGTAAAAGATAAGCTGACATTTTTTAAGTCAGAAGGCATATAATTGAAGCCATTAGAAACAAGATTAAAATTGAATAAAAAAAGTTATCATTTTGAGGGGATATGTGAGAGGCTATTTATGAATACTAAGAAAAGGAAAATAAATGGAACTTGTTCAAGAGAAGTTGAGAGAACCAAGAAAGAAATGAGGAAGATTAAAAATACAGATACTTCGGAACAGAACAGAATAAGTGGAAAGGAAGAGATCAAGATGGCAAAGAGGATGTGGAGATCACATCCCTTCATGAAAACATCAAAAACACATCTACATGTGGAACAAATCTCACTGGAAACTAGAAGAAGGACTCCTTTACAACAAAGGCTGTAAGAAAGATACACACATAATTGGTTAGAAAGGGAAGAAAGGAGATCTAGTCGGGACCTGTGCCCCTAGGAGGGGACTCAGAGGAAAAGGGAGATTGCAGGGGTGAACACCCACACTGAGGAATGAGCAGCACAAGGCATGGACTGGGTTTCCCAGTCCTGCGGTCCTATGTGGAGGAGACAAGCACCCTTGGCTGATTGTAGGACCTATGGAACAGATGGAAACACTGAAGAAGACTGAACTCTGCTCATGACAAATACACCCGCAGGGGCGTGCGCGCGCGCGCACTCACACACACACACACACTGGCTAGCCCCCAAGGCAAGGCGGAGAGAGGTCTGATCTAGCAGCTGCAAGGTTTCCCAGGACTGCCTTGCTGCACACCCCAGCCCCAAATGAGTGACTGCTCCAGCCCCACTCACTCCATGCCACAGTACAACACTGGATCTGAAACAAACGGGACTGGGGAAATGAGTTGACCTCGGGACACAGAGGTGACCCAGACCAAGGGGAAGCCCAGGTGACAGCAATTGTTGGCACTTCCTCAAATGGTGTCCCAGAAGCAGCCCAGATTTCTGATGAAGCCAAGCCCACCCGATTCTCACAGGGAAACCATGTGGGCCTCACCTACCCTGCAGAGCCTTTTCAGCCAGAGTGAGAGCAGCAGAGGCTGGGGACAGTGACGAGCCATGAGAGACAAGGGAACCTGCCCCCTAGACAGCGTGGAGGACAGTCTGCTCCAGTGACTGCCAGGTCTCCTGAGAGCACTTCACCATGTGCCCCAGCCCAAGCCGTGCAAATGCTTTGGCCGCACTCAGTCCACACCACAGTCAGGCACCTGACCTGGGGTGGTCATGACCAGAGAAAAGACTCGACCAGGGGCTGTGTCTGAGTGGAGCTGAACATGCCTACACAGGCAGTGCACTGGACCTCTGCATGTGCGTATGCCCAACTTGCTTAAGCACTCCCCTCCTATGGGCAAAGAACCTGGTATGGGGAAGGGAAAAACTCACACGTAAAGGGAACAAAGCCAGCTCCAGCCTGAAACCTCAGGGCTTCTGCTCCAGCAACTTGGGCTCAGAGCCTCCTCATGACAGGGCAGTGGTGGCCACTGAGTAGAGAGGAAGTTCCACCTCATACTTGGTGCCAGCCCCTCCATTTCCGTCCAATGCCCTACCAACATGATAACTGCCAGCACACCCCAAGGAAAGATGTGACTGGCATCAACCTCCAATCCAGCCATCCCACCAAACGCATTGGGCACATGCAGTTTGCATTGGGACACTCACACATAAAAACACTCCTACAAGAGCACAATAGGTAACTGTTTCACCTAAATTCATAGAGGAAGAGAAAGTTAAAATCATAAGGCAGAGGAAGTACATTCACCTGAAAGAGCAAAAGAACACCACTGAATTTATAAGTAATGAAACAGAAATTAAAAAACTTACCAGTTAAAGAATTCAAAATATTCGTAATAAAATGTTTACTAAATTAGAAAAAATAATTGATCTAAATACTCAACACTGTAACAAGGAACTAGAAAATAGTAAAAAGACCCCATCCAAAATAAGTAATTCAATATCTGAAATTCAACAAAAAGCACACATTAGAAGGAATAAAAATAGCAGACTAAGCAATACAGAAGAACACATATGTGATCTGGAAGATAGAATCATGGAAATCAGCCAATCAGAACAGCAGAAAGGAAAACAATTTAAAAAATTAAAGCACCTTAAGAGATGCTTAGGATAACATTAAGCATTCTTACATTTGCTTTACAGGGGTTCCAGAAAGGCAAGAGAGAGAGAAGGACATCATAAATGAATTGAAGAAACTATAGCTGAAAATGTCCCACACCTGAAGAAGGAAACATATCCAGGTAGAGGAATCACAGATCATAATAAGATGAACCTCCCCCAACCAAAATAAATAAATAAAACCCACACCAAGACATACCAAAACTAAAATAGCAAAAGTTAAAGAGATAATTCTAAAGGCAGCAAGAAAAGTACAAAGAGTCATATACAAGGGAATTACCATAAGGTTATCAGCTGATAGTTCTGCAGAAACTTTGCAGACCAGAAGGGAATAGCATGATATACTCAGATGGCTGAAAGGGGAAAACTTCCAACTAGTATACTCCACCCAGCAAGATTACTGTTTAGAATAAAGGTAGAGATAAAGAACTTCCCACACAAGCAAAAACTAAGAGAATTTATCAATATTAAACCTACCCTAAGAGAAATGTTGCAGGGTCTTTGCTAAATGGGAAAAAAACAAAACTATATAGGAAAGGAAAAATCCCACTTGGAAAGGCAAATACATAGTAAAGATTAAAAATCACTTAAACAAGCCGGTCGGTAGATTAAAAGACAAAATAGTGTAAAATCAACTATATCTACAATTAACAGTTAAGGGATAAGTATGAAGATGTAAAATGACATCCAAAACACAAAATGTGGGGGCAGGGAGTAAAAATATAGATCTTTTTGCACGTGTTTGAACATAAATGACTACTAGTTTAAAACTGGGTCACAAGGATGCTTCAACGAAAGAAATACCTGTCAGTGTATTTTTGACCTTTAAACTCAGGGAAGATAGATGACAAACAAAATGAGTAGTTAAATCCTACCGTATATTGAGGTGTGACCAATGCTATAGGAAAAGAAAAGCAGGGAGGAAGGCTATGGAGGGCAGGGGATTGCAAGTTATTAAAAGACAGGCCTGGAAATTCCTGCATTTGCATCAACATGGATGGACCCAGGGAATATTATGCTTAGTGAAATAAGTCAGAAAGTGAAAGACAAATACTGTATAATATCACTTACACGTGGAATCTAAACAATCATACAAATCAGTGTATATGCAAAGCAGAAACAGACTCACAGATATAGGAAGTAAACTAGTCACTACTGAGGGGAGAAACAAGTGGCGAGGAGCAAATTAGGGGTATGGGATTAAGAGATACAAACTACTATCTATAAAACAGATCATCAACAAGGATATATTGTACAGCACAGGGAATTATAGTCATTACCTTCTAAGAACTTTTAATGAAGTACAATCTGTAAAAATACGGAATCATTATGCTGTATACCTGAAACTAACCTAATATTATAAATTAACTATGCTTCAATGAAAAATAAAACTTACATAGCTCTGGTACCAAGAAAAGCAAACAAACATACAAATAAAAACAAGTAAGTGGGAAAACACATTTCAAAAATCTAAGAAAAAAATAGTTTGTAATTTTTGAAATTCCTGAATCTGTAGCTGGCAAGGGCTCACCAAAGCAGGCATTAGTATCTAACAGTTATTAACAGGACTTTCAGTTTCCTGTTCAGCCTGTTAGAAACTCAGAAGCTGCCACTCCATCCTCACAACAATCAAAAAGCTGAACAACCTGAAAAAGCAACAACTCTTCTTAGATCCTTGGGTGGGGTGGGGGGAGGGCGACAACAAATCAAACTATTGTCCCCAAATTGGAGATGTTCACAGGCAAGTACAGAGAGTTACAACGTACCTGAGCAGAAGACCACAAGTTGAAACTTCCACAAGAACCAGTGCTGCAGTAGGAAAGCCTGAACTATAATTGATGCATTTCTGAAAGCCCACTGTGGACAACTTTGAGAGTTAAACACTCCAGCAAACCCAGTCAGACAGGAGCCCCCACAAATTGGTGAGATTTACATCCAAGGGCTTCACCAACTTTCCACAGTAAATACCAGAGAAAACCCCCTTCAGGCGTCCAGCAGGGAAAGAAGAAGAGGAGCCATTTTAAAAAGCAGGAGCACATTTTGTTTTCCTTAACAAGGCTTGTCCTCAGCCGAAACTAGTTAACCAGATTCTAAGCTGCTGGGATTTATTAGGGCCTAACTGACCTGGAGAAAAAAGAAATATGCAAACCTGCTGGCTCTAATATTCTACTGGAGAGAAGAAAATACCCAATAGCAGTGCACTTGGGCTATTTTGTCGCACCTAAGGAAGGCTGGGGATGGGAAGCTCTGTGTGCAGTGTACAGTCCAGAGGCATGGGCAGACTAAAATACTGAGACCTGACTACAGCACTAGAGTAAAGCTTCCTCTCCCTCCAAAACTTACCACTACATTACTCAAAGCCTACTTACAGATGTTTCTTTTATCCAGTGTATCATATCCAGTTAACAAACAAAAACAAAAAGAAAACATACTCAGAGGCAAAACCACAGATTCAAGAGACAAAGCGAGCATCAGAAAGAGACCCCAAAATGGCACTGATGTTGGAATGATCAGACCAGGAATTTAAAACAACTAGGATTAGCATGCTAAGGGTTCTCCTGGATAAAGTAGATGGAATGCATGAACACATGGGTGATATAAGAATAGAGATGAAAATTCTAAGAAAGAAGGAAAAGAAATGCTAGAGATCAAAAACACTGTAACAGAACTGACGAATATCTTTGTCAAGCTAATTATTAGCAGATTAGACACAGCTGAGGCAAGAATTTCTGAGCTTGAGGATGTCTAAATAGTAATCTCCTACACTGAAAAAAGCAAAGAGCAAACAGACTAAGAAACAAACAAAACAAGACATAAGAAATTATCCAAGAGCTGTGGAACAACTGCAAAAGATGTCACATTAGGCTAATAGGAGTTCCAGAAGGAAAAGCAAGAGAGAAAGGAGGAGAAGCAATATTTGAAACAATAATGACTGATAATTACCCCAAACACCAAACCACATATCTAGGAAGCTTGGAAAACAACAAGCAAGGTAAATGCCTAAAAACTTCCCCTAGACATGTAATTTTTAAATTACAGAAAATAAAGGACAAAGAAAAAATCCTGAAAGAAAAGAAGCTGGGGGGGAGGGGTATTTACCATAGAGCTAATTATAGATGACTTCTCAGAAATCATGCAAAGACCATAGTGGAGGGAAATATTGAAAATCTTGAGGGAAAAACCCCACCAACCTAGAATTCTGTACCCTGCAAATCTATCAGAAATAGAAACTAAAGACTTTCCCAGACAAACAAAAATTGAGGGAATTTGTTACCAGTACATTGCCTTGTTAAGACATGTTAAAAGAAATTCTTTAGAGAGGAGGAAATTACGTAGGTACGAAACTTGGACCTCCATAGAAGAAGAGTATCAGAGAAAGGGATAAGTGAAGATAAAATACAAATTTTACTTTTACTAGATTGAGCTAACACATAACAATTTGTTCAAAATATTAATAGCAACAATGCATATGAGTAAGCAACATGAATAAAAGCAATGATACAATGGGCAAAATGGAGGAATTAAGATTTTTTTTTATTGTAATGTACTCAAGCTACCTGTGAAGTAGTACAAGGTTATTTGAAAGTATACTTGGATTAGTTGTAAATGTATATTGCAAACTCTAGTGCAGCCATTTAAAAAACTGAAAAAAATAAATACATTTGCTATAATAAGAGAGGAGAGAAAATGGAATCAAAGTGCTCAATTAAAACCACAAATAGCAGAAAAAAGTGAAAGATCAAAGTAGGAACAAAGATCAAAGGCAACACATAGAAAACACTAACAAATATGGTAGGTATTAACACAACTATATCAATAATCATTTTGAATATCAGTAGTCTAAATGTTCCAATTAAAAGAGGTTGTCAGAATGGATCAAAACATGAGACGCAACTATATGTTGCCTATAGATAAATATTAAGACACTCACAGATTAAAGGTAAATGGCTGAAGATAGGTATAACAAGCAGACAACAAAAGTGAAGGTAGCTATATTGGTCTTTGGACAGAGTACACTTCAGCACAGGAAAGTATCAGGAATAAATAGGGGCATTGCATAATGATAAAGGGGTCAATTCTCCTAGAAGACATAACAATTCTCATTGTGTAAAATATGTACCTAACAAAAGAGTGTCAAATTTTACGAGGCAAAAACTGAGAGAACTCCAAGGAGAAATAAATGAACCCACTTTACGGTTGGAGACTTCTTCACTCCTCTAAACAAAAATGGAGAGATCCAGCAGGCAGAAAATCAGAAAGGACATAGTTGAACCCAAAAACACCATCAGTCAACAGGACATAATTGACATCTACAGATTACTTTATCCAGCAACAGCAGAATACATGTTATTTTTAAGCTCACGTGAAACACTGACCAAGGTAGACCCTATTCTGGGCCATAAAACACAAATTTAAAAGCATGAATTTCATACATCTGCTCTCATTCAACAATGGAATTAAACTAGAAATCAATAACAGATAGCTGAAAAATCCCTAAATACATAGAGATTAAATAACACACTTTTAAATAATGCGTGGGTCAAAGAAGAAATCTCAAGAAAAGCTAAAATATATTTTGAAATCAATGAGAACAAAAATATAATTTATCAAAATTTGTGGAATTCAGAAAAACGCAGGGCTTAGGAGGATATTTTTATCATTCAATGTTTACCCAATAGCAATTAGATATTTCACCATACATACAGAAAACCCATCGAAAATCACTATCACAACGCATCACTGTGTGCTTGGTTCATTGAGGATACAAGAATTTCCCTAAAAAAATGATTTTCTGCCTAAATGAGAAATGTGTATTCCGCCAATTTTTCAGTTAGATGTCCCATGAAAACTATCGGGCACAGCAGTATTATTTTCTTGGAAGAGAAAGTAGGCTCAGCAGAAATTCATGTAAAAAGCACATTCCTGAAGTGGCTATAACCTACTACGTCTTCATCTACTCTCAGCTCTTTCTCCTCTCCTTTAATCCTCTGAATGTCTGATGCTAATTCACATCAACAATATCTTTTCCAGGTTGAGTACTAAAAATACAATATAAAAAAAGATTCTAACAGAAGCGCCCAATCAAATGTAGGGGGAAAATCCACTTATTTTCAGGTGGGGTCAAGGGGAAAGTAAGAGTCTTGAATATTTTGTATTCATTCAAAGACAAATAGAAAAAAATAATATGGATGCCATGTAAGTATTCTACGATGCACTAGAAGATAATTGTAAGATAAAGAACACACATTAGAGGAAGATTTACAATACAAAATATAAATAATTTTAGCTACCAGATGGTTTACAATCTGAAGGAAAAAAATAGATATAATAAAAAAGAGGACACGTGAGATAAAATTACATCTGAGGTAAAAGATAAGCTGACATTTTTTAAGTCAGAAGGCATATAATTGAAGCCATTAGAAACAAGATTAAAATTGAATAAAAAAAGTTATCATTTTGAGGCGATATGTGAGAGGCTATTTATGAATACAAGAAAAGGAAAATAAATGGAACTTGTTCAAGAGAAGTTGAGAGAACCAAGAAAGAAATGAGGAAGATTAAAAATACAGATACTTCGGAACAGAACAGAATAAGTGGAAAGGAAGAGATCAAGATGGCAAAGAGGATGTGGAGATCACATCCCTTCATGAAAACATCAAAAACACATCTACATGTGGAACAAATCTCACTGGAAACTAGAAGAAGGACTCCTTTACAACAAAGGCTGTAAGAAAGACACACACATAATTGGTTAGAAAGGGAAGAAAGGAGATCTAGTCGGGACCTGTGCCCCTAGGAGGGGACTCAGAGAAAACGGGAGATTGCAGGGGTGAATACCCACACTAAGGAATGAGCAGGAAAAGGCATGGACTGGGTTTCCCAGTCCTGCGATCCTATGTGGAGGACACAAGCACCCTTGGCTGATTGTAGGACCTATGGAACAGATGGAAACACTGAAGAAGACTGAACTCTGCTCATGACAAATACACACACACATACACACACACACACTGGCTTGCCCCCAAGGCAAGGCGGAGAGACCTCTGATCTAGCAGCTGCAAGGTTTCCCAGGACTGCCTTGCTGCACACCCCAGCCCCAAATGAGTGACTGCTCCAGCCCCACTCCCTCCATGCCACAGTACAGCACTGGATCTGAAACAAACGGGACTGGGGAAATGAGTTGACCTTGGGACACAGAGGTGACCCAGTGCAAGGGGAAGCCCAGGTGACAGCAATTGTTGGCACTTCCTCAAGTGGTGTCCCAGAAGCAGCCCAGATTTCTGATGAAGCCAAGTCCACCCGATTCTCACAGGGAAACCATGTGGGCCTCACCTACCCTGCAGAGCCGTTTCACCCAGAGTGAGAGCAGCAGAGGCTGGGGACAGTGACGAGCCATGAGAGACAAGGGAACCTGCCCCCTAGACAGCGTGGAGGACAGTCTGCTCCAGTGACTGCCAGGTCTCCTGAGAGCACTTCACCATGTGCCCCAGCCCAAGCCGTGCAAATGCTCTGGCTCCACTCTGTCCACACCAGTCAGGCACCTGACCTGGGGTGGTCATGACCAGAGAAAAGACTCGACCATGGGCTGTGTCTGAGTGGAGCCGAACATGCCTACACAGGCAGTGCACTGGACCTCTGCATGTGCGTATGCCCAACTTGCTTAAGCACTCCCCTCCTATGGGCAAAGAACCTGGTATGGGGAAGGGAAAAACACACACGTAAAGGGAACAAAGCCAGCTCCAGCCTGAAACCTCAGGGCTTCTGCTCCAGCAACTTGGGCTCAGAGCCTCCCCATGACAGGGCAGTGGTGGCCACTGAGTAGAGAGGAAGTTCCACCTCATACTTGGTGCCAGCCCCTCCATTTCCAGTCCAATGCCCTACCAACATGATAACTGCCAGCACACCGCAAGGAAAGATGTGACTGGCATCCACCTCCAATCCAGCCATCCCACCAAACGCATTGGGCACATGCAGTTTGCATTGGGACACTCACACATAAAAACACTCCTACAAGAGCACAATAGGTAACTGTTTCACCTAAATTCATAGAGGAAGAGAAAGTTAAAATCATAAGGCAGAGGAAGTACATTCACCTGAAAGAGCAAAAGAACACCACTGAATTTATAAGTAATGAAACAGAAATTAAAAAACTTACCAGTTAAAGAATTCAAAATGTTCGTAATAAAATGTTTACTAAATTAGAAAACATAATTGATCTAAATACTCAACACTGTAACAAGGAACTAGAAAATAGTAAAAAGACCCCATCCAAAATAAGTAATTCAATATCTGAAATTCAACAAAAAGCACACATTAGAAGGAATAAAAATAGCAGACTAAGCAATACAGAAGAACACATATGTGATCTGGAAGATAGAATCATGGAAATCACCCAATCAGAACAGCAGAAAGGAAAACAATTTAAAACATGAAAGCACCTTAAGAGATGCTTAGGATCACATTAAGCATTCCTACATTTGCTTTACAGTGGTTCCAGAAAGGCAAGAGAGAGAGATGGAGATCACAAATGTATTGAAGAAACCATAGCTGAAAATGTCCCAAACCTGAAGAAGGAAACATATCCAGGTAGAGGAATCACAGATCATAATAAGATGAACCTCCCCCAACCAAAATAAATAAATAAAACCCACACCAAGACATACCAAAACTAAAATAGCAAAAGTTAAAGAGATAATTCTAAAGGCAGCAAGAGAAGTACAAAGAGTCATACACAAGGGAATTACCATAAGGTGATCAGCTGATATTTCTGCAGAAACTTTGCAGACCAGAAGGGAATAGCATGATATACTCAGATGGCTGAAAGGGGAAAACTTCCAACTAGTATACTCCACCCAGCAAGATTACTGTTTAGAATAAAGGTAGAGATAAAGAACTTCCCACACAAGCAAAAACTAAGAGAATTTATCAATATTAAACCTACCCTAAGAGAAATGTTGCAGGGTCTTTGCTAAATGGGAAAAAAACAAAACTATATAGGAAAGGAAAAATCCCACTTGGAAAGGCAAATACATAGTAAAGATTAAAAATCACTTAAACAAGCCGGTCGGTAGATTAAAAGACAAAATAGTGTAAAATCAACTATATCTACAATTAACAGTTAAGGGATAAGTATGAAGATGTAAAATGACATCCAAAACTCAAAATGTGGGGGCAAGGAGTAAAAATATAGATCTTTTCACACGTGTTTGAACATAAATGACTACTAGTTTAAAACTGGGTCACAAGGATGCTTCAACGAAAAAAATACCTGTCAGTGTATTTTTGACCTTTTAACTCAGGGAAGATAGATGACAAACAAAATGTGTAGTTAAATCCTACCGTATATTGAGGTGTGACCAATGCTATAGGAAAAGTAAAGCAGGGAGGAAGGCTATGGAGGGCAGGGGATTGCAAGTTATTAAAACACAGGCCTGGAAATTCCTGCATTTGCATCAACATGGATGGACCCAGGGAATATTATGCTTAGTGAAATAAGTCAGAAAGTGAAAGACAAATACTGTATAATATCACTTACATGTGGAATCTGAAAAATAATACAAATCAGTGTATATGCAAAGCAGAAACAGACTCACAGATATTGGAAGTAAACTAGTCACTACTGAGGGGAGAAACAAGTGGGGAGCAGCAAATGAGGGGTATGGGATTAAGAGATACAAACTACTATCTATAAAACAGATCATCAACAAGGATATATTGTACAGCACAGGGAATTATAGTCATTACCTTCTAAGAACTTTTAATGAAGTACAATCTGTAAAAATACGGAATCATTATGCTGTATACCTGAAACTAACATAATACCGTAAATTAACTATGCTTCAATGAAAAATAAAACTTACATAGCCCTGGTACCAAGAAAAGCAAACAAACAAATAAAAACAAATAAGTGGGAAAACACATTTCAAAAATCTAAGAAAAAAATAGTTTGTAATTTTTGAAATTCCTGAATCTGTAACTGGCAAGGCCTCAACAAAGCAGGCATTAGTATTAAACAGTTATTAACAGGACTTCCAGTTTCCTGTTCAGCCTGTTAGAAACTCAGAAGCTGCCACTCCATCCTCACAACAATCAAAAAGCTGAACAACCTGAAAAAGCAACAACTCTTCTTAGATCCTTGGGTGGGGTGGGGGGAGGGTGACAACAAATCAATCTTTTGTCCCAAAATTGGAGATGTTCACAGGCAAGTACAGAGAGTTACAATTTACCTGAGCAGAAGACCGCAAGTTGAAACTTCCACAAGAACCAGTGCTGCAGTTGGAAAGCCTGAACTATAATTGATGCATTTCTGAAAACCCACTGTGGACAACTTTGAGAGTTAAACACTCCAGCAAACCCAGTCAGACAGGAGCCCCCACAAATTGGTGAGATTTACATCCAAGGGCTTCACCAACTTTCCACAGTAAATACCAGAGAAAACCCCCTTCAGGCGTCCAGCAGGGAAAGAAGAAGAGGAGCCATTTTAAAAAGCAGGAGCACATTTTGTTTTCCTTAACAAGGCTTGTCCTCAGCCGAAACTAGTTAACCAGATTCTAAGCTGCTGGGATTTATTAGGGCCTAACTGACCTGGAGAAAAAAGAAATATGCAAACCTGCTGGCTCTAATATTCTACTGGAGAGAAGAAAATACCCAATAGCAGTGCACTTGGGCTATTTTGTCGCACCTAAGGAAGGCTGGGGATGGGAAGCTCTGTATGCAGTGTACAGTCCAGAGGCATGGGCAGACTAAAATACTGAGACCTGACTACAGCACTAGAGTAAAGCTTCCTCTCCCTCCAAAACTTACCACTACATTACTCAAAGCCTACTTACAGATGTTTCTTTTATCCAGTGTATCATATCCAGTTAACAAACAAAAACAAAAAGAAAACATACTCAGAGGCAAAACCACAGATTCAAGAGACAAAGCGAGCATCAGAAAGAGACCCCAAAATGGCACTGATGTTGGAATGATCAGACCAGGAATTTAGAACAACTAGGATTAGCATGCTAAGGGTTCTCCTGGATAAAGTAGATAGAATGCATGAACACATGGGTGATATAAGAATAGAGATGAAAATCCTAAGAAAGAAGGAAAAGAAATGCTAGAGATCAAAAACACTGTAACAGAACTGACGAATATCTTTGTCAAGCTAATTATTAGCAGATTAGACACAGCTGAGGCAAGAATTTCTGAGCTTGAGGATGTCTAAATAGTAATCTCCTACACTGAAAAAAGCAAAGAGCAAACAGACTAAGAAACAAACAAAACAAGACATAAGAAATTATCCAAGAGCTGTGGAACAACTGCAAAAGATGTGACATTAGGTTAATAGGAATTCCAGAAGGAAAAGCAAGAGAGAAAGGAGGAGAAGCAATATTTGAAACAATAATGACTGATAATTACCCCAAACACATATCTAGGAAGCTTGGAAAACAACAAGCAAGGTAAATGCCTAAAAACTTCCCCTAGACATACAATTTTTAAATTACAGAAAATAAAGGACAAAGAAAAAATCCTGAAAGAAAAGAAGCTGGGGGGAGCGGTACTTACCATAGAGATAATTATAGATGACTTCTCAGAAATCGTGCAAAGAAGACCATAGTGGAGGAAAATATTGAAAATGTTGAGAAAAAAACCCCACCAACCTAGAATTCTGTACCCTGCAAAACTATCTATCAGAAATAAAAAATAAAGACTTTCCCAGAGAAAGAAAAATTGAGGGAATTTGTTACTAGTACACTGCCTTGCAAGAGATGTTAAAAGAAGTTCTTTAGAGAGGAGGAAATTACATGGGTACGAAACTTGGATCTCCATAGAAGAAGAGTATCAGAGAAAGGGATAAATGAAAATAAAATAAAACTTTTAATTTTTCTAGATTGTGCTAACATAACAATTTGTTCAAAATAATAATAGCAATGCATATGAATAAGCAACATGAAAGCAGCAATGATACAAGGGGCAAAAATGGAGGAATTAAGTTTTTTTTTATTGTAATGTACTCACACTTCCTGTGAAATGGTATAATGTTATTTGAAAGTATACTTGGATTGGTTGTAAATGTATATTGCAAACTATAGGACAGCCATTTTTAAAAGTGTAAAAAATAAGTAAAATTGATAAGAGAGGAGAGAAAATGGAATCATAAAATGCTCAATTAAAACCACAAAAGGCAGAAAAAGAGTGGAAGATCAGATTAGGAACAAAGATCAAAGGCAACATGTAGAAAACGCTAACAAATATGGTAGATATTAACCCGGCTATACCAATAATCACTTTGAATATCGATAGTCTAAATGTCCCAATTAAAAGACACAGGTTGTCAGAATGGATCAAAAAATAAGACACTACCTGTTGCCTATAGTTTAAATATTAAGATACTTACAGATTAAAGGTAAATGAAGAAAGGTATAACATGCTGACAAAAAAAAATATAAGGATAGTTATATTGGTTTTTGGACAGAGCACACTTCAGAGCAAAAAAGTATAAGAAATAAAGATGGGCATTATGTAATAATAAAGGGGTCAATTCTCCTAAAAGACATAACAATTATCATGTGTATGCATCTAACAAGAGAGTGTCAAATTCTATGAGGCAAAAACTGACAGAACTCCAAGGAGAAATAAATGAACCCACTTTAGAGTTGGGACTTCATCACTCTGCTATTAAAAATGGAGAGATCTAGGATGCAGCACGTCAGAAAGGGCATAGCTGAAGTCAACAACACCATCAGTCAACAGGATATAATTGACATCTATAGATTACTTTATCCAGCAACAGCAGAATACATGTTATTTTCAAGCTCATATGGAACACTGACCAAGGTAGACTGTATTTTGGGCCATAAAACACAAATTTAAAAGAATGAATTTCATGCATTTGTTCTCATTCAACAGTGAAATTAGACTAGAAATCAATAACAGCTGAAAAATCCCCAAATACCTGGAGATTAAACAACACACTTTTAAATAATATGTGGGTCAAAGAAGAAATCTAAAGAGAAGCTAATAATATTTTGAAATCAATGAAAACAAAAATATAACTTATGAAAATTTGTGGAATTCAGCAAAAGTAAGGTTTTGAAAGAAATTTATAGCATTGAATGTATACCCTAGCAAAGAGGAAAGACTTCAAATTAATTATCTAAGCTTCTATGTTAGAAAACTAGAAAAACAAGACCAAATTAATTCCAAGGTAAGCAGACGAAAGTAAATATTAAGAATTAGAGCAGAAACAATAAAATTTAAAACCAAAAATCGATAGAGAAAATCAATGAAACCAAAAACCGGTTCTTTGAAAAGAGCAACAAAATCAATGAGCTAACTAAGAAAAAAAGAGAGAGGATACAAATTACTAATATCAGAAATGAAAAAGGGGTTATCACTGTAGATTCCATAAACATTAAAAGTATATTAAAGGAATACTCTGAACAATTCTATGCCCATAAATTTGATGAAATGGACCGATCCCTTGATCGACAATATGCCATTATACAGGGGCTAAATGGAGGAATTAAGGTTATTTTGTTATTGTAAGGTACTCACACTAACTGTGAAGTGGTATAATGTCATTTGAAAGTATACTCGGATTAGTTGTAAATGTATACTGCAAACTCTAGGACAGTGATTTTAAAAAGTGTAAAAAATAAGTAAAATTGATATAATAAGAGAGAAGAGAATAATGGATAATCTGAATAGGCCAATAACTATTAAAGAAACTGAATCAACAATTAACAAATTCCCAAAACAGAAAGCCCTAGGACTACAGTGATTCACTGTTGAATTCTACCAAACATTTAAGGAACAAATTATACAATACTCTACAATGTCTTCCAAAAGATAGAAGCAGAGAGAATAATTTCTAGCTCCTTCTATGAGCCCAGCATTACCCTATTACCAAAACCAGACAAAGACATTACAAGAATAGAGTTCAAAATGTAGGTCCACAAAAACCCTGCACATGGATGTTCATAATAGTTTTATTCATAGCTGCCAAAACATGAAGTTATTTACCAATGAAGATATCCTTTGGTAGATAAATGAATAAACAAATTGTGGTACTGCCAGCAATGAAATATTATTTGTTACTAAAAAGAAATATTTTATCAAGCCTTGAAAGGACATGGAGGAACCTTGGAAGTATTTTACTATTTGAAAGAAGCTAATCTGAAAAGGCTGGCTGAAATCATACTGTATGAGTCCAACTATGTGAGATTCTGGAAAAGGCAAAACTACAGAGACAATAACATATCATAAAGGTATATATATGCCATTATACATTTGTCTAAACCCATATAATGTAAACACCAAGTGTGAACCCCAATGGAAACTATGAGTGCAAATAATGTAACAACACAGGTTCATGGGCTGTAACAAATACACCACTCTTATGTGCGTTTTTATTAGGGGAAGAGGCTGTGTGTTCGTGGGGGTAGGGGGTATATGAGAACTGTCTGTACTTTCCACTCAGTTTTGCTGTGAACCTAAAGCTAATCTAAAAATTAAAGCACATTGATTGAAAAAAATCTGAAAAATAAAATTACTAACACGTTAGTGGACATTTGACAATTACCTCCCCAGCATCCATTACCCTTTTTCCTCTCTAATTCCTACACTAATTTCTGAGTCATATAGTATGGGTCTGATTACTCCTATCCTCAGTTCAACTTCTAGTTCTAGTAAGAACATGCTGGCTACTTAGTTCTGGCTTCTTAGTTCTGAACCATCTTTCTCTCTTTTGGAAGTGATAGCAACAAGGAGAGGGGGGGAAAGCACAGACTCCAAGACAACTTTCAAGTTACTCCCAAGTATGGAGCAGGAGAAAAATCCACAAACTCCATATTACCTCTAAGCATGGTCTAGGATACTTGAAAGAGAAGCAGGACCTGTGCAAGAACCACCTGGTGTGGCGGAGAAGATTGAGGACTCTGGTAGTGGCCAAGCATTGGTAGATCTCAGAAATCTCCACCAAATATATTAAATAAGAGGAATTGAATTGTATGCAGAACTGAGATTAAACGAGAGAAATCCTTGGAGGAGATGGAGAAACGTGTGAAGAAAATGTGTGAGTAGACAGAGGTGAAGTATCTAAGAAAACACTTTTTTCTAAGAAGAGAAGTGAACATTTGGGAAAATGGACACAGTCTCTCTCGGAAACCTAAGTCAGAAAAAATTCCCTATAACACCAGGGCTGCTGAAGAAAGCATTCAGTCCTCCAACTTCAAAATGTTAGCTATAGGTTTCCTGTAGATGATTTTTATCAGGTTGAGATATCCCTTCTAAATTTCTAATTTACAGAGATATTTAAAAAAATAAATGAGTGTTGAATTTTGTCAAGTGCTTTTTATGTGCCCTATTGAGATGTCTATGTGGTTGTTTTACTTTTTTCCCCTGCAAATTTGGTGTAATGCACTGATTGATTTTCAAATGCTAAGCCAATCTGGCATTCCTAAGATAAACTCCACTTGGTTGGGATTTACAGTTGCCTTTTACATTCCTGATTTGATTTGTTTGATTTGATAAGAGTTTTGATGTCCATGCTGATGAGTTTTATTTTCTTAAGTCTCTGCAGATTTGGGTATTATAATTATGCTGACTTCATGAAGAAAGTTAGAAAATATTCCTTCTTCCTCCATTCTCTTAAAGCGCTTTTGTAGAATTGATATTTTCTCTTGCTGAAATATTTAACTGAATTCAATAATGAAGACTCTGTCCCCGGGGTTTTCTATTTAGAGAGATGCTTGAGAAAAAAATTAATTTGTACAACAGTTATTCAGATTTTCAGATTTTTATTATGTTTTTCTGTTATTTATGTTTTAAAGGAAATTTCTATTTCTAACTTGTTCTAATTATTATAAATTTCTAAATTGCTGTATTTGTTCATGTGAGTTTTCATAATATTCTTTTACTATGCTTCTAATATTTCTAATATCTCTAGTCATCTCTTTTATTCCTGATACTGGTAATTTGCTTGCTCTCTCTCTTTTTACACACACACACACACACACACACACACGCACACACACAAATACATCCCTTTGTTAAGGGTTTATCAACTTTATTAATCATGTCAAAGAACCAAGTTTTAGCTTTGTTTTTTCTTTTATTTGTATAGTTTTTATTTCACTTCTTCTGTTCTTATCTTGCTTATGATTTGAGATTCTTGGATCTGTAAATTTATGGTTTTCAATAAAATGGGGAGTATCCCATCAAATATTTTTCTTCCCTATTCTTTCTTCAAATATTTTTTTGTCTGCATTTTTCCTCTTTTTGCCTTCTGCAGCTCTAATTACACATATAATAGACTGTTCAATTTTATTTTGCAGGTCTCTGAAGCTCCATTCACTTTTCTTCAGTCTTTCTTCTCTTTGTTCTTTAAATTGTTTTATACATACAAATGTGTGTGTGTGTACACTTTTTTTTTTTAAAGGTTACATCATCTCTTTTCTGCCATTCCCAATATGTTTTCAATGCCATAACTTGAGTTTTTCATTTCAGTTTTTAATTATTTTCAGATGTAACATCTTCATTTTGTACATTTTTATCGAATGCTGAGATTCTCCATCTGTTCATTTGTTATGACTCACATTGTCTTTGAGTTCTGGAATATATTTGTAACAGCTGTTTGAAAGTCCTTGTCTGATAATTATATTTAGTTCATCTAAACAGCTGATTCTGTTTTTTTCCTTTTCTCTTAAATATGAGACATTTTTCTGATTCTCATAAGTTTAATGATTTTTGAGTGTATACTGGACTTTATAAATAATATTACACTCTGTAGGCTCTGCATTCTGTTATATTCCTTGGAAGAGGTTTGTTCTAGTACACAATCAACTTGACACAGATTCCAAACTGTATCCTCAGCTGTGGCAGTGGCTGAAATCTCTACTTCATTATTTAAACTTCCAGCTGCTGCTTTTCAGGCAAGCACACCAGGGTCTCTGCCAAGCATGTGTGATTTAATCAAAGATTTGGAAACTTTTGTGCAGGTTTGGAGTTCACCGCCTCTGCAGCTTCCTCCCTTATACAATCCTCCCCTTACATCTCTGGCTGCCTTCCAAGGCCCCAAAGCTCACCTCAAGCCATTAATAATAAAGCTTTCTTCTACAAGGAACTGTATTAAAAATGTCAGGTAGCCCTTAGGCAAAAGCAACAAACAAAGTCTAACTTTTCAAGGATGGACAGTTTCTGTTTGTGATCACACTCCAGTACTTTCAAATAGTTCTTTTAATATTTTGCATGGGTTTTATAACTATCTAGAAGTTTTTCTCTGCTCCCACACCCCTCCAAGCTAATCTGCCATTACAGGAAGTCAGAACCTGAGAAATAATATTGTTTTAAGACAAAGGAAATTGATTTCCTAATGAAAGGCTTTAAAAAATTATTTGTATATATACACAGAAATCATAACAAAGTATTCCCAGAACTATAAGCAAATGTCAGTCACACCGCTAAATATAAATGGGCATATTTCCTCTATTAAATGAGAAATATTTTAAGACAGTATCATAAACCAAAACTTAATAAGATGGTATATTTATGAAACATAGGAAAATAAAGAGATTCCAAATAGTTAAAAAGAAAATGAGCAAAGGAAAATTTTTATTAGGCAAATACAAACAAAAGATATCAGAAATGTATGATTTTAATATTATATAAGGTAAAATTCAGAACAAAACAGCAAATGAGGTAAAGAGACCCATACTTTAGTACCAAAGAGTCAATTTACCAGAATTTTTTTTGGGGGGTACACAGAAATTTTTAATGGTTCTTAATATCCGTAAGTCATATAACATACTAGCAACCTTTATAAAAGAAATTTACAGGAGATACATGTAACTTAAATTCAGCTTTCTCAGTCCAAGAAAAATCAACTGAAGACAAAGAAATGATATAAAAGGCCCAAATACCACAAGCAAAAAAAAAAAAAATCTGATGCATGTTTACTAATATCAGGACATCATATAGGGAATACAACTTCTTTCCAAATGTTCATTAAACATTCATAATATTTGATTATTTACTTGACACAGAGAAGTTCTTGATAAATCTCTAAAAGTAGAAATAGAATAAAAAATATTCTCTGGTCACAATTTAATAAGAATGTAAGTTAATATTTTTAAAACTTGGAAATCAGACATCACTCTCCATTATGAGTTGAAAAAGTAAATCAACTGGGTTTAAGTGGAAATAAAAATTGTATTTGCAGGATTTCACAAGAACAACATTAAAAAATTTATATTTGAAAATTTGTGGAATAGAGCACAGAGTGCTCAGAAGAAAGTTTATTGCCTTAAATAATTATATGAATGTAAAACAAAATAAGTATCAGACTGAAAGAATTAAGAAAATAATGATACAATAAATAGAAGGAAAGCAGAATAAAATTGAAGCCAAGCAGGACCCTGTGGGGCCTTCCCAGAGACAGACCACCCCTGACCCTGCATGCCATGTCCCCCACCTGCCTCTTGTTTGTAGAAAAGCTTTATCCTTCTAGGCCTTCCCTAAGTTTCAAAGAGCAAATTTAGAGAAGTGAGAAAGTGCAGAAACAAAGGAAAACAGTCAAGCAAAACAAAATAATAATAGTTTACCCATAAAACAAAGTCAAGGACATTTAGTTCCTCCTCAAGGGCTATAGATAAAATCCTGAGCCATATCCTTTTATTGTTCTGCAGATACTTAAAACCTCCACCAGGTGGAAGAAGTTAACCACATGCTGACCACAAAGCACATAGACCCCAGACGGCTTGGACCCAGGTTGATGATGTTGATTCCCAAAATACCACCTGGTTACCTCACCATCAACCAATCAGAAGACTATCCGTGAGCAGATCAGGCATCCTGCAACCCTCTCCCTTACCTTGCCTTTATAAACCCTTCCCCAGAAGCCATCGGGGAGTTCAGGTGTCTTGAGCATGAGCTGCCCATTCAATTTGTTTGGCTCCACACTGAGTGCCTTGCAATAAACACTATACCTTCCTTCACTACAGCCTGGTGTCGATAGATTGGCTTTGCTGCCCACTGGGTCAGCTAACCCAAGTTTGTTGGTTTGATAACAAAATAATTAATATAGAAAAGCATACCTCCCTCACCTTGTATTTCCTTGTCCCCTTTTTATTTATTGGGCATGGGGAGGAGTGAGGGCATAGTCAGAAGAGATGCCTTATGTCCTGGAGCAAGGGTGTAGGGGTGTCACAGTAACCAAGGTCTGTCTCTCTTCCACTGTCTGGGGTAGACTTAATAAAGAGAGAAACTTGGAGAGAAAAAGAAAGAAAAAAAAAATCATGTATTTGTAAGAAAAACATTTAGAAATAATGAATAAATTAACAAACTGGTTCTTTAGAGGAAAAATTAAATATAAAAGACCAACTAGAAATTTAAAAAGGACAAAAACAAATACTAAAAATAATAAATGTATCAGAGAATCACAAGGAAACAGACGATATTAATCAACTGATAAATTGTTAGCCTAGAAAGTGGAATAAAAACCACACAAAAAATAGAGTAATAACCATGGAACAAGTACAGAGGAAATTAGGCAGACTTATCAAGAAAAAAGATGAAAGACATTAATTTTAAAAATATATATTAGAAATTAAGACAGGGTATCACTATCGACCTGTAGATATCAAAAAGATAACATGGAAATATTGTAATGAAGGTGATGCCATATACTCAACAACTTCAGTGAAATGGACAAAATTTTTGAAAGACACAAATCATCAAAGCTCAAGAAAGAATAAATAGAAATCTAAGCAGTTCTATATGTATTAAAGAAATTGAACGCTTTCGTTAAAACCTCTCACCAAAGAAAACTCCAGGAACGAATAGCTTCACTAGTGAATTTTACCACACACTGAAGGAAGAAACAATACCAATTCTACACAAACTCTTTCAGAAAAGAGAAGAGGAAGGAACACTTCCCAATTAATTTTATGGGGTCAGCATGGCCCTGGGCCCCTCCTTAATCTCAGTACCTTGATTTTCTGGTGGTGAGTTGAGCTATCAACTTTTTTTCTTTTACTTTTTTTTTTTTTTTTTTTTTTTTTTACAGTCACCCAGACAATGCTAATGAGCTGCCAGGTTGTGAACCACTGGCATGGTGACCAGGTAGGCTCATATAACTATTCTACTATCCTACAGGTAGTGATGCAACCTGATAAGGCTTTCATGGCAAGAATTGTAATATGTATTAAAAGCCCTCAAACAGTTCTTGTTTTTAAACCCAATTTTAGGAATTTAACACTAAAAATTTGGAAATAACACATTGAAATGTAAGTACAAGAGGGTTTCCTCTATTATTTTATAATCATAACTAGTGTTTTCTTCAATAATGTGTTGTTTAAATAATGTATGGTATGTTCAAACACTTAAGAATGATTCTTTAAAATGATTATTTACTTTTGTATTTAGTGATAAAAAATGTTCATGATATATTTCTTAATAAAAATGGAGGTGGCTGACAAAAATAGAAGATAGAGTCTTACATTTTAGAAGGTGGTAAGGGTATATTTATAATTTCATGAAAATGGGAGAAAATACGGATGCATACATGTCAAGTATTCAGTTATATCTTGGGGTGAATCTGAGTTGATTTAAAGTTATTAAATTAACTTTTTCTTCTCTGTTTTTACTGATTTTTTCATGAAATGATAATGTATTTCTTGTGTAACTAAGCTAATTCTATAGAAACAAAGGAAGATCACCATGGCTACAGTGTTTAGAAACCAGCTATCATGAAATTTAAGTAATCTAGGTGATGGTAGCAATGAAGTGGAGAGAAATGACAATATTCAAACGATATAACAAAGGTATAATTAATTGGATTTGACTATGCCAGAATGTAATATATTGGATCTTACTAACTCTTAGACTTTATTTATTTACTAGAAGAGGAAGTAAAAATATCTTTGTTTCATTTAATGTCAGAAGTTTAGGAAGGAGACACACAAAATGTTATTGTTCCCAATTAAAACCTAAGAAACAAACCCTAAAAAATCTGCAAGTGTAATATGTCTGAATTTTTTGTCTTAGGCCTTTTATTTTAAAAGAAATTATCTTCCTTATCTATAATTCATTTCACTTGTTCAATCTGCCACTTAACCAGCAACTTTTTAAAGATTTCATACATCACACAACTTGAGGGAGACAAAAGAAAACAAGATGTAATCTTTATGTTAGTATCAAATTATTTTTAAAAGCAATAAATTCCTAGACTATTTTGGGTAAAGTGAAGGTTAATTTTGATACAACCATTGAGATAATTTATCAGCTCTCTGGTCTCCCTCTCCAAATTTTAAAATACCATCTTGTGGCATAAAGGAACAGTGTTGTGGGCTCTAAAATATTCATATTGGCAGCTGTATCGCTATAGAAAGCAAAACATTATAGAATTAATTACTCATTTCTCTATGTCATTTTAAGTTATGTACATAGGTGAGTTCACAGAAAGCTCAGGGTTCTAGGGCCTCATTATTGTGACTTTGGCAAATGAGCCAAAAGCTCAACTGAGAGCTGTCTCTTCACCCACTGGCATCACTGTGTGTGCATACCTTTCCCCTGCTTCAGTTATTCAGTCTTATCACAGCATTTTTGTCTTTCAAATCTAAACTATTCCAGCTTTCAACGTTTGAGGGAATATTATATATCTCTACTACTTTCATCATTTTGTTTATGCCTACAATTACTTTGAAGTTCAAAGCTAGAATTTGAAAGGGCTATGATCAAAATGTAATTAATTAAAAAGAATTCAGTATATGTAGGAATATCTTGAAACATGAAGTTAGGAACTGGTTTAAGTCTCTTTTGAGCATGTGTATGTTTTAAGTCCATAAATATTGGGTTTCAAATTGCAGAGAAACTCTTTTTTAAACCCAAGAAAAGAGAAGGATCAAGTCAATAAAGTTGTGATACTCTAATCATTCTGGATAACTCCACAAAATAACTTCTAGAAGACCTTAAGTTTCTCCACTGTCATCTTAAACCTTAAATAACACAATTTATTTCCATTTCAACACTGAAAAGGTCCTTTTTTTCTTGTTTTCACTGTAATTTTTCAGATGAATTCCAATAAACAGTGATAAGCATTATTGTAAAAGAAATCAAATCTGGGAAGAAATTATTGCCATTGTTATTCATTTTCAAATATAAATATTTCAGTTGTTTCAAAAGATTTTGCTTTAAAATGTACAAAATTCGTTAGGTGAAATAATGAAAAGGAACTTACAAACATAATTTGTATTTGAAAAGATATAATTGTGGTGAGTAGCTTATACATAATAAAATTAGGGAATGATAATATAGTAGCAACAGTGTAAGCAACCACACTTTTTTCATGAGTGATTCATTTTAAAATAAATGTAATAGATGGAGACATTGACAAATACGTGGATTATATTACATTATGTCACACAAATTACAAAATCTGCATCAACAAAATGAAAAGACCTACACCTACAGAATGAGAGAAAATATTTGCAAATGATGCAACCAACAAAGGGTTAATTTCCAAAATATGCAAACAATGCATACAACTCAGTATGGCAAAAACAAACAACCCAATCAAAAAATGGGAGAGTACCTAAACTATACATTTCTCCAAAGAAGACATACAGATGGCCAAAAAGGACATGAAAAGATGCTCAACATCGCTAATTATTAGAGGAATCCAAATCAAAACTACAATGAGGTATCACCTCACACTAGTCAGAATGGCCATCATCAAAAAGTCTACAGATAATAAATGCTGGAGAGGGTGTGGAGAAAAGGGATCCCTCCTACACTGTTGGTGGGAATGTAAGTTGGTGCAGCAAGTATGGAAAACAGTATGGAGGTTCCTTAAAAAAATAAAAATAGAACTACCATATGATCCACCAATCCCACTCCTGGGTATATATCCAGAAATTATGAAAACTCTAATTCAAAAAGATACATGCCAACAAAGGAAACCATAAACAAGGTGAAAAGACAACCCTCAGAATGGGAGAAAATATTTGCAAATGAAGCAACTGACAAAGGATTAATCTCCAAAATATACAAGCAGCTCATGCAGCTCAATATCAAAAAACAAACAACCCAATCAAAAAATGGGCAGAAAACCTAAACAGACATTTCTCCAAAGAAGATATACAGGCTGCCAACAAACACATGAAAGGATGCTCAACATCACTAATCATTAGAGAAATGCAAATCAAAACTACAATGAGGTATCACCTCACACCGGTCAGTCAGAATGGCCATCATCAAAATGTCTACAAACAATAAATGCTGGAGAGGGTGTGGAGAAAAGGGAACCCTCTTGCACTGTTGGTGGGAATGTAAATTGATACAGCCACTATGGAGAACAGTATGGAGGTTCCTTAAAAAACTAAAAATAGAACTTTCATATGACCCAGCAATCCCACTACTGGGCATATACCCTGAGAAAACCATAATTCAGAAAGAGACATGTACCACAATATTCATTGCAGCACTATTTACAATAACCAGGACATGGAAGCAACCTAAGTGTCTGTCGACAGATGAATGGATAAAGAAGATGTGGCACATATATACAATGGAATATTATTCAGCCATAAAAAGAAACGAAATTGAGTTATTTGTAGAGAGGTGAATGGACCTAGAGTCTGTCATACAGAGTGAAGTAAGTCAGAAAGAGAAAAACAGATACTATATGCTAACACACATATATGGAATCTAAAAAAAAAAAAATGGTTCTGAAGAACCTAGGGGCAGGTCAGGAATAAAGACACAGACGTAGAGAATGGACTTGAGGACACAGGGAGGGGGAAGGGTAAGCTGGGACGAAGTGAGAGAGTAGCATGGACAGATATACACTACCAAATGTAAAATAGATAGCTAGTGGGAAGCAGCTGCATAGCACAGGGAGAACAGCTCTGTGCTTTGTGTCCACCTAAAGGGGTGGGATAGGGATGGTGGGAGGGAGACGCAAGAAGGAGGGGATATGGGGATATATGTATATATATAGCTGATTGACTTTGTTATACAGCAGAAACTAACACACCATTGTTAAGCAATTATACTCCAATAAA
Source organism: Eubalaena glacialis (assembly GCF_028564815.1). Classification (NCBI taxonomy): domain Eukaryota; kingdom Metazoa; phylum Chordata; class Mammalia; order Artiodactyla; family Balaenidae; genus Eubalaena; species Eubalaena glacialis. The sequence goes on along the minus strand of NC_083727.1, from coordinate 62,973,758 downwards.
GATGTTTAAAAAAAAAAGATACATGCACTCCAATGATCATAGCAGTGCTATTTACAATAGCCAAGACATGTAAACAACCCAAGTGCCTTCAACATACAGTTGACTTAAGGTATGGTATATGTACATAATGAAATATTACTCAGCCATAAAAAATGAAATATTGCCATCTGCAGCAATATAGGTATAGAGAATATTATACTTAATGAAGTCAGACAAAGACAAATATGATCACTTATACATGGAATCTAAAAACTAATACAAATGAATCTATATGCAAAACAGAAAGACTCAAACACAGAAAGCAAACTTTTGGTTACCAAGGGGTAAAGAGAAGGGAGGGATAAACTAGCAGTATGGGGTTAACAAATACAAACTACTATACATAAAATAGATAAGCAATAAGGATTTACTGTATAGCACAGGGAACTATTCAATATCTTGTAATAACTTATCATAGAAAATAGTCTGAAATATATATATATATACATATATTTCTGAATCATTTTGTTGTACACCTAAAACTAACACAGTACTGTAATTCAACTATACTTCAATTAAAAAAAAAAAAAGTGGGTCTAGGCATATGGTAAGGGGAGGGTCCAGCAGGCACTCAATGAATAGTCTGCAAGCTCACATTTGCAAGCTGCATGCGTGCCTGAGTGTCAGTGGACAAATCCTGAATGGTTTTCTTTATCCTCCTTTTGATCCAAAGTCTTTTAGTTCTGAGCAGCTATCCTCGCAATCTGAGCAGCCTAGAACATAAGGTTGGTCTCTCTACGTTATCTGAACTTCCTGTCTGCTACATCCCTACAAAAGCTTAGTTTCAATCAGAAAACAAAACAAAACAAAACAACAGATAGCTATTTCCTCATCTACCCTGTTCCTTCTATTCTTACAGTTTGTCATAGGTAAATTTTTTAATCTCCATCAAGCTTTTTCCGACTTAATTTCTCCTTACAATTGATATTTTATTTTGCTTTAAATTTTTCTAAGTATTATGAATTGTCTACCATTCTATCACATATTTGTTTTTTGTTTGAAATCTTTGTTTTACAATTTCTTGAATAAAGATATTTCAACCCACCCTTATGAAGATGGTAACCTCACTGAAGTTTAAAACTATACATCCTATGGCTCTGGGTACCTAAAAGCAACAAATCTAGGTACATGATTGTAAACAGTTTTATTAGAAAAAATTTTACAATACTTTCTTTTTTGTATCTTCCTAAATGATAATCCATCTCTTAAAAGTTTAAGCTTGGCACCTCAATTGGCAAAGACTAATGTTAAAAAATTCTGACCAGAATTCAAACTTTTTTCTCTATATAATTCATTAACATTTTCTTTTAAATCTCACTTAAGGAAATGTATATCAGCTCTTTGCCAATTTCTAGTCTTTGGAATTTACCTGCTGCAGTAAAAATGTTTGTTGCAGTCTTTTAATCATAAAAAGTATTCCATCTAAAAATGCATCAACATACATGTTATGGACTGCCTATAAGCCATAGAGTCACAAACACAAGACACTTCAACTTTGGTGGATATCCTCTTAAAAAGGATCCCCAGTCCCACATCCCAGACAATACCACCCTGGCTCAGGAGCTCACCACCAGAGATGACATTGCCTTCTGAAATGACTTCACCCCAGACACTAAAACCTCTGCCCCACTGACACCCAGAGGTTGCCTCTCCAAAGAAGTTGACAAATCAGACATAAAACATTTATTGCTTTTCTTCCTTTGCTATTAGAGCTTCTATTATGTTCTTGGAGTTCGCTGTCCATTTAACCCATGTTCCTGGTGTACTCCTTGCTCTTGCCAACTCAGACACCCTACTCTCCCATGCCTAAGGGAGTACACTTGACTGACCTATCAGTTCATACCCTCCAACAAACATAACTGCTGTACCTACCACCATACCCTGAGGGGAACACCAAAATATTATTTAAAAAATATATAACTCATACTGTTATTGAACCAGCTTCATCTGTCTGATGTGCAGCAAGCCAAAACACTGAGACACCAAGGTTTGCAGCAAAGAAAGGGTTTATTCACGAGGCAACCAAGCAAGAAGATGGGAGAACCAGTCTCAGATCTGCCTTCCCTAAGGTGAGGGGCTTGAGATAGTTAGAGGATACAGAAGCAGGGAGGTCTGAGGCATGAGGAAAAGTCATTAGAGGTAGGGAAAAAGTGATGTACAGTGTGTTCTGTGAAGGTGTATCTAAGTTACGTGCTCCTTCATGGACTGTATGTTCAAAAATGGTGGGGCTTAGCATGACCTGGGGGTGGAGTTTTTGGCCCTCTGACGTCAAAAGGTCATTCATTGGACACCTACGCAGGCCCTGTTTTAGCCTGCTTGAGCTAAACTTTAGTCTTAGCCTGCTTGAGCTTGAACTAGACACAGCTGATTCAAGTTCCTGGAAAACAACTCTGGCAAACATCAGCCTATTATTTAGGCTATGTGAAGCTTGGAGGGTATGCAATTTGCAACAAAATAATGAAGGTGAGCTTGCTCTGTGAAGGTAGGCTACAAGTGGAGGGTTTTTTAACAAGCTGTAAGACAAGCTCAAGAATTTGTTAGTCACCAGTTCCTGTTAACCCTATGGGGCACAGTTTCAGGATGGGTTTTTTACCTCTATGGGGCACGGTTTCAATACTTTGAACACACATTACAATACCATGGAGATATCATCAGACACCACAGAAATTTCAGATCTGTTTTCTTGGCTAATGCCATATAAATGAGAAACTTAGTTATGAGCCAGCCTATAAGGACCCCTTATACTTCCATTTGTTTCCCTCCTTTTTTCTCTCATAATGTTTTCTATGCTGTTTAGGGCAACTATGTCTTACTCTTTGAAGGTGTCTCCTACTACTATTCAGGTCATTCAAATACCCAAATAACCAAGTTCAGACTAGTGTTAAGACATCAAGGAGACTATTGTAACATAGTTTTTAAACTGCTGTCCTGAGCCAGTTTTGAGGCCCTGGCAAGAAGTTGTTCAAGCCCCCTTAAGCAGCCAGTTTAGTCCATACCCATAACTACCTTGCCTATTGGGCTCTTATAGCCTAGACCAATATCCACCTACCTTAACTACCCCAGGGCTAGGTACTAAGCAACCATGGACAGCCCCCATAACCCAAAGCCACTAAAATTATTCAAACTTAGACAGTTCTAAGCGTGCTTACCCTGCCTTGCCTGTTTCTTCCCTTGGAAACCACAATAAAGGCTCTTGCCAATGGTTCTCCCCTCAATTGACCACAGGTGATTCCCAGTGTAGCCCCTGGTGATGTGTGTTCTCCCTCTTCTGAATCTGAGAATATAACAAACTATCTCTTCAATGGCAGTTGTCTTCTGATCTGTTGGCCTTACCAAACCCAAACAGTAGAAAAGACAACAACAACAACAAACACCTCTTAAAACAATATTTGGCTAAAGCATATCATTTTCTGACATTTCATTAAAGCCTTCTATCTTGAGGGCCCCAGTTAAAAGGTTTCTAACAGCTTGATATATCAGTAATATTCTCTTTCTTTGGGGTATGAGCAGAGGTATATGATAGTTTTTGCACAGTACAGAGCAGTTCAAGAGGAATTAGAAATTGCAGATAAGAGTGATCTTTTATTTTTCTGGAAAGTTAAAATGAGTAAGAACATAGCCATGGGCTCAAAAAGCAAAAATTACAGAATTCCAACAAGTACTAAAACAAGTACATTTTTGTTTTTGACATAGGGACATATATTTAAAAAGTCACTTTACTTTCCATTTTGAACTACTATCTAATCAAATCTTATGTCCCAAGACGATCAGGGTTCATTCCGGAAAAAAAAAAGAACACCTTCACACCTGAGTAAAGAAGACGCATCTCTGACATTCATAAGATGATTTATTTTGCACATTTCTTATTATACTTGTTAAGAGATTTACTTCTGCTTTGAGTCATTCCTTCCTTTTCTTTTGAAGCTATGTGGTGCACAGGGTGTGTGGGAGGAGACAGAGAAGTGGGAGAGGGAGGATTATTTCTAATGGAATTACTAAACTTTGAAAATAACAGTACTTCAGAATTACAGCATAAATAGTAAATATTGATGGCAATCTTTTAATTTTAATATCCTATAGAATCTTGGAAACCCCCCACTCCCCCCCCAAAAAAAAGATGAGGAACTAAATTAAACTACCATTGAATGTTCTAAAAGCATCAAGAAAGCTCTAGTCATTCTTAGATAAATCAAACAAAGCTTTGTGTGGCTCAGGAGGGATTAATATGCTTTGAATTACTTTAATCCTTTTGGCTCAAGGTAGCTGTTACACCAACTACATATGAACCTCTTGGGAATAGATTTCCCAGCTTTACACAAATTTGTATAGTGATCTACGTAGTGTTAAAAGAGCAAGGTAAACTGAATTGAAATCACCAATACTGATTATGTTTAAAGGTCAATGCTCTCCACCCCTATCCCAATGGTTTAATTTCCTACGTGGTATGAGTTGCATTCACAACAGCCTGCTTGCCCTGGGAATTATGAAAGGATCATTAGGTAACTGTGGAGATGGAGTTTCCCCTATTTTATATAGTTTGGGACCTACATTTGCATGTGTGAATTAGTTTTAACCTACAGAGCCTTAATCCAAAATTTTAGCTCCAAAGAAAAGATTCCCACTCCTTTTATTTTCTTCTCATTGGGTCAGGTCTCTATAACCCCCCTCAGGTTGTCCTGTTTTTGTTTATGTATTTTTTCCTTCCACAGTCAGCTTCTAGTTTCCATTCCTTTGGACAGATGCTGATTGGCACACTCACTTCGGTTCTCCTTGGGGAACTTTTCTTACATATGTATTGCACATCTCTGAGTTGCTGGACAGTGGAACTATATCAATAGAAAAGACACAGTCTTGACTCAGTATTTACGAAGACTGTTTCAGAATGCTTAGCTCCTGAATCTGTCACCAGCACATCCAGTCTTCCCAGGTATGGCAATCTCTTCTCCCTGTCTGCCCATCCCCCTTCGATTAGTCTTCTGTAATTCTTATTTACTGCTTAACATGAAGTTCTTTTGCAGTTTCTTCCATTGTTCTGATTCTATGGTATCCTTTTCCCTGTTATTATCATTTTTCTACCCACATTACCCACAAAACAAGTGGAACATTTCAGGCTATGGTAGAATTGGTCAAAAACACATGGTTATTTGTTTGGTATCATTAATATCAAATAAACCTATATTAGACACTGAGAACCAAGTAATTTTCAAATAATTGTACCTGTATAATATTATTATATTCATGTATATTTGAGACAATGAAATAAGTGAGGTCACAGGACAAATCCGTGACCCTCAAATTGGAGAGACCAATAAATGAATATGGAGAATCACAACTTACCAGAACAGAAAGCCATGAGCTGAAACCTTCACAGAGAGCAGTGTGGGGTAGGAAAACCTTAACTCTAATTGAAGAACTGTTGGGGGCTCTGTGTGGAAATTCTGAGAAATAAAATCTTCATGGTGGCCCACTCACAGGGAGGTTCCCCACATTATGTGAGTTTTATGCCTGCAGCTTGACCAGGTTCTTACAGTGAATACCAGAGAAAAATCTCCTTGTGCTTCCCATACGGGGAGGGGAAAACAGCCATTTTGACATACAGCAGAGCAATCTGCGATTCTTAATAAGGCTTGCTCTCAGTGGAAACTAGTTAACTACAGCCTCATCAGCTGGGGTTTTATTAGAGCCTAAACGACCTGGGGAAGGGAAATAACCAACTCCAGCTGGCTCTAGCCTTCTGCATGGAGAAAAGAAAATAACTAATACCAGCCTCCTCCAGGCTTCCATGAAAGAGAAAAGAAAATAACTAATACCAGCCTCCTCCAGGCTTCCATGAAGGAGAATAAAAAAAATACACAACTCCAGTCCACTTTTGTTATTGGTCCCATGTGAAAAGGGGGTACTGAGAGGCACTTCTGAAGTTCACAGTCCAGAAGCATAGGCTTACTAAAAGACTGACACCTAAACATGGGACTACAGAATGTCTGCCCTCCCCACACCTCACCACCACATTACTAAAGGCCTAGTTACAGCAATTACTTTTATTCAATTCTTCATGTACAGACATCAAAAAAAAAAAAAAAATACAACATAGTATAAAAGGCCCCACAAATAGTTTGAAGAGGCAGAGTAAGTATCAGGAAAAGACTCATCAGGAATGCTGGAATGATCAGATCTGAAATTTAAAACAACTACGATTAAAATGCTAAGAGTTTTAATAGATAAAGAAGATAGTACGCAACATCATATGGCCAATATAACAGAGAGAACGACGTTCTGAGAGACGCCCCCCCCAAAAAAAGCTAAAATTAAAACACTGCAGTAGAAATGAAGAATGATTTTGATGATCTTATTAGACATCATTGAAAACGGCTGAGGAGAGAATCTCTGAGTTAGAGAATATCTCAATAGAAACTTCCAAAAGTGAAAAACAAACAGAAAAGACTGGAAAAACATAACAGAATACCCAAGAACGGTGGAAAAACTACAAAAATTGTAAACTGTGGGTAATAGGAATACCAGAAAGAGAGAAAGAAATGGAAAAAATATTTGAACAATAAAGACAGAATTTTCCCAAACTAGTGTCAGACACCAAACTACAGATCCAGGAAGCTGAGAGAACACCAAACTGGCTAAATAGTAAAATACTAAACCAAGGCATATCATTTTCAAACTATAGGAAATCAAAGATACTGAACAAAGTTCTGAAAGAAACCAGAGGAAAAAACCCTTACCTATGGAAGAACAAAGGTAAGAATTATTTTTAACTTCTCCTCAGAAACAATACCAAAAAAAAAAAAAAAAAATGAGTGTAGTGAAATATTTAGTGTTGAGAGAGAAAAAACCTAGAATTCTGTACCCTACAAAATTATCTTTCAAAAGTGAAAGGGAAAAGAAGACTTTCTTAGAAAAACAAAAATTGAGAAAATTTGTTGCCAGTAGATCTGTTTTGCAAGAAATGTTTGAAGAAGTTTTTTAGAGAGAAGGAAAATAATACAGATCAGCAATTTGGATCTACATGAAGTAAGGAAGAGCACTGAAGAAGAAATAAGTGGAGATAAGATAAAAACTTTTATTTTTCTTATTCTAATTGATCTAACAGAGAACACTTTGTTCCTAATAAAAAGAGCAACAGTGTATTCAAATATATATATACACATATACATGTTTACAGATAAGTGAAATGAATGACAGCAATAATAAAAAGCATTAGAGGGAGGAACTAGAATTATTTTGTTATAATAAGGTACTTGTACTATCCATGAAGTGATATAATGCTATTTGAAAGTATACTTGTATTAGTTGTAAATGTATATTGCAAACTCTTAGGGCAGTCATTAAAACAAATTTTAAATGAAGTGTAACTGACATGGTAAGAAAAACAAGAGAATGGAATCATATAAAATGATCATTTAAAACCATAAAAGGCAGAAAAAGATTGGAATACAAACATAGGAACAAAGAACAAGGGCAACATACAGAAAACAGTAAGAAATATAGTAGATATTAATACAACTATATCCATAATTACCTTAAATGTCAATGGTCTAAACTAACTAAAAGACAGAGATTGTCAGAATAGATTAAAAGAAAACCAACTTTAAATATAAAGACAATATACTTTAAATATAAAGACAATATAGATTAAAAGTAAATAGATTGAGAAAGATATGCCATATAACACTAATAAAAAAAAGTGGGAGTAGCTATATTAATTTTAAACAGAGTCAACTTTAGAGCAAAGAATGTTATCAGGGATAATGAAGGATATTACATAATAATAGAGGAGTCAATCCTCCTAGAAGACATAACAATTCTCAATGTGTTGTGTGCACAACAGAGAATAAAACTATGTGAGGCAATAAATGAAAAAAACTGAAAAAAGAAATAAATGAATCCACTGTTGTAGTAGTCGGAGACTTCAACACTCCTCTATCAGAAACTGAGGGATCCAGCTGGCAGAAAAGCAGTAAGGATATAGCTGACTCAATAATACCATCAATAAACTGGATATAATAGACATCTACAGACTACTTCATCCAACAACAGCAGAATATAGATTATTCATCAAGATGGACCACATTCTGCACCATCAAAAAAACTAACAAATTTAAAAGAATAGAATTCATGTGACATCTCTCATTCAACAATGGAGTTAAACTAGAAATCAATAACAGAAAGATAGCTGAAAAAGTCCAAAATACTTGGAGATCATAACACATTCTAAATAATACTTGGGTCAAAGAAGAAATCTTAAGAGAAGTTAAAATATATTTTGAACTCAATGAAAATAAAAGCACAACTTAAAATTTGTGGGATGCAGAAAAAGTAGCACTTAGAGGAGAATTTATAACATTGAATGTATATATTAGAAAGGAAAACAGACTTCAAATCAATCATCTAAGTGTACACCTTAGGAAAATAGGAAAAGAAGAACAAATTAAATTCAAGGTAAGCAAAAGAAAAGAAATAATAAGAATTAGAGCAGAAATCAATAGAGGAAATCAATGAAGTCAAAAGCTGGTTCTTTGAAAAGATTAGCAAGACTGATAAGCCTCTAACCAAACTAACTAAGAAAAAAAGAGAGAGGGCATAAACTACTAAGATCAGAAATAAAACAGTGTTATCACTGCAGATTCCTTGAACATTAAAATTATATTAAAGAAATATGATGAACAACCCTATTCCCATGAATTTGATAATCTATATGAAAAAGATCAATTCCCTGAAAGACACAATCTGCCCAAACTCACACAAGATGAAATAGGGAATCTGAATTGGCCTATATCTATGAAAGAAATTAAATCAATGATTAATAAAACAGAAAACACCAGGACAGATGTGTTCATTGGTGAATTCTACTGAATATTTAAGGAAGAAATTATATGAATTCTTTATAGTCTCTTTTGGAAGACAGAAGCAGAAGGAATACTTCCTATCCGATTCTATGAGCCCAGCATTAGCCTAAAACCAAAGCACACAAAGACATTACAAGAAAACTACAGACCACTATCTTTCATGAACTTAGATGCAAAAATCCTCAACAAAATGTTAGCAAATCAAATCTGACCATGTAAAAAAACTATACACCATGGCCAAAAAGAGATTTATTCAAGGTATAAAAGGCCGGTTCAATATTTGAAAATCAATAAATGTAATTCATCACATCAACAAGCCAAAGAAGAAAAATCACATCATCATAATAATAAGGGCAAAAAACCCATTTGATAAAATCCAGTACCCTTTCATCATAAAGACTCTCAGTAAACTAGGAATAGAGGGGAATTTCCTCAACTTAATAAAGAATATCTACAAAAAACCTTACAGCTAACATCATATTTAATGATGAGAAACTCAAAGCTTTCCTGCTAACATCAGGAAAAAGGCAAGGACATCCCCTTTCAACAATGTTTGTAAACTTGTACTGGAAATCCTAGCTAATGGAATAGGACAAGAAAAGTAAATGAAAGGTATACAAACTAAGAAGTAAGAAATAAAACTGTTTTTGTTCACAGGTGACATGATCACCTATGTTTAAAATCAGAAAAGAATTGACAAAAAAAAAAAAAAATCCTGGAACTAACAAGTGATTATAGCAAGGTTGCAAGATACAAGGTTAATATACAAAAGCCAATTGCTTTTCTATACATAAGCAATAGCAAGTGGAATTCAAAATTAAAAACAATGTCAATTACATTCTATTCAACAAAATGAAATACTTAGGTATAAATTTTAAAAAAATATGTACATAATCTATAAGAAGAAAACTACAAAACTCTGATGAAAGAAATAAAAAAGAAACAAAATAAATGTAGAGATATTTCACATCAATGTATAGGAAGACTCAGTACTGCCAAAATGTTAGTTTTTTGCAACTTGTTCTATATATTCCCTGCAATCTCAATCAAAATCCTAGCAAGTTATTTCATGGATATCAACAAACTGATTCCAAAGTTCCTATGGAGAGGCAAAAGACCCGGAATAGTCAACACAATACTGAAGAACAAAGCCGGAGGATTAACACTACCCAATTTTAAAACTTACTGTAAGGCTACAGTAATCAAGATATTGTGGTGTTGAAGAAAGAATAGATAAATAGATTAATGGAACAGAATAAAGAGCCCAGAAATAGACCCACATAAATATAGTCAACTGATCTTCAATAAAGGAGAAAAGGCAATACAGTGTAGCAAAGATAGTCTTTTCAACCAATGATGCTGGGACAACTGGACATTCACATGCAAAAAAAAGTGAATCCGGATACAGACCCTACACCTTTCACAAAAATTAACTTAAAATGAATCACAGACCTAAATATAAAAATCAAAAGTGTAAAACTCCTAAAAGATAACATAGGAGAAATTTTATATGACCTTGGGTAACGGTAATGACTTTCTAGATACAACACCAATGGCACAATCCATGAAAGAAAGAATTGATAAGCTGGACTTCATTAAAATTGAATCTTCTGCTCTGGGAAAGATACTGTCAAGGGGATGAAAAGACAAGCCAGAAACTGGAAGAAAATGCTTACGGAAGAGTCATTTGATAAAGAATTGTTATCCAAAATATACAATGAACTCTTAAAAGTCAATAATAAGTAAATAAATAACCCAGTTAAAACATGGGCCAAAGACTCTAAGAGATACCTCATGAAAGAAGATATACAAATGTCAAATAGCATATGCAAAGATGCTCCACACCATATATCATCAGGGAAATGCAAATTAGAACAACAATGAGATACTACTACCTGCCTATTAGAATATTCAAAATCCAGAACAATGACAACACCAAATGCTAGCAAGGATGTGAAGTAACAGGAACTCTTATTCATTGCTGGTGGGAATGCAAAATAGTATAGCCACTTTGGAAGACAGTTTGGCTCTTGCTTACAAAACTAATCGCACTCAGATCATATGACCTAGAAGTTTGTTCCTTGGTATTTACCCATGAGTTGAAAACTCATATCCACACAAAAATTTGAACACACATGGATTTTTACATCAGCTTTATTCATAATTGCCAAAACTTGGAAGCAACCAAGATGTCCTTCAATAGGTGAATGGATAAACAAACTGTGATACATCTGGACAATTAAATATTACTTATTGCTAAAAAGAATTGTGCTATCAAGCCATAGAAAGATATGGAGGCATCTTCAATGCATATTACTACATGAAAGACACCAATCTTAAAAGGCTGCATACTGTATGATTCCAACTATATGACATTCTGAAAAAATAAAAACTATGAAGACAGTAAAAAGTTTGGTTGTTGCCCCGGGTTAGGGGAGTGGAGGATCAATAGGTGGATCACAGAGTATATTTTAGGGCAGTGAAACTATTCTGCATGTTACCATAATGGCAAATACAAGTCTATAAATTTGTCCAAATCCATAGAATATACTACACCAAGAGTGTAAATCCAAAGCTATGGACTTTGGGTGATAATAATCTGTCAAAGTAGACTCATCAATCATAACAAATGTATCACTCTGGTGGGGGATGTTGATTATGGGGGAGACTATGATGTGTGGGTCTGGGAATATATGGGATATCTATGAATCTTCAGGTCAGTTTTGCTGTGAACCTAAAACTATTTATCTTCATTTCTTCCTTTAATTAAAAAATACTTTCATAAATTTATCAGTGCTTTATATTGTGGATACAAGCAAATTAAAAGAAAAAGAAAAAAAAAACTTCTCAGAGTTTGAGGTACCAGAATAACTGAGTTGAAAATAATGTAGCTGTGTTTCTTGAAAGCAAATTTTTGAGGCTAACAGCATTCGATGTGCCATAAAATTTTAGTAGGTTGTTGATGAGAAAGACAATTTTAAAAACATAGCAATAGGGGCTTCCCTGTTGGCGCAGTGGTTGAGAGGCTGCCTGCCAATGCAGGGGACACGGGTTCGAGCCCTGGTCTGGGAAGATCCCACGTGCCGCGGAGCAACTGGGCCCGTGAGCCACAACTACTGAGCCTGCGCGTCTGGAGCCGGTGCTCCGCAACAGGAGAGGCCGCGACAGTGAGAGGCTCGCGCACCGCGATGAAGAGTGGCCCCCACTCGCCGCGACTGGAGAAAGCCCTCGCACAGAAACGAAGACCCAAGACAGCCAAAAATAAATAAATTAATTAATTAATAAAATGCCGACCAATCTGTAAAAAAAAAAAAAAAAAAATGGCAATAATCCTTCAAATGTCTTTCATTTAGTGACATGATTTATGACAGCTTCTATACAATACTTTTGCATTTGCACCTACCTAAAAACTACATTTTTATAAACAAGCTAGGAAATGAGCCAATACATAGTAAAGAAGTAAAATTAATTCTGAGCCCCACTCAAAAATAGATGTAACCATTTGCATTAAGATGTGTTTGTAAATGTGTCTTTTGATGAAATAGGAAGTTTTCTAAGATGATTACGTTGGAAAGATTTCCTGCATAAACAAAGGCTTACCAGTTTAACTTACTCCTTAGTTTTTAGATGCCATCCCTACTCAATTTAAATTGTAAAAGATGTCAGCACTATTTTAGACTATTGACCTTTGGTCTGAGAGCATTGTCAGGAAATTTTTACTTAAATTTGAAGCTTTTCTTCTGTGTACAATTAAATAAAAACATCTTACATGACCATTTGTCTTTCAGGAACAGAAATATTTCACTCATTCATAGAACTCTCTTGGGCTATATAGAAAATGAACCACTCTTTAACGGCAGGGAAGTGGAGATATTTTGTGGAACAGAGTTCTTACATTTTTCCCCATCAAGTAATTCAAACATTCAAGAGTTTACTCATTAATTCTTCTATTGGTTCATTCATTTAGAATTGTATTGATTATCTACCCTGTGATAGGCACTATTCTTAATATTCCCATTACAGAAAAGAAAGTAACATTTCTGAAGGCACAACCTAAAAATATCTCAGTTGCTTGATTTTTGCATAGTATAGATAATCATAATATTCACACCATTTAACCCACAGGAGTATTATGAAACAAAAATTGAGATAATGCAGGGCAAAGCCCTTTGAAAAAAATTAACGCACTATAAAAAGGAAAGGAATTGCCATTATTAAAAGTTAAATGGCCTAGATCCCTTTGACTACAAGTTCATGCTCTTATGTCACCTCTTTGTACTTTAACAAGACCATAAAATTGTATACTGTATGGAAACTACAGAGTGTACTGACTGGCCAAAACAACATCTAAAGAAGAATCACTTCTGGGAGTTGCTTAATTTTCAAATATTGTTTATTATTCAAATAGAATTTTTAGTGACCCTGAAAGAATTTACTTTTAATTTTTCCCTGTGTTTAAATAAGTTTAGTTAAAAATCTTACTTGCTATATAAAGGCTTCCTTAAATTTGTTTCTTATAGGTAAATAATCTTGTATTCCTTTGAAATCCATGTTATCTTATCGATGTATATTTTTATTCCTTAGTGTCATACATTGCTTATTCCTCTGAGACATAATATAATTTGCTTGTTTTAATGCTCCTGTCATGTTTTTAACCACACTTTAAAAAAATTAATTTATTACAAACTTTTTTTAAATGTTTTCATACAATTTTAAAGGTTTTCCATTTACAGTTATTAGAAAATATTGGCTAGATTCCCCCTGTTGTACAATACATCCTTGAGCCTATCTTACACCCAATAGTATAGCCCTCCCACTCCCCTACCCCTATATTTTACACCCCCCACTGGTAACCACTAGTTTGTTCTCTGGATCTGTGAGTCTGCTTCTTTTTCATTATATCCATGAGTTTGTTGTATTTTTTAGATTCCACATGTATGTGATATCATACAGTATTTGTCTTTTTTCTGTCTGACTCATTTCACTTAGCATAATACCCTCCAAGTCCATACATGTTGCTGCAAATGGCAAAATTTTGTTCTTTTTTATGGCTAGGTAATATTCCATTGTGTTTATATGTACCACATCTTCTTTATCCATTCATTTGTTGATGGACACTTAGGTTGCTTCCACATCTTGGCAACTGGAAATAATGCTACTATGAACACTGGGGTGCATGTATCTCTTCTAATTAGTGTTTTTGGTATTTTTCAGATATATACCCAGGAGTGGAATTGCTGGATCATATGGTAGTTCTATTTTTAGCTTCTCAAGAAACCTCCATACTGTTTTCCACAGTGGCTACATCAATATACACTCCCACCAACAGTATACAAGAGTTGACTATACTTTGAATGCTGGAATCTGATTCATTTCTCTAGCTTCCACAATGCTTAGTAAAGGATCTTATAATGAATAAAGATTGAAATGAAAAAGACTGCACCATCTTTACAGCTGCAATTGCTTTTACACAAAATTATACATTTCCCCCAACTTTTTATTATAAAAAATTACAAACAGAAAAATTGAAAGTATAATACAGTGAAGAAATATTCAAAAATTTGTATCAACAATTGCTAACATATTTTCAAATATGCTTTTTCTCTTCTTTCTATATACATACACACATAAATAAAAATAATATTTCATAAACTATTAAAGTAAGTTACAGACAACATGATACTTTATTCCTAAATCCTTTAGAGCACATATCTTTAGAATAAGAACATTTACATATATAGCAATAATAACACTCACTTCTAATAAAATTGACAATTTCTTAATATCACCTATCATCCAGATCAGATTCAGATTTTTCTAATTCTCCCCAAATGCTTGATTGCTATTTTTCAAACTTATAAAGCAATAAAAATTTATGCACTGCTTTTAATTATGTGTCTGTAGTCTCTTTTAGTCTAGGACAATCCTCTCACCTTTTTTCTCCCCCGTGATATTGGATTTTTGAAAAGATTAGGTCAGTTGCTTTATAAAATGTCCCACTTCCTGTATTTGATTGACTGTTTCCTTGTGGCATCATTTAATGATTCCTCTATCTCATATATTTCCTGTGAATTGGAAATTACATCTATCCTCTTGTGAAATTCATACTATATATTTATTTCCAGTAATACTATGTAGGTGATGCTGTACACTTCACACTGGATCAAATCAAGGTGGCACAAAATGTCATGTTCCAATATCATGTTGCCCCACTATTTTAAATGCTAGTTTTGATCATTTAAGGTGAAAAACTCCCATATATGTTTATGGTAAAAGTATGGGTTTTTTTCCTTTCAAATTACAGTGGATTCTTGAACAACAGGCGTTGAACTGCCTGGGTCCACTTACACAGAGAATTTTTTCACTAAATAGGTACTGTTACAGTACTACATGATCTATGGTTGGTTGAATCCACAGAACTGGAACCACATACATGGAGGAACTGTGCATGTGGAGAGCTGACTATAAAGTCATTCGAGGATTTTCTCCTTCAGGGACAGTAGGTGCCCCCTAACCCCCACATTGTTCAAGGGTCAATTATTTTATAAACACCATGGAGATGTTCTGCTCTACAATATCTTTCATCTAATGGCTTTAATATTCATAAATGATTTTTGCATAATAATATTTCATTTCTAATTCTCTCATTCTCTCTACTTTTATCAGCTGGCATTCTGTTAAAAAAAAGAGCTTTCTCTTTTCAACTGGGGTTGAACAATAACTCTACTGAAAGTCCTAGGTTAAGTGCCTGATCCTTTACCTTTAACTATCAACTTTTTTCCTTGCTTTCTGTCACAGCAAAACATCCCAGGTTTGCCTTACATTTTCTTTCTGCCCCAGGTCTGGAATCAACCATTCCTCTAAAGAGTCCTGGTTTCTTTTATTGCAGAATGGTATTTATAAATCAGTGTCTGGGTGCTACTTGTGCTTGTTAAGGTGTCACCATTTCTAGGCTTCTGCAGCAGAAGAACAAATATATATTTTAAAAAGTCATAAGTTCCTATTAATATTCATCGTTCTGATTTCACATTAGCATTTGTACCTCCTTTGGTTTTCTTTTTTTCTTTTTTTTTTTTTCCTCCTTTGGTTTTCTATTTCTTATTTTTCTCTTACATAAAAATCTTATTTTCTAATGACAATACGTTTATCCTGTTACACATTTGTTGATAGCTTTATTCTATATGTGAAACACTTTCAAAATTACAATATAAGTATTATTCCTAACCAAAAAACCCTGATTGAATTTAATATTTTTGTAGTTTTTTTGTTTTGAACCATAATTCAAAAAGACACATGCACCCCAATGCTCATTGCAGCACTATTTACAATAGCCAGGTCATGGAAGCAACCTAAATGCCCATAGACAGACAAATGGATAAGAAGATGTGGTACATATATACAATGGAATATTACTCAGCCATAAAAAGGAACAAAATTTGGTCATTTGTAGAGACGTGGATGGATCTAGAGACTGTCAAGGGGTGAAGTAAGTCAGAAAGAGAAAAACAAATATCATATATTAATGCATATATGTGGAACCTAGAAAAATGGTACAGATGAACCAGTGTGAAGGGCAGAAATAGAGACACAGATGTAGAGAACAAAGGTGTGGATACCAAGGGGGGAAAGTGGCGGGGTTGTGGTGGTGGTGTAATGAATTGGGAGATTGGGATTGACATATAGACACTAATATGTATAAAATGGATAACTAATAAGAACCTGCTGCATAAAAAAATAAATAAAATAAAATTCAAAAAAATAGAATAATTCTATTAAGAATAATTCTATTAACATCACTCTAATATGTTGGAGGGATATGAAATCATTTTTTTCTCTATGATTATCATATCAGTTTAAGGCTCAAATAGTTCGTTTCCATTTGTTTTCAATTTTAGAATTTGAGGGTTTTTCTTTATTTTTTTAATATGTAAAATTTTTACATAGTTTGAAAACCAAAACTATTTTTTAAAAGGTCTACTCACTTCCAATTCTGTTCTCACCACTCCTTTCACCCTTTCCCCATATTCATTCATTTGGGTTATTTTCTGGTTAATGCCTCCTGTTTTCATTTTGCAGAAAAAAAGCAAGTGTGGACATATATTATTATTTTGCCACTTTTTTATACAAAAGATAACATTACATAAATTGCTCTGTACCTAAATTTATTTCATTTAAAGTATATATTCAAAATCCTGAAATGTTAAAAATTCTGAAATGTTAAATTTCAGAATTTAACCTCTAATTATACGATCATATCTCCAAATGGAGATCATTTAATGTCTTTCTCAATTCTTATGACTCTTACTATTTCCTAATATATAAATTTATTAATTAATATTTTCAGAAATGGATACTGAATTCAGTCAAATGCTTGTTCAATATCTATGGGCGTGATTTTTCTTCTTTTCTAGTATGGTAAATTATATAATCAAGATTTTAAAATACTTCTGCATTTTGTTATATTTTCCTGGTTAAATTAACAACAAAAAAGCAAGCAAGAAAAAAATATTAAGTTCCTGTACAGCCTAAAAGGTTATGAAGAATTTTTAAGGCTGATAATATTAAGAGCAAGGTTTTATTTTTTTAATAAATAATTGCTGGAATACAAATAGTTCAGGTAATATAAAAATGCTTAGCTAACTCCTAGCTTGCTTAAGAAGCAAAAGATTACACCTCTTCTTCCTCATGGATAACCACTATTCAAGTTGGTTTCAAAATAAAGTTCTTGGTCCTATAAAATAGAATTTGGAAGATTTAAGTTTTGAGAATATTCATGCATGCATTGAGAATGAGGTTGTTATTAAACCTTTGTTAGATCTCATTTCTGGGTTAAATCATAGGATTTCTGTTTTAATACCAACACATCGCTGCATTTCTGTAATAAAACCCTCTTGGCCTTGATGTACTTTTAAAAGGGCTATTGGATTGTTTGCTAACATTTTGCTTAGGATTTTTGCATCAATATTCAACAATTATCTAGCTTTTTTTGTTAGAACTGTTATCAAGTTTAAATATTAATTCCCCTGTGAATCATCTGAGCCTATGCTTTTTGGAAGGACAGTTATTTGAGAATTTTCTCTTTTTGTTAAAATATGTTATTTAAGCTATCCGTTTCACCAAGACTTTTTTTTTAAATAGACTATTTTTTGAGCAGTTTTAGGTGTACAGCAAAACTGAGTGGGAAATAGAATTCTCAAATACCCCTGCTCCTATGCATATATTCTATGGGTTTCTGACAAATGTATGATGACATGTATCCACATTTTCGTACCATGCAGAAGAGTTTCTGTGGACTTTACCTATTCTTCTCTCCCTTCTGTTTAACCCCTGTCAACCACCAACCATTTTACCACCTCCATAGTTTTTCCTTTCCCAAAATGTCACTATAGTTGGGATCTCACAGTATGTAGCCTTTTCAGATTGGCATCTTTCACATAGTAAATCCTTCCATATCTTTTCATGTCTTGATAGATCATTTATTTTTTTTAATTTATTTTATTTATTTTTGGCTGCATTGGGTCTGTGTTGCTGTGCACAGGCTTTCTCTAGTTGCGGTGAGTGGGGCTACTCTTCGTTGCGGTGCGTGGGCTTCTCATTGAGGTGGCTTCTCTTGTTGCGGAGCACGGGCTCTAGGCGCATGGGCTTCAGTAGTTGTAGTATGCGGGCTCAGTAGTTGTGGCTCGCGGGCTCTAGAGTGCAGGCTCAGTAGTTGTGGTGCACAGGTTTAGTTGCTCCACGGCATGTGGGATCTTCCCGGACCAGGGCTCAAACCCATTTCCCCTGCATTGGCAGGTGGATTCTTAACCACTGCGACACCACAGAAGCCCCAATCATTTATTTCTAATGATGAATATTCCACTGTCTGGATGTATCACAATTTGTTTATCCATTCATTTACTGAAGGACATCTTGGTTGTTTCCAAGTTTTGGAAATTAAGAATAAAGCTGCTATAAACATCCATGCGTGTGTAGGTTTCTATGTGGATATAAGTTTTCAACTCATGGTTAAATACCAAGGGACATCATTGGGCCACATGGTAAGGGAATGTTTAGTTTTGTAAGAAGGAGTCACAGTGTCTTCCAAAGTAACTGTACTATCTTGCATTCCCATCAGCAATGAATGAGAATTTCTGTTGTTCCACTCCTTGTCAGTATTTGGTGATGTCACTGTTCTGGATTTTGGCCATTCTACTAGGTGTGTAGTGGTCATCAATATTTTTAATCTTAATGTGCAAAGTCATCTCTTATAAGGTTGCTTTCATTTTTCCCCCAATGGCTATTTTGTCCTTGTTATTTATTTTGTGTAGTTGTGTTCTCCTTTGTCATTGATTAAGAATCCAAAGGTTTGCTTATTTTGTTGTTTATTTCATGATCCAGATTTGTATTTTTTCATTAGTTCTATTTTTTGTTTTATGCTCAACTCATTAATTTCTACTTTTTTCTATAATAGATCATTCATTCTATTTTTCTTCAGTTTATTTTGGAATTTTTTGCTAATTTTTATGGTGTAAGTTTAATTGTTATTTTCATATTTCATTTTTATTTATATAAATATTAAAGAATATGAATTTTTCCTCTAATCACTAATTGTATCCTATAGGTTGAATCCTATATATTTTATTGTATCTTATAGATTTTAATATATTATATTTTCATTGTATTATTTATTAGATAATGTACATTTTGGTTTGTATTTCCCCTTAGACTCAAGAGTTGTTTAATAGTGAGTTTAAAAAATTCCTCTGTTGAAGTATTTTGTGGCTATTATCTTCATTTCTATTTATTATTTAATTTGTAATTACTATTTTTGTTGTATATTTATTATTTATAATTATTATTTCTATTTATTTATAGTTTTTTTGCACTGTAACTAATGTGTTATTTCTATTTCATTTAACTTGGGGTTCTCTTTGTGAATTAACACACCATCATTTTTTGTGAGTGGTCTATATGCATCTGAAAAATTATTTTGTGCTCTTATTTTTTGGGTGTCCATATGAACTATCTTAGACTAAAGTTGCATCAAAGTTGCCCTATATTAGCTTATTTCTGTTTGCATTTCCTCTTTTATTAAAATTGTTTTATTAAAGTTGTTACTATGTTATTTGATGCATAGGTATTCATACCTAATACACCTTCATTGTGAATCATGCCCTTTAGCATTATGAAGGGTCATTGTGTTCCCTTTTAATCTTTTTGGTCTGAATTCTACCTTGTTAGACACTGAACTCCAAATGCCTGCTTTATTTGTATATGCCTGCTATACATTTACTCATCTTTTATTTTTGGCCTTTCTGAATCACTTTGTTCTAAAGGTATCTTTTTCATTTAGCAACCAACCTGAAAACACTTTTCTTTAAAGATAGGAGTAAAGTCTATTTGTAATTACTACTGTATTGGATTTGTTTGGTTTCAGCTCTGTCATGTTATTTTCTACTTATCATATTTTCTACTATGTGGTCTATTCCTTTTTTTTTTTCTTAATATTGAAATAGTTTTGGCACTTGGAAAGGCTTATGTTTCTGTTCTAGTGGTATTTTTAACATTTAGTTCCCTATTTCTTCATTTAGACTTGTACACTTGGTTTGTCAGCTTTGAAGAATATTCTTTGACTTTCACCTATTATCTGTGTGGCCATAAGTGAGATTTTCTATCTCTTTCTTCTTTTCCCATTTATTTTGTTCTCTTTCATTTTTAACTATATCAAAGCACATAACATTTGCATACTATGGTTTTATCTTTACCCCACATTTGTCTTAGTGTTAAATCTGCAATATTATACTCAACCAGTTTTTTTGCGGATATAATCTCTCGGTGGGCTGAAGTTTGTTTTCTTTTCTTTTTTCTTTTAATAAATTTATTTATTTATTTATTTTGGCTACATTGGGTCTTTGTTGCCGCACACAGGCTTTCTCTAGTTGTGGCGAGCAGGGGCTACTCTTCGTTGCAGTGCGTGGGCTTCTCATTGTGGTGGCTTCTCTTGTGTGGAGCACAGGCTCTAGGTGCACGGCTTCAGTAGTTGTGGCACGTGGGCTCAGTGGTTGTGGCTTGTGGGCTCTAGAGTGCAGGCTCAGTAGTTGTGGTGCACGGGCTTAGTTGCTCCGTGGTATGTGGGATCCTCACAGATCATGGCTCAAACCCATGTCCCCTGCATTGGCAGGTGGATTCTTAACCATCTGTGCCATCACGGAAGTCCCTGAAGCTTGTTTTCTATTAGACTACTCAGAAAGGTCTCATCAGTTCAGTGTTCTCTGAGTTCTTCAAGTTTAATTTTTTTTACAGATTTTATATTTGAAGAACAGCTTGGCTAAATACAAAATTCTTGTTTCTTAAGATTTTTTTATTGTTTTCAATGTGGCGTGGTTGTCAAGAAATTAGATGCTGAAATGACTTTTTTCCTTTGTAAGTAGGACTTTTTTGCCTGAAGACCCAGAGGACATTTTCTTGCTCTTTATTAAAACCTGCTGGTTTTATTCATATAAGTCTTATAGTTGACCATTCTACTAAATTTTCCCAAGTATATGGGAAACGTATAAATTCAGGTCATCTTATATTTTGAGGAGGTCTCCTTGCATTACAGTTCCAAAGATTATTTTAAAGATTATTTTGTTCTGGTTTTCTGCCAATCTTCTCTATCACTTTGTCTTCTTTTTAGTTTATGCCCTTCTGCATTTCAGTTAAATTTTCTTGGCACTTTGACTTCTCTCCTCTCTGATGCTTGTAACTTTTGGACTTGCCTATACTCCCCTGTGTATCTTGTAGTTCAGGTTCCTTACCTGAGGAGATTTTATCTTTTATTTTAATTTCCTTCCTGGGCTCAAATTCCATTTCACATCTGTCTGGCATCTTTCCATTTTTGATTCTGAGATTTTTAATTTCTAGTTTCTGGTGCTCTTTAATCTGCCATTATATTTGTCTCATTAGAATGTTGCATTATAATTTTCCTCTTATATTTCAGCGCCTATTTTTTAAATGAAAGACTTTACAAAAGGCTTTTAAAATAATGTTCAAAGAATTTGTTTCTTATTTCTTAGTTTCTTCTTAGAACTTAACACAAATGTTGAGTTCTTTCTTTGATTCATGTTTATGTGTTTTGAATTTTCCTGGACCCACAATATATAGGCAGGTGATAGTGTGAGGATGAGTGGATGAAGAGGTTTGGATATCTTACCCAGCATCTTAGTACAAAATTGTCTTTTCATGGGTATAGTGGAGCAGTTTCTTTAATAAATGGAGAATTTTTGCCCTGGTTCTGTGAGATATTTTGACACTGCCCTTTTAGATTTTCCTTCTTCACCTTAACTGTCAACCATCTCAGGATTACCTCCCCCTCCTAGGGTGCTTCCTTCTCCTCTTATCAAGGCTAGCACCTCTCAGGCCAAGCAATTTGTAAGAATCTTTTTTTCAACTTCCTATTTACCAGTGCACTAATGCATCAGACCTTAGACATGTTGCCAGTCCTTCCACTCTCATTTGGATTCCTCTTCTGGAGATAAATCTGAGCTGATATTATCTGTATTCTACTACCCCTGGGCCCTAGCTTCACTCTTCTTCCTGCCACGCAATTCCTGCTTGACTCTTTGCTCTGGTGTAGATTCTGGAGATTATTGCATTGATCTTATATTTTTATCCATATTACATGCAAATTTCATCTTGCAGCATTCTCTCACTCTTAATTACACTGTAAGCAGGTCCACAGGTAATTTTGATTCTTTTTTCTTTTTTTTGGTCTGCATGTTTTTGGCCCACATGCTATGGCAACTATAGAAAAATAGAATTTTTATGCTTATTCTAATCCAATAACCTCAGGAACGGTTATTAACAAGAATAGAGCTCTATTGTACATCTTTTTCAATCTTTCCAGTCAAGAAGTCTAATCAACTTAAAAGGTGGTAGCTGAATCCTGGGGAAATTTCCAATGCTCAATATATTTAAAGGAATTTTGGAGGAGATTAAGATGGTGGAGTAGAGGGACATGGAGCTCAGCTCCTTTCACAAATACATCAAAAATACATCTACATGTAGAACAATTCTCACAGAATACCTACTGAAAGTTTGTAGAAGATCTCATACAACCAAAGCTGCAAGAAAGATCCCCATGTAGCCAGGTAGAAGGAAGAGAAAAGGGAGAAAAGGAATTGGGACGGGAGCATGCCTAGTTGGGAATTGTGAAAGAGGAAAGGTTCCCTCACCTTGGGAATCTCCTTTACCAACTAGTCTTCTGGGACAGATAGGGAACTTCAGAGGCTCAAGAGCAAAGTGCCAGAGCTGGCCTGCTGCCCCCACAGGGTAGAGAATGATCAGTGCTGAAACTTGAGCTTCAGAAGACAGATCCGGGGAGAGGACTCTGTTTGGCCAAATGGAGACATCCTAAAGGGCCTGGAGTGTGTCCTGGGTTGCAACTGGGGGCACATGCAGGATGGAGCATGAGTCCACCATAGGAGCCCAACTGTCAACACAGGAAAGGAGAGGCATGGATACGCCATAGCAGTCTCATTGTCAGCTTGCTCACAGTAGGGTGTGGCTCCAGCCACTGCAGGTTCTGTGAACTTTGTGGGCATGCACATGCGGAAGTAGGGCTGAAATCTGAGCAGATTACCTGCAATCCCATGGCAGGTGCCAGGACACGGCTCTGGCAGGTTCTCCCTCTAGTGGATTTTGGGACAAGGACTGCACATGTGCACCTCAGGGACATCTAGCTGATTACTGGAGCTCCCAAGAGGAGGGAGCCCCTCAGGGCAGTGCCAGCAACAGTGATCTTTGTGGGTACATACACCAGGTGGCAGGCAGCATCACAGAATCACACATCTCAGCAGACAGCTCCTGGGGAAGAACACACAGTGGCTCCTTCCCAGCATGAGTGGTATGGTCCTGCCTACCTCACACCCCAGTTTAGAACTAGATCTGGGGGCCTCTACTCCAACAACTTGTGAACAGACCCTGCCCCCAACTGGGCTGTGATAACCACAGAGCAAAGAGGAGACCCCACCCAACAGCCAGTGCAGGCTCTGGTCACCACAACACCAAACACACCCCCTATCAAGGGGACAAGGGCCAGCACACCCTGAATAAAGACATAGAAAGCATTTACACCAAAAGAGCACTTGTACCAAAAATACTGGTCTTGAGCAGACTACACAGGGATGCTCCTACATAAAAATAGCCCTCCAAGATCACAGTAGATAACTGTTTCTCCTAAATTCATAGAGTCAGAGAAATATAAGTAAAATGAAAAAACAGAGGAACTACTCCCAGTTAAAAGAACAAGAGAAATCTCCTGAAACAATAAAACAGACCTCTCCAGTCTACCAAACCCTGAGTTCAAAAAGGAAGTGATAAAGATGCTGAAGGAATTAAGAAAGGCTATTGACAGAAATGAAGATCACTGTAACAAGGAACTAGAAATTATAAAGAGGAGCCAATCAAAATTAGATAACCCAATTGCTGAGATGAAAACTGAGCTAAAGTCAATAAATAGCAAACTAAATAATGCAGAAGAAAAAAATAATTGATATGGAAGATAGAATAATGGAAATCACCCAATCAGAACAGCAGACAGAAAGATAAATGAAAAAAGAAAAAGCAACATACAAGATCTTTGGGATAATATAAAGTATGCCAAACTATGCATAATAGGTATCCCAGAAGGAGAAGAAAGAGAAAAGCAGATCAAAAATGTATTTGAAGAAATTATGGCTGAAAACATCCCAAATCTAAAGAAGTAAATAGATATCCAGATAAAGGAAGCACAGAGGGTCCCAAACAAGATGAACCTAATCAGACATACTCCAAGACGTATCATAATTAAAATAGCAAAAGTTAAAAATAAAGAGAGGATTCTAAAGCAGGAAGAGAAAGACAGAGTCAGTTACAAGGGAACCCCAATAAGACTATCAGTTGAGTTCTCTACAGGAATGTTGCAGGCCAGAAAGGAGTGGCATGATATATTCAAAGTGCTGAAAGGGAAAACCCTGTAACCTAGGAAACTCAATCCAGCACAATTATTCTTTAGAATAGAAGGAAAGATAAAGAACTTCTCAGGCAAGCAAAACTAAAAGAATTCATCAATACTAAACCTATCCTAAAAGAAATGTTGCAGGGTCTTCCCTAAATGAAAAAGAAGTAAGAATCTATAGGAAAGAGACAATCCCATGAGGAAAGGCAAATATATAGTAAGAATTAAAGACCATTTAAATAAGGCAGTAGGCATATTAAAAGACAAAAAACTGTAAAAGCAACTATAACTACAATAAACAGTTAAGGTATATGCATGAAGATGTAAAATATGACATCAAAAACACAAAATGTGGGGAAGGAGAGTAAAAATATAGATCTCTTAGAATGTGTTTGAACATAAATGACAACCAGTTTAAAACAAATAAACATAACTATGGGTCAACATATATGAACCCCCTGGTAATCACAAATCAGAAAGCTACAGTGGATACACAAACACCAAAAAGAAAGGCACACAAGCATATTACTAAAGAAAATCATCAAATCACAAGGGTAGAAACAAAAATAAATAAATAAATGAACAAAGAATAACTATAAAAACAACTGGAAAACAAGGAATAAAATGGCAATAAGCACATACCTACCAATAATTACTTTAAATGTCAATGGACTAAATGCTTTGAACAAAAGACACAGGGTGGCTGACTGGATAAAAAAACAAGACATTTCAATATGCTGCCTACAAGAGACTCGTTTCAGGACTAAACACACACACAGACTAAACATGAAGGAATGGAAAAAGATATTTCATGAAAACAGAAATGACAAAAAATAGGGGACAGCAATACTCATGTCAGACAAAATAGACTTTAAAACAAAGGCCATTAAGAAAGACAAAGAAGGACACCATATCATGACAAAAGGATCAATACAAAAAGAGGATATCACACTCATTAACATATATGCACCCAATATAGGAGTACCTAAATATGTAAAACAAATACTAACAGACATAAAGGGAGAAATAGATGGGAATACAATGATAGTAGGAGACTTTTACACCCACTGACACCAATGGAGAGATCTTCCACACAGAAAATCAATAAGGCAACAGAGATCCTAAACAACACAATAAAACAGACTTAACTGATATCTATAGGACACTACATCTAAAAAAAAAAAAAAAACAGAATATACATTTTTTTCAAGTACACACAAAACATTGTCTAGGATAGACCATTACTAGGACACAAAACAAGCCTCAACAAATTTAAGAGGACAGAAATTATTTCAAGGATCTTTTCTAACCACAATGGCATGACACTACAAATCAACCACAGAAAAAGAAATGAGAAAAAAGCAATTGCATGAAGACTACAAAACATACTACCAAAAAGCCAATGTGCCAAGAATGAAATCAAAGAGAAAATTTTTTAAAATACCTTAGATGAACAACAATGAAAATATAACCATACAAAATCATGGGATGCAACCAAAGTAGTTCTTAGAAGAAAGTTCACAGCGATACAGGCCTTCCTCAAAAAAACAAGTAAAATCTTAAACAACTTAACTTACAACCTAAAAGAATTAGTAAAAGAAGAACAAACAAATTGTAAAGTCAGCAGAAAGAAGGACATAATAAAAATCAGAGAGGAAATAAATCAAATAGAGATAAAAACAATTTAAAAAATAAATAAAACCAAGAGCTGGTGTTTTGAAAGCGTAAACAAAATCAACAAACCTCTGGCCAGGCTCACCAAGAAGAAAAGAGAGGACCCACAATAAACAAAATAAGAAATGAAAGAGGAAAAATAACAACCAATACCACAGAAATACAAAATACAAATAAACAAAATAAGAATAAACAATAAACAAAATAAGAAATGAAAGAGGAAAAATAACAACCAATACCACAGAAATACAAAATATCATAAAAAATATTATGAACAGATACATGTCAACAAAATGGGCAATGTAGAAGAAATAGACAAGTTTCTAGAAATATATAGCTTGCCAAAACTGAATTAATAAGAAACAGGTAATTTGAACAGACCAATCACAAAAGTGAAATAGAATCTATAATAAAACAACTCCCTGCAAACAAAAGTCCAGGACCAGATGGTTTCACAGGAGAATTCTACCAAATATACAAAGAAGAACTTATACCTATCCTTCTCAAACTGTTCCAAAAGATTGATGAGGGAACACTCCCAGAGTCATTATATGAATTCACCATAAACCTAATACCAAAACCAGACAATGACACTAACAAAAAATATAATTACAGACCAATATCTTTGACAAATATAGGTTCAAAAATCCCCACAAAATATTATCAAGCCAAACCCAACAACACTTGGATCCATTATCAAGTCGGATTCATTCCAGGGTCAAAAGGATGGTTCAACATACATAAAATCAATGTGATATACCACATTAGCAAAAAGGTATAAGATAAAAAATAAAATTAAAAAATTTATTTTTTTATTTTATTAAAAAATAAAAAGGTATAAGATAAAAAATCTCACCAAAGTGGGTATAGAGGGAACATATCTCAACATAATAAAAACTACTTATGACAAACCCACAACCAACATAATAATAAATGCTGAAAAGCTGAAAGCCTTCCTGCTAAATTCTGGAACAAGATAAGGATGCCCACTCTCACCTCTTCTATTCAACATAGTATTGGAAGTCCTAGGCACAGCAATCAGACAAGAAAAAGAAATAAAAGCTATCCAAATTGGAAGGGAAGAGGTAACATTGTCATTTTATGCAGATGACATGATTCTCTATATAGAAAACCCTAAAGACTCCATACAAAAACTATATGAGCTGATAAATGAATTCAGCAAGGTAGCAGCTTACAAAAGTAATATGCAGAAATCTGTTGCATTTCTTTACACTAACAATGAAAAGAAAAAGAAAACAATCCCATTTACAGTTGCATCAACAACAACAACAACAAAAACCTAGGAATAAACCTAACCAAGTAGAACAAAAAATTTCACAATTTGTATGGAAACACAAAAGACCCCGAATAGCCAAAGCAATCTTGAGAACGAAAAATGGAGCTGGAGGAATCAGGCTCCCTGACTTCAGACTATATTACAAAGCTACAGTAATCAAGACAGTTTGGTACTGGCACAAAAACAGAAACATAGATCAATGGAACAGGATAGAAAGCCCAGAGATAAACCCACGCACATATGGTCACCTTATCTTTGATAAAGGAGGCAAGCATATACAGTGGAGAAAAGACAGCCTCTTCAATAAGTGGTGCTGGGAAAACTGGACAGGTACATGTAAAAGTATGAAATTAGAACACTCCCTGACACCATACACAAAAATAAACTCAAAATGGATTCAAGACATAAATGTAAGGCCAGACACTATCAAACTCTTAGAGGAAAACATAGGCAGAACACTCTATGACATAAATCACAGCAAGATCTTTTTTGACCCAACTCCTAGAGAAATGGAAATAAAAACACAAATAAACAAATGGGACCTAATGAAACTTAAAAGCTTTTGCACAGCAAAGGAAACCATAAACAAGACCAAAAGACAACCCTCAGAATGGGAGAAAATATTTGCAAATGAAGCAACTGACAAAGGATTAATCTCCAAGATTTACAAGCAGCTCATGCAGCTCAATAACAAAAAAACAAACAACCCAATCCAAAAATGGGCAGAAGACCTAAATAGACATTTCTCCAAAGAAGATATACAGATTGCCAACAGACACATGAAAGAATGCTCAACATCATTAATCATTAGAGAAATGCAAATCAAAACTACAATGAGGTATCATCTCACACCAGTCAGAATGGCCATCATCAAAAAATCTAGAAACAATAAATGCTGGAGAGGGTGTGGAGAAAAGGGAACACTCTTGCACTGTTGGTGGGAATGTAAATTGATACAGCCACTATGGAGAACAGTATGGAGGTTCCTTAAAAAACTACAAATAGAACTACCATACGACCCAGCAATCCCACTACTGGGCATATACCCTGAGAAAACCATAATTCATAAAGAGTCATGTACCAAAATGTTCATTGCAGCTCTATTTACAATAGCCAGGACATGGAAGCAACCTAAGTGTCCATCATTGGATGAATGGATAAAGAAGATGTGGTACATATATACAATGGAATATTACTCAGCCATAAAAAGAAATGAAATGGAGGTATTTGTAGTGAGGTGGATGGAGTTAGAGTCTGTCATACAGAGTGAAGTAAGTCAGAAAGAGAAAAACAAATACAGTATGCTAACACATATATATGGAATCTAAGGAAAAAAAAAAAAAAGGTCATGAAGAACCTAGTGGCAAGATGGGAATAAAGACACAGACCTACTAGAGAATGGACTTGAGGATATGGGGAGGGGGAGGGGTAAGATGTGACAGGGTGAGAGAGTGACATGGACATATATACATTACCAAATGTAAAATAGATAGCTAGTGGGAAGCAGCCGCATAGCACAGGGAGATCAGCTCGATGCTTTGTGACCACCTAGAGGGGTGGGATAGGGAGGGTGGGAGGGAGGGAGACACAAGAGGGAAGAGATATGGGAACTGATTCACTTTGTTATAAAGCAGAAACTAACACACCATTGTAAAGCAATTATACTCCAATAAAGATGTTAAAAAAAAAAAAAAACCTAACCAAGGAGGTGAAAGACTTCTACACTGAGAACTATAAAACATTGATAAAGGAAATCAAAGATAATTCAAGGAAATGGAAAGATATCCCATGCTCTTGGATTGGAAGAATTAATACATTTAAAATGGCCACACTACCCAAAGCAATCTATAGATTTAATGCTATCTCTATCAAATTACCCATGACATTTTTCACAGAACTAGAACAAATAATCCTAAAATTTATGTGGAACCACAAAAGCCCCAGAACTGCCAAAGCAACCCTGAGGAAAAATAACAAAGCTGGAGGCATAAATCTCCAGGACTTCAGATAACACTACAAAGCTACAGTGATCAAAAGAGCATGGTATTGCCACAAAAACAGATATATGGATCAATGGAACAGTATACAGAGCCCAAAAATAAACCCACACACCTACGGTAAATTTATCTTTGACAAAGGAGGCAAGAATATACAGTGGAGAAAAGACAGTCTCTTAAACAAGTGGTATTGGGAAAGCTGGACAGCCACATGTAAATCAATGAAATTAGAACACTGTCTCACACCGTATACAAAAATAAACTCAAAATGGCTTAAAGACTTAAACATGATACCATAAAACTCCTAGAAGAGAATATAGGCAAAACATTCCCTGACATAAATGGCACCAATCTCCCAAGATAATAGAAATAAAAACAAAAATAAACTAATGGGATCTAATAAAACTTATAAGCTTTTGTTCAGCAAAGGAAACCATAAACAAAATGAAAAAACAACCTACAGACTGGGAGAAAATATTTGCAAATGATGTGCCCAACAAGGGCTTAATTTCCTAAATATGCAAACAGCTCATACAACTCAATAACAAAAAAGCAAACAAGCCAATCAAAAAATGGACTGAAGACCTAAATAGACATTTCTCCAAAGAAAATATACAGATGGCCAATAGGCACATGAAAAGATGCTCAACACTGCTAATCATTAGAGAAATGGCAAGTCAAAACTACAATGAGGTATCACCTCATACTGGTCAGAATGGTCATCATGAAAAAGTCTACAAATAATAAATGCTAGAGAGGGTGTGGAGGAAAGGGAACTCTCCTACACTGTTGGTGGGAATGTAAATTGGTGCAGCCCCTATGGAGAACAGTATGGAGATTCCTTAAAAAACTAAAAATAGAGCTACCATACGATCCAGCAATCCCACTCCTGGGCATATATCCAGAAAAGACAAAAGCTCTAATTTGAAATGAAACATGCACCCAAAATGTTTATAGTGGCACTATTTACAATAGCCAGGATATGGAAGCCACCTAAGTGGCTTTATTCTTTTTCATATTCTTTTCCATTATGGTTTATTACAGGATATTGAGTATAGTTCCCTGTGCTATACAGTAGGACCTTGTTGTTTGTCCATTCTGTATATAGTAGTTTGTATCTGTAATCCCCAAATCCTAATTTATTAAGCATATTAAGCATAAAATGGAGTTGTGCTTAATTTTAAATGAATAATTACTTATGGAATCAAGCTTAATGTGCACCTCCCTTGTGTGTGTCACTGTTCTAGGATTTATAGGGGATAAAAAGATATAGTCTCTTTCCTCATGAATATTACAACCAATTGAGAAATAAGAGACATACACCTGCAACAGTTATATGTAAAACAAAGATGATTATATAACATTGTGTTCCACGTGTAACTTACTCAAGGGTTAAATATGTTACAGATTAAAAAAAGGATAATTGAAAGTCAGGAATATTAAAGTTCAGAAGCAATTAGGAATAACAAGACAGTCACAGGAGCAAAATATTGGGAGAGATTATGATTTACAGCAATTAAGCAGCTGACCTTGGTGTTAATCTAGGGCGGGTTTTAGCGTACCTGGTTCTTGAGATGATGAATCAAGTGATGATCTAGTGGGGAAAATTGAAGGCTTATTAGGGTGAGCTGCCTGAGTGGATAAAATTGGTAAAATGAAAGAGTTTCTTTAATAAACAGGGACTTTTTGCTAGAATTTATTGAGATATTTTGAAACTACCTTTTTTCAATTTTCCTTCTTTACCTTAACTACCAACCATCTCAGAGTTACCTTCTTCTTCTAAGGTGATGTAAGGGATGACAAGTAAGAGAACTGTGATTGACAAGAGCAAGAGCTTCTTTTCAAGACACTTCCAACAGGGTAGTTTCTAGTGAAGACTAAGATAGAACCACACTGCTGTGTGGTGGATACACAATAGCAACAAATGGAACATAAATTTCTAATATTACCACTGTAAAAGACAGTGAGAAGAGAGAAATAAATAGGACAGAAAAGAAAAATATGGGTCAAGTACCAAAGTATAAAGGAAGGTAGTGAAGGATGCAAGGATTTCTACACAGTTGTAATAGATGATGTCTGATATAAATTAACACTGAGTGTTTACTACTGCCTTAAATGAACACAAAAAAATCCCTGAGGCAAAATAAGCTACACAGAGATTTAAAAAAACATTTTTTTTAATAATTTACCCAAGGTTACAAAGCCAAGAAGGAGAAAAACTAGGATCTGAGCCCAGACTATGTATTTCAGCATTTGATTTTCTAATCTTAAACCCCGTATCCTATTTTGTGTCAGAACTGATGAGCAGAAACAACCAGAGGTCTCCAGGTGATTTTTATCCCAAGCTATAGAGGTCAGTTCTTGGAGAATCCCCACATGCAGATAATTATTAATATGTGGCATATGTTGTACCTATTTTTAGCTTAGCAAGCAGCAGAACTTGTTTGGAAATAGTCTGGAAAGAACTATTAAGTGGCATTTCTGAACAGTTTCTACCGTGGTTAGTTGCTGCAGCTGCAGCTTTCTTATTTGTATTCTTTCCTGTTTCAGGAATTGTTTTTCCTCTCTTTACCTGTGATAAAGCACATTCTCTCTGAAGAAATCAAACCAAAGATTTTTAGAAACTGTAATTTAATAATTAGGGTTAATACTCAAAATACCCACGAAATGGCTTAAAATCTTGGCATTTATACTTTCTATGGGGCTATGATACCACATTGAGAAAACAGGAACATATTGAGGTCTGTCTCTTAAGAGAAATACTACAATAGAATAAATAATGTCTCTATGCATAAGCCACAGGAGAAGAAGTTTATTTCAATAGCAGATAACAAAATTTTAAACCCATTTACTTTTGTTTTCTATCACACAAAGAATAGATACTAAATAATTTAAGGAACATACTTGTCAAAATAACAAATAGAACCTGGATAGATTGTAAAGAATTTATGACTTGTTTATCAGTTTTCAAGTTATTCTCACTAGGCAACTTTGTAGCAGACTGTTATAGAAAAAAGTTAGTGAAATGTAAGCCTGTCCTCAATGACCAAAAAAATCACATGGAGACCTTACTAAAAAAAATCAGTGTGCACCCATCCTACATTTCCTCCCCTCCCATTATGATTTAATTGGTATGGGCATCATTTTATTTTTATTGTAGCTACAGGTGGTTCTGCTGGGCAGCTAATGTTGAGAACCACTGTGTTAGTTTTCTAAGGCTTCCATAACAAAGTACCACAGACTAGGTGTCTTAAAGATGTTTGTTCTCAAAGTACTTACTGTTAGAAGTCTGAGATCAAGGTGACAGCAGGTTGGTTTCTTCTGAAGCTTCTCTCCTTGGCTGGTAGGTTATCATCTTCTCCTTTTGCCTTCACCTGGCCTTCCCTCTGTGGGTCTGTGTCCTTATCTATACTTATAAGGAGACCAGTCATGCTGGATAGGGGCCCACCCTAATGACCTCCCTTTACCTTTTTAAAGCGTCTACCTCAAAATACAGTTACATTCTGAGGTACTGGGGGCTAGGACACTAACATATGAATTTGGCAAGGACACAATCCAGACCATAACAACACTCATCTAGAAAGTGATTAGTTAAGAATGGATAACATACAACTAAAACTTTTAAAACTATGCATTCTTTCTAGTATTTAATTTTGAATATAAAGCTGTTATTTAGGGGCTTCCCTGGTAGCGCAGGGGTTAAGAATCTGCCTGCCAACGCAGCCCTGGTCCGGGAAGATCCCACATGCTGCGGAGCAACTAAGCCCGTGAGCCACAGCTACTGAGCCTGCACTCTAGAGCCTGCAAACCACAACTACTGAGCCCACGTGACACAACAACTGAAGCCCGCGCACCTAGAGCCCGTGCTCTGCAACAAGAGAAGCCACTGCAATGAGAAGGCTGCGCACCACAACGAAGAGTAGCCCCCGCTCGCCGCAACTAGAAAAAGCCCGCACTCAGCAACAAAGACCCAATGCAGCCAAAAATAAATAAACAAAATAAATTTTTTTAAAAAGCTGTTATCTAAATTTTGAAAAATTACTGTGGAATGCCTGTGCCATGATATTTCTAAATCCTTTATGATAAGCTGAACCAGAGGAGTTTATACTGAACAAGAATGTAGTTTAGAAATTCACTGTACTGGAATACTTTTTTAACATTTTACTGATGATGTTTTATCTCTAAAGCAACCATTTCCACAACTCCACAACTTCAAAGCAGAACCTTCAGATAAAGTATTGTAAAGGTGGTAATTTGAATAGCAAAAAACTCATCAAGGTGCCTTTCATCCACAGAAACCAACCGATTCGTAGGTGAAGACGAGAGTCAACCAGAGTCGTGAAACCCTGAGGTCCCAACTTAGTACAGGTTATCAGTCATATGGCAACCCCGGAAAGTGCCCCAGGGCATTTATGGACATTGGCTTCACATGTGAATCAACTGGGACTATTTTTAAAATTCCATTTCCTGGACAATTAAAAAGAAATAGGTATGAGATTCAGTTGTAAGTATTTTTGAGGTGATTGCATGTGTAGCCAAGTTTGAGAATACTAACTTAGAGTCCTAACAGAGAGCACCTGAATATAGACCTAATTAAGTTATATATCGTTTTCAACCCTGTTAATTGCCCTGTTGATCAGAAAGTTGTTCTGAGATACTCTACCACAACCACCTCTCCTAAAAATAAACAATTATAGCCAAGGGAATGGAAATTCAAAAAAAGAGGCCACACCTAAATTTACCATTTCAAGTATAAATTTATAGGCAAAATATTGCATAAAAATAACAAACGCTGTGCATTGTTAACAAATTCTAAGTGAAAAGCAACCCCTTCCTATCAATAATCCAAATCCCCAGAGGAAACAGTGTGTTTTTTTCAATTTTACTTGAGTTTATTTCCAACCTAATTTCCAGTTCTCTAGCTTATTTTCAAAACACCCAACAACATTCTCAGTGACAGCTTTGAGACAATGCCAGAAATCCTGAGTATGTCCATTAAAAAATAATGACCATATAGCTAGAGGTTTTATCATGCTGTTTAGAAAATGAACAATAGAACATTAAGAATTAAAACAAAATAAGCAACCGCTATTATTTCTATATGTATTCTTTCCATCTTAAGTATTTTTTAACTTTTTTTTTTACTAACCATACATTTTAAAAAATCAAACTTCCAAAATAAAAGTTCCCATTTTTAAGTGTAGCGTTCAATAAGTTTTGACAAATATAAGCACCACTGCAATCAAGGTACAGCTTCATCACCACAAAAAGGTCCCTTGGTGCCCTTTGCCAGTCAATCCATCAATCTCTGTCCTCCCAAACACTGATGAGATTTCTGACTGTATAAATTAGTTTTGCATTTCCTAGAATTTCATTTAAATTGAATCATTATAGTAGGATGTATTTTTTATTCCTGACTTCTTTCATCCAGCAGTTTTTTTTAATGTATTCATTCATGTGGTGTCTATCAGTAGTTTGTTCTTTTAACTACTGCATAATATTTCATTATATAACCATACTAAAATTTATTTTATTTACCTATTAATCTGATGATGAACATTTAAGTTGTTTCTGGTTTGGGGCAATTAAAAATAAACCTGTGGTGAACATCCCTGTGTAATTCTTTGTTGGACATATACTTTCATTTCTCTTGGGTAAATACCTAAGAGTGGAATGGATGGGTAGTTTATTATTGTGCTAGGGCTGCTATTATAAAGTACTACAAACTGGGTGGCTTAAACAACAAAATGTATTGTCTCACAGTTCTAGAAGTTGGAGATCAATGATGTGTCAACAGGATTGGTTCCTTCGGAGAGTTATGAGTGAGAATGTGTTCCATGTTTCTGTCCTAGCTTCTGGTGGATTGCTGGCAATCTTTGGCTTGTAGAGGCATCACCCTGATAACTGCCTTCATCTTCACACGGACTTCTCCCTATGTGTGTTTCTGTGTCCAAAATCCCCCTTCTTATAAGGACAACCGTCATATTGGATTAGGGCCCACCCTACTCCAGTATGATCTCATTCTCACTTAACAAAATGACTTTGAGGCTACTTGCTGAAAGGCAAAGAGCTCAGGCTAGAAATCAAAAAGCAGTCATTCACAGTGCTTCTGCCAAAAATACACAACCTGAGTATAATCATGTGGAGACATCAGACAAACCCAAATTGAGAGACATTTTATGAAATCAATGCTCTGTACTTTTCAAATATCAATGTCACAAAAGACAAAGAAGGACTGAGGAATTGCTCCATATTAAAGGAAACTCAAAAGACGTGACAAGTAAATGTGATATGTGACCCTGTTGTGATAAAGGACACTTGTGGGACATTTGATGACATTTTAATGAAGTTATTACATTAAATAATGGTATTATATCAACTATAATTTTGATAATTATATTATGGTTATATAAGAGAATATCCTTGATTTTAGGAAATGCACACTGAAGTGTTTTGGGAAAGTGGGAATAACATATGTGACTTATTGTAAAATAGTACAAAAATTTAATTATACACCTTCCCCCCAATATACACACAGAGGAAAGAATAAAGCAAATATGATAAAATGTATATTTGGATTTGATCACCAAGAGAATGAATGTAAATAGCAAAGACAATAATGCCAAGGACAAACCCTTCAGTACTCCAAAGTTTAGAGATCAGGGAAAATGGGGAAAAATGGAAAGAAAAAAACAACTCAGTTGGAGTAGCTTGAGAGGTAAGATCAAAACTGGGTGAATAACTTTGGATTCTTAGCAGCTTATTAGAGTTTCTAGACACAGAACCAATAGGAAATACCTATATCTATTTCTATATCCATATTTATGTCCATATCTATATCTGTATCTATATCTATCTCTATCTATGAACTTGCTCCCGCAATTGTGGAGGCCGGGAAATCCAAAATCTGCAGGGTAGGACAGCAGGCTGGAGACCCAGGGAATAGCCGCTTGAGTCCAAAGGCAGTCTAGAGGCAGAATTCCCTCTTCTTAGGGGAACTTTAGTCTTTTTTTTCTCTAAGACCTTTATTTGGATGAGGCCCACTCACATTATGGAGGGTAATCTGCTTTACTCCAAGTCTATTGGTTTAAATGTTAATCTCATCTAAAATTATATCTTTACACCGACATCCAAACTGGTGTTTGACCAAATATCTAGGGACCATAGCCTAGCCAAACTGACACATAAAACTAACCATCACAGAAGCTAACTAAAAAGAGGGTATCAAAAATGAGAGAAGGCTGCAATGGATAAAATAAATGAGAATTTGACTACAAACTGACCACTGGAATTAGCAAAACAATGCCACTAATGATCACAGGTGGTTTGGATGGTGGTACCCGATTGGAGTGAATTCAAGTGGGAATGTGAGGAGAGATACTGGATGCAGTAAGACTAAACAATTCTTTGAGGAATTTTTTACTTTAAAGATGGGGAGATGTATAGCATGGTAGCTTGATTGTGTGACAGAGTCAAGAGAAGATTTTAATATGGGATAGATAACAATATGTTTGCTGATGAGAATGATCCAGCAGAGAGGATGAACAAGAGAAAAAGGAGAAATGCAGCATTTTGAATAGTTGGAATGGAAGAGATCCAGCATAGACGTGGAGGGGTTGAATTTAAACAGGAGTGTGGACGGTTCACCAAACAGGTGGAAAGCTGAGGGTATGGGTTGAGAGGTAAGTTGGGGTGAGGGTGTAGTAGCAGGAGATGATGAAAGTTCTCTTCTGATTACTTCTATTTCTCATGAAACAGGACAGGGCCAGGCTCATGGGTATGCAACCCACACGACTGCATAGGACCCGATGCACAGAAGGGTCCCACAACTTCTAAATCTCTGTTGTTGATGTTATAAAATTCTTAAAAGATTTATCTTTGAACTTTCGTAAAGTCCAATGAGGCAAAGGAACATGAGGGTGAGCAGAGGAGATACACACGATATGTGCATCTTCTCTTTCTTGCTACCCCCTTCACATATAGCATTCATGACGCCCTGTGAACACAGAACTCCAGTGGACTCACTATGCATGGGAATTCAGCAAGACTCAAAGCAAGTACAAGGTAGGCCAGCCTGCAACAGGGAAAGCCTGGGACACTGACAGCCCAAGAAGCCACACTTTCAGTTTGTATAAGAACTTGCTTCCAACTCAGAAAAAAAGGCAATAGTGATCCAAGAAACACAAAAAAAATTAAGGAACCTGTTATATCTTTTCTTATTCAAGTTACTTCCCTGTAGTAGCTGACTACTTACACTGAAAGTGATGACATGAAAGGGAAACACAGGGCAACCCATACTTCTTTTTCTTTCAGTTTTTCCTCACTCGGCAGTAAGCTGAGGTGGAGAGTTTAGACAGAATGTGCATGAATAAAGAAGGGAAAAGAAAATATTTGGTTAGTTTTGTGCAACATTTCCTCTATTCTGATAAAAATAAAATACATATGCATATATAAACCACAAAATGTAAATTTTGTAATTTTGATGATTCTACATACAAGTTAAATATTCTTATTTTTGCACTTAAAACTGGCACTGCAAAATATAAAGATGAATGGTAAAATTCATGATAATAAATTAAACTTTTTAAATTTTTCTTTACTTGGGACAAGATTAACTACAAAGTAAAAAATGCCACGACATTGTGAGAGACCATGAAAGGAAAAATGTTTATATTTTAGTACTTTTAATGTCACTTTTTTTCCTGCTTTTTAAATAAGAGGCGCTGCATTTTTATTTTGTATTTCATCTTGCAAATTATGTGGCTGGCTCTGAAATAGCAGGCACATGATCAGCTGAGAATGATGATGAGAGAGGAGATTTTGGAAGTTTGAGAAAAGAAAAGCTATGAAACAGTGCCATTGTAGAGTGGAGGTGTGAATAGTAATAGCAAAATGAAGTATGCTTACTGAGCAGCATTAAGAAACCACTTGAGGTTAATGATCATAATTATGAAGAGTGTCCAGTCAGCATGACGGTATTTTTTCTCCAGACATATTCCTCTGCATGGAGGGCAAGGAGGTTGAGTGTATATGAAAGGAAGCAGAACCACCGTAATAATTGACTAGGAAATTTAATCTAAATAAGGAGGGAAGTGAGAATTTAAGGAGCTAACAGACACTGAGAAGTCATAAAATCAGATATTTTCTTATTTTTGGAGGATTTTTAGAGTTGGAGCACTAGAGGGGATGAGCCAGAAAGAGAGGAAGTGGGAGGTGTGATGTTGAGATTTTGGACAGGAGGTAGTCATTGGTCATGAGCACCAGGATATAATGAGAACGTGTGGTTATGGTAGAGTGGAAGAGGTCAACTTACTGAGAGATCTGAATGTTGGAAGGATCTTCACGGATAGCGAAATCTCAAAGAGTTCTGATAGCAGTGTTGGAGAGAACTACAGTGAACCCAGCCCCGACATCAAAGAAGGAGGACTAGTGACCCTAGGGAATGATAGCTGAATCCAATAGAGAGAGGTGGTGATAGATTAATGCCAAAAGACTCAGAGATTTAGGGAATCTAAATCTCCCTTCAGCAGGGGAGGAGTGGGAGTTGAGGTCAGAGAAGGTAATTTTCAGTATGTAAAAAATCAAAGTTCCAAGGGATGAGCATTAATGTAGGAGACTAGGGTTTCTATAGTAATGACACCAAAAGGAATAAAGAGCACAATGTAATCATTCCTGATGGTCTCAATAAGGAATACTGGTGACAAAGTTGTGAGT
The DNA here is from genome assembly GCF_028564815.1 of Eubalaena glacialis. NCBI lineage: Eukaryota > Metazoa > Chordata > Mammalia > Artiodactyla > Balaenidae > Eubalaena > Eubalaena glacialis. The sequence goes on along the minus strand of NC_083727.1, from coordinate 62,934,227 downwards.
GTTGGGGGTTGCAGAGTTCTGGGGTGCCCCTTGAACCTTGCTCATGGAGAATTCAAGTCCCACAGAGATGTCTAATTATTAGTGACTGGACAATCCTGACCTCTCTAATGACAATCAATGGAGCATGTATGAATTTATGAAGATCTGCTCATTGAGGGAAATGACAAGTAGTTTTGAAAACAAGCATAAATTAAGTGTGTGGGAGTAAAAGAAGGTGAAATTTTAAAGGTGGACCATTTCAAAGGAATTAGAGTTTCAGCCTACATATAAAGAGGAGTCTTTGATGGATCTAGCCTGGGGTAGTAGAAAGAGGTTGTATTAAGAAAGGATTGATATTCAGTTCTGCAATTAACTGGCTTTGGCAAGACACTTGTATATTTCCTACAACTTAAAAAAGGAAAAGTAATGCACATAAATAATATTTATTTTACATTAATTTAGCTTGGAAGAGACATTATCAGATCTATTCTATAATAGTAACTCTTGAAGAAGGTGACTACTGTAGATCAGGCCAGAAGGGAAGAGAGCCAGGTCTCAAAGCAAAAGGAGAAAGGCTGATGAGGCAAAAGATGTGTAAGTGGTAAAGTCCCATTAAATTAACCTAATTGTGGCCAATTGGATCTGTAGTTTAGAAAACAGTAGGAGACAAAGGTAAATTCAAAGACTCCTGGGGCTACGGTTTAGTAGAATCAAAGAGGAGATAGATGCAAAGATAAAGATTATGATGTATATTTTGGACATTTTAGATTGGAAGAACTATATACCCAGGTAATGGGATCCACTGGGGAAATAGATATATTCAAAAGGGCACTGGTTCACAATGAAGATAGAAATTTGAAAGTCATAGAATTTCAGGCACTTGGAGAGATGAAAATGTTCAGAGTGTAATAAGAAGGTGGGTTTACATTAAGTGAAATTAATGTAAAAGTTCTGTAGAAGTGAATGCTGATGAGCAAGGAGGCTAAGGTGTTAGACCAATCAACAGCCTTATGCAGGGAGGGTGAGGGTGGCTGGGAGGAAACCTGGCAATCAGCTGCAAAGCCAAAAAGGATTAGGTTACAGAGGCCAAAATTTTGCTTGTTATTGTCTTCATCACTTCTTATACATGGGCCTTATGCCACAAGAGAGAGAGGGGAGGGGGAGAGAGAGAGAGCCCCTAAGAATGTTTAGAGATCTCATTAATTTTCAGACATTTCAGAAGAGACTGAGCTGTCAAGTCTAAGATATGTTCAAGATCTTAGCCCAACGCCTTCCTATCTCTCCAACAAATGCTTGAATATGTTTTAGCATGTGCTGCTCTGCCTTTCATGAGACAGTTATCACTTTGTAAGCTCAAAGGCAAGTCTGTCTCCACACCTGTAGCAGCCCAAATGACTTCAAAGTCTTGTTGCAAAGGGGAGAAAGAGACTGATGACCCAAAAAACTGCAAAAAGAGAAGAGCCTTGGATTTCTTGAGCAGATTGCCTGTACCTCCACCTGTTAGTCCCATTTGTACGTTTGTTTCTCCAGCTGCACAGAAGGCATTTCAGCCACCACGGAGTTGTGGCACCAAATATGAAACACCTATGAAGAAAAAAGAATTGAATTCTCCTCAGATGACTCCACTTAAAAAATTTAATGACATCTCTCTTTTGGAAGGTGATTCAATAGCTGATGAAGAACTTGCCCTGATAAATACCCAAGCCCTTTTGTCTGGTTCAGCAGGAGAAAATCAACTTACATCTATCAGTGAGTCCACTAGTCCAAAAGATCATCTCGGACTGAAAAGGCCTTACACTGCATCTGTGATCAAAGAACAAGGGAATTTCCCAGCCAGGACTGAAGAACAGAAGACTAATATGCAGGACACAAGTACAATAAAAAATATATCCAAGAGACTGCAAAGGCGACAAAAACCAAAATGATGACAAATTAGGTATTGACTCAACCTCTCCAGTTTGTAAAACATATACAATTTCAAACGCTACATCAGAATTTGCATAAAGAGAAAAGAAAGGAAAAAGTTCAAAATTTATCTACGTGCTTGTATATCACAGCAATGCTCTTTGCCTGCTTCTATATTGGTATACTCCTTTTTCAATTATATATCTTAAAACTGTGACTGTATATTTATTAACTAATCAAGAAAAAAAATCTCCTTTAAATCTTTATGACTAGATTTGGTCACTATAAGTACTATTTTACAAACGAAGTAAACATACCTGTTTCTTTTAGATTGTGTCCTTATAATTAAAAGAAACTAGGTTTCTAACTGCAGTTATTTTGACTCATATAATTCCTCTTAGTTTAGTTCCTATTTTAGGTTTGTTTTTAAGAGGTAACCCACTATGAACCAGTTTTCCTTAATGCACATGTTGGTTCTAATATAGTTTTATCCTGATCAAAAAAGTCAGGATGAGTAAGATATTACAGTGGTGTTTTCTTTTGACCAATTCTTCATCCTTAAGTCAGCGTGACTACAAGAAAAATAGAAACCTCAATGTACTTCCCTTTTATGATTCCAATGTGATCTGTAAAATTAAATTATTTATTAAAAGTTCAAATACTTTAAATCAGAAGCAGATTTTAAATCAGAAGCAGATTTCATAGTGTTAATTTGTTTTTGTTTTTGTTTTTTAACAAAATGATCGTCTGAACTGCAGACGATGTAGAGAAAAAATCTCAGTTTTTGATATTGGAATTAAATCCTGGCTCTGCTATGCAACCTTGGATAAGGTTTGTTATTCCATTTATAAGATGGGATAAATAGTTTATAGGTTTGCTAGGATGCTGTGTCATTATATATGTAAAAGAGCTACACAGCTGTGTGGATGCACCCACACACAGACACATATATATTCATGACCCACCCCCAAACTACACATGCTATCGTACAGACAACCTTGAGAATGTTCTTACACTAAATAATACTTGTCAAGCTACTGGTCTCAATTTTACCCCTTGGAGGGATGAGGACAAATCTTGTCCTTCTTGTCTAAGTGGGAGGAAGATAAAGAAAACTGCAGGAAGAAGGAACCAAAGATGGTCTTGATATCAAAGGTGTTGAAGCAAGGAGGATTTGGGGCATTTAATATGTGTGAAAGTATGGTAACTGGATCTTAGACTAAGTCAAGTGCATTTGAAAGCTTTCCCAACTGTGAAAGTTTCTCTAAGTAGTTCTCTCAACAGGTTTGCCTCAGGAAATTAACACACCCCAGGACCAACTGAAGTTCCCATCAATTAAGCTAATTGACACAGCAGGCTTAACTTATTTTCCAATGGTGAATATAAAGTATTTGTTCAACAAACAAAGGCCTCTCAAATCTTTTGAAAGCCTACCCTAGTCAACTGGTTGAAGGCTCAAAATTAAAAAATATATATATGGATAAGCTTTAATAACACCAAACTTACCCTCCAATTAGGCAGGCATTGTGATGAGGTGGAGGGATTTATTATAGTCAACTAAACTTATGATTTTATGTTTAAAATTTTTAAACATCAAGATTTCCATACCTTCTTTAAGGAAATCAATGTTCTATTGAAGTTCTTTACAGTCTTTTAAAAATGTGCTTTAATATTTTTATTACAACCAAAAAGTAATATGAAATAATCATTTTATTTTAAGCTTTATGTTCAATTTGGAAAGTAATTATTAAGTTTTCAAATGGTATTCTCTTAATTCCATTACATGTTTTTTCCCTCCTAAACCTAAGGTTCTGCTGACATTGAATTTTAAAAAATAAATAAAATAAAATAGGACAGAGAATATGAAAGTTCTTTGTAAAATTTAAATTATTTTTGAGGTAGATATTATTACTATAATCTTAGAAACCAATGTGATGACCTTTCCTTTGATCTCCTGTTGAAGTTTATGTACTCATTTAACTTACAATACAGACTTTTTTCTCATTTCTCCATTTTGCTAGTATATTGTCTGCTTGACCTTGGAAAACTCATTTAACCTCTCTGTGTCTCAGTTTTCTTATTAGTAAAATGGGCCAATTTGAGAGGGTCATTGTGAGAATTAATAATGAGAATATGCAGTAAAAGTTTTAGTGTGCTTGCTAGTATAAATGAGCACTCAATAAGTATGAGCTATTGTAAGCAGAAAAATGGAAAAGGAAAAGGAAAGGAGAGGCATTCTAGGTGGAAGGGATGTTATATGTCAAAGACACAGAAGCAGAGCTTAGCTGTGCCTGGTGAGTGGCAGCGAGGTGTCAGGCTAGAATCCTGATGTTGCAGGGAATGATGACAGGTGATGGTTCATGGGGATTTTGTAAAGCCAAACTGAAAGTCTGGGTTTTAAGTTTTGTTTAGTGCATAGTAGAGAGATTTTGTTTGTTTTTCTTGTTTTGATTTTAATAACAGTAAATGAAATGATCAAGCAAATATTTCAGGAAGATTAACTGGAGCAATAGAATAGATATCATCAAAAACAAGAGAACAGACCCAAAATGGAGTCACTGATGCTAAGCCCCATGTCATCAAACCAAGACCTAACTTAATTACAATTTCAGCTCTCCCAGAAAAGGAATCTTAGGCCAGTCAATCAGGAATTGCCTGATCAGGACTAGTTAGGTCATCTACCTGATAAACCTCTACCATCCTCTAAAGGAAGTAATCTTGCAATAATCAATTTGCCTTTGCCTGGCATAACTTTTTTATTCCTGCTCCATTCTGCCTTTCAGTCTTTCATTTTGTTCAGCTCCTAGGAGCTCCTTTCTATATGTTAGATGGGATGCTGCCCAATTTATGAATTGTTGTATAAGGTCAATAAGATCTTTAAAATTTACTCAGTTGAATTTTGTTTTTTAACAATGTGAAATTTGAAGAGTAGAGATCAGTCTGGAAATTATTGTAAGAGTCTGGAAATAGGTTAATAGTATTTACTGGGTCACAAGGCAATACAAGAAGACTTAGAGATAAGTTAGTATGTTCTTTATCCAACTCTGAATTTAATGTACAAAGAAATCAAAGTATAAAATCAACAAATGATTTACTTAGGTCACACAGCTAATTCTATTAGATCTAGGCCTAGAACACAATTTTCATGTTCCCAGGTCCATGCTGTTTCTATAACACCAAGCCATCTCAATTCAGCAGGCACATATTGCAGATATACTATGTGCAAGGCATTCAAATGGGTGCCTCAAGTAATCAGAAGGGAAGACCTGAGTTGTAAAAAATATGATGGCTTATTCCATTATGCTTTTTATTTTCGAGTATTTGAAGGTGTCACAAGAAATTATTTCACAAATTTGGAAAGACTTAAATACTGCTAGTGACTCCATTTCTAGCAACTTGAAAATGTCCATTTGGATTACCTGTCAACCAAAAAATTTTTCAAAAAAGTATACTCGATTCTGAATTACATAGGATTATTAGCTAGTGCAAAGGGCCTCTTACTGGCTTGTAGGGGGAAAAAAATGAGGGCTCTCCACCTGGCCTTCTCTGACACCACACCAGCAGGGTGATAGTGGAGCAAGCGGTATCTTATACTCTGGTGAGAACGGACAGGAAGGTTCCAGACTCAGCCTTTTCAGTAAGGATAGGAGTGGCGCCATGGTGTTTTCTCTGATGTTTTGCTGGGCTAGAGCGGTTATTGGCTAAAATTTATCTGTCTTGCTAGGCTTCCCTTTTCCTGGACCTTTGGCTAGAAAGAATGAGCTTTTCTTGGGGTTATTTTTGTCTGTGTGTTGGTGTTTCGGGATTGCTGGTTCTCCAGAACCAAATCTGGCATATATCAAGCACAGAGAAAATCCAGAGAACTCATCACTATGTCATTATTCAATTACAAGATCCCTAGACTGTCTGCTGTCTTCTCTCCATCTTTTCTAGAGTCTGCCTAAATTTGCATTATATATTATGTCAAAGGATTTTAACTGTACTTAGTGGGAGGAATAGGAAAGAATATATCTATTCTAAATTTCCAAAAGTGGAAATCCCTTTATGAGCTTTCTAAACTGATTTTTATATTGTGATGTAGGATAATTTCCCCTCAAAATATTTTTTTACTTGTCTTACTTTTATTGCAAAAGATCTGATTTTATAGTTGTTCTCATAAAAGTACCACATTTTACTGTATATTTCAACCATATCATTTCAGATGCTAGAAAACCATTATTAGGTGATTAGAATATTTCATAATCTATGTCTATTACAGAGTCCAATTGAGATTAATTAAATAGTAAATTCAGATTTTTCTGATTCCAGGACTGCCTTATTATAAAAGATAATAAATTTATCTTCAGAAGACATCAAATTGATAGTTTTAAGGAGAATATAAACTAAAAGCTGTAAATAATGGAACTAGAAAATTTGTTTTGTCTTTATTTTCAAGTGTTTAAAAAAAAGAACAGTCATTTGGGTTATTGAGGAGTAGATTATATTCAAGGACCTACTAAAAATATGTTTATATTGTATATATAGCAATTTAACCTGGCTAATTTTTCATGAATCCCCCCTGATAATTAGTTTTATGCCATCTTGCTGGAGGTATACTATTTTTTTCAGCACTCCTGGGAGTATCTGGAATATGCTTCAAGCACTCTTATGATAATACAGCATTAAGAAATTTATCAACATACAGATTACATATTCTTATTAAAAATTAAATGTGTGGAGTGCATATAAGCATTGAGGATTCCTGGGTAACATTAGTCTGCAAAGTCAGCTCACATCATCTTCAATCACTGACATTTATTCCTTTAGGAAAAGGAGAGACTTGGTGGGCACTTGATTTTTGTCAACTCTCAGCTCTACCCAAAGTATATATGTGTGCAGAGTCTCAGAGACAGGTGGCAAACCATCTTAGCTCTACCTCTGGTTCAACAATGGTTTCCCCTCTTTGATAGATCTTATCCTAATTTTCATTACTTGAGCTGTGATTGAAGCAGCCCACTGCAACCGTCACCTTTCTAGAAGCTGGCGGTCACTCTCCAGTGGAGTCACACACACATGCTACCAAACTTTTCCAGGCCTTTGGCAGGGAAGGGCATGTATTTAACCCTATTGGATACTGCCATTGCCTTTCTTCTGGGATGACCAAAAAAACTACTTCTTATCCCATTATATCTTTCCCAAATCTTTAGTTCTTCAAAGACCTCTTTCTCCACTCTGTGCACAATATTTTTGCACCCATTTTTATCATTGTATTCAATGGTCAAAATATCAATAATATTTTGTATTATGTATTTTATACATGAATGAACAAAAAAATCTATAAAGCATGTAATGGTTGGCAGATAAAAAAGTGCTTAGTAAAGTTTAGATATAATTATAATTGTTCTAACTAATATTTTATGATAATACTCACTAGAGTTGTTTTATATTAATTAAAGAAATAACTATAGCTTATTAACTATAAAGTAAAAGCATCATAATAAAATAGAGATTAAATACAGTGGAAGGAAAAATGCATTTAAACACCAAGACTACATATTAAATTACATTTACAGGCAACAAGATTTTAAGTGGAATGTTTCTTATTTCTAAAATCTTTTTTATAATTATCTTCTTGCTCTCATTAATAAATATTTATGCATAATTATCAAACTATGTAAGTACAAGTACTAGATCGGTTGGACTTTTATACGTCTTACTGCTCTCCATCTCCTCCACTGCTTATTGAAAGGAGATCAAACCGTGGTTCCTTGAGCTTTCCAGGGCTGTGAAGATGTACAGACTTCACCTAACACAAATGGACTTTTCCCCAAAACCAGTGACCCACTAGCATGGGAGCTGAACTGTGTGTGTTCTTTTTGCCTAAGAAGATGTGGAAATAGTGTGACACCAGCCCTCTGCTGAGGGATAAGAAGTCACTAAAAGTGAGTTAAAGAATCTTAGTAAAAGGAACTGCTTACCTGGAACAAAATTGAAGTTTTGGGCTCCAGATATACTATAAAAATACCATTTTTCTTCTTTGTGATTAATGAAAGACAATATCAAAATAGAAGAACTTCACACAATAAGAAGTATCACTCATAAACACTCTAAGTCACAGTCACCTGCAAAAGAACACTGAATTGTTAAACACTGTAACACACTTGAATTACCAGGAAGTACTTTGCCCTGTGAGAACATGTAATATAATAGACAAGATGCCATAAACTTTGCCTTAAACAACGATGGACTTCTATGTTTGTCTTGCCTGTGGTCAAGACATTGAAAATGCACTTGTTTACTTTTTTTATTCAGCATGTTCATAAACATTCTGTGTCCAGTCATTTCTTGAAGTTTTAATTGAAACAAAATTATGACATAACAGTATCTAAAGAACAACCCCAAACTAGGTTGAAAGTGTGAAAAAAGAGTGTTATAATGTTAGAATTATTCTAAGTCCATAATTATACTAAGTTTTTCATTGAATTCATTTCTTCTATCATCTCTTCCTTTGCCTTCTTCTCACAATATTTCATACATAACTTCATAGTTTTGAGAGACACAACACAATCGAATCTGATTTCTTCTTTAGTTAACCAATAAGAAAGTGAACTGTGTCCTGTACTATGTTAAATATTGAAGGTACAACTTATAAAAGAAGTTAAGGTGCTAGAATCCTGTGAATCTGTTTCTGTTTTGTAAATAAGTTCATTTGTATAATTTTTTAGATTCCACATATAAGTGATATCATATGATATTTGTCTTTCTCTGTGTGACTTACTTCACTTAGTATGATAATCTCTAGGTCCATCCGTGTTGCTGTAAATGGCATTATTTCATTCTTTTTTATGACTGAGTAATAAAACAAACTTATGGTTACCAAAGGGGAAAGGTGGGCAGGGAGGGATAAATTCGGAATTTGGGATTAACATATACACACTACTATACATAAAACAGATAATCAACAAGGACTTACTGTATAGCACAGGAAAGTCTACTCAGTATTCTGTAATAACCTATATGGGAAAAGAATCTGAAAAAGAATAGATATATGTATTCATATAACTGAATCACTTTTCTGTACACCCGAGACTAACACAACATTGTAAATCAACTATGCTCCAATATAAAATAAAAATTAAAAGAAAAAGAAAAAAGAAAACAGCCTTACAACAAAAAATAAATAAATAAATAAAAATAATGGCTGTGTCCTGAAGAAAAAAAAAAAGATGCTACAATCCTGATTTCTAGTAGCTTCCAAACTTACTAGGGTAAGCAAAACATACAGAAGTGTAAATACATACTAGACTTTGGGGTGCCCCGTGAATCATGTATTTAATTGGAGTAAATCTTTGAGTGATGTATAAAACTATGGCACAGCTCCTGGGATGCTCCTTTGTGGTGCTACACACTTGGCATCTTCATAATCCCCAAATTCACTCCATCCCTTTTCCGGTTTGTCATCTGTGCTATCTCCCCTACCCCAGGCCCCCATCACCTTCTGCTGAAGACTAAGAAGCACAAGGAAGAACAGGAGGGGATCCTCAAGGTCAGGACATTTGTTTGGAGAGTGGCCTATTGAAAGCATGTCCTGCACCCGTAGTGTGCCAGGCACTGTGTTAAGCCCGTTACTTACATATCTCATTTAACCCCTACCACCATCATATGAGATGGGGTGCTATTATGCCTTTTAATAGATGAGGAAACTGACTGTCACTGAGAAAATTTTCATAATTTGCTTCAGGTCATATGGCGTATATCTGAGATGGCCTGATATCAAGTCCATGTTTAGTGGCTTCACAGACAGAACCCTTCTCAGAAAGTGGGGAGAAAATGGAAACTAAGGGGCTGATAGAATATACGAGTATACTACAGGAGTGGGTATTAAGAAGATAAAGAGAAATGTCTAGGGGTCTGCTTTGCAAATGTCTCAATATGCAAAAACCTGGGGTGTTTTAGGTTCCAATCTCTGACAGAAGTCATTTTATAAATAGAGGTTGTTTCCTCCAGGAAGTGGTAAGCATATCATCATAAGTGATTGAAATTTAAGTTTACAAATTGTGGGTTGCTGACCACTGGTATCTATTAATACAAAACAGAAAACGAAACCAAGAAACCTATCTTTCTTCTCGATAATTTTGTTTGCCTTTCCTTTCTACTTTCTTTTACCCAAAATGCTAGTTCTTTGCTATGGATTGTGGCTAGCAAATCAATATAGGTCTAACCTTAGGGTTCTGGGAACATTACTTCTAATTGAAAAATAATATTGCAGACTGAAATTGGTGCCTTGAGTTTAAACTGCTATAATGGCTTGGCAATGCTTGTGATTTCTAAATCGCATTGATGTAGTATTGGTATTTGGATATTTTAGTGGCTTTATTGAGCATATGGATCTTTGCAAATGCTGGCTGCATAAACAATTTGGAGGTGGAGCACAGCTTTGGAAGTGCGGAAGGAGCTACACCTGTTTCAGTAACAGATGATCCAAGCTGCTGTTGCAGATAAAACCCATCTGGCTGGTACAAGGTAGAATAAAAAATCAGGGAGGAAGGGCACTTTTCTGAGTTCAAATTTTCTGAGGGAAATGTTAAGGGATAAGTTTCAAATTGAGGTCTTCAACTTTTCTGTGGGAACAGGAAACTATCTGCAGAAGGTTGTCTATTGTCACCTGTTGGAGAGCATTAGCACACGGCTGCTATATTTGGCATGATGGCATTTTCAAGTTATGATGCTACCTGAAACATACTGGAAAATCTTGTTTTGCAGCCTAATTGGATAACAGAAAATTTCAAAGTGAAATTCAGAAGGCTTTTTTGTGTTATGCTTAAGATGAACTTCAAATAAACAGTGCACTTTCCTGAACTATTTAAAACAAAAACTACTAGAGGCAAAATAAAAGGGTATAAAGTTCCCAATTCATTGACCTAAGAACGAATTACAGTGGCAAGGATTGGAGAAGTTGTGGACAGAGCTTCTCTGATAGTCTGTGATCACCTCCCCCAAAGGGGATTCTCACACTCTTGGCTGACTATGGGATTTTCTATTAATTCTCTGGGGTTAATAAAAGGTACATGAAAAAATCAGGGATATGGTGTTATTTAGGGGAAGTTCAAGGTTCTCATCTGCTCCTTGCTTTTACCATGCAGCCCCAACTTCATCCTTTGGGAGGAGGGTTTTAAATCTAAGCTTTTCAGGTTTAAGATATTATAATGGGCTACAGTTCAAAGGGAAGATATTTCAAAAGCATTGTAGGTCAGGGTGGTGTTTTTCTTTATTACTTTTTAACTGAGGTATAATTCACATATAACATTATATTAGTTTTAGGTGTATAGCATAATAATTTGATAGTTGTATATACTGCAAAATGATCACCACAATAACTCTAGTTAATATTCATCACCATACATACTTAGAGAACTTTTTTTTTCTTGTGTTAAGAACTTTTAAGATTTACTGTCTTAGGGACTTTCAAATATGCAACACAGTATTGTTAACTATAGTAGCCATGCTTTACATTACATCCCCATGACTTATTTATTTTATAACTGGAAGTTGGTACTTTTTGAACCCTATCACCCATTGTGCCTACCCCTGACAACCACCAATCTGTTCTCTGTATCTGTGAGCTTGGTTTTCTGTTTATGTCTTTCTTCAAATGCTCTCTTCTCCCACACAGTTAAGGGAGACCTTTCAGAAGATACTTGAAAAAGGTCTAAGGCAGGGAACCATCGTCGTTAGAGCAAACATTTTTTCTTCATGCTCTTTATCTGGGCACATATGAGTTGGCCTTATTTAGAACTGGAGTTTGAAATTGGGTTTGGGATTTGGGGAGGGTGTAAATGGAACAGATCTTTTAGCCTGTTTTGGTTTTGGCCCATCTGGACTTACCTAGTTTAGGAATCATCTTCATTGTCTCAGTCTAGCCAATTAGAACGTTACAGAGGATTCAAGGTAAAAGTCCATCCACTGTAAAATGGTAATTTTTCTTTTTCTGGACATACTTTTCTTTCAGGAACCATACAGAGAGGAATAGCAAATCCTGGGTTATTTTTAGGTCTTCGTTCTGTCATTTTAAACCCACTTTAATATACTCTACCCGGATGTCCCTGGACTGAATTGCTGGCAATTGCTACCTCTTTATAAGTTACACAGCTGAAATATTGGGTTTGTCTACCCTATCTGGTCTTATCCTATTTATCTCTAATTCAGTCCAAGTCCCAGTTTGTTATAATTAATCTGACAAAATAAAATAGGGCAGATTCTCAGGGCCTTCACCTCTAGGTATCTGTAATTTTTAAATGGTCCTGATTTAAGACTTGATTTGAGGACTTTTAAGCCAAGTGGTTATCTGATGGTGTAAAGGAGACATGCTGTGTTAAACTACCCATATGACTCCAATTGACCTTATGAAAATATAATTGCTGCAGTATATATGCATGTCAAATATCCATTACCTCTGACCCTTTCAACATGGTTTGAAACTAGGGCCCCATGAAGAACCAGACTTCATTTACTTTTAGTCTCTAAATTGGATTTGGATTCTGTAGCAGGTCTGGATTTTCTCCTCTCTGCCTATAGTAGAGTCTTTACCTCCACACATATCTACAATTACCAGCAGAGCACTCTTTTGTCCAAGGGGCATTGACAATGTAAAACTCTTTCAAGATGACTCAATGTAGCCCATAAAGGTTTTGTTATCCAACCAATATTTACAATTGCAGAAACCAACTGCTTGCTTTATGGAGAGAACATTTCATGTATACATCATATTTTTTTCAGTGATTGCCAAAAAGATCAATTTGAGCTTTCGGTTGAAGTAAGATATATATTTTATAATGTCTAAAATAAATAATTACTCTATTATTCCTGAAGAAATTTTAGTATTTACAGAGGGAAAAAAATATGATGTTTTTATTTCCCCTAACAATCTATATCAGTGTGCTTTAAAAGTGTGCTATTCTTTTTCAGAACCATATGTACTTTTAATGAATAAAAGTGTTAACTTCTAAAAGGTAAAAATATTTTTTATGATTATTAAGGTCAATATGATAGAATCAAAATAAATTGGATTTTAGAGTTGAAACTCAGCTCTCCCACTGCCTAACTATGGGAAATTTGGCAAATCACTTTACCTCTCTGAATTTTATTTCCCTCACCTGTAAAAAAGGATTAATGCTATAAATCTTAACTTATAGAGAAGCTGGAACAATTACATTGGAACACCTACTGAAATAATAATAATAAACAGTAGTTTATTCCTTATTTTTTATACAGTTCTATGTAATTTTATTTTATGTTTAATATTTAATAATATGAACACTTAATCACATCATTATGTTTAGGACCAACCAAAATCTTAAGCTGTTGGTATCAAAGATGTTATTTTCTTCATGTAATCTATAAATAAGAAAACTAAGGCAGTATGTGTAATTGTTAAGAACATTGACCCTGAAGCTAGATTCCCTGACTTGGATTTCAGTCACCCATCTGCTCCAACCCTACACACAGGCAAGTTATACGACTTTGGACAAGTTACGTAACTTCTACATGCTTTGGTTCCCTTTTCTATAAAATTGAGATGATGAAAGTACCTATTTCATAAAAATACTGTATATAAAACTTTATATAGTTACTGATATAAAGTAAGACCAGTATAAATTATAATGACTAATCTTAGAAGATTGTCTATAACCATACAGCTAATAAGTAGGGATTTTTGCCCAGGATTTCTGATTTTTTGAGTTATTTTTTCCCCCTGACTCCACACTGCCCTGGAATTTCATGTAAATGTAAGTGTAGTAAGAATTTCATAGTACTGGTACATAATTACAAAGAACATGCAGTAGTTCTATTTTCCTTACCAAAGTGCGTTGATGAGAAGCAAAGCAGTGCAGAGTCCAAACCAGAGGCCCCAGTCTGAGTTAAGATCATCGATTCTCATAAATTTATTGCCTCCAAAGTCACTGACATTGACTGAATGTTCAGGGCCTCTGTCTGAGTCATTTGTTAGACTGTTGCTGTGGACCCCAGATCACTGACTCCATAAATCTCCAGCTGGAATCCACTCTATCAGCATTCTAGGTCCCCAAGTGGCCCTTACCAAGTGTGAAAGCAAATGCAGTCAATAGTGAAATAAATACATTATTAATAGTGCATCTATTTGGCTGGGAATGAAGTCAAGAAAGACTGTCACAAGTGATAAATATAAAGTGTTCACTTTTTGAAGTTGCATTTCTAGTTTTATTATTTCACCAGTTTTGCCAAAAAGTCTGCAGAACGAAGAGCGAGATATGAAATTTCTAAACAAAGGCAATGAAATAATTTAAAATTTGATTAAAGTGTCAGATTTGTTTTCATTTGGAAAATATAGCCTTTGTTTATGAGGTAAAAGGAAAGCGTTTTTCCCACTTTTTGAAAATACTTTTACCCATTCATTGTTCACTTAAAATCACATTTTCCAAGGACACCAGCGAAAATCTCTTCTTTAAAAGTTTTTAGAACATTGCTGATTCTTGCTGGATGTTTTTCAAACTCGGTCAAGGAATTACAAAGTAAAACCCTCCAATGTCAAATTCTTTGAATAACGGCAGGAAATAACTTGCCAGATCAAAAAAACTTTTATCTATCACCTAACCCAGGGAAAGCAGAAAGCTATGTCCCTGAAAACTACATTGAAACAGTCTAGACAAAGAAAAAGACCACTCCCTTCCAGAGACCAGTTAGCACTTGAGGCCAAACCAGACTGTGTTCCATGAGCTTCACGAGATTCATAAGTGACCTAGATAGATGTGTGTGAGAGTGAATGCACACCCATGTCTGAATTTTGCTGTGAGAGATGGATATATCATCAAAGAAAGTGTGCTTTAAGAATGGAAGTGTCTCATGACGGGAAAAAAAATTATTACTGAGGAGAATTTAGGATTATTTTATGAATCCCTGCAAAAATAAGCCAGCCAAAATGCATCTTAAAATTTCACTGAGGAAGGGTTTTTTTTCTATTTAATTATCTCCCAAATATGTTTTTCATCGAAATGGAGGAGTTATAGAATGTATAGTTTTCTAGGGTGTAAGATTCATAGATTTGAAGTAGACATTAGCAGTTTTTTCATCCCACCTTCTATAGCGTCTCTGCAAGGTAGTGATTCAGCTTCTTCTTGAAACTATGAAAATAAGAGCTACCATTTCTAAGTGTTCATTGTGTGGTCATTGTGCTAAGTACTTCACAATTATCTCACTTAATCTTCATAATAACCCTATGAAGAAGACATTATCATCATTTTTTTAGACAACTGAGGTTTAGAACACTTACTAATTTGTTCAAGGTCAAAGAACTAATATGAACTCAGTTCCTTTTGCTTTCAAAGAATGTGCTCTTAATACCCATGATTGAGTTTTACAGATGAACAGCTTTAGTTCTTAAAAAAGTTTTCCTTATACTGAGCAGAAATATGCATTCCTATAAATTTCAGAGTAAATTTAATACTTCTTAACTGCCCTTCAAATAAGGTTATACAGCAATCAAATTTCCTTTTACTCTTTGTTTAAAGGTAAATATTCCAGACACAATTCTAAACTCTGCTTTGAAGGAAAAAAAAAAGAAAAAGATCAGAGTCATGAGGAGATAGAGCAAACTTAATGGAATCTCTCTTTCTATCTCATCAATCTACCATGTTATCTAGATTTTTCCAACCCATGGGATTAAGAGATCTTCTCCAGAAGACTGCTGTGAAATCAGAAGCTACTTAGGGTCAGTAAAATAATTGTACATCATCATGGATTAGTTTATCCATTAATTGTTTCCCTATCGAGAAGAGAACAAGGAAGGGTGATATAGTATAGGTATGTTCTGATGTATCTACACAGAAATAGGTACTGGAAACAGGATACCCTCAGGTGTAGATTAAGTATAGAGCATACAATTGCTCGATGGCACCCTCAAGCAACCTCTCATCAAAATATACTTTCCTTCTAGGAGCCATAATAACATAAATTCTCCTATTAGTACTTTATTTCTGTGGGTTTAACACTCTCTCACCAGGATTTTCTACTGAAATACAAATATCTTTAAAACTCAATGTGGATTAATTTGACAGATTCCATTTTTTCCTAACAGTAGGCACTGAGATGGAAAGAAAGGAACTGACTAGATCAGTGGTTCTTCAACTTTAGCATGTATCAAAATCATCTGGAGGGTGTGCCACACTCCCAGAGTTCCGGACTCAGAAGGACTTGAGTGGGGTCTAAAAACGCGCATTTCTAATAAGTTCCCAGGTGATGCTGATGGTGCTGTTCTCAGGTTACACACTGAGAACCACTGGATTAGGGAGTGGTGTAGAAAGGAAAATGGGGAAGGGCTAAAGGAGAGTGTTCCACAGCCTAACTTAGCATATAGATCATTAGTGTTAGAAAATTCACAGTGCTCGTTTATAAGCCTATCTCCAATAAGAAAAATGAGGCATACAAACTCAAAGCAACGTACACCATTGCTGAATATTGGTGAGATAGGATTTGAGTCCTTGGACTTTCAGCTTTGCATTTTAGTCATGAACAGAGCCTTTCAAAGTTGAGGCTCATTAAAAAACCTCTGAGGACGTTGTGAAAAGTACAGATTCCTAGACCCCATTCTGGAATCAGGGCCCAGAGAGTCTGCATTTGAACAAATTCTTCTGGTCACTCAGATTCAGGAGGTCTGAAGACAACATTCTAAGAAGCAAAGCAAACACATCAGGTTCTAGGGACAGCTCACAGCTCACAGGGGAGGAGTGGAGACCTATGTGAGCATGAGAGCAAGCTGTGATGCCCGAGGGGAGCTGAGGTAGCCTGGGGAAAAATAGGATGCACATTTGCTACCCAACAATTTGGTGCAGAATAGATGCTCATTGTGGAAACATGACACCAACTCACTATACTTGTCAAAACACTACACCCCCTCCCCTTGTATAAAAGAATCCTAACTCTACAGAGAATGTGAACACAGAGCAGCCATGTCTAATCCTCACCTGGCAGAAACCGACTCTACTATGATAAAGTTTCCCTCTAATGACTCACCATGAAAAATAATTTCCAAGGTACATAAGCATTTTGAGTGTCATCACATAGGGGCTTATAACTTTTGCCCCTATAGGCAAATGGGGAATCTAACAGGAGAGGAAAGAGACAAAATTAAGCTTGCTTAGCTTTAGCTTTAATTTTTTACTTTCCCCAAATATGCAATTGTATTCTTATTCCTAATTAAGAAAAAATACCCTGCTAATTTGTCATCTTTCTTTACTCTGTTTAGCTGTTCTTATGTATGGAAACTTAATAATGAAAACAATTGTCACCATCAAAGTAGCATATCATGAAATTCTCTTGCTTATTCCATTATTTTTCTAAAAATGTCATTAAAATAAAATCACTTTTAAAGAAAATAAGAAAATAATGAAAATTCCATCAAAATTTTTTGCTGAGTACCTTTGGACTTTTAAGGGCATGAAAATGAAAAACATATTTTTTTTAGCACTGAAAGTAGACTTTGAAACCCTATCATAAGTCATCTTACTACATATAGCACACATTAGATTAGAGTAGAGGTCAAATCAATTCCTATATGAATACATATTCCACTCTAACTCCAGGAAAAATGATGTATCTGCAAATCATTTTCTGTGAGCTTTCTATTATAAGAAAATAAGTTCTGAAGTATAAGAATTACTTCTCCAAACTCCCTGTAGGCTCTTTCAATGAATAAAGCCAAAAGATCTTTCACAGCTTTTAAGGCATCCCATGATTACCCACATTTTTCCCCATTTCAATTTTATCTTACATAACTCCCCTCTCCCCACCCCTCCTGCCCTTGCCCCCTGCTCTTCTACACATATAGCCTTATGATTCCTAACCACACTTAGATTTACCTTGAGACTAATGAACTTGATGTGCCAGGTCCCCTTACATGCACAAGCCTCTTGAATGCCAGAAGTTGCTGGGAGTTGTAGAGAGTTCAAGAGAGGACCTGGAAGTCAGGTTGCAATCAGGAGGCATTTTTTTGCAAGCATTTCTGATAAATCACCTAAAAGGAAAAAGTCATGAATCTATAAGCTTCCAGTAATTTGGTGGGATTTTACCTTTTATTTTTAATAAATATTCATTTTTGCATCTAATTTTTATTCTCAAATGTGTATTCTTTTTCTTAAAGATGGCCATAAATTCTGTAAGTTTCATGCCCACAATACCTGGATCTGCCCTATTCCCAATACATACTGCCTTTATTTACATTCATTTCTTTGAAAAAGCTGTTTCTAGAATACCCTTCCATTCTCCCCATATATACCCCATTTCCCATATGTCTGTATATTAAAATAATATCCATCCTTTAATTTTTAGTTCAAATGCTACAGCCTCATGACCTATCAAATCTCCAGTCAGTATATATCTCATCTGTACACTTATATTTCATCTCTCTTTTATCATAAATACCACTATGTCTTAAATCAAATGCCATTAGTTATACATCTTTAATAAGACAAAACCATATCTTTATTGTCTTTTGCTTCTTTGATACCTATGCAACAACCAATGGGAGATGGAAAGTCAGGGTTGGGTGTGGCAAATTTACAATTAGAATAGCAGTCACCATATGTATAGTATTTACTAAGCATGGATACTGTGTTGGTAACCAGATACATAGTATGTAATTTAATGATCAGAATAGCTCTACAAAGCAATAGCTCTACACCAGGAAAAAGAGGCTCACAGGTAGATTATTTGTCTAGGGTCATTGTTATGAACTGGACTGTGTCACCTCCAAACTCATATGTTGACTGTATTTGGAGATAGGGCTTTTAAGGAGACAATGAACATTTAATGAGGTCATAGGGTAGGGGTCTAATCTAATAGGACCAGTGTCCTTATGAGAAGAAGACACCAGAGATGTGCATCTGTGTAAAATGCTATGTGGGGGGATTAACCAAGATGGCGGAGTAGAAGGACGTGCTCTCACTCCCTCTTGCGAGAACACCAGAATCACAACTGGCTGCTGGTCAATCATCGACAGGAAGTCACTGGACTTCACCAAGGAGGATACCCCACATCCAAGGACAGAGGAGAAGCCACAGTGAGACGGTAGGAGGGGCGCAATCAGAGTAAAATCAAATCCCATAACTGCTGGGTGGGTGACTCACAGACTGGCAAACACTTATACCACAGAAGTCCACCCACTGGAGTGAAGGTTCTGAGCCCCATGTCAGGCTTCCCAACCTGGGGGTCTGGCAACGGGAGGAGGAATTCATAGAGAATCAGACTTTGAAGCCTAGTGGGAATTCATTGCAGGACTTCGACAGGACTGGGGGAAACAGAGACCCCACTCTTGGAGGGCGCACATGGAATAGTGTGCGCATCGGGACCCGGGGGAAGGAGTAGTGACCCTGGGGCAGTCTGAACCAGACCTACCTGCTAGTGTTGGAGGGTCTCCTGCAGAGGCGGGGGCTGGCTCTGTTTCACCGTGGGGACAAGGACACTGGCAGCGGAGGTTCTGGGAAGTACTCCTTGGCGTGAGCCCTCCCAGAGTCTGCCATTAGCCCCACCAAAGAGCCCAGGTAGTCTCCAGTGTTGGGTTGCCTCAGGCAAAACAACCAACAGGGAGGGAACCCAGCCCCACCCATCAACAGTCAAGTGGATTAAAGTTTTACGGAGCTCTGACCACCACAGCAACAGTCAGCTCTACCCACCACCAAAGCCTCCCATCAAGCCTCTTAGATAGCCTCAACCACCAGAGGGCAGACAGCAGAAGCAAGAAAAACTACAATCCTGCAGCCTGTGGAACAAAAACCACATTTACAGAAAGATAGGCAAGATGAAAAGGCAGAGGGCTATATACCAGATGAAGGAACAAGAAAAAAACCCAGAAAAAACAACTAAATGAAGTGGAGATAGTCAACCTTCCAGAAAAAGAATTCAGAATAATGATAGTGAAGATGATCCAGGACCTCGGAATAAGAATGGAGGCAAAAATTGAGGCAATGCAAGAAATGATTAACAAAGACCTAGAAGAATTAAAGAACAAACAAACAGAGATGACCAATACAATAACTGAAATGAAAACTACACTAGAAGGAATCAATAGCAGAATAACTGAGGCAGAAGAACGGATAAGTGACCTGGAGGACAGAATGGTGGAATTCACTGCTGCGGAACAGACTAAAGAAAAAAGAATGAAAAGAAATGAAGACAGCCTAAGAGACCTCTGGGACAACATTAAACGCAACAACATTTGCATTATAGGGGTCCCAGAAGGAGAAGAGAGAGAGAAAGGACCAGAGAAAATATTTGAAGAGATTATAGTCGAAAACTTCCCTAACATGGGAAAGGAAATAGTGACCCAAGTCCAGGAAGCGCAGAGAGTCCTATACAGGATAAACCCAAGGGGAAACACAATGAGACACATAGTAATCAAAGTGGCAAAAATTAAAGACAAAGAAAAATTATTGAAAGCAGCAAGGGAAAAACGACAAATAACATACAAGGGAACTCCCATAAGGTTAACAGCTGATTTCTCAGCAGAAACTCTACAAGCCAGAAGGGAGTGGCATGATATACTTAAAGTGATGAAAGGGAAGACCCTACAACCAAGATTACTCTACCCAGCAAGGATCTCATTTAGATTTGATGGAGAAATCAAAAGCTTTACAGCCAAGCAAAAGCTAAGAGAATTCAGCGCCACCAAACCAGCTCTACAACAAATGCTAAAGGAACTCCTCTAAGTGGGAAACACAAGAGAAGAAAAGGACCTACAAAAACTAACTCAAAACAATTAAGAAAATGGTCATAGGAACATACATATCGATAATTACCTTAAACGTGAATGGATTAAATGCTCCAACCAAAAGACACAGGCTTGCTGAATGGATACAGAAACAAGACCCATATATATGCTGTCTACAAGAGACCCACTTCAGACCTCGGGACACATACAGACTGAAAGTGAGGGGATGGAAAAAGATATTCCATGCAATTGGAAATCAAAAGAAAGCTGGAGTAGCTATACTCATATCAGATAAAATAGACTTTAAAATAAAGGATGTTACAAGAGACCAGGAAGGACACTACATAATGATCAAGGGATCAATCCAAGAAGAAGATATAACAATTATAAATATATATGCACCCAACATAGGAGCACCTCAATACATAAGGCAACTGCTAACAGCTACAAAAGAGGAAATTGACAGTAACACAATAATAGTGGGGGACTTTAACACCTCACTTACACCAATGGACAGATCATCCAAAATGAAAATAAATAAGGAAACAGAAGCTTTAAATGACACAATAGACCAGATAGATTTAATTGATATTTATAGGACATTCCATCCAAAAACAGCAGATTACATGTTCTTCTCAAGTGCGCACAGAACATTCTCCAGGATAGATCACATCTTGGGTCACAAATCAAGCCTCAGTAAATTTAAGAAAATTGAAATCATATCAAGCATCTTTTCTGACCACAACGCTATGAGATTAGAAATGAATTACAGGGGAAAAAATGTAAAAAACACAAACACATGGAGGCTAAACAATACGTTACTAAATAACCAAGCGATCACTGAAGAAATCAAAGAGGAAATCAAAAAATACCTAGAGACAAATGACAATGAAAACATGACGGCACAAAACCTATGGGATGCAGCAAAAGCAGTTCTAAGAGGGAAGTTTATAGCTATACAAGCCTACCTAAAGAAACAAGAAAAATCTCAAGTAAACAATTTAACCTTACACCTAAAGAAACTAGAGAAAGAAGAACAAACAAAACCCAAAGTTAGCAGAAGGAAAGAAATCATACAGATCAGAGTGGAAATAAATGAAATAGAAACAAAGAAAACAATAGCAAAGATCAATAAAACTAAAAGCTGGTTCTTTGAGAAGATAAACAAAATTGATAAGCCATTAGCCAGACTCATCAACAAAAAGAGGGAGAGGACTCAAATCAATAAAATCAGAAATGAAAAAGGAGAAGTTACAACAAACACCACAGAAATACAAAGCATCCTAAGAGACTACTACAAGCAACTTTATGCCAATAAAATGGACAACCTGGAAGAAATGGACAAATTCTTAGAAAGGTATAACCTTCCAAGACTGAACCAGGAAGAAACAGAAAATATGAACAGACCAATCACAAGTAATGAAATTGAAACTGTGATTAAAAATCTTCCAACAAACAAAAGTCCAGGACCAGATGGCTTCACAGGTAAATTCTATCAAACATTTAGAGAAGAGCTAACACCTATCCTTCTCAAACTCTTCCAAAAATTGCAGAGGAAGGAACACTCCCAAACTCATTCTATGAGGCCACCATCACCCTGATACCAAAACCAGACAAAGACACTACAAAAAAAGAAAATTACAGACCAATATCACTGATGAATATAGATGCAAAAATCCTCAACAAAATACTAGCAAACAGAATCCAACAACACATTAAAAGGATCATACACCACGATAAAGTGGGATTTATCCCAGGGATGCAAGGATTCTTCAATATACACAAATCAATCAATGTGATACACCATATTAACAAATTGAAGAATAAAAACCATATGATCATCTCAATAGATGCAGAAAAAGCTTTTGACAAAATTCAACACCCATTTATGATAAAAACTCTCCAGAAAGTGGGCATAGAGGGAACCTACCTCAACATAATAAAGGCCATATATGACAAACCCACAGCAAACATCATTCTCAACGGTGAAAAACTGAAAGCATTTCCTCTAAGATCAGGAACGAGACAAGGATGTCCACTCTCACCACTATTATTCAACATAGTTTTGGAAGTCCTAGCCACGGCAATCAGAGAAGAAAAAGAAATAAAAGGAATACAAATTGGAAAAGAAGAAGTAAAACTGTCACTGTTTGCAGATGACATGATACTATACATAGAGAATCCTAAAACTGCCACCAGAAAACTGCTAGAGCTAATTAATGAATATGGAAAGTTGCAGGATACAAAATTAATGCACAGAAATCTCTTGCATTCCTATACACTAATGATGAAAAATCTGAAAGAGAAATTATGGAAACACTCCCATTTACCATTGCAACAAAAAGAATAAAATACCTAGGAATAAACCTACCTAGGGAGACAAAAGACCTGTATGCAGAAAACTATAAGACATTGATGAAAGAAATTAAAGATGATACCAACAGATGGAGAGATATACCATGTTCTTGGATTGGAAGAATCAACATTGTGAAAATGACTATACTAACCAAAGCAATCTACAGATTCAATGCAATCCCTATCAAATTACCAATGGCATTTTTTACGGAGCTAGAACAAATCATCTTAAAATTTGTATGGAGACACAAAAGACCCCGAATAGCCAAAGCAGACTTGAGGGAAAAAAACGGAGCTGGAGGAATCAGACTCCCTGACTTCAGACTATACTACAAAGCTACAGTAATCAAGACAACATGGTACTGGCACAAAAACAGAAACATAGATCAATGGAACAGGATAGAAAGCCCAGAGATAAACCCACGCACCTATGGTCAACTAATCTATGACAAAGGAGGCAAAGATATACAATGGAGAAAAGACAGTCTCTTCAATAAGTGGTGCTGGGAAAACTGGACAGCTACATGTAAAAGAATGAAATTAGAATACTCCCTAACACCATACACAAAAATAAACTCAAAATGGATTAGAGACCTAAATGTAAGACTGGACACTATAAAACTCTTAGAGGAAAACATAGGAAGAACATTCTTTGACATAAATCACAGAAAGATCTTTTTTGATCCACCTCCTAGAGTAATGGAAATAAAAACAAAAATAAACAAATGGGACCTAATGAAACTTCAAAGATTTTGCACAGCAAAGGAAACCATAAACAAGACGAAAAGACAACCCTCAGAATGGGAGAAAATATTTGCAAACGAATCAACGGACAAAGGATTAATCTCCAAAATATATAAACAGCTCATTCAGCTCAATATTAAAGAAACAAACAACCCAATCCAAAAAGGGGCAGAAGACCTAAATAGACATTTCTCCAAAGAAGACATACAGACGGCCACGAAGCACATGAAAAGATGCTCAACATCACTAATTATTAGAGAAATGCAAATCAAAACTACAATGAGGTATCACCTCACACCAGTTAGAATGGGCATCATCAGAAAATCTACAAACAACAAATGCTGGAGAGGGTGTGGAGAAAAGGGAACCCTCTTGCACTGTTGGTGCGAATGTAAATTGATACAGCCACTATGGAAAACAATATGGAGGTTCCTTAAAAAACTAAAAATAGAATTACCATATGACCCAGCAATCCTACTACTGGACATATACCCAGAGAAAACCGTAATTCAAAAAGACAGACGCACCCCAATGTTCATTGCAGCACTATTTACAATAGCCAGGTCATGGAAGGAACCTAAATGCCCATCAACAGATGAATGGATAAGGAAGTTGTGGTACATATATACAATGGAATATTACTCAGCCATAAAAAGGAACGAAATTGAGTCATTTGTTGAGACGTGGATGGATCTAGAGACTGTCATACAAAGTGAAGTAAGTCAGAAAGAGAAAAACAAATATCGTATATTAACGCATGTATGTGGAACCTAGAAAAATGGTACAGATGAG
Source organism: Eubalaena glacialis (assembly GCF_028564815.1). Classification (NCBI taxonomy): domain Eukaryota; kingdom Metazoa; phylum Chordata; class Mammalia; order Artiodactyla; family Balaenidae; genus Eubalaena; species Eubalaena glacialis. The sequence continues at coordinate 62,909,737 of NC_083727.1, read as the reverse complement.
CCGGTTTGCAGGGCAGAAGTTGAGACACAGATGTAGAGAACAGACATATGGACACCAAGGGGGGAAAACTGCGGTGGGGTGGGGATGGTGGTGTGCTGAATTGGGCGATTGGGATTGACATGTATACACTGATGTGTATGAAATTGATGACTAATAAGAACCTGCAGTATAAAAAAACAAACAAATAAAACAACTAATACTAAACTTTAATTGGGTTATTGTATGGAAATATGTTAATATAAATGTTTCAGACATTACATGAAATTTCTAAAAATCTTATATGTTCTGGTATAATGTTATAAGTCATAATCCTAGTTATTACTTTAAAATGTATATCTCAGAAATAACTAATTTTCTTGTCAACTGCATTATTATGAACTTTCATCAAATCTTTAACCGTGGTCATTTTTAAGTCTTTTTTCATTTACAGACAGTTCTGGGTGTACTCTGATGCTTTTGCAAATATGTTCCTATAAAAAGGTTTCATCTTCAAGAAATTCATGGAAAAGACTCTGACAAGTACAGGTTTCTGGTAACTGACTGTACTGCTTAACTGAATGAATAAGCATTTTCAGAACTCTAATGAAAAACTGATGAACTCATAAAAGTGCTAACAAAAGATCAAGATGAAAAAAAAAATTAATTACATGGGACTGAGTGAACTGATGAGGATGAGTATAATTTTTGTGACTTTCTGTTTGAATTAAAAAAAAAAAATCCCACAAGGACTCAGAGGCAAAGAATATACAAATCAATTTTCACTGCAAAGTAAAGGAGCTGTTACAGTGGAGGATTACTGGACTGAATGTCAATATTATGACATAGTATGAGTGTGTTTCATGTTTGGTAATTGCAATCGTTGTTGGTTTTGTTGTGGTCATCCATGTACAATGCTTGGTGTCAGTCTATTTATCTCTTGTAAAAATAAAATACAGTGTGTGTGTGTGTGTGTGTGTGTGTGTGTGTGTGTGTGTGTGTGTGTGGAAAAAATAAATAAATAAATAAAATGCTATGTGAAGACAGCAAGAAGATGGTCATCAGCAAGTCAAGAAGAAAGGCCTCAGGAGAAACCAACCCTGCTCAGAACTTTGATCTTGCTCTTCCAGCCTCTAGAACTGTGAGAAATAAATTTCTGTAGTTTAAGCCACCAAGTTTATGCTATTTTGTTATGGCAACACTAGTAGACTAACACAGTCACACAGCTAACTAACATTGGAAACACTGGAGTTAAATTGAACTGAGGCCCATTTGATCTTCCTGCGCCAAGGTCATGCTGAAGAAATGGCTCAACTCTCTGCGTAATGATAACCCATGCTCAGTTTATAAAATATTCCAAATGTCTGTCATTCAAAAAGACAAGAGTTTCCTTTCTTGCTACTCTAAAGATAGCAATAGAGTAAAAATCTAAATAATTTTATATTAACAAAAAGTCTTTGAAATAGGGTTTTATATTCATGTCTAATGCCTGAGTCTTAGATTTATTTCTTTAATGATTAAAATGGCAACACAGGGGAACACAATTAAGAATGGCTGAATAGATACAGAATCGAGAGGAGAATATATGGTGGGTTTGATTTTCATTTTCTTTTCTATGTAAAAAAAAATTCAATATACCATACACACTAGAATAATGAACATATTTTGTAAGTAACTGAATTACCTTGAGTTCCATTTATTAGAAGAATTTTTCTTAGAAATGAATTTTTGCCATTATGGTACATTATAAATTTTCAGAAAGCTCTATCAGGGTCAGGTTTCTACTTACAAAGCATATTGTAGACACAGAGGATAGAAAGCAAACTGTGGTCAAATATATTCTGAAACTGGGAATTAGAAAACAAAGACTACTGAAAAAATAAGACCCACAAATTTTTTTTCCAGACAGAATAATATATCAGTGCAAGTTTTTTTTTGTATGATCCAACTAAATTATTAAATTTATGGAAATTTGGGGACAAATAATTATTAGATGTTATTTAATTTATTAAAACTGAAAAGAAAAAGCAGTTCACCCATTTCTCCCACCCCCTGATCCCACCACTTCTGGGGCAACCACTAATCTCTCTTCTGTATCTATGACCTTTTTTTCCCCTTCAGATTCCACATATAAGAGAAATAATACAGCATTTCTCTTTCCCTGTCTGATTCATTTCACTTAGCGAAATTGCCCTTGAAGTCCATCCATGTTGTCTCAAGTGGCGAGATTTTATTCTTTTTATGGCTGAATAATATTCCATTCTATATATATACCACAATTTATCTATTCATCCATTGTTTCCAAATCTTGGATATTGTAAATAATGTTGCAATGATTATGAGGGTCCATATATATTTTCAAGTTAGTGTTTTCATTTTTTTCATGTAAATACCCAAAACTGGAATTGCTGGATCATATGGTAGTTCTATTTTTAATTTTTTGCAGAACCTCCATACCGTTTTCCATAGTGGCTGCACCAATTAATATTTACAATGTTCCTACCAACAGTGCACAATGGTTCCCTTTTTTCCACATCTTTGCCAGCACTTGTTATTTCTTGTCTTGTTGATAATAGTCTTTCTGACAAATGTGAGGTGATATTGCATTGTAGTTTTGATTTGCATTTCCCTGATGATTAATGATGTTGAGCATCTTTTCATGTACCTGTTAGCCATCTGTAATTCTTCCTTGGAAAAATATCCCTTCAGATCTTCTGACCACTTTTAATCAGTTTTTTTTGTTGTTTTTTTGCTTTTGAGTTATATGAGTTCCTTATATTTTTTGGATATTAACCCATGATTTGCAAGTATTTCCTCCCATTCAGTAGGCTGCCTTTTCATTTTGTTGATGGCTTCCTTTGCTGTGCAGAAACCTTTTAGTTTGATGTAATCCTATTTGGTTTCTTTTGCCTTTGGTGTCAGACTCAAAAAATCATCACCAAGACCTATGTCAAGGATAAATAAACTTGTAAATTAATTAAATTCCTTGAGTGTAAATTTTCTTTTTTTTAGGTTAGAATTAGACTAAAAGTGTATTTACCTTGTTTTTCTGATTTCCAGGACTTAATAAATCAACCAGATGAGACTGACTTAAAGCCTTTGATATAAGAAATGTTTGTAAAATTCATTGGAAAGCCATGTCACTGGTTAACTCATGCTAAGCTAGGACACCTGGATTCAACTTCTACTCAGTCACCATCTTGTTCTGTGCCTTTAGGTGACTCACCTATCCTCTTTATGCTCATTTTACTCACCTATAAAATATAAATAAGAGGATTGGACTTGATTATATGTCCCCCTCCAGTTTTATAATTTTATGGTTATAAAGGAAATATTTAATATTTGGTTTTCTAATTCTACACTCTCTTCCTTGCTAAGGTGTCCCTGAAAATCATGTTTGAAATGTATGAATCACAGGACTGGAGTAGCCTAGATCTCTCTGTAGTCTGATAGAGAAATAAAGTTTCACTGTGCTAGTTCACTGAGATTTCAGGACATATTTGTTAACATAGCAGAGCTGAGACTATTCTGACTATAAAAATGTACTCCCTGGTATGGCCTAAATTGTGCCCCTCCCCCCAAAAAATTTATATGTTGCAGTCCCAACCCCCAATGTAACTGTATTTGGGGACAGAGCTTTTAGGACCTAATAAAGGTTAAATGAGGTCATAGGAATAAGGTCCTAATTCATTAGAATTGATGGCTTTTTAAGAAGAGGAAGAGATTTCTCTCTCTCTCACACACACACACACACACACACAGCAGGTACCAAGGAAAGGCCACGTGAGATACAGCATGAAAGCAGCCATCTACAAGCCAGTAGGAGAGCTCTCACCAGAATCCAGCAACCTTAGGGGAGCATTTCGGTACGCTCTAAAAATGGGCTTAGAGGATTCAAGCTTAATTCTGGTTCAGTCACATGGATTCTCTATTTAGATTGACACGGTCCTTGACCATAAGGATAATAACCACTTGTCCAAGTATACTTCTTGCTGAGTCTCCCCTACAGTGGTTCATGCAGGCTGAAGTAAGAAAATAATGGTTTCTGTAAGCTTTAGAAAAGTGTCTTTATCCCTCTTGCACCTGATCCTCCCAGTCAATAGATGCAAGTAGGGGATGCTTACAAGAAAGGGGAAGTTATGTCCACTAGAGTGGGACATGGGACACACTTATTTTGTGGTAGTGGAGGGGCAAAAATGACCCTGGCACCTGTGAAGGGAGGAAAGAACGTTAATAACTTTTCATCTTTCAGAATTGCTTTCTGGAGCTATTCACACAAATGAATGCCTGGCATGGTTCTCCCAAACTATTGCAAACACCTTAAATTAAACTGAATACTGGGTCTGCCAATCCCTGCCACATAGCTCTGACCAAAATTTGATTGCCACAACTCTTAGACTTTCTGAGAAATGTATCACAAAGAGCAGAGGATAGCCTCAGTACTGCAACTCCCATGCAAAACACGTGAATATTTTCTCCATCCCACATTTCTATAACTGTTGCTCAGTCATTCCATGGCACAGCCCAACATAACCTGGCTGGTGACATGGACATCCTCAAGTGGTTCCTTCAACTACAAAGCCTAGACATAACTATTTGAACTGAATTGGGAACCCTAAGGCTTACCAGCCAGCCAAGAAATCACATTGGAGGCATTGTCGCACTGCACCCCTTGACTGATGTAGGTCCCACTTGTGACAAACCCTAAATGACAAATTGAACAAATTTGGTCCCACTTCATCAGTCAGAATAATTAGAGTGGCTGACAGTGTAGTGTACTCATGGGAAATTTCACAAGTCAAGAGACATAGAAACAAAGGGTGGATAGTTGTTGGGATCATTTCATAGTTTGTTTTGTAGCTATAGCTACTTTCTTGTTTCATTGAAGAGAAAGTTTGTCTCCTTTTTCTAGGCAGTAGGCTTCATGGAAACAGAAGACTAAAATTGTTCTTATGTAATCATGTTTAATCAGAAGTTGCCTGAGAGTTTTAGAAGGAAACTTTCATTACTTTTGGGAGGTTGAAAAACTGAATAATTTTTGAAGTCATATAGACAGTCAGAGCTAAAAATCAGTATCTTTAGAAAGGCTCTTAAAATAATATCATTATCCACTGGAAGAAACAACTACTCTGCCAGTTTTTTTAAGGGTTGAGAGGAGATGATTTTAATTACTATGTTGTCCTGCGCTTGTCAAACTTTTCTAGAATGATAGAGCCAAGAAATAACCTTAAAATAAGAGGAGAGGTAGTAGAAATTCTCTGTGCTAAGAGTCTCTACCAATAAAAACATGTGAAAATTTTTTCTACTATTGGTTTCATCTGTTTGCTCACTACATAATTTATACTCTAGACCTAATTGTTTTCTTCTCTCAAAGAGTAATGTCCAATGAGTCCTAAAGGACAATTTGGACAATATTCTGTAAGTGCTGGAGGTTCACTGATGTCATCTATTCCTGATTTAAGTACTTCTCGTGTGTATTGTGCTCTTTAGGTATGTAATTCTGTGATCAAAATATACAAATGTACTAAAAGTTATTTTCATGGTGTGGACACAGGGGAGAGATAATAATGCCCTGATACATCCTTCCTATACTAAGCAGTGTTTCACACAAGCGGTTATTATAGATTTCATTCATTTTTGTAATTAAAAGGAAAGAAAGCCAAGGTGGAAAAACTTGGAGATAAACAAAAAAAAATTACATAGTTTCATATGATCAATTGTATTAGCAATAAAAACAACTATTAATTTTCTGCCGACACACCAAGCTTCTGTCAATGTGCATTGTCTGTTTACACCTTGGCAGATGGTTCCTCAGGCAGTAAGCACGGAGAAAACATATTTATAAAAGAGTTTGCAAAACAGAACAAAGCAAAACAAAAATATATCAAGAAATTTATGCTTTTTTGCAATGGAGTTATGGCTCTTGGCAATAAACATCAAGGGAAGTTCTGGTTAGAATCAGAACTTGAAATTAAATGAGCATTGAAAGTCCAATCTATGATTAAACAATTAACCCATATAAATAAAAGTCATCTCTGTAGGCTTCTGATTGATATTTCACCTATTAGACTAAGGCATAAATTCCTATCCCCTACAGTAACCTTTAATTTTAAAAACTCAAGAGTGTTAATAAAACATAAGCTTAATCCTGCCATTTCACCCCACAACAGCAGTGGGACCTGACATGAGCCAGTGTAACTCTGAGTGAGGAGAAAATACTCTGAGTATAGAGAATGGGGCAAAATGTCTTTACTGTGGCCCACAGGTCACTTTTCAAGCACTCCTGAGTTTGCCTTGAATGGGCATCCAGAACTTTCTTCCTCCCTTGGTTTCCCTTCCTTCCTTTCTCCTCTTTCATTTCTGTATCCTGCTTCTGTGTGGCCTCTTTTATCCATGGTCAAAAGTCCTCTTTTGCCTGGATCTTCACATTCTTCAGAGTGGAGCACTCACAAGAGAAGTCTCTCTTACCTGTGGGGAGTCTCCTTCTTAGCATTATTTTAAAGGGCCCCTTCCCTTGGGATGTAGGGTGTGGGCTGAAAGGGACTGGGGGAATGAAGGGATTCAAGAAGAGGTGGAGTTCCATGGTGGGGATGAAGTTTGACAGACACCTCCAACCTGCGCCATAAGCGTTGAGTTGCCATTCCCTTGAACTTTTCTCTATGGTATCCCTCAGTGAAATTAAAGTTTAGAAAGTAGGAGCTACATAGATATAGAGAACTAACTAGTATCAATAGTTACTAGTGGGGAAAGGGAAGGGGGAGGGGATTAAAGGGGGAGGGGATTAAAGGGGGAGGGGATTAAGAGGTACAAAAGATTAGGTTTAAAACAAGCTACAAGGGTTAGGGTTAGGGTTTGGGATTGACATGTGCACACTGCTATGTTTAAAATGGATAACCAACAGGGACCTACTATATCTCACAGGGAACTCTTCTCAATATTCTGTAACAACCTAATTGGGAAAAAACTTTTAAAAAGAATAGATAAGTGTACATGTATAATTGAATCACTTTGTTGTACACCTGAAACTGGCACAACATTGTTAATCAACTATACTCCAATATAAAATAAAAAACTAAAAATAAATTTAAAAATTAAAAAAAGATAAAACAAGCTACAAGGATATATTGTACAGAACAGGGAATATAGCCAATATTTTATAAGAACTATATATGGAATATAACCTTTAAAAAGTGTGAATCACTATGCTGTACACCTAAAACATATATTGTACATCAGCTATACCTCAATGAAAAAAAAAAAAAGAAAAGAAAAGTTAAAAGTCAAAGGAACTGAAAGAGCCAAGATCCCAGGTTTTTGAGATCCTCTACAGTGATTCAGAACAGATTTTGATTTTATGGGAAGCTGAAAAATTCCATAGCCAAAACATGATTTAAAAAAAAAACTTCTTGGGACTTCCCTGATTGCACAGTGGTTAAGAATCTGCCTGCCAGTGCAGGGGACACGGGTTCAAGCCCTGGTCCGGGAAGATCCCACATGCCACGGAGCAGCTAAGCCTATGCACCACAACTACTGAGCCTGTGCTCTAGAGCCCGTGAGCCACAACTACTGAGCCCGGGCGCCACAACTACTGAAGCCCACACACCACAACTACTGAAGCCCGCATGCCTAGAGCCCGTGCTCCACAACAAGAGAAGCCACCGCAATGAGAAGCCCGTGCACCGCTATGAAGAGTAGCCCCCGCTCGCTGCAACTAGAGAAACCCACGCACAGCAACGAAGACCCAATGCAGCCAAAAATAAATAAATAAATTTATAAAAAAATAATAATCACTTCTAATGACTTCTTTAAATAGAGAACTCATTCACAGGGTTCAAGATTCAAAAGGTAAGAAACAATATGAAATGTATATTCTTTCTCTCACTGAGTTCCCCTCTTTGGAGGAAATCAGTATCATCAGTTTCCAAACAGGTTTTTTAAAGGCAGAAGTAAAGGCATGATTTTTGAAGGTTCATGTGGGTTCACAATAGTAACTGTGTATTGACTTCATAATAAATACAGACTTTTATCACTTTATTAGGGAACTGCTGACCGAAACCACCTTCCTTGGTCAGGCAGGATGATAAGCACTTGCATGAGTTGTCTCACAACAGGAGGTCCCAGATAAAGAACACACTGCTGCCGCTGAAAACTAATGGGGAGAATTCGGGAGGGGCCGAAAGGAGGGAGGAGATGCTAGTTCATAGTAAGTCTTGTAAAACTACCTGGAAGAATTTGGGAGGGGCCAAAAGGAAGAGGGAGGAGATGATAAGTCTCCCAACCTCCCAGAAACCCTCAGGCTAGAATCCTTCTTGGCTGAGAGATGACCATGCCACCAGAAGGACCCTGAGTCACCAAATATGGGCCAAGCAAGATGACTGGCCAGAGACAACCTGGAAACTAACCCCGTTACCATGAAACCTGAGACTGCGAGCCACGTGGCAGAGCAGTTCTCCTGGGTTCTCTTACCCTGCTGATCTCTGCCCAGGTGCCCCTTCCAAATAAAGTCTTTTGCTTTGTCAGCACGTGTGTTTCCTCAGACAATTCATCTCCTACTGTTAGACAAGAGCCCACTCACGGGCCCTGGAAGGGGTCCCCCTTCCTACAACAACTTCAGACCAGGAGCATCCCAAATCAGGAGGGATTTCTACGGCAGCATTCCAAGAGGCCTATCAGAATATCATCCAATCTATCATGTAGCATCCACTCTCCTGGCCCTGCTTTCCTCCCACTCCTATCCCCATTTATTTACTCTCTTACAGAGGAGCTGCTTAATAGAAGGAAGAGTATGAGATTCAGAACAAGGCTCAAGCCTAGACTGTCACTCTGATGACAGATAAGTCATTTTATCATTTCGTCTGCATTTCTCCATTTGTGACATGGAAAAATATGTATAGCAGTGATTACTTTATAGGCAGTACCAGAGGTGAGGGATAGGAAAATCTTTTGTGTTACTTAGAAGAAAGAGGTTACATGAACACCTAGTACTGTATAATCACATTTACAATCAGAACAGAAGTCAGTATAGAAATCTTGGCTCAGTCCCATAGATCACAGCTCTTATATTTTAGAGGAATAAAACTCATCTCTAAAAGATGATTCAAGACTGTGCAACTGACATCAGGTATCTATCCTCAGAGTCAGAAACTTCTGAGGAATGCAAAATTTCTTAGAGCTCACTTTTTGCCCAGCATCTCATTTAGTTTCTGTTACAACCTCGAGAAAAATCCTGTGTTATGGAAAAGTACATAATATAAAAATATATAGGAACCATAATAGTAATTATGATGTAGATAGATGAGAAAACAACACATAGGGATCAAATTAGTAATGTTTAGCACCATTTCCGATATCTCAAAGTCAGGTCTAGGTATCATTTCACCAACAATGCAGAGAGGATAAAAAGTAACTTAACAGGCATCAACTCTTAGAAAACCTAAAGTAATGAACCAGTTCACCCAATAAACTAAAAAAAGTTTAATAGTTTAGTTATTCCAATATTTCTACAAGTGCTCCTTGTAACATCAGTACACCTGTGATAATATTTGCCAACCTAGAAATTACATTTTTGAAACAGTCAACACAACAAAAAAAAACACCATTGTATCAACCATCACCATAGGGAAAAATTATCCCTTCTAACCAAAGATAAGTGACATTATAGTGGTGACAGGGAATTCAGAATCCCCTCTCTCATCAACTGTATGAAAATAATTAATGCCAAAAGCCCCAGCACAATTTAAATATATAATTATCTTATTGCACCATGTATTCTCTGTAGTATTCTGAAGGGAGTACATAGGTGTATGTACGCATGTGAGTGCATGCATCCATGTGTATGTGTGTATCACTCACTTCTAAACAATTATGAACACTAAGACATATAAAAACTTATTTCTATACTAAGCACTCCACTTATTATAAAAGGAAATTGGCCTTAGCTACATCAGTGTTGCCCAAGCTGCAGCTTTGCTCAGTGGAAAGTATGCCAGACTTTTCATTTGCCTCTCCAGAGTACTTCAGCGAATGTGGATAACAAGTGAGGCAGTTGGGATGACTAATTAATACGGAATGGGTCAGCCATTCCCTTAAACACCTGTGCAGGACTGCTTCAAATCATGCCAGCAAACAGACTAATGCAGGTGGAGACACCTGCTCTTCCCAGCAGCATTACTTCAGATGCACAGGTGCCCCTTATCTGCCAGATACGTTCATATTGATGGTAATTTTAAATAAGTTCGATAAAATACCCACAGAAAGAAGTCCAGCAAGGCTACCATCCAGAGCACCACATTTTGTTACCTGCTCTCTGAGTATTCTTTGACTGTGGTCCTGTCAAAACCTTCACTGGCTTCCTAGAGGAAGAAAACACAATCAAGACCTGGCTGTCTCAACTCTGAAAGCAATCAAGTGCTCTGATGAAAGATGATGGCGCTCACATTCTTGGCACAGGTCTGTTCTCTCCTCCTCGCAGCTCCCTTGTTGCCATGGTCACCTCTCCGCAAGGCAGAGCGCCCTCTAGCACCACTTTGCTACTGCATTCCTCCTTCCTGTCCATTGCCTGGTCTAGTCTAGGTGTGTCTCCAACATTCCTTGGCCAGTACCACTTCTTTGCATTTTTGATACAGGCTGCAAAAAGAAACACACTGAAGATGCCAATGAGTTGTTTTAAAACGGCAGATCAGAAACAAAGAGTGCTAAGTCTTCACAGACATATCGGTTTTGTGTTGTACAGCAGCAATGGGAAGGCAAGGTTCCATCTAGTGTCTATGCCATGTGAGTCATTATAGAGACTGGGCCCTACCCATTATTTTTTTTAATTGGATCTATTAGTCTGAATTATAAAAAGAAATTCAATCTGGTGGTAGTGGGTGAATAAGGATGTTATGCTGGTTTATACAAGCAGTTGTTCCTGAATATATCCTGCAAAAAAAAGAGGAGAAATGATGGCTAAGGATAAGCCAGGGTTCCAAATATACATAGTGCCTGATGTCTTCAGATTTATACATTGTTTCAGGCACAGACATACATGAATTTCTTAGGAGATTCAGAACACTTGAAATTAAATGTTGTGTAAGGAGTTTATTTCAGATGGCCACAGAGTCAGAGATAACTCTCAGGAGAAAGTATTAAGGAAATACGTAGATATGTTCTTAAAATAATTCCATTCCTTGATGTTCAGATGTCACACGATCTCTTAAAGTACTGTTTGTCCAAGTAATCGAATTTTGTTATTGTTATTTTAACAGTCTCTCATCCTGGGCTGGGAAGGTTATAATTGTTATTTTATGCTATATTATTTGGTTTGTTAGGGTTTGATTTTTTCTGCTGGTCCTTCTTTTAAACAAACTGTTTTGAACTACTGCTAGTTGATTGTACTTGTGCTTGGAGGGTATTTTTACAAACAGCATAGAGAACTGAAAAATAAATGAGATTTGCATATTTGTAGGATCTTTGAGGTGAGAGATTGTAAAGATTATAGACATTATCTTTCTACATTTATAAAAGAGTCGACAAGTAAGAAACATTTTCCCCAATCACCAGAAATAAAAACTTTATAAAAAACAAGGTTGTAAATAGCTGGTCTTTATGTTTAGGCGAAAAGCAAGGATGCAGCTTATTTTAAAAGGTAGTCAGATTTATCTGTTCATATTAATAATGCATAAGATTTTTAACTCAAAATACCAAGAGGGGAAGGGATTTCCACAAATTTGATTTGGCATATTTATATTCAGTAAATAATAATTTAAAAAAAGAACCTCACACAAATCAAATTACTTTTTCCCAAAGGAGACTACAAAAGTTCCTAAGATCTTTTGGACGTGTGGTAAATTGTGAAAAATCAGTACTTTATGAACTTCAGAAAAACACCATTTATAGTTGTTGAAAATCAATTTTATCTTTTATGTCTTTGGTGAAGAAATATTCCTCGTGCTAGAGAACGGGACATTCCAATTCTATTTTCTCCTTCTACTTGTCATTTTTATTAATGCCAAGACAAGACACCCACGTACTCTTATAGATGCAAAATAGATGTGGTAAAAGAATTAATATCTTCAAAAGCTTTCTGCTTTCTTCTGTAGTGTAGTCTAGACACTGAAAGTATCACAGACTCACAGAACAATAATCTACCTTTGTTTACCCCTTGTAATCCAGCCTGAGAATATTTCTTCTAATTTTCAATGACAAAATATATATGCATTTGGGTATCTAAATTAAATGGCACTCATTTGTATTCAACTGTTAATACAGTTAATAGTCTTCCTTCCCATGTTGTAGAACATACTGGAAATATTCATGCTGAACAAATGCTCTTAGGGATATCCCTTTAGTGCAGTGATTCTCAACTGGGGTAATTTTCCCCCCTCAGGGGACACTTGGCAATGTCTCTAGGCAAATGTCCCCTAGGAGCAAAACCATTTCCATTGAGAAACACTGCTTTAGAGGACAGATTAAATTGTCACACAACCTTGACTACTTGGATAAACTAATATTAAAAACAAAATTCTGGTATGTGAGAGGGACTTTCAAGATGGAGGAGTAAGAGGTGGAGATCACCTTCCTTTCCACAAATACATCAAAAAAACATGTGCATGTGGAACACTCCTACAGAACACCTACTGAACACTGGCAGAAGATCTGAGACTTCCCAAAAGCTTTGCATTTGCCATTTGTCCTAGGGTTCTGTCTGTCCGTTTTTGGTTTTTTTTTTTTTTGCATGGATTTTAGTGCTTGTTATCACTGGTGGACTTGTTTTTTGGTTTGGTTGCTCTCTTCTTTCTTTTTTTTTATTACATTTTAATTTTTTTATTTTTAATCTTTTTTATTTTTTATTTTAATAACTATATTTTATATTATTTTATTTTTTCTTTCTTTCTTTCTTTTTTTTTCTCCCTTTTCTTCTGAGCCGAGTGGCTGACAGGATCTTGGTACTCCGGCCGGGTGTCATGCCTGAGCCTCTGAGGTGGGAGAGCCGATTTCAGGACATTAGTCCACCACAGACCTCTCAGCCCCGCATAATATCAAATGGCGGAAGTTGTCACAGAGATCTCCATCTCACCAATAAGACCCAGCACCACTCAACAACCAGCAAGCTACAGTGTTGGACACCCTGTGCCAAACAACTACCAAGACAGGAGCAAAACCACACCCATTAGCAGAGAGGCTGCCTAAAATCATAAGTTCACAGACACCTCAAAACACACCACCGAATGCGGTCCTGCTCCCCAGAAAGACAAGATCCAGGCTCATCCACCAGAATACAGGCACCAGTCCCCTCCACGAGAAAGCCTACACAGCCCACTGAAACAACCTTACGCACTGGGGGCAGACACCAAAAATAATGGGAACTACGAACCTGCAGCCTGGAAAAAGGAGACCCCAAACACAGTAAGTTAAGCAAAATGAGAAGACAGAGAAATGCACAGCAGATGAAGGAGCAAGGGAAAAACCCACCAGACCAAACAAATGAAGAGGAAATAGGCAGCCTACCTGAAAAAGAATTCAGAGTAATGAGAGTAAACATATCCAAAATCTTGGAAATAGAATAGAGAAAATACAAGAAACGTTTAACAAGGACCTAGAAGAACTAAAGGGCAAACAAACAATGATGAACTACAAAATAAATGAAATTAAAAATTCTCTAGAAGGAATCAATAGCAGAATAACTGAGGCAGAAGAACGGAAAAGTGACCTGGAAGAAAAAATAGTGGAAATAACTACCACAGAGCAAAATAAAGAAAAAAGAATGAAAAGAATTGAGGACAGTCTCAGAGACCTCTGGGACATTAAACGCACCAACATTCGAATTATAGGGGTCCGAGAAGAAGAAGAGAAAAAAAGGGACTGAGAAAATATTTGAAGAGATTACAGTTGAAAACTTCCCTAATTTGGGAAAGGAAAGAGTCAGTCAAGTCCAGGAAGCGCAGAGTCCCATACAGGATAGATCCAAGGAAAAACACGCCAAGACACATATTGTTCAAACAATCAAAAATTAAATACAAAGCAAAAATATTAAAAGCAGCAAGGGAAAAGCAACAAATAACATACAAGGGAATCCCCATAAGGTTAGCAGCTGATCTTTCAGCAGAAACTCTGCAAGCCAGAAGGGAGTGGCAGGACATATTTAAAGTGATGAAAGGGGAAAACCTACAACCAAGATTACTCTAACCAGCAGGATCTCATTCAGATTCAATGGAGAAATTAAAACATTCACAGACAAGCAAAAGCTAAGAGAATTCAGCACCACCAAACCAGCTTTACAACAAATGCTAAAGGAACTTCTCTAGGCAGGAAACACAGGAGAAGCAAAAGACGTACAATAACAAACCCAAAACAATTAAGAAAATGGTAATAGGAACATACATATCAGTAAATACCTTAAATGTAAATGGATTAAATGTTCCAACCAAGACATAGACTGGCTGAATGGATACAAAAACAAGACCCATATATATGCTGTCTACAAGAGACCCATTTCAGACCTAGGGACACATACAGACTGAAACTGAGGGGATGGAAAAGATATTCCATGCAAATGGAAATCAAAAGAAAGCTGGAGTAGCAATTCTCATATCAGACAAAATAGACTTTAAAATATAGACTATTACAAGAGACAAAGAAGGACGTTACATAATGTTCAAGGGATCAATCCAAGAAGAAGATATAACAATTGTAAATATTTCTGCACCAAACATAGGAGCACCTCAGTACATAAGGCAAATGCTAACAACCATAAAAGGGGAAATCGACAGTAACAAAATAATAGTAGGGGACTTTAACATCCCACTGTCACCAATGGACAGATCATCCAAAATGAAAAAAAAAAGGAAACACAAGCTTTAAATAATACATTAAACAAGATGGACTTAATTGATACTTAAAGGACATACCATCCAAAACAACAGAATACACTTTCTTCTCAAGTGCTCATAGAACATTCTCCAGGATAGAGCATATCTTCGGTCACAAATCAAGCCTATGTAAATGTAAGAAAATTGAAATCGTATCAAGTATCTTTTCCGACCACAACGCTATGAGATTAGATATCAGTTACAGGAAAAAAAATTGTAAAAAATACAAACATGGAGGCTAAACAATACACTACTAAATAACAAAGAGATCACTGAAGAAATCAAAGAGGAAATCACAAAATACCTAGAAACAAATGACAATGAAAACAGGACGACCCAAAACCTATGGGATGCAGCAAAAGCACTTCTAGGAGGTAAGTTTATAGCAATACAAACTTACCTCAAGAAACAAGAAACATCTCAAATAAAAAACCTAACCTTTCACCGAAAGCAATTAGAGAAAGAAGAATAAAAATCCCCCAAAGTTAGCAGAAGGAAAGAAATCATAAAGATCAGATCAGAAATAAATGAAAAGGAAATGAAGGAAACGATACCAAAGAGCAATAAGGCTAAAATATGGTTCTTTGAGAAGACAAACACAATTGATAAACCATTAGCCAGACTCATCAAGAAAAAAGGGAGAAGATTCAAATCAATAGAATTAGAAATGAAAAAGGGGAAGTAACAAGTGACACTGCAGAAATACAAAGGATCATGAGAGATTACTACAAGCAACAATATGCCAATAAAATGGACAACCTGGAAAAATGGACAAATTCTTAGAAATGCACAACTTTCCGAGACTGAACCAGGAAGAAATAGAAAATATGAACAGACCAATCACAAGCACTGAAATTGAAACTGTGAATAAAAATCTTCCAACAAACAAAAGCCCAGGACCAGATGGCTTCACAGGCGAATTCTATCAAACATTTAGAGAAGAGCTAACACCTATCCTTCTCAAACTCTTCCAAAATATAGCAGAGGGAGGAACACTCCCAAACTCATTCTACGAGGCCACCATCACCCTGATACCAAAACCAGACAAAGATGTCATAAAAAAAGAAAACTACAGGCCAATATCACTGATGAACATAGATGCAAAGATCCTCAACAAAATACTAGCAAACAGAATCCAACAGAGCATTAAAGGGATCATATACCATGATTAAGTGAGGTTTATCCCAGGAATGCAAGAATTCTTCAATATATGCAAATCAATCAATGTGATACACCATATTAACAAACTGAAGGATAAAAAACCATATGATCATCTCAATAGATGCAGAAAAACCTTTGACAATATTCAACACCCATTTATGATAAAAACCCTCCAGAAAGTAGGCATAGAGGGAACTTATTTCAACATAATAAAGGCCATATATGATAAACCCACAGCCAGCATCATTCTCAAGGGTGAAAAACTGAAATAATTTCCACTAAGATCAGGAACAAGACAAGGTTCTCCACTCTCACCACTATTATTCAACATAGTTTTGGAAGTCCTAGCCACAGCAATCAGAGAAGGAAAAGAAATAAAAGGAATCCAAATAGGAAAAGAAGAAGTAAAACTGTCACTGTTTGCAGATGACATGATACTATACATAGAGAATCCTAAAGATGCTACCAGAAAACTACTGGAGCTAATCAACGAATTTGGTAAAGTAGCAGGATACAAAATTAATGCACAGAAATCTTCTGCATTCCTATACTCTAATGATGAGAAATTTGAAGGAGGAATTAAGGAAACACTCCCATTTACCTTTGCAACAAAAAGAATAAAATACCTGGGAATAAACCTACTTAAGGAGACAAAAGACCTGTATGCAGAAAACTATAAGACACTGAAGAAAGAAATGAAAGATGATACAAACAGATGGAGAGATATACCATGTTCTTGGATTGGAAGAATCAACATTGTGAAAATGACTATACTACCCAAAGCAATCTACAGATTCAATGCAATCCCTTTCTAACTACCAATGTCATTTTTCACAGAACTAGAACAAAAAATTTCACAATTTGTATGGAAACACAAAAGACCCCGAATAGCCAAAGTAATCTTGAGAAAGAAAAACGGAGCTGGAGGAATCAGGCTCCCTGACTTCAGACTATATTACAGAGCTACAGTAATCAAGGCAGTATGGTACTGCCACAAAAACAGAAATATAGATAAATGGAACAGGATAGAAAGACCAGTGATAAACCCACACACATATGGTCACCTTATTTTGATAAAGATGGCAAGAATATACAATGGAGAAAAGACAGCCTCTTCAATAAGTGGTGCTGGGAAAACTGTACAGCTACATGAAAAAGAATGAAATTAGAACACTCCTTTACATCATACAAAAAAATAAACTCAAAATGGATTAAAGACCTAAATGTAAGGTCAGACACTATAAAACTCTTAGAGGAAAACATAGGTAGAACACTTTATGACATAAATCACAGCAAGATCCTTTTTGACGCACCTCCTCGAGAAATGGAAATAAAAACAAAAATAAAAATATGGGACCTAATGAAACCTAAAAGATTTCCACAGCAAAGGAAACTATAAAGAAGATGAAAAGACAACTCTCAGAAGGGGAGAAAATATTTACAAATGAAGCAACTGACAAAAGATTAATCTCCAAAATATACAAGTAGCTCATGCAGCTCAATATCAGAGAAACAAACAACCCAATCCAAAAATTGGCAGAAGACCTAAATAGACATTTCTGCAAAGATATTCAGATTGCCAACAAACACATAAAAGCATGCTCAACATGACTAATCATTAGAGAAATGCAAATCAAAACTACAATGAGATATCACCTCACACTGGTCAGAATGGCCATCATGAAAAATCTACAAACAATAAATGTTAGAGAGGGTGTGGAGAAAAGGGAACCCTCTTGCACTGTTGGTGGGAATGTAAATTGATATAGCCACTATGGAGAACAGTATGGAAGTTCCTTAAAAAACTAAAAATAGAACTACCATATGACCCAGCAATCCCACTACTGGGCATATACCCTGAGAAAACCATAATTCAAAAAGAGACATGTACCACAATGTTCATTGCAGCACTATTTACAATAACCAGGACATGGAAGCAACCTAACTGTCCATCGACAGCTGAATGGATAAAGAAGATGTGGCACATATATACAATGGAATATTACTCAGCCATAAAAAGAAACAAAACTGAGTTATTTGTAGAGAGGTGGATGGACGTAGAGTCTGTCATACAAAGTGAAGTATGTCAGAAAGAAAAAAACAAATACCATATGCTAACACATATATATGGAATGAAACAAACAAAAAAATGGCTCTGAAGAACCTAGGGGCAGGATAGGAATAAAGACGCAGACGTTGAGAATGGACTTGAGGACATGGGGAGGGGGAAGGGTAAGCTAGGACGAAGTGATAGAGTAACATTGACATATCTACACTTCCAAATGTAAAATAGGTAGTTAGTGGGAAGCAGCTGCATAGCGCAAGGAGATCAGTTCGGCGCTTTGTGTCCCCCTAGAGGTGTGGGATAGGGAGAGTGGGAGGGAGACACAAGAGGGAGGGGATATAGGGATATATATATACATATAGCTGATTCACTTTGTTATAAAGCAGAAACTAACACACCATTGTAAAGCAGTTATATTCCAATAAAGATGTTAAAAAAAATTCTGTGATAACTGTATTCTCATGACTATGTCATGGCAAGCAGCATATTTTTAAAGGAATAAATAAATTACATACTTCTAAAAAAATTAAATCTTCTCTTACAAAAGCCTGCCATTGTTTCCTGGTTTCTGTAACAAATTTTACCTTTCTGACTGAAATATGTCTTACATATTTTGGAAATTATAACAGTTCTTTATGGCCACAGAGGAACCATTTTACAACTTACTATTTTATTATAGCAAATTGTCTCTAGTGGCCTAAAAGACAATCTCATTTAATTGGCCAATTTGGAGTAGAACCAAATGATTTATTATAAATTACTAAATTATTAAAAATTTGATACAAAAGTCTCTTTGAGAGTTTGGTTAACCATTTCTAAGTCTCTACCCTGGACAGGTCCTGTCAAATCAGAACTAAATGTACAAACTTGTATTTTGAATGATGATAGGATAATAGTTTCTTGGGTAAAGTATTACTTCATCACTCTGCCATAGGCTCTGAAGTCTGTTCTAAAGCCACTAAGAAGAGGCGTAATATACTGTGAAGAACACAAACCTTAGAGGTTCAGGCCTAAGGCTGCGTATGACCTCAAGCAAGCCACTTAAACTCTGTGACCTTCAATTCTTCATCTATAAAATGGTGATAAATGTACCCAGTTCATTTTTTCTAAAAATGGAAAAACAAAGTTTTATAAATGTGCTTACCTTCTCACTTGTTATGCACTAATATTTGATTTAGTTAACCAACTTTAACTTGTTAGAGAATTGATGTTTAATTTTTCTTTTTTTCTAGATTAGAAACTTTTTTTGAATTTTATTTTATTTTTTTTATACAGCAGGTTCTTATTAGTTATCTATTTTATACATATTAATGTATACATGTCAATCCCAATCTTCCAATTCATCCCACCACCACCACCCCCCTCCCCCCCTGCTTCCCCACCTTGGTATCCATATGTTTGTTCTCTACATCTGTGCCTCTATTTCTGCCTTGCAAACCAGTTCATCTGCACCATTTTTCTAGATTCCACATATATGCGTTAATATATGATATTTATTTTTCTCTTTCTGACTTACTTCACTCTGTATGACAGTCTCTGTATGACACTCTGTACATCCACATCTCTACAAATGACCCAGTTTCGTTCCTTTTTATGGCTGAGTAATATTCCATTGTATATATGTACCACATCTTCTTTATCCATTCTTTATCCAAAACTAACAAATAATTAAAATGTTAATGATATCTATAACACATTAATAGAGTTTCAAAATATATAAACTATATTTTAGGCTGGAAAACCTGAGGAAGCCTCACATTCTAGGCAGGATGGACACTGAGTGTTTGGTGTTCATTTCTTCCTTTTTTTTATTCCAGTCATTTCTCTCTAAAAATGATTGAGTCCAATAATGACTTTCTCCATTTCATAGGTCCACCAACTTAATTAGTTTTTTTCTCTTATAACAGTACATTTTGTAAAGTATCTCCATTTTCATGATCAAATAAAAGTGCAAATGCCTTTATAATAGTTTAGGTAATGCTGTGTCTACATGCCTACTATGCAATAGAGTTGAGTAGAGAATTGATTGATTACATTTAAGGAAAATGTTGTATTGGCTGCTTGAATAAATTTATGGATTGTTTACAGAAACTAGAGTGATATGATCGCATGCATTAAGCAGAACAGGCGTGGATTTTGATTTCCTGATGCCTCTCTTTCTCTTGCAGAATAGTTTTGCCCCCTCAAGTAATATTACTTCTTTATTTTTCATGCCTCTTTAAGTTCTACGTCCTAATTCCTTACAATTCAGTCTCATTAACTTACCTGATATCATTGTGACTCACAACAGATTATAATTTTTTTCTTTATCTTCTTGCCTCTTTAACATTCTTTGCTATACTTTTTATGTGCATCACCTGATGACAACCTACTTCTCAATTCTTCTTTTGAATATAGTGTATTTCTTGAAAGCATGTCATCATAAATTTTTCCTCCAAGTGATAAAACTTTCCTGTAGTTATGTACACTAGAAAACTTACCATGCTCTCAAAACTGTGGAACATGAGTCATATATTTCATACAAAGAACTTGTATTGCCATAAAAATCTATATTCTATTCCATTATTTTTCTTTAGTCTATTAAAGATTGGTAAATGAGCAGAATGATTAAAATACAATTAAATTTTTCTATGAAATTTGAGTTGATTCATTTTTTTCTTTAATAACAGAAAATTGGTCTTTAGATCTTTACTCCTGAAGATTTCCTTTCTTTCATGTGCTTCTAGTTTTTAGTAATAATTGGAAAGTGTTACATTTTAAAAAATCACTTATGCAAACTGTTTTTTTAAAATGCTTTCCAATTACTCCCACATATAGACAGACACCCACACACACATTAGTGTGTTTAGTTTCTATAATTGCCTTTGAAAAGGGTTGGTAGATACCTAAGTTTAAGGAATGCAACTGAATTTATTCCTGAATCTAGTAATGTTTCTAGGAAAAGAAATATTTCATGGTATCTCCCTGGATGTCTTATCTCCATTCCATTATATTTTTTAAAATTTTTATTGAAAATTAATATCAAATTATCTCTCAAATCAAAGAACCTTCTTTATAAACAATACGGCAATGCTGAGAAATGGAGTCAGATAAAAATTCTTATTGATCCTTAAATTCAATAAAGTAAATATACTTTATTTAAATATAAAATTTTAAGATTGTGCCTAGAGATGGGCATCACATGGTGTAAGTTTCTTCTACAAGTTATAAGTGATTTTAATTTTCCCAAATATGATATTTACACCAAATTTATTCTGTTGGTAGCCACAGTACACTGTTATCTCATAGGCCTTTTTGACATGTCACTGATCAATACCTTCCTCACTTGCACTCAAGTGTGGATTTTCCCACATGCATGTATGAGACTTCCTGAAATTTTGAATTTATTGGAATTTATAAGCTCTCTTTCATCCTGCAGGAAGTTTACAGGTGATTAAAAAAATTGATGCTTCAAATAGTTGATATTGCTTTGGCTTCAGAACATCAGACAATTTCTTTAATACATCTTTTATTTATTGAAATCAATTTAAAGTTATAACAGCTAGATAAGTTTCCTCCCCACCTCCAAATAAAAGGGAACACTAGCCTTTGAATGATGTAAGAAACACCACACAAAATAATTTAAGGTATGCAAATATGTTCATTTTTATTTATGTCGAAACACATCCTTCAGACTGAAGAATTCAGCTCAGTTTTCTCCATTGTCTCGCAATTCATTTGCATACCCATCTTCACACCTTACCTCTTTAATGCTTATTATCTCTTTAAGTCCTAGTTAAGATTCCCCAGTCTTCCTAGGTTAGGTCTGTCAAGGTTTTCCCAACATCTTATGAACTCCAACACAAATTATATACATTGGACACTTATCAGCTCTGCATAGTTAATGAATTTTTATAAATCTATTCTTTCTCCCCAACTAAATCATAAATTTCTTTAAGGATTTAGGACCTTGTGTGTTTCATACCTAGTGTAATTTTGAAAAGATATTTAATGATTCACTGATTGATTGATCAGATTGCTTAATTGAAAATTCATCCCCATTTATTGCTATATAATTTTATTTATTTTAAGTTAGAGAATGTCTATAATAGAAATATTAACATAATAGGCACTATAACTTGCTGTTCAATAGTATTTAATAAGTTAGAATTTATACTCTTGATTTTAAGAGTAGACTTTGTTGTAGAAGTAGTTGTGCAATTATTTTTAATATGACATAGAGTGATTAATTTAACATGTAGTAAATTAAGCTTGAGTCTTTTCAGTGTAACAGGAGGGACTCAGGATAGGATATTAGGAAAAATAGGTACAAATTTTTAGCTTCTACAACTACCATTACCTGGGAATATGGAAAATTCATATAAAATCTTTTAAATTTGGGGGTCTTCATTTCCTAACATAAAATAAATGTGGTCTAGAAAACACTCTAAACTTACTTTCAGGTATAAATTTACACATGAGCTGGGCACACTGGAGAAATAAAAGTATTTGAGCTTTTTTCTTTACAAAGCCTCTTCTTGTTAAAACTTTTGTGTAAAATTCTAAGATTGCTAAAGCAAACAAGAAAATCACTATACATCATGTATATTTCCTCATTTAGCCAAACCCCTAAAATGTAGGTGTTGGTGAGATTGTGAGTCACAATTCTCTTTTTATGAACAAGAAAAATATTTGTAGATTAAACAGTATTTTAAAAGTCAAACTGCAATAGGAAGTTGGCAAATATTAAGTGATGTATTTGTGATATTTCATTTTTTAAATGTAGATGTATGTATCGATATCCTCACAAACTTCTGAGCAATCCAAATGTCTATCACTTTATTCCTTTTCTTCCACTTTTTTCTTTATAAATATAAATTTACACACTGAGAGTTAAAGGTACAAATGCAAACATACATAATAAGCAAATCATAAAAGCACATGACATTTTGAATACAAATATACTATCAAAATTCATAATTGGAAAATCAATATGAAAGCTAACTGTATGCATTATAAATAAAACAGATTCACCTCATGAGTTTTACCCATCCTTTTCTATGCCTTTATTTGGGGCATCTCTTAGGTTAATACAAATGTGAGTAAATGCATGAGGTGTTAACATCTGCTGGCAGAAATGGTTGGGAATATTGTGTGACCAGTACAATTTGACCAGGAGGCAGGCCTGGAGCATCTGGTATACTCAGCGTTTAAGATTTATTTATAGTTCCATAACTTCTAACATCATGTAGAGAAATGCATCAGATGCTAAGTAAATTGCATTTGCAAATCTTGTCTCAATGAACAGAATGTCTGTAAGTCATTAACCACGATGGGTCTAGAGATACTCTCCGATCTTTCCAGCTCTGATACTTACTTTGATTTTGATAGGTTGTTATCATTATACAATATTCATTGAGTGTTTAAAATAATTCAGAAACTTACTGTAGAAAGTAATTTTTTAAATTATTAAAATAGACCAAGAATCAAATAGATCTAAATCAAATCTAAATTAGTATCATGCTTTCACCTACCAGAGATAACGAGTTCTTCTAAATTAAAAAACAACCCAAAGCGTTAGCCAATCATATTCTACTGAACTTCAAAACAGAAGATGACATCTTTATTTTGGAAAAAGTATAAAAGATAACACCAAAAGAGTTGAGTTTTGTTTTGGGGCAAGTCACTATAACATCTCCAAGCTTCATACCCAAAAATAGAGATAATATGCTTACTTCACAGTACTATCATGGGGATTAAATGAGAAATGTACAGGGAGATGATTATTAAACTATAAATATTCTTACAAATGTAAAATAATATTATGCATTGGTTACATTATATATCGGTTTTGTACATCTTTAGGTAGCAATAATAGCTGAGGGTCTCCAGATAATTTCATCCTGACTGAAATTGTGCTCTGAAATTTATAATAAAAAATTTCAAATTAAAGGTGTACTCAGCTAAAAGACCCAGATATTTTGGAAGACTCACATGGGACTAATTTCCTATCCGAAGCTTAACAATATGCTAGAGGCTAATAATGTGGATTTGTAAATAATTTATATATTTGAGAGTAGTTAAGTTATATAAGAAATACTTTATCATCTTCCAAATTTTTCCCTATTTCATTACTTGATTTCATTACTATATTGTATTATTTGGTTTTTATTTTACCTATAAATGCACTGAGCTAAATGCTAAGATGGCAGCGAGGTAACAGAAAATAGGGAGATAAAGATACAGCACAGTCACTGGCCTCCACAGACTTTTTATTTTCAGGAGAAAGATAGATATCACAAATGAAACAAATGACATAAAGGGATTTTAGAGAAAATGTTGAGTACAATCAGAATAGAGAAATAACCAAACTCAAAATCTCAAGTCAGGCAATGTTATCTTGTCGCTTCACTTAAACTCGGGGCCCAAGAGCAAGATTCGGGACAGGATAGCTCTCCTGCGCCAGGAGATTTGAGCATAGGATGAACAGAGGCTATCATGCCAAGACTTGGCTGACAGTAAGATAAGGCAGAACAGGAACATTAGCTATGGAACTCTGAAGTTTTAGGAGAGGAACTGCAAGTAACTAAAAGGACCAATGATCAGAGATACAACGTTCAGGTAGGAAGTGCTTGCAGGTCTGGCAGGCAAGTGTATCAGAAACAAGTATGAGGTTATGGAGCAAAGTGTCAGAAATTCAACAGATGGTCAAAATAAAGGTTACAAAAAAGTCCAAGGATTTTTGGTTAAACAGTAAGAGGTTAGGATATATTAATTAATTAATTCTTTATCCATTAACCATGTACCGAGAATCCTATAAACCAAAACTTGGGGAAACAAGGATAAATATAAACAAGTCTTGCTACAGAAGAATATATTCTATAAATGTTTGTTGAAAACCTCTAAATTATACCAGGGGCTGTGCTGGGCACAAGCTAGAATAAACGGTAGACATAAGACTCATTCTCTTGGAGTTTACATCTAGATGACAGCAAATAATTAAATGGAAATAAATGTTAATAAATGTTAATATGGGAACTGCCACAAGAAAGAGAAGCATTTAGCAGAGTCTTGGGGAAAATAAAATGGAGGCATTTGTCAGGTATATGGCAAGCTACAAATACACTTGGAACTGTGGTGGATAGTGTGACCTCAATATATATTTATTGAATGATTGATGAAATAAATAGATTATGAATGAATGGCAGAAACAGTATACAGACAGATGGAGTAAGGGTGAAAAAGGCTAGAAAGGAAGGGGCATATCTATATATATTTGAGTAAAAATCATGAATACAGTGATCAAAAATCCAAGATTTTCTGAAACGGCTTTGATTTAAAATAGCTTGTCCTGTAGTTCCCCAAAGACACTCCTGCTTGCCAGGCATGTATTGATGATTTGCTTTAAAAACGTGATCATTTTAAGCATGTCGAGAAGGAAAATGAGGCTTGATGCCAAGGCAACTGGCTTCTGAGGCAGAGCTCTTCTGAGGCAGGACTCTTCTATGGCAGGACCCATTTGGTCTCCGAGAGAAGACTGGTGTGAGTTTGCAGGTGGAGACAGGTAGAACACCTGTGGGTCCCGAGGGTCAGAAAGCAGGTGTCAGTGAGGACATAGTTCAAGATTCATTGCTAGTTTGCCAGCTACCTAACTCCTCCTGTTTTTATTTTTTTCCTATGATCACACCTCAAAGACTTCATTATTTTATTTTAAATCACTAGGCTGTTTGCGAGATTAAACACAGAACTACTGCAAAAATGATTTTTCGATTCTCTCTCACTATCCCGTGCATAAAATAATGACTCAGAAAAATGTGCTTAGTACCTTCAGTAACATCCATTAAGAAGAGCCCAAGGCTTTACCCAGAGTTCTTCACAATTTCTTGCACCATTTGTTCATAGTTTAATTAGATTAGCAAGCAAATTATTGTCAATTACACCGTTTCTGACAAAAATAATCACATAGATGACACTATCTTGATATGAGTTCTTTCTGCAATAGGTAATTTTCATTCTCCCACAACTCACTCCTACACTATTTTCAAAATTAAAATCCCACACACTAAGCTGCACCACTGTGATGCATCAAATGTCACTTGCTGTTTCTTCTCACATTTAATTTTTAATGTCTACAGTTGAAATTATTCTGTAAATTTGGAATAATACTACAGAAATTAATGTTTTTGCCTAAGTCTGTGATATACAGTAGTGGAGAGAGGAATACTAAACAATATTTGATTAAAATATTAGAGGCTTTGGTCTTCTGAATAACCTCAGGACATGAGTTCCATAGTTATAAAAAATAAAAATCTGGTATTACAATGGGAACCTATTTTGGTTTATCTTGGTATCTCATAAACATTGAAATATTTGGCAATTAAAAGTATAGCTTAACATAAAGACCAGCCATGCCAAACTTGGAAAAAAAATCTATTAACAGCTATTAAAAGCCAGTATGTTGGCTTTTCATTTAATCTTAGGCCAAGTCAGTAATTAGAATCATACAGAGAATTAAGAAATTACAAATCAAGTCCCCATAATTTTCTATAGCCATGCTAATTAGTAATCATTAGAACTGGCTTTAAATCTTCCTGATCAATGATTTTGATAAGCAGGCCCCTGAAAGTCAACCATCAGCCATGGATTCTTGCCAAAGGACTTTCCTCTAAGACTGATGTCAAAACCACTCAGGCTTTAACATAACAAAGATAAAATAAAATTCTGTAACCAGTAGAAACCCAGATTGTGTGTGTGTGTGTGTGCGTGTGTGTGTGTGTGTTTCAGTTTGCATAATTCCTATTAACCTATCTTGATGTTCGCCAATTCTTTCTTCCACTACATTGAGTCTACTGATGAGGCCATCAAAGGAATTCTTCCTCTTTGTTACTGTACTGTTCATTTCTAACATTTCCATTGGATTCCGTCTTATAGTTTCCATCTCTTTGCTGAAATTAGCCATTTAATCATGTATGCTGTCTACCTCTTCCATGAAAACTGTTAAACTGTTATTCACAGTTATTTTCTTTCCTGTTATATAGTTCCAACTTTTAAGTCATGATTGTGTTGTCTCTCGGAAGGATGTTGCTTTAGCTCATGTTTTCATATGCTTCCTAGTTTTTTGTTGTTGTTGAAAGCTGGACTTCTTGTGTAGTAGTAAAGTAAAGTAGTAAAGACTGAGGTGAGTAGCTTTATACCTGGAAATGGGCATACCTTTCTTTCATCAAGGCCTTTAGTGAACAGATTTGATTGACTCTACTTAAGAGTTGGGCTGGGTTTGGGTTTTTTGTTGTTGCTGTGGTTACCTTAGTGCACCACAGACTTCAATTTCCTCTAAATAATTACTTTGCATTTAGAGTAGGGGCTAGTTTTTCAGAGGTTTTTATTTTGTTTTATTTTGTTTTTATTTTTATTTTTTTGTTCTCAGTGTCTGTTCCCCTGTTAGTTTTAGGTCTTTTCTTTGCACTGCACCTCAGAGGTGGTCTGTCTCTAGCAGAACTCCTTTTTAAATTTAAGATTTTATTTTTGAGAACAGTTTTAAGCTCACAGAGAAACTGAGAGGAATATACAGAGATTTCGCATATGCATGCCTAGCCTCCCCCATTATCAACATCACTTACCGGAATGGTATGTTTGTTACCAAGGATAAACCTACATTGACACCTCATAATCACTCAAAGTCCAGAGTTCACCTTAGGGTTCACTCTTGATGTTGCACATTCTATGGGTTTGGACAAGCATATAATGACATATATCCATTATTATATTATCATACAGAATATTTTCACTTCCTTAAAAAGTCTCTGTACTCTGCCTGTTCATCCCTCCTGCTGCCCTTGAGATATTGTTTTTATTCTATGCCTGTTGGCCTGGTAGGGGTTGGGGTAGGAGTATTCTATGTTTGAATAAAGCCTCAGTCTTAGACAGATACTATATCTCTGCTGACCTTCCACAAGGGACAGAAGGGTTTTTTTTCCCTCTTCTTTTCCTTCCCCTGCAGGGAATTTCCACCAGTGCCCTAATGGCGACAGTGTTTGTTGCCCTCCCAGCAGATTAAGCTTTCTTTCAGTAAGGGAGATGGGATGAGTATCTCAGCTGCTATTGCACCCTCCTCCTGTTCTGTACCTTGAGGGAGACTTTCTAAGAATCCTCCCATTTTTTGTGTGTGTGAGCACCAGTGAAGTTGGTAGGAAAAAAACCTGAAAAGGATGAGGATATCCCTTATATCTGTAGCCCCCAGATGTTCACCTCTCACCAGCACACCAATCAGTGTGTCAAGTACTCTAGCTGAACTCCTACTATGGACTGTCTGACTATGTCTTGTCCAAGCTAGTGCTCCAATCTTTTCTCTTCCTGCCTGTTTCTCCTTGGATTTGGGGCCAGTTTGTTGCTGTACAATGTTAGCACTCCAATGGACTCAAGAAAGATTATGAATTTGGTATTTGTTTGGCTTTTTTTTTTCACCCTAAGATTAGGAACATCACTCTTGGCAGCTCCCTACATCTCTCAATAAAAAACAAAGGGAAATTTTTGTTCTTTGAATTTTAAAATTTTTTGATACTTTCTTTGACAATTGCTTCTACTGACCTGCTATAAATACACAGTCAGACAAATAATATAACATTTCAATTGGGATGTTCAAAAATAGATCTCAGAAAAGTAAACATAGCAATAATTTTGAAATAATCATTACTGAGCAAAATTTTATCTTTTTTTACTTTACATTCCAAGATTTCTAAATTTCATAAATATGTATACACATCCACAGACACAGGTGCATATAAACAGGGAAAGAGACTAAACACAAAGTGTTCTTGTTAGCCTGAGAAAAATATGGTGAACTAATAAATGTTATTTCTATCTACTACTAATTTAATAAAGTTTTTCTCCCTAGAGGAGCAGAAGTCACTTTAAGGTTTCCTAATTTGCTTTTAAGTAGCTGTTAAAAGAAGCAATAATAGCCCTTATCATCTGAGTGTACACTTGGAGAAATTGAACAGGTAGTTTGCCCCAGGCCAAAGTTAATCAGTGAGTCATTGGAGAGTCCAATTCCCAGTCTGGTGGATTGTTCCCTTCATCTCCCTCTCTGCAAAGAAATCCTTATTTAAGATTCTTGAAATTTTAAATTAAGTTGCCAGATATTAATGTGAATATCCCACCATCTTTCTCTGTATTTTCCCTTTGGTGTTTTTATAGGTCCAAAATCCTGTGCTAAAATTTTTCTCCAAAGATGTGTCTTACATAGAAAGAAAAGCTGAATGCTTAGGACCCCTATTTGTAGAGAAGCTGCTTTGACAGTGCCGGAGGCTATTTCTTCTTAACCTGGTGAGTGGCTCTCACCCTGGCTATTCAGCAAAGTCTCCTATAAAACAGTGCTTCTCAGGCTTCATGTGCATATCAACAACCAAGTTTTTGTCAAAACACACACTTCAATTCAGCAGATGTTGCAAAACCCAAGATTCTGCGTTTCTCAGTAGCTCCCAGGAGATGCTAGTCTGCAGAGCATACATTAAAAGCATTTTTTAAAACAATAGACCTCATTTTTAGAAATTTTCATACTGAAGGTCTATGAGGTCAGGCTAGCATTTGTGTTTTCTAAAATCTCCAAATGTGGTTTTATTGTACACCTAAGGATAAGAATCATTTCTGTTGGTACCTTTTTGGAAGTGTTTGCAAAGGGTCTTGTAGAGCTCAGTTTTGATACCTAAACTGCATAGTATATATTTTCCTTATTTAGCAAATTCCCTGCTAGATTATTGGATAAAACAAAAAGTCTTTTTTGAAATATGATGAACTGTGACATGATAAAATAATATTTTAAATTCATATGTTCACGTAGGGTTTTTAAGTAGGACGTATTTTTTAGAATTCCTTTCATTGAAGTGAAAGTCATTTTGAATGTCCCTTTTTTTGTTTGTGAGGGAAAAAAAAACTAATCTTTGAGGTGAGATAATGAAGTTTAAAGTTCTGATAATTTAGAACTCTTTAAAGGTGACCTAATTAAGTTCTAAACCATAATCACAAAATCTCTGACTTCACAAAATTGCTATAGGTTTTAAGATAGTCTCCTTGTAGGATCCCTTCAGAGGGAGATTCTTCTGCTATTAAAAGTTCTGTCTATCATTGCCTACTAAACAAGAGGGCCTTAATGTTTCCCTCAGCTTATCCAAACTTTAGACAGGCTTCTTTCTGCCTCTAGGCCCCTGACCTCCTTTTTCTTAGAGCATTTACTTCAGAAAATCTGTAATTGCAAATTCTGTCTCTACCCTTTTGAAATATAAATCGTTGCAAAATCCTCTTGTCAGTTTTACAACCCAGGACTGTCTTTCTCAAGTACCTGGGGGCCATCCCATTGAAATGTAATCATTAAGCTTCCTTCTCCCAGTTTCTGGAAGAGTAGGAGCTTAACTTATGTGGGCACCTTTCCCCATGTTGTAACACGACTTCTTATTATGCAGATATGAGAGTGTTTACTTTTCCATTGGGTAAGGCCAATTAGCAAACATAGATGGCCTATGATCCCCCCACCCCATCTCTTAGAATCTATCCTGACCTTATTTCAGTGGAGCTGAGTTCAGACTGAGCTCTGGCCCTGCCACCCTATTGCAGTAGTCTTGAATAAAGGCTTCCTTGGCTGTTTAACTTTATCCAGTATAATTTTCCTTTGATACCACCTTGACATTAAACTTACAGACTGAATTTAAGGAGTGATCAATTTCCCAAACTTTTCTAACAGAGAAATTATTTGGTCTCTAATCTCTTTCCCACCATTTTCCCTAATACCCATGAGGACCTTTCTTGTTTAATTGAATCATTGGTAAGTCTCACCAAAATGTAGGTTCACAGCACCTATGCATCAAAACTGATGAGACTGATTCTACGTAAGTTGAGTGGATCTATACCATAGCATTTACTTAAATAAGCACTGAACTGTAGAAAGAACAGTGGTTTTTTCAGACCTTTGGGTGAGCTTTTCAATCATGAGTTCCCTTCTGGAATATGGTTGATCAGAATCCTTTGTGTCAGATTTTCAGATGGATTTGAATATTTTGTACTCATAAAGGTCCTCCTTGGTTCTTTCATCTTTCCAGCTGACAGCAGGGAAAAGACAAACAACAGTTTTGGCTGGCTAATATAGGTTAGCCACACTTATTTTTGTCAGCCAGTGCTTTTCCTTTTTTTAATGTTTATTTTTAACTATTATACTATAAGCCCATTAGGGAAAAGACCACATCTAATTTGTTTACCATTTTAAACAATATCTAATACAGTGCTAATTATACACAAACAAAACAAAGTTATAGTGGCAACATGCAAAAATCAAAATTAGAAGTAGCTGGACAAAAAGTACGACGTATTTAGTATATATGAATTTGGTGAGAAGGATTCATGGGAGTTCGGTTCCCCAAAGATATTTAGAATGTTTGCTGCTTTACATTTAGAGACCAAATTCCTCAAACTTTATAGGTTCTAGGCTACTTTCTAACTTTGTCCTAATAGTGTTCACCAATTTTTTATAATTCTCTAAAGATTCAAGTAAAATAAAAGGTATGTGGAATAAATTCTGTCTCCAGAACTTATATGATCACTGAACAAGGAATCGTGATTTCTATTTATTTTACTTTGTTGACTCAGTTAGAACATTCTAGTTGTTTTAGAATATATTTTATCCCATGGAGTCCCTTGTTCCATGTTAAATTAGTACATAATAATAGCATAAAATTTATTGAAGAAGACTATATTTTAGCCACTATTTTAGACACTTCACGTGAGTCAGCTAATTCAATCTCTGCAAGAACCCTGTGAGGTAAGTACTATGTTTAACACTATTTTACAGATGAGAAAACTGGGCTCAGTAATATCAAATACCATTTCAAAAGTACACAACTTCCAAATGGCAGGGCCACAATTCACAATTCAAATCCAGGTTTATCTTCCTCTAAAATTTATTCTTTTAACCTTTAATGTATCATGACTTAGGATATAATTTTTTATCATCTTGTGGGAAAATGATTAATTAATATATATAACCACAGACAAAATCAAAGTTTGATAAAACATAGGCTAATTGAGAATAATACAGGTATAGCCATTTTCATTGTTCATACTTCTAAATGATATTTTCCTAGACTTTTAAAAATTATCCCCCCAAATTTCAATAATACAGCTCTTGCTGGGAGGTATTTGTATCTTATTCAACACTATGATTATTTGTTATAAAAGCCAGGCTCTTTACTCATTATTTATCCTCCTTTATCTAACTTCTGTTTAGGAAACATTTAACAAGACACTACATTCAAATTCTTTGACATAGTGGAGAACTCCATTAGACATTCAGAGCTTTCAAACAGAAAGTAAAGAATATTTCATGACAATTTACCTATCAGTTTTCTTATATTCATTTAGTACTAGAAAAGCATTTCAATTAATTTGTTGATCTTGATTTTCTCTGCATTGTTACACATTCAAAGATGTCTTTTACTTCCAGATGCTTAAACACACACACTTAGAATCTGTCTGTGATTTTCGTATGTCAGGAGGTTGTATTATACCCAGTATGTTTATGGATTACATAGAAAGTATATAGGTATCATAAATGAAACCTTTGTTTGAGAATTTCATTAGCACTGGCCTCCATGTCTAGGGCTGTTACACTAGTGTCACCCGCTTTCCCATCCTCTAGCATTGCTCCCTCAGTCATCCTCTGTACTCCTGACACAGCAGTCAGCCTAGCGTGTTCCCTCTTTAGTTATTACAGTGCCACTCATCGCTGGCTGTATAGTAAAATCATCTGGGCAATGTTTAAGATGTACTGATGACTGGGCTCCACCCCCAGAAGCTCGGTGAGCCAAGGCATTTAACAACTTCCCAGACAGATCTAATGTGTGACCAGGATTGAGAACCTCTGGACTTCAACCAGAGCAGGTCTTTTATTTGATTTACTTATGGTGCTTACCCAGACACTTCTTTTGAAGAAACTTGTATTGCTTAAAGAAATATGTTTGAAAATCATTGCAGAGTTGAATATGCCTTCCATATGCCATCGTAGAAATCGACCTAATACACTTTGAAAAGTATGGTACCAAATGCTCCGTATCTGCCTCCCTTAAGAATCTCTTTGAGAACAGAGTTCAAGTTTTAATCTCTCTATATCTCACGTTTGTCATTTGTAAAACAGGAATTTTAAAAAAAGGTTGTTGTAATAATTAAAGAAAACAATCCCATATAAAGTACCCAAAACTTGGCCGGTGATCAATAAGTATGCATTTAAGTAAATATGTATTTAGAGGTAGAGAATAAATATTTATCCTAGGTGTAAATAAACAATATGATTCACTCCACAAGTAATGCATGCTTGTCATAAACAATGTTTTTATTTATTTTATTTCTATAGTTCAGGCTACTAAACTAGAAAAGCTCCTTCTGTGCATATTCTCCCTTAGAAAAAAGTATAGAGCTTCAATATGGCCAGTGTGCTGATCAATACTGCTGCCCTCTACCCAGCACCCCATCCCACCCACGTAGATAGATGCCTTTCTCATCCTTCTTAGAGTCTAACACCTTGTTCCAAGCAACCCACCTGCAAGAAACCCCCTCTTCACTGTGCTCTGGTCTGACACCGTGAGCTGGCATCTTCTTATGCAGATGGCCTACAGTGTTTAGACAGAAAAAGGGAAAAGAAAGAGGTTCAATTTCTTTTAAAATACCATCCACTAGTAAGTTTCTGTCACAAAGTGACTTATTCTATTTATATATTTATCTACTCTTGGAAAGTTATGTTTACTGGAAAAAAATGTTTGTTTTTAAAAAAACTTATAAATAGCCAAGATCAAGTGCATTTCTTTTTCAGTCTGAGGTAGGGAATATAAAAGATGAAAATGGAACATCTTGTAAAAATAATAGCAACAACAACAAAAACAACTAATAAATGTTGAGAATGATAGAATTATAAACACTACCACTTTAAGCAACCATCAATATAATAATTGATTCCTTTTTATTTTGGTCATGTTATATACCTAAAGGAGTGTTGATCTGAATTATTTCACTTTCTGAGATTTAAGTAGCTGATAACAAAACTAGTTATTTCAAAACTTGAAACAAAGTATTTTGGCTCAAAGCAGCACCCAAATACTAAGTCAAATCAGCTCCAAAAGACTGAGGAAATTTTATCTTCAAAGCTCAAAGTTTACCAAAAAATTTTAGAGAGAATAGTATGTCCAGAATTGAGACAAAATCTAAATAATTTGATTTACAAAGAGCTTTCCATGATACTATGCCCAATAGAGAGAGGCACGAACTCGGCACTTCACTGATAAGAATGTAAAATGGCATGGACATGAAAATCCAGTTCTATGGATTTGTAAACTTAGAACTTGACCAGGTAATTCATATGTCATGTTTCTCGACTCTAGTCACTTGTTTGCCCTGAGCGCACACTAAAGCAAACTACTTTAAAGCATTAAGCCAACGTATCTGTTCTTCTGTCTCCTTCTTCCCCACCATCATCTCTAACGGGCACTGCTCTATTCTGCCTTTTGTCTACAGGCACTAGCCTCATGGCTTCCTAGTTCCTTAATTCTGAATTTCCCTCTCCCCAGTTATTATGCCAAGACCTTCAGCGTTGCCCCAGCTTCCACCTTCAAACTTATTTGCCAAAGTTCAAGATAGTGCTCAGCAAACAAGGACCTGATGCTACCGGGAATCATCTCTTAAAATTCAATGGCGGTTGTAAAGGAAAATATCCTCCCTGTTACACATGTACCATGAATGACGGGGTATAATGTCACATGCCTATGCTACTAACTACACAAGAGGCAGAAACTGTAAGATTGCTGAGCTCCAGGGTTTTGGCCTGCAGTGGGCTCATACTAAATTTAGCAACATTATGCCATGGGGCCATAAAGAGACTTTTCATCCAGCTGGGGGAAAAAAATGTTCAAAAAGATACTTCAGCTCAACCATGGCAACCTGAATGCACAGTGTTTTTAAAATTCACTTGTTTAAAAATAATATTTCATTTTCAATTTACATGTTAAATTACTTTTTCATTTTATATTGCTTATTTTGGGAATTTATACGCTACTAATATGCTACTATAATACGATGTTATATTTGAATTGCACATATTCATTAATTTATATTGTAATTGATGTTTTATAATATATTTATAATTTTCTGTATTTGATTTATACTATATTTTATATGTAGGTATCTGTGCATTGTAGATTATATAATCATATACATTTATATTTCATATTTGCTTTGTAATATATACAGGTCTTTGAATTATGTTATATATTTAGTTTCAGCTGATTTTTATTTGTATATACTGGGTAATTTTTAATCAAATACTACTATTAATATTGGTGTTTTGGTATTATGGAAATAAACACACACACACACATATCCTTATCATTCTGTGCCCGTGTTACAATTCACCAGAAGGATAAATATTCCAGGATGGAAACAGAGCAAAACTTATGTGCTGGTTAAAACACAAATGTTTGGGATGACCATTAAAAAAAATGAGTATTTCAATCTGATTTTTTTCCTGATGTTGTCAGATGCCTCTTTAAGTTTATATGTAGAAAAAATCCAAGATATCTGCAAGTACCTAATAGTTCCTACAAACTACAAATATTATTCAATGCCAGGTATTATCCACCTTTTTCCAAATTATTCATTTACTAAGAGAACAGGGAAAAGATTGCAGTTCATATTGCACTTGTATATGTTGTCAACAGAAATTATTTAGAGAAATCTTTAAGGAAAAGAGCTGTATTTGGATAATGGTAGAGACATCCAGTGGTAACATTCAAGTCTGTCACAATAATTTAATTCATTTATCAGAACCAATAAAGCAGAAAGATTTCTAAAAAAGAAACAATTGACTCAGATACGAGAAAGATAATACAATAAAACAAGGGAGTCCATAAATTGATTGAGCTTAGGTTTGCTGACATTTCTATTTTACTTTAACAATGAACCCGAGAGAACATTTATATCACAATAGAATTATTTATTAATGTTATATTATTAATACTAGTAACGAACACCCTCATTTTACAAGGTATCATTCAAAACATAAAAGATAACATATTATTGCTGAAAAATAAACAGTTTAAAGATGAAAAATTGAGAGGGTGATCTTTGCCATTTATCACTTCACGTAATAGTATATATTTCCAAAATTTAAATTAAATTGACAAACATAATTATTCAGGAAATAATTGCATGATTAATTGAATGATAAATAATACATAAAATACCAGTAATAAACAATGATATTAATGCCTGATAGTCACTGAGTGCTTCGTATGTGTCAGCACAGCACTATGCACTTTGCATAAATCATGTCATTGAATTGTCACAATCTTAAGGTACTATTATTATCACCATATTACAGATGAAGAAAGTAAAACACAGAGAGTATTACAAATTGTTCATTGTTTTAACAGCTCACCATAACTGTGAATAACTGAGTTAAAATGATTGTGGCCACATTTTTCAATGATACTTCATTAAAAAAATAGCCCAGAGCTCAAGAGACCATTCATGAAGTTTTGGACACAAAATATATATGAGATGGGACTTGTCACCAAAATAAAAAAGAAAAGGAAAAAAAAAGAAAAAAATATTTATTCACTTTGGTAAGACGTGGTGCCTACATTGATCAGGACTCAAAGTCACACTAACTCTCTCTTCTACTTTTTATTGCTATTCTCAGCATCATTCTCTTGATGTACCTTTGTACACAAGGTTGAGGGTCAAGCACCTGGAGATTACTGCTAAAATCCTTACCACTCCATGACTGGAGTTGTGATAGTCAGTGTAATGTCATTGGGTTGTTTTTTTTGGGGGGGGGGGGATAGGCGGAGGAGTGTTCTTTACATTATGGATTTTTGTTCTGGGGACTTTCAAATTTTTCAGAGAATTTACTCCCATTCCCTGCTTGTGTAGCAGCCACACTGACAGTGCTCTGATTTCTGGACCGGAGATTGTGAGGATTAACTTTCTCTGTTCAGGCTTGTGACCAATGACCTGGTTTTTAGCCCTGTGCCTCATCACCTGGGGTAGTATATCAGGGAGAATTTCATGGAAGGGAATGATTGTTCCATATATAGATTTTATCTGACTATGGTGAGCTGTGTGCAAGTCCCCACACAAGGAAAAGAGAACACTTTTATACAGACGAAAGAAAAGTTGGGAGGGCATAGTAAACAGGCCCTTGGCTTTTTATTGGTTGAGTCCTTGCGGGGAAAGAAGAGGAGTGAATCCTTCTTCCTGATGGGCTTTGCTATCTTTGAAGGGTGTGAGAGCTCCCCCTTCTGGTCTCCCAACTCTTTCAATTGAGCTTTCTGTTTATTAATTTTTTAGTTTGTTGATGGGTCATACTGTAAAAATGAAAAAGGGAATTTCCAAGCTGGCTATGCTATTACTGCTCAGTATGAAGTACTTGAGAGGGTAAATCTCGCACTAGCTAAAACAACTCAACAAGCAGAGATCGATACTCTCACCAGAGCATGCCAGTTATCAGAAGGACAAATTATTAATATGTATACCGACAGCTGGAATGTCTTTGGGGTTGCCCATCATGTTATTGAATAAATTCCACTATGTAATATTGATTATACATCTTAAAATGTATTTATATATTTTACTTTAGATGAAAGTTATTTTCTATTCTTTTTCAATTACATAAATTTTCTTATAACATCTTTCAAATTTTTTTTGCACATATATTAGAATTTCTCTGGGATAGGTAGATAGAAAGAGAAATAAAGACATTCTTATGTCTATATATTTACATAAGTACACTAGAAAATATATTTGTGGAAATGTATATCATTGATCCACAGATTACTTAGAAGTGCTTTATTTAATATCTAGGTAGTTGAGAATTTTCTAGTTTCTTCTGTCATTTAAATCTAGCTTAGTTCTACTGTGTTCAGAAAGCATTCTCTGAATCATTTCAATCCTTTGGTATTTATTAACGGCTGTCTTTATTGACTAGCATATGATAATTTAGGTTAGTACTCCATCTATACTTGAATTTGTATTTGGTGACAGTTAAATGCATTGTTTTATAAATTTCCATTTGGTCAAGTTTGTTCATTGTTTCCTTCAGATCTTTTATATTTTTACTGATTTTTTTTTTGCTTCTTCTGTTGGCTAATGAGAGAGATACGTTAAGGTCTGCATATACAATTATACGTGTGTCTATTTCTCTTAGTTTTGTCAATTTTTGCTTTGTCTATTTTGAAGATAAGTTATTGGGACTCCATTACCATTACAAAAAGTCCTTTATCTTTAGTAATTTAACTTGTTTTAAAGCCTAGTGTGATATTAAAATAGCTATATTAACTCTATTTGGTTAAGGTACTATATGCATAGTACATCTTCTTGTTGTCAAGCTTTCTGTATTCTTGTATAAAATATGTGCCCCTAGTAAGAAATATATAATTGGCTTGTTTGGTAGTACAGTTTGGCAATATTAGTATTTTTATACTAAATCCTTTACATGTCATATTATTATTCATATACTTTATTCTATCACACCATGTTATCTTTTTGTTTCTGTTTGATCGATCTGTTTAAAGCTCCTCTTTTTAATTTCTTGAATTTTTGTATACATATTTCTATTAGTTTGTTGTATCAACCAAAAAAAAAAAAAAAAAAAAAGTGCAGAAGGCAGCAAACAAGAAAAGAGTTTATTTGGGGTCTTAAGAATTCCAATTTGGGAGACACAGATTTGGGTAAAACTGAAAGAGTGTTCTGGGGAAGAGAAATAGTCAGGGACTTACAAAAAGCAAAAGCCATGAGGCTGTACGCTGACACAAGAAAGGAAATATTTGTCCTTAAGGAATGGCTGTCATGGGTTGTTTTAGGGTAAGTGTCCAATAAATATCTTGAGTTTCTGGCAGATGTTTTGGATGCCTTCATTAGGACAATAAGTGGTCAAAAGGTCAGATTCCATCCAGGTTGACATGTGCATAAGTCATACTTCCTCAATAGCCTCCTGGCTCCATTTCAGCCAGCTCTCTTAGCAATATTGACTTCAAATTGATTTTCCTTTCACATTAGTCATACATATATTCTTGTGCAATATTCTTTTAGTGGCTTCTTCCAAATATTACAGCAAAGACCTTTGATTTATTACAGTCTAATCTGAAATATGACTTTTAAACTTCTCTAATAATTCTAGAACCTTAGAATGTTTTCTTTAACTTGTTTGCTTAAGCCTATAAGTTTAACCATGAAATCTATAGGCAACCTGGGGCATGGCCATCCCTTAAGGGTTGAAGATCCAGTCTGTATAATGGCAATTTTATCATCCACTTTCACAGAGACACTCTGTGAATGTAATCTACTAAGCTTTGGTGGATCCACATGAAACCTTTAGTGTACAGTGCAGAATACACCCTTGGAACACTGTAGAATATGGGTCGTTGAAATGAGCAAATTATTTAAGCTAACCTCAAGGTTACTCTGACCAGAAAGCTGAAAATTTACTATTGAATCTATTCTCCATTCCAAATTAAGTCATGTTTTTCAATGTATCTAACATGGTTCTTCAAGGAAATCAAATGATAATATTAAAACATTCTAGTAATAAAATGCCAACAGTTGAGGGGTCAAAAAATTGAATACAAATGTACTTTCTCCAATTACAAAGTTTCATCGGAAAAATTAGAGACCAAATACTAAAATTCCTTGCAAACTTAAGTTCAAAGTCATTAAAATCCAAAATCAACTTCACTTGCTTTTTGAGTGTTAAAAAATTGTAAATTCTTTCAGTTCAGCTCTTAATACCTAGGTGTAGCAGAAGATATTTGAGAAGCTGCAGCCTGGGCTGTCTTTCATGGGAATAGATGAGATTCCTTCTGGTCTTGAGGAGAATTAGTTTAATGCCAAGTTTCTGAGGTACCTCACTTTCAGAGAGCCTAGAGGATTTACAGGACACACAAGATTTTCACAATATTGAAACCACTATCAACAAGTTTAGAAAACAATCAATACATATCCTTTAAAGCAATTAGTCCAGCAAAATTATGTACCCTGAAACCAGTATTTAGCATTGCCTAAGGTAGTAGCAGTAAGCCAATGATGTTTGAGGGAAAGGAGTTTGAACTGAGTGTCAGCTTCAGTAGATTCCCAGAATCTATGTAACTTCCAAAATTCACTTACTAAGATATTAAATTCAATTGAGAGAGATGTTTACAAGTGGCTTATTTACCCTACTTGCAAGGAACATTAGCTTATGCTTCTTGTCTCTTGTAATTGAGGTATTACTTTCTGCAGTGGTAGAAATTTGCATTATTGCCATCTCTCATCACCAGGCTTCACTTGAGGTGTCTTTCTTTTCAATTCATCGTATTCAAGAATTTTGCTGAGTTGAGTATGGCATCTAGCTAGTGACAAAGTTATATTCCTTCCTCTGTTTATAATGCCTCTTGCCATCCTCATCTTACTAGAAATGATTTCTCGCTCATCCCCACATGTTTCAGCAGGATTCCTGAAATAAAATAGCATTTGATACTTCTGAAGCCAACG
Source organism: Eubalaena glacialis (assembly GCF_028564815.1). Taxonomy (NCBI): domain Eukaryota; kingdom Metazoa; phylum Chordata; class Mammalia; order Artiodactyla; family Balaenidae; genus Eubalaena; species Eubalaena glacialis. The sequence continues at coordinate 62,869,153 of NC_083727.1, read as the reverse complement.
CACCAAGGGCATAGGAGGACCAACACCACTGTTGTGTACTTCTAAAGATATTGTCTTTCCTCAGCTTTCAAATACCCCAGGCTTTGTATATCTGCCATATCCTTTTCTGTGGTTTTGAGATATGCCTCTAATGAAAGTGTTAGCCAACATTCTTACACTTTACATTTATCTGCTTCTTAAATGTTACTTTTTCTAATACAGGTAGGGCAAGCACTGGTTTCAGGATATGAGCGCTTTCTATTTTTCCCATTTCATGTCTTACCTAGATGTTTACTTTTTTAATACATCTCTAGATTTTGTCTTATTGATTGTCTAAAAGTGAGAGATAGGAAGCCATTGAGCTAAGGGAGAGGCAAAAGCATTTACTGTCCACATATTACCCATCTACACTTTACTAAGTTGAATAATGAATAAATATATTCAATAGATGTGCTCCCATCAAACCAACATCTCTCCCAGCTAGGCCTTGCCCTGTTATCGCATTCCAGGTACATTTAATATGGCTTATTTTTGTTGTATCTTCTTTCAAAATCCAAAGAACAAAAATTATAAATACCTTGAGCATAAGCTCAAATGATAGCATCATTCCCAGAATATCTGTGACACTTTGAAACAGACCCAATAATTCTTTGAGTACTTTATTCTGATCTTCCTCAACTTTTCTCAAATCTGTTCAGATTTTATGCAACCATATCATTTATCTGTCCTAATTTTTTAAGTGATAGTTTCTACATCACTCTTATTAGAGACTATGATAGTCTCCTAAAGGAGTCATCCCAATTCACTTTCTGAGATTACACCTCTTTCTTCTTCAGATTTCACTGGGTACCAAGCACAACTTCCAAACTAATAACAACCAATCACCACTATACTGAAAATTCATCTAGAGAAATTAAAACTGGTAGGTATAAGTTTCCTTTTTATGTCAGTCTATATTGTCCTTCGAGATTTTATTATCCCAACTTTATCTTACTGGACATTTATCTAAAGAAATCTATCTTTCTCCAATTTAATCAGTTTACCTTATTTTCATTCTTCCACTGCTCCTGTTTCAGTGGTAACCATTCCAGTTTCCCCTTGATTTCCTGGGTAAACTTGATTCTAGAAGGTAGACCATTACATGTACAAGCCTTGTTAATTGTTTCTTTTACCTTAGGGTTTGTGATAATTTAATTGTGTCATTAAGTTATACTTTCTTCACCATAAGGAGCCCCATTCTTCTTTTTCATTTGTATATTAATAAAATCCTTTTTTATGAGGAAAGCTACAGGTTGGATTTCTGAAATGCTTAGAGTTTTATAGCTTAACGCATCCAAAACAAATTTGATGTCTTTTGGTGGCAAGTGACACTAGAGACCGTGGACAAAATACAGGAATCAGACCCTAAAGACAGGTCAGAAAAAAACAGAATAGGGAAAGGACTTAGGACAGCTAATCGATAGTGCCTGTTGACATCTGACACTAATAAATTCCTTGCAGACTTGAGAAAGTCACATAGTAAAACAGAAAATAATTTTTATCGCAGATTCCTTTGGCTCAAAGCAAGCTCTTACTAAGTCCAAAAGATAATCTTTCCTTTACACTGTAGTGCTCATTACAGCTCTTTCTGCTTGGGAGAAGCTGTGCCCCAATGTCAAGCTGTAGCTACCTATGCCCTGAGACCTGGGCATAGCTAAACAGCCTGCGTATTGCTGAGGCTGGTGCCTTTGCTGAGGGCTACAGGTATATAAATCCAAGTGGGAAAAAAATTGCCATATACTGAAGAGTCTCACCAGGAAGGAAATTCCACATGTCCTACCTTTATAAAGGTATCACCAAAGTCTAAAGTTTCCTCCCTTGTCAAAAGCTTCAGTTAGCATATATTTTTATTAACTTCCAATTTTACTCCTTGGCTTTATCTCAAGAGTTCAGCTTATACACCAGATTTTGGAGTTCAAAGTGATAGGGAACTGAAGCTGCCCGTGTTGGCCAGACACGATGATAACCACTTGCATGAGTTGTCTCACAGCAGGAAGTCCCAATAAGGAACACGGTGTTGCCTCTGAAAACTAACCAGGAGAATTCAGGAGGGGCCGAAAGGAGGAGGGAGGAGACAATACATCCTCCCAACGTCCCAGAAACCCTCACGTTAGAATCCATCTTGGCTGAGAGATGTGTGGCCACAAGGGAGGACCCTGAGTGGGACCACATATGGACCAAGCAAGATGATTGGCCAGAGACAACCCTGGAAACTAAGCTCATTACCATAAATCCTGAGACAGCAAGGCACGTGGCAGAGCAGTTCTGTGTTCCCTTACCCTGCTGCTCTCCATCTGGGCGCCCCTTCCCAATAAAGTCTTTTGCTTTGACGGTATGTGTGTCTCGTCAGACAATTCATTTCTGAGTGTTAGACAAGAGCCCACTCTCGGGCCCTGGAAGGGGTCCCCCTTCCTGCAATAGAAGTGACCAATACAAATCAGTTGTCTTCCATACATGAGTTCTGAATGAACTGATACATCAAATAAATGAATGGAGAAATGCGAGATAAAATTATCACCTTTATTTTATTGATAAAATTTAGTTTAAAAAATGCAGCTTATAACCACAGGTACAAGACTTCCTAATCCTGACTGCCAAAGTTAAATACTTATCTGCTAGTCACAGGAGGTTAAGGAAAACAAAGCCCTCTCTTTCAAGAGTAGATTCCTTTTACAATCACAGCAGGAAGCAGCAGAGCACATCTTCAGAGCTGTGTTTGGCTTATTAAAAAGGAAGGGGTTAGGAAAGAGGAGTACGTATCCAGTTCCTTATCATAATTTACCATCAGCCAGAAGCTTCAGTGACCCAGGGTGAAAATCCCATAAGCCTAAGGTCTGATGTTAAATCTACCCACACACATGGTAAAGCAGCTACACTCTACAACATAGGCGGCAGCAAACTGCCAAGGTCAAAAGGCTTACAATAGAACAATGTTGCCATTGGCTTAAAAGCCACATGTTCTGACTGCCAAACCCTCATCTCTACAGGTTATCTTTCCGCTGCAAAACTCTGCTTCCTTCTATCTTCCCAAGCGCCAGATATTGATATTTGAGGAGAACAACACATAACATTCCTCTCTCCTATCCCACTCCTTCATGTTCTTATGAAATTAAAAGATAAAACAAGTGATAAAGGCAGACGGAAAGCCAACTGTCACCTTTACTACTGATGAAGCTGATTTTGAAGATGAGGTTGAGGAGGGAAACAACACACATTTACTATTATTGAAATACGAAATGAAGTCAGTGTTTCCACTGAGGCTGGCCCTGCTGAGCCCAGAGGACAGACCCCTACTGGGACCCACACTGCTAAGAAGAGGGGGGCACGAGCTCTCTTATCAGGCCAGTTCCCCAGAGGAATCGGGAGGAACTGAGTTGACAATGTACCATTTATTTATCTATCAAATCATCTCTACTTGCCTAGAGAAAGCGAAAGAAGGACGAGAAAAGGGAAAAACCAGAATTGTTTAGAAAAACCTCTCTTTATGAAAGTCAGAATTATGAAAGATATATTACTAGCCACAAGAGTCCATTTTGTTCAAATTTTCAAATTCATTGGCATGAATTGCTTCATACTATTGTCTTATATAAGTTTCTGGAAGCAAAAGCATTTTATTTAGTGATGAAGTGCAACATAGCTGTTAAGCAAAAAGACCCTAGAGACACACTGCCCCAAGTTAATTCCTGACTTGTGTGTGACCTTGTCAGATCTGTGACCTTTGGCAACAGTAAATTGAGACTAGTAATACTCTCTACTCTGTTAGGTGTGTGAAGGTTAAATGAGTTAACACATGTGAAATATAAGATGTTATTGTTTTACTTCACTCTGGATGACAGTCTCTAGGTCCAGCCACCTGACTACAAATAATTTCGTTTCTTTTTATGGCTGAGTAATAGTGAGTCAGAAAGGGAAAAACAAATACCATATGCTAACACATATATATGGAATCTAAAAAAAAAAAAAAATGGTTCTGAAGAACCCAGAGGCAGGGCAGGAATAAAGACGCAGACATAGAGAATGGACTTGAGGACATGGGGAGGGGGAAGGGTAAGCTGGGACGAAGTGAGAGAGTAGTACTGACATATATACACTACCAAATGTAAAATAGATAGCTAGTGGGAAGCAGCCCTATAGCACAGGGAGATCAGCTCGGTGCTTTGTGTCCACCTAGAGGGGTGGGATAGAGAGGGTGGGAGGGAGATGCAAGAGGGAGGGGATATGGGTATATATGTATACGTATAGTTGATTCACTTTGTTATACAGCAGAAACTAACACACCATTGTAAAGCAATTATACTCTAATAAAGATGTTAAAAAAAAAGATGTTATTGTTATCTGTGCATTTTCTCTTAACTTATTTATTTCTATTGTTTTTGCTCAATTTGACAAAAGTTTATTTGATCAGTTTTTCAAAAAACTTTGCTATTTTCAGAATTTTATTCTTTTTTGCCTCATTATTTACTTCTATCTTTATATCTTTTTTCCTGTTTATCTTTCTTGAATTTATATATGAATGTCAATAATTTTCCATCTTTCAAAAACTTTTATTTTAAATACCTGCATTTAAGGCTGTAAATTTTCCTCTAAACTGCTGTTTAGATTCATCCTGAAGTTTTAATATCTCATATTTTCATTGCTGTTTAGTTTTTTTTTTTTTTTTTTTTTAAACATCTTTATTGAAGTATAATTGCTTTACAATGGTGTGCTAGCCTCTGCTTTACAACAAAGTGAATCAGTTACACATATACATATGTTGCCATATCTCTTCCCTCTTGCATCTCCCTCCCTCCCACCCTCCCTATCCCACCCCTCTAGGTGGTCACAAAGCACCGAGCTGATCTCCCTGTGCTATGCGGCTGCTTCCCACTAGTTATCTATTTTACATTTGGTAGTGTATATATGTCCATGACACTCTCTCACCCTGTCACATCTCACCCCTCCCCCTCCCCATATCCTCAAGTCCATTCTCTAGTAGGTCTGTGTCTTTATTCCCATCTTGCCACTAGGTTCTTCATGACCTCTTTTTTTTTTTTTTTTTTTTCCCTTAGATTCCATATATATGTGTTAGCATACTGTATTTGTTTTTCTCTTTCTGACTTACTTCACTCTGTATGACAGACTCTAACTCCATCCACCTCATTACAAACACCTCCATTTCATTTCTTTTTATGGCTGAGTAATATTCCATTGTATATATGTGCCACATCTTCTTTATCCATTCATCCGATGATGGACACCTAGGTTGCTTCCATGTCCTGGCTATTGTAAACAGAGCTGCAATGAATATTTTGGTACATGACTCTTTCTGAATTATGGTTTTCTCAGGGTATATGCCCAGTAGTGGGATTGCTGGGTCATATGGTAGTTCTATTTTTAGTTTTTTAAGGAACCTCCATACTGTTCTCCATAGTGGCTGTATCAATTTACATTCCCACCAACAGTGCAAGAGTGTTCCCTTTTCTCCACACCCTCTCCAGCATTTATTGTTTCTAGATTTTTTGATGATGGCCATTCTGACCGGTGTGAGATGATACCTCATTGTAGTTTTGATTTGCATTTCTCTAATGATTAATGATGTTGAGCATTCTTTCATGTGTCTGTTGGCAATCTGTATCTCTTCTTTGGAGAAATGTCTATTTAGGTCTTCTGCCCATTTTTGGATTGGGTTGTTTGTTTTTTTGTTATTGAGCTGCATGAGCTGCTTGTAAATCTCGGAGATTAATCCTTTGTCCGTTGCTTCATTTGCAAATATTTTCTCCCATTCTGAGGGTTGTCTTTTGGTCTTGTTTATGGTTTCCTTTGCTGTGCAAAAGCTGCTGTTTAGTTTTAAGTATGTCCTATTTTTACTTCATTTTTTGACTCCTGAATTTCTTATAAAGATGATTTTTAATTTTTAAATTATGGAATTATTTTACTTTTTGATTTCTCACTCTCTTTAATGCATTTCCAATTTTACCATTAAGCTCAGAGATGGAGGTACAATTCACATTGTATTCTAGGTATTGTATTCTGTAAAATCAAATATCCATTTCTAAAAGAATGTAATTTTTTTGTTGCAGTTATTTTTATCTATTATCAGAGTTATCACCAATAAAGAGATTTATGAATAAATCTATAAACACGTACAGTTTGTATTCTCATAGCCTTAAATGTGAGCACATCTAAACCATGCTGCTTATATTGCATATTTTTTACCCAAAATAGCTAGATCTGCAGACAAAGCCATATGATTTAAAAAATATAAAACAGCCTGTGAGCATATTTTAAAAGCAGGTATTCGATTGAGTTTTCTAACATTTGTTTTAAAGTGAAAACAAAATAAAGCATTTGCTATCCACAGATAGCAAAGAGCCAAAAATAGTGCTATTTCAAATTGCTATTAGTATATTTCCATTTATTTCCACAAATCATCATTTTCAAGTACTTAATAAAAACAGGTCTTTAATAAGTATTGAGTATAAAGAAATTTTAAAATATTTCTATTATTAATATGTACAACCAATGAGGATATGAAAAAGTGAACTTAATTTTAGGTTCTTATGAGAAAAATAAACACAATATAAAAACGGAAAATTTAGATTTTTCACATTGATCATACTATCCTTGTACAAGTTGACTAAAAGTCTAAAATCTTTAGAACTTTATTTTTCTTTTTATAAAATAGGATTAAACTCACCTTTATCGAAGTAGATGTAGGAATAAAGTACATAGATTAAAAAAATCACTATTGATGAGTGCTGCTAAAATGTAAACCTAATGAGTTTTTTTTTTTTAATATTTTTATTTTATTTTTTGGCCATGCCACGTGACATGTGGGATATTAGTTCCCTGACCAGGGATTCAACCTGTGCTCCCTGCAGTGGAAGCATGGAGTCTTAACCACTGGACCACCAGGGAAGTCCTAAACCTAATGAGTTTTAATAATTTCTGTTTTTAATTCAAGTTTCTTGCCTAAGAGAGTATAATATGATTTCACAAAATTATAGTGGAAAACATATATTTCTCCAGAAATCTTTATACCATTTCAAGCATATTTTTTTAAAGGGATTCCCTCAGGTTATATATTCATGAGAAAACCTTTGTAAGGGACAAACACTTTTCTCACAATATGATACTGACATGTTAATTTAGCAGAAAAACAAAATAAAACACATTAAATATGTAAAATACATATAGAAACTCAAATTTCATTTGAGCTCAATCTGCAAAACCCATTCATACAATCTGTCACTTTTGGATATTATTTCATTATAAAGTGGTAAATGAGACCTGGCAGAGCATTCACTTCTGCACACCTTGGTTTCCCGAGCACTCTATTGTATGTGTTGAGTTTTGCAAATGTCCCTATTGTCCATTTCATCAGTGCCTCCAGTTGAATTCTTTTCTATCATATTTGCCTATTGTAATTCCCAACTCTACATAGATCGCTGGTTGCTTAGCTTGTAATCTGTTTACTTCTTAACTACCAGAAAATCACCTGAACCACCAGTTATTCCCAAGCTCTCTCTGATATTATCAAAGGTAGTTATTATTCCTGGTAGTTGTCTCCTTTTCTAAATTATCCTCATTGATGTCTTTGTTTTGGGCAAGAAATAATTTGTGACCCCATTCAATATTCCATCTTAAAACAACCCATCTGTATTTATTTTTGTAACTCTGTTACTATTTGTCCAGAGGTAAATGAGTATCTTTCCTTCTTATATGCACAACCCACCCAGTGCTTATACTGTGGTGCTCAAAGGGCAATGTTGAGGACCCAGGCACTCTTCTACTTTGCAGGAAGCAAAGCTCCTCTGCCGAAAGCAGTAGAAACTCTGGAGAGACAGAATGATTATGAGTACTGACATCACAGTCCTACCATATCTTTGTCTCTACTTTGAAACTTTCAAGGTCTCCAAATCTACATTTGTAAAATGAAGATAATATATTCTTATACGAGAGCAGCATTTAGTCAGCAAAACAGTAACCACTCTAGATATTCCAGGTAGAATGGGCTTTACTTTAGTAAATGATGTACTTACAAAGTGCTCCATATTCTCGTCAGTATACCGGTATTGCCAGTATTTTTTTTTTAGCCGCAGCCATTCTAATAAGTATGTAGTAACATCTTCAATTTTTTTCTCATGAAAAATCCCCAAACATCTTATAGCATATTCTCACTACAACTTTAAATTACAATGTCTTAAAAAGATGGTTTCTTTTTCAATATAGTTTTTCATTATAATCCTTATATTTAAGCTATTTATAAACTCAAATTAACCCCTATTTTTGCAATCGAAACAAGAAGATAGTGTAAGAACACTGTAGATATCTCAAAGCATGGAAATGACTTTATTGTTCTTTAGGAAATAACCAGAATTTACTCCTACAAGGTTTTCTTGGAATCACATTCACTTTGAGGTTTAATATAAATGACACACTTTGCTTTTAGAAAGAACAAACTAACAAACACCAACTATCTTCTAAGTTTACAATGACTTGTCACCATGGATTTAAATTCAAAGCAAAGAAATTTAAATATTCAAAATTACAACAAATTCGTTTTCCTTTATGTATTTATACAGACATGTAACATTCTGTATTGATAACCTTACAGATGAGTGTGTAATTTAATGATAGTAAATAGTTCTAAGGTCTCTTTCCTTGTTTCCCAAAGCACCTCTTAAAAAGAGTAATTCAGAACCAAGAAGATAAACTAAATTAAAATTAGGTGATAGATGCATTGAGAAAATCATAGAACTTAATAATTTTATCAAAATATTTACCAAGACTCATTCCACGAAGGAGTTAGTTGGACTGGAAACTCATATTGGCTGCAAACAGGTATTGACGCTAAATGCTGGTAAAGTCCTCATCTGGTAAATCTTCACATGTGTAAAATGATAAAGCTGTGTTCTGAAAGAGATGAAGTGAAGGGCAATCAATACTCATTCCTTTGTTGTGGATTTTGAGAGAAATCCAGAAATAATTGAGTGTGTGGCGCTAAAATCCTCAACTGCTTTTTAGTCAATGAAGAGGGTCAAATTATGAACTAATTTGAACAGAGGTTCAGTCAGGGTGTTTTAATATGTTTATTAAGAGGAAATATAAATAGATTCAGAGACACGTAGACATATTTCATATGTTAATGAACCTAGTATTGAAGGAATTACTACTGTTGGGACTCAGGTATCTCTGGAGATAGGAAGAGTAATTTTAAATATCACTGGGCTAGTTACAGTGTCAAGATACTGAAGAAAAAGAAAACAAACTCTCAATTTTTTAAAATAAATTTATTTATTTGTTTGTTTATTTATTTATTTTTGGCTGCGTTGGGTCTTCGTTGCTGCACGCGGGCTTTCTCTAGTTGCGGCGAGCGGGGGCTACTCTTGGTTGTGGTGCGTGAGCTTCTCACTGTAGTGGCTTCTCTTGTTGCAGAGCACAAGCTCTAGGCACGCAGGCTTCAGTAGTTGTGGCACATGAGCTCAGTAGTTGTGGCTCGCGGCCTCTAGAGTGCAGACTCAGTAGTTGTGGTGCACGGGCTTAGTTGCTCCACGGCATGTGGGATCTTCCGGGACCAGGGCTCGAACCCATGTCCCCTGCATTGGCAGGTGGATTCTTAACACCTGCACCACCAGGGAAGTCCCAAACTCTGTCAGTTTAAAGGCTCTCCCTCACCTTTACAGTCTCAGTTCTTCCCTTTAGATGTCAACAGAAAGAAATTCAGAAAAAAAAAAATTGAGGCAATAAGAGTTGAGGCCTGCATTGGATTCTGATTATTAGGAAGACATTTGATGACAGTGCAGAATGAGTGGTGTCTGTGTGGGCGGTGGTACCGATGCTGACTAAGAAAAAAAGTCTTTGGAGCTTCAGCACTCCCTATATGTGTGGCCCAGATGGGACAATATAATATCACATCACCAAAACCCTCAGGTTTTCCATGTGAGATGAAAGTATCTAAATTATAGAGCTGAGATGAGAATGAAATGAGAGAATTGATATAATTTTCTAGTGTGTAGTAAGTGCTCAAGTAATATTAGCAGTTTCTATGTTGACATTTATTATTCCTGCAGATGCAAGACAGTCTGCCAGGCTGGATATTTTCCAGTTCCATTTATTTCTTTACTGACAGGTTTATTGTAGGATTCAAACAAATATATATATATATATACTTTATATGTATATATATATATATACATAAATATATGTATGTATATATTTTTTAATATATATATACACACACCATGCAACCTGGCGAGCATATGTTATATCAGCACACCTATACCCAGCATACTAAGCTGGTGTAAATTATGATGCAAAATATGATCAAGAGAAGCTAAAATCAGTAACTACTGTCACTTGAATGTTCTGTTTGTATTGATTTTGTTTTGGCTTTGGCAGACTCATTACATCTGAACCTAAAACCCTTGAAGTTTGAGATTAGGGTTCCTCTTCCATATTGCTGTTTCAAGTTAGTTTTTCTTCAATTTTCTTTCTCTTTAAGAATCTGTTTGTCAAATATCAACTCTCCAAGTGTTCTCTGGTGTCAGCACCTGATTTGAGGTACAAGTGATATTATATTTGTCCATTAAATCAACAAATATGCAATATACCTAAAATATTCTTATTTTATATAGAAAATGGACATTCAACAGGTAGGGAGAAATGTAATGTGAAAATATGTTCACAATGGTCATGTATCAGACTTTCTATCAACTCATAGACCCTTCTGTAAAACACTAGTCCACTCTATTACATTGACAAGTATAGTTTTTGACATACAAATCAAGCATGATTTCTTGATGGAAAGATATTTCAGTTCTCAGAGTTCACTTTTAGATAAATAAATTATAGGAGACTATATACGTGGTTGCCAAGATGTGGGGGGAGGGAAGGACTAGGAGTTTGGGATTAGCAGAGGCAAACTATTATATATAGGATGGATAAACAACAAGGTCCTACTGTAGAGCACAGGGAACTGTATTCAGTATCCTGTGATAACCCATAAAGGCAAAGAATATGAAGAAGAATATAACAAAAGAAGAAGCCCTAGGAGATTAGACTAAAACTACAAGGACTTATGAGGCATGCTGTTTAACCTATTTCTGTTTAAAATAATCTACAGTTAATACTCTTAACTTATTATCATTAAAATTAATCACATTTTAGGAGCATTTGGCAATATGTTTACATTTGTTAAAATATATTTAACAACAATGAAACTAGGAAATCATTGTTTCAAGATGGCTTAGTCACCACATTTTTCATAATTATTTCATATCTCATTTTTCTCTTCATGGTTCTGGAGCACCTGAAAGCAGATTCTGTGGCTTCCTTTGTATTTTAGTGCCTCTTCTCACAAAATGCTTGACTTGTACTTCAAACTGACATTCATCATCACCAGTTGCTATATGTAAGCCATTAAAGGTGATGTTTTTGATAGTAAATGATGGCTTTGTGGCTTAAAACTAAGTGATGCCTGAATCTTACTCTGCCAATCGCCTTTAACCATCACTCTACCTCCCTTACTGCCCCCACCTTCAATGCAAGAATCTAAAGGAGCTGTTTACAAAGAAGAGTCGCTGAATAGGAATCAAAGTACCACTTTCAAAAGCTACTCAATTTTGGAAACTTCCGTGCATGCTTCTAGGTTGGAGGTGTGAGCGGCTCTTGGATAATAGTCAAGGAAGGGTTTCTATTTACTCATTTACTCAGATTTAAATCTTGGACCCATCAGACTCTGCTTTACTTGTGGGGAGAAAGAGAAATATAGATGACTAATATGCATAGAAATTTCTTGGAAAACCACCTCCCTGGAAGAGGGTGGGCTAGAAGTGAAATAAGAGAGTTACAATTCATGGTTCTTGCTGATGGCAGACCTTACATAGCTCTGCTCACTGCATGGATGAAGAATGAGTAACAGTGGACAATACTTGGGCACTGCCCCTTAAGCACAGTAATCCCACTACTTAACGTCATAGTTCCATCAGTATTTGACATTCTGCTCAATCAAATTGGAAATGTGTTTTCTCTTGAAAGTGATTTAAGAAGGAAAACATGGAACTTCCTGGAGTCACAAGGGCCAGAAGGCTCTTACTTTGTGAATTTTATCAGGACTATTATCACTGTTTCTGAGTTAAGGGTAATTTCTTCCTTACCACCATATATTTTATAATTATTTGAAAGAAGCCAGTTTTTTTTCCTCAAGAGAAATTACATAACTAATTAAATTTTTAAAAGGCCATATACTGCAACCCAAACTCTTAGTGTGTTTGGTATTTTTCAAATGGATAACAGGGCCTGGCCTGGCCCAAACAGTGCTGAAACTTCTGAATCATTCTGAAGGGCAAAATGGCATCAGGAAGATATAAGCCTTTGTTGTACAGGAATTTTGTGGCAGACTTAGGTGTTTCCTGTTATATAATAACTCATCATAATGGAACAGTAAAATAGTGTTAAGCTTTCTAATATGATCATATATGATTCATGTTAATTTAGTCTCAAACTCCTCAAGTATAATATATTATTAATATTCAAATATTCCCACCAATCTTCACATTCTGACAAAAAGTTCAGATTTGAAAGTATAGTTGTCCCAATTGAGGAAGGTGCTAAGAAGGACCCACTTTTGTGGATCCTGCATGGCTATATGGTTAAAATCCTGTTCATTCCATGAGTTCTTACATATGCAGTTGCCATTTGACTCATCAGTATATCATAAGCCAAAACTTAAAATGGCCATAGAGTGGATGAAGGACTCAGAGAACTGAAAATAGAGCCTTGGAGACTGATTGAAAAGAGGAGAAGAAAATTACCTTTTGCTGAACAAAGTATTAAAGAAAGAGAGCAATAATATAGTAACTGTTAGTAAAAGGAATGAAGGTCCTTTACCTTTGGTAATTGGAAAACTAAGAATGTGTAGACAAAACTTGAGAACAGACTAAGCAAGTCGTGGTTGCCCCATGATGTGAGGAGTTTCAGAAATCTTGGAAAGTAAAGTATAAGCAGCAGCAACATAGGGCTAGGGGCAGAGGAGGAGAGAGAATGTAAGTCAGGTGAGATGAAACAAAGTTTTCTCATCTATATCCATGAATTGATGGGTGCTGAATGTGGGAGAGGGAGTGAGCTACAACTGTAGTGCAAAGTAGCCAGGTTGTGTCTTTGAGGGCATAGAAGTTCATGCATGCAATGAAGTTCTAGGAAAATCAAAATTGTCTATACCTTGAACAGAGAAGGAAGGGTACCAGAGCTCCTGGATGTAAATTCTAGCATCTGAAAGTTTATCAGTGGTTAAGGATGAAGTTAGTACATTTAAAAAACTGAGGTCACTGATGAATTCCAGAAATATATAGACCATACTTATACCTACAATGATGGACTTAGTATATTTCTTCCCATTAAAATTTTTAACATGACTCTGGGTTAAGCAAGTAATCAATCAATCAATAGTACAGAAAGAAGTTTAGATAAGTTATTTTCATGTATGAGAACCTAAATATTAGAAAACATATTGATAGTATAAAAAACAAGATTGGTTTAATCATTAAAAATAGATTTAGTCATAAGTACTGTTGAAAATGATGGATTTTTCTTTGACAGCATTTACTCTGACAATTGCTTGACGTATACTAATGACTGTTCATGTATTGATATATGTATACATAACATTTAGAATAAAATCTTGCCTTGGAGAAAGGACAATAAAATATACAACAAACTTAGGTTAATAGTTTTATGGAAAAAAGTTATGCTATAAATATTGTAAAGATAGATCTTATAGATAAAATCTTGCAGATTGGATTCCCTCAACTGAGACCAAACTCTTGATAGTCATTTATATTTGAAACTTGAATGTTAATAGAATGCCTAAAGTTCATACTGTTAGAGAAGGCCATATGTTATTATTAAGAACAAGATTGATCTGCAATTACACTACTGTATTGAATTTAGTATATGACTACAAATCTTTTTTTCTCTCCCATTTTTAATATGCTTTATGAAGAATAAGGAAAACCAAATGCATTAATAAAGGAGGTAAAATAATCTTGTTCTCTCAACACTAGTCTTTTAAAATTATTGGAGAAATGTCTTGAGTCACTCGACTAAATCTCTTAATATTAAATATCTTATGATCTTCTTGAAATTTGAAACATAGATTAAAAATTCTTTATAGGAATTAAAGATTACTTTAATGATTTTCTCCCAAACTCTCCATGTCATAAATCTGGCTATTTAAAATACAAAATCTACAGTGTATTTAATAATTTATACTTTTGTTATTTCCCTAATGCATAGCTTAGTGCCTTTTTATTTCCTTCTTTAGGTTTTTGGGTTCTTTATGCAGAACTATCATTAATGAAGACAATTTCTTTTTAAAAGCTCTTCACTTACTTTATGAATCCAGGATAAAACACAGATAAATTCTATTGTTCATTTAAGTGTCAGGACAATATCTTTGGTTGGTGTAACATATGTTATGGAACCTACACTCTGATACTCAATGGAAATTGTGTTTAGTCCTGGTCACCGGTCCACTCTCTGCCCTATGATAGGCACATAACTAAGGTCTGTCATGGCTCCATTTCTCAGGATGAGAATTATTAAGTAATGAGTATGCAGGAAAATCAGAGCCCTCTGGCTATCGTTCCAGTACATGGAGAAAAAAAACAAATAAAATAGGGAGAGAGAGAGAGAAAAAAACTGATGATATCATTTGAGTAGCCAGATAGAGTTTTGTCTGAGGCTAGTGCTACTCCTAGACTCTTCAGTTCTGGAAACCAGTAAGTTTCCCCTTTTACTTCAGTCAGTTTGAGTTGATTTTTCAATGACACATCCAAAACTGTCCTAATGTATGTGCTTAAAACATTTAAGCCCTTCACATGACAGGCGCTTTGTGAAGCACTGCGAGCCAAATATGAACAATGGAGAATCAGTTCTCTAGAACAATGGTTCTTAAGGACACTGTCCCAAGTGTCCAGGTGTTTTGTGATAAGTTGGAACTAATTTATTACTGAGAGTAGTTAAATTTTTTATTCGTGCAACAATTTTTAATACATTAGTGTTATTTCAAGGGTATTCTTATATAACATTTTCTCTCTTTTCTTCTAAGAAAAAGTGACTCAAATTAAAAATTATAAAATAGTATTCCTCTGCACCATATGCACCCACTCTGCAGAATACGAACACTCAGGATTCTCCCAATAGTTCCGGGAGTTCCCAGGTGAGGCTCTCTCACAAGCAGTATCACATATTCTCTAACCCAGGACTTCTTGCTGGGCCATGGTAACCACTGACTTGTGCCTAAGTCATGACAATGGGATCAATAAAGCATAGATCACTGCACTAAATGCCCAGTGCTGCTGATAATCATGATAAATATATACTCAGAGGCTCTTTGGTCAGCCATTGCCAAGACATGAACATCCATTTAACTGTAGTTTCTTCTCCATTCCAGATGGAGGAGATGATCTTGGGATGATCTATGCTTCTGTACCTATTCCCAGGATTACATATCAGGACTTCTTTATGCTTCTAATGTGTTACAAACGTTTGTGAGGATTTGATGGAGTAACAGGAATTCTCCTTCATTGCTGGTGAGAATTCAAAATGGTACAGCTATTTTGGAAGGCAGTTTGGTTGTTTCTTAGAAATCTAGACATACTCTTACCATATGATCCAATAATTGCACTCCTTGGTATTCAACCAAATGAATTGAAAACTTATGTCTACACAAAAATCTGCATACAGATGTTTATAGCAGTTTTATTCATAATTAGCAAAACTTGGAAAGAACGAAGATTTCCTTCAGTAAGTGAATGGATAAACTGTGGTACATTCAGACAATGGGATATTATTTAATGCTAAAAACAAAAGTGCTAATGAACTATGAAAATACATGGAAGAGCTTCAAATGCATATTACTAAGTGAAAGAAGCCAATCTGAAAAGGCTACATACTGTATAATTCCAACTATATGGCATTCTAGAAAATGCAAAACTAAGGAGATGATGAAAAGATCAGTACTTGCAGGGGGTTGGGGAGGCTGGGATAAATTGGCAGAGCAAAGAGGACATTATGGGACAGTGAAAATTTTCTGTATGTAATTACAATAATGGATATATGTCATTATGCATTTGCCCAAAGCCATAGAAGGTACAACACCAAAAGTAAACCCTAAGATAAACTATGAACTTTGGGTGATAATGATATGTCAAATATAAATTCATCAGTTGTGACAAATGTACCACTCTGGTGAGTGATGTTGATAATGAGGGAGGCTATGCGTGTGATGGTGAAAATTCTGTCGAACACAATGTGCCAATATCTAACAAAATTGCATGTACATTTGCACTTTGATCCAGAAATCCTACTTCTAAGGCTCTACCTTGCATATACATATCCGCAAATACAAAATAGTGAATACACTAGGTTATTCATTGCACCATTATTTGAAATAGCAAATTTCGAATAAAAACCAAATACCAGGATAGGGAGGGTGGGAAGGAGATGCAAGAGGGAGGGGATACGGGGATATATGTGTACATATAGCTGATCCACTTTGTGATACAGCAGAAACTAACACACCATTGTAAAGCGATTATACTCCAATAAAGATGTTAAAAAAAAAACAACTAAATACCCATTCATAGAAGATATATTCATATAGAACAGCCACACAATGGAGTACTATTCAGTCATATAATAAAAAGGTAATTAGCTTTGAAATTAACTTTGAATTAACTCAGATACATCAAGAGTTTATATAGTATGATACCCTTTGTATAAGAAAATATATATACGTGTATATCCTATTATATATGCATATATAATTGTAATATGTAATATATTACACACACAGAGAAAGGATAAACAGTAAATAATGCAAATGGTTAATTTGAAGGTGGGTATAAAGAAAATGGAAAGGATGAAGGGATGGAGATAAGGATTCACAGATGAATGGCAACCAATAAATGTGGAAGGAATGACAGAAAAATAAACATCTTCAACCTCTAATGTAAAAATTAAGTCAGACAAGCATTATCAATAGATGCTGAAACCGCTGTGTGAAAAGTTGTTGGAAACAAGGATATTTCTACCTCTTCAAGATATAACACAAGAGATTACTAACACAATTACTAACACAAATAAATGGCTCTTTACAAATGAATGATTTGGTGGCCAAACTTTGTATCATCAATGATAGGACAACCTGATACAATGTTCTTATTATTGTGAAACAGTAAGAAACATATAATAACACCTCTGTACTATTCTTGCCAAAATTATTAATCTAAATCTATTCATGTGGAAACAATAAGAAAAAACAAGAATGTGATGCATTCTAACAGATCAAAGGCCTGGATTTATCAAAAAAATTCAATATATGAGAAATTTAAAAGATAGAGGGACAGTTCAACATTGAAAGAAACTAAAGAGATAAAAAAAAAACCAAATATAATTCGCCAACTGCAATTGGATCCTGGAGTTTTACCAAAAAAATTCTAAAAACTTTTAAGAACAATTAAGACATGAATATGGGCAGCATATTAGGTTGTATTTTTAAAATAGCATTAATTTTTTAGATATGACATTGATATAGTGGTTATAAG
The DNA here is from genome assembly GCF_028564815.1 of Eubalaena glacialis. Classification (NCBI taxonomy): domain Eukaryota; kingdom Metazoa; phylum Chordata; class Mammalia; order Artiodactyla; family Balaenidae; genus Eubalaena; species Eubalaena glacialis. Next base: position 62,851,547 of record NC_083727.1, on the reverse strand, counting down.
AAAGAATGCTTTTATTCTTAAGAGATCCATGCCAATATATTCATTAGAGAAATTATAGAATGGCTATAAATTACTTTCAAATGGTTCAGGAAATGAAAAAAAATATGTCCATGTATTTAAAGAAAGAAAACAATTTCGAAAAAAAATATTGATGTGTAAATCTAGCTATGTACTGGTTGCATATGTACCTATTGTAAAATTCCTCCAATTTTTCTATAGGTTTGATTTTTGTCAAAGATAGAAATAAGATGCAAAACTTCTTACTGGAATTGCTAATTTGAAAAGATGACTTGTTTTTTGAAATTAAAATATAAAATAGAGATCATTTATCTGGTGAATCAATATAACCAAAGAAGATTTTTCTAATACAATCCTAATATGTATGCTTCTCCACCCCCTACCCCTCAGCCCGCCATTTGCTGAAATCCCTGTAGAGGACATAGTTGCAAAGTTGACATTTAAATTAAGGGACATCACAAAAATTAAACAATTTATGAAACATTTTCTTAATGGTTTTACTCAAATATAGACATTAGCAGAAAGTCTGTTTGCAAGATACTCATCTCCAAATGCCTCAAGCTCCCTCAGGAGCCCTGCATCATTCAGGGATTGGAGTTGTAAGAAAAACAAAAACAAAGATCAGGCATAACTGGATTCTGAAGGGTCATATGACATCATCAGAACTTGGTCTTGCCCTCTCCATCTCTTAGTTTTGCCTTGTATTGGTGGAGTTGTCAGGCTGGCTATCCACTTATGCTGACCAGGTTTATGCCAGCAGTTTGAGTCTGGCTCCTTCCCACCCTCTTGCAACTCCAATAGCTGGAGATAGTTTCCTCTTTCCTCTGATTATTCTCTCTTGGATCAGATACTAATCCTGAAGAAATCCTTGTGGCCAGGGACATGAGACTGATTTACTGGGCTCACATTGCCCAAATCTAAAAGAGGACTGACATCATAGCACCTGGGTTACCGAAACTGAAAAAAAGAGAATGCTCCCCACCCCAAATTTAGAATTTTTTAGCATGAAAAGTGAGAATGAGAGCTGAGCAGGCAAAACCAACAGCTGTCAACTACAAGTGCCATGGCCATTTCTGGCCACCGGAACTGCACACTTTATTTTCTTCACACTTTGTGACTTCCAATAAGCTACATGAATAATATCTGGAGATTTAAATTTTCTCTTCTAATCAGTGTTCTCCCATATATTTTTATTTTTATAGAATGAACTATCTTTGATTACAATTTTCTTGATTTCACACTCATCTTTATTGAGCTGAACACATGTAATACTTGTTTGTTATAAATTATGAATCTTTTCTGTATTAATTTTTTCTCATTATTTTTTGTACTATTCAATTTCTAGTCATATTTCTAGAAAGTTAAATTAATATTAAGGGTGAGATACTAATCTCTAAAGCAAAGAGGTTCTGATTCAAGGATGATACATTTTTAATACAGAACAAAATTGTCACAGTAATACATTAATTTTCTGGAGCATAAGGTGACTTTTACTCTAGAAGCAGCATTTATTCATCACTTTTGCCCTTCATTAGTGAGATAAAATCATTCTTGATGGGCATGAAAGAGCACCATGTTATAAACTATCATATTTCTTTTCATATAAAATGAACAGAAAATATAAAAATCATCTTGTAAATATGAGTTTTATACTCTCCTTATTAGGGTTCAAAAAACCCATGTACTTAACAATTCATTATGTTTTTCAATGATTCATATATACTAACTACTGATCCATTGGATCCTTCTGAATTTTTTCTTTTATAGAATTATATCAAGCAACTTTTTCTTCAGCACGAGACAATCCTAAAATCTCAAAGGTTGGCAACACTATTTAGTTCTCACTCATGTTACACAAATGCTGAGGGTTGGCTTCACTTGGCTGGGTTTTGCTGGAATTGGTGGGCTGCCACTAGATCTTTCTGTGTTTGGCTTTGCTCCACATGAGCAGGACCCAGGCTGAAAAATCAGCCACTACCACAATGTACTGCTGTAATGGCAGAAGGCGGAAGTTCAAGGTGATTGACAGAAACCTGCAATACTTCTAACGACTTCTGATAAGATGAAGCATCCGTTATATCTGTTCAAATCTGATTGGCCAAGACAAGTCACATGGCAAAGCCCAACATCATTGGGGCATGAAATTATACTTCTCCCATGAGTGGGGGCAGGTGTAAGTAAGTGGGTGGTGAATATTTGGAGACTAATAATACTATCTACCACAGAAGGTAACCAAGAAGCTGACTTATTTTACTATGCTTGTTAGTAGCTAGGCAACTATTCATCCACCTGCTAATTTACACACACATTGTTTGAATGTCATTCAGATTTACCTTCATCTATTTGTGAACACTGTGAGATGTATAAGCATGTTTGTAGTTGCGAGTGTTCAAAAAACTGCTATCTGCGAGAACCTTAAAAAAATGATAGCAACCTGGCACATTTATATACCATAGGAGTAATGAACAAATGTATCTATTTATAAACATTTCACCTTCAAGTTCCTGCCCTTCAGCCATACAAACATGATTTGAAGACTTTAAACATACAGCAATTTAATCACAAATATCTTCCAGCTGCTGGCCAGTAATGACATTTCTTATTGTATCTCTTTTTCTTCTCTCAAGGAAAAGAGAGTATAAGAAAAACTGCCAGATGTCACAAGTTGCAACCCTGATAAAGACGGTGCAGTCTCAAAAACAGATGGAGGTGTCTGAGGCTCACTGCATGCCGTGATTCTGCTCTTTCTCTGGTGTTATTCACTAGAGGTGATTATCGTGGAGCCCAGATGCTGGCTCTGCAGCTGCCGCCCAGAGCTGCACCCTCTCTCTGTGTCCTCTACTTTATACAATGAGTTCGAAAACATCTAGGCCCTGCTGGGCATGTGTTTTTGTTTTCATTTTTTTATGATTAGTCAGTAGTGAAATGAAATGGGCTCTGAAGATAATAAATCAAATTTAACAAGGAAGCAAAGACAATTTTTTCCTGAGGCAATGCTAGCATTTAGTATAAGTACAACATAGGAGGGCTTGGTAACTATGTAAGATGCAAGCTGAGGCAAATTCCAAGAGATTGAACCGACTTTAATGATAATGGCATTCTAAGATGTAAACCTAAAAGATAGATCTTCCTGAGAGCAAGAATTTTAGCTACATCTAGTCCACCTGAGATCTATTCTACCACATGAAGTAGGTGTTTTGGAGTCAGATGATTTACATGTGAGAATGGAGAAAAACAGTAAGAGTAAATTAAATAGTAGTAGACCAGAAATTCCAAGTAGTCAACCAATATTATAATCGGAGGAATCAAGGAGAGATGTTATTGACCAAGGATGAGACAGAATATTGAAATTTTAATATTACAACCTGTTTCAAGCATCCAACTTTAACAAGTGCTAGGTAGACTAGATGCCCAGGGGAAGTTTAAGGCTGAACACAAGGCACGATTCAGTAGATTTACTTCCCTGCATAACACGTGGAATGTGGCACACGCAAGGAGGGGGATTAGATTTGTTAAGGGAATTAGCAATTATTTGCTACTTACATATATTTTTTTAAAGTGGATGACAGGATAGCAGATTAGAGGAAAGAAGAGAAAACCAGCTTACAATCTCAAAGTAACTAACACTCTGATTCAGGAGCTAAGACATATACCCAAGAGACAGTAGCATCCTATAGGAACCAAGTACTTCTGCACAAATATCAATATAAGTTTCTTATTAAGGGCAAGGATCATGTCTTTCTTATGAATATTATGGCTCTAGCACTAGTCTTTATTAGGTAACTAACAAATATTCACTGAATAAACACAAAGTAGGCTAAATTTGAGTAAAATTCTTATTGGCCAGTACTTCAAGGAGTAATGGGCATGATTTGGCAGAAAAGAATGGGAGAGAAATCCATGTGGGAGAAATTGTTAGAAAATAAAAGGCGAATTACATATAGCATTTAAATTTGCAATGTCTAAAAAATATAGACTGAATTCCTGACTTTAAATTCAAGACCACAGGGAAAGGGAAGTACCATAAGTTTATTTAAGTGACTAAAGAGGAATAAATGCCACCTAAGGAAAAGTGTTCTTGGAACCAGATGTAGCCTGAGTTGTAATAGGAATAACAGAAGGCAGAAAAACTACTTGAAGACTCATAAATATTCCAGCATTAGTTGAAGACGGGCTAGTGTAGGTCATGGGAAAGGAATACAATGATCAGACATAGTCTGTGAGAACTGATTTACATGTGAAAATTGAGAAAAACAATAAAAATAGAGAGTACTAGACACCCCAAGCAGTCCATCAATATTATAATTGGAAGAAATGAGGAAAGATGTGTTATTGGCTGAAGAGATAGTTAGGAGAAGACAGCACACTGAAATTTTAATATTACAACTTGTTGCAAGCATACAGATTTAATGAATGCTATAGCTTTGCCATATTTGTTTACACTCCTTTCTTTTAAACAAATTAAACAATACAGATGCCTTTGAACTTCTTTATCCCATTAATTTCTCCCCATGATCGAAGGCAGGCATTAAATTTGATTCATGTTTACAGTCTATGTTTTTATACCTTTATTAAATCTGTGTGATTCCATAAAGTATTGATTATGGTATTTAAAATTTATCTAAATATTTCATTTTGCAGCTTGCTTTTTTACACTCAGCATCTTTGGTTACCTATGTAGATACTTGTAATACAGGCATATGTCGGCAATGTTGCAGGTTCAGCTCTAGACCACCACAATAAAGTGAATCACACAAATTTTTTGATTTCCCAGTGCATATAAAAATTATGTTTACACTGTACTGTAGTCTGTTAAGTATTCAATAGCATAATGTCTAAAAACACAATGTACATCCCTTAATCAAAAAATAATTTATTGCTAAAAAGTGTTTACCATCATCTGAGCCTTCAGGAAGTTGTAATATTTTTGCTGGTGGAGGGTCTTGCCTCAATGTTGGTGGCTGCTTACTGATCAGGCTAGTGGTTGCTGAAGGCTGAGGTGCTATGGAAATTTCTTAAAATAAGATAACAATGAAGTCAGCCACACCGATTGACTCTTCCTTTCACAAATGATTTGTCTATGGCATACAATGCTATTTGATAGCATTTTACCCACTAGAGCTTCTTTCAAAATTGGAGTCAATCCTTTCAAATGCTGCCACTGCTTTATCAGCTAAGTTTATGTAATATTCTAAATACTTGTTGTCATTTTAATAATCTTCACAGTATCTTCACCACGAGTAGTTTCCTTCTCAAGAAACCACTTTCTTTGCTCATCCATAAGAAGCAACTCCTTGTCCATTAGTTCCATCATGAGATTGCAGCAATTTAGTCACACCTTCAGGCTCCACTTCTAATTCTAGTTTGCTTGCTATTTCCACCGTATCTGCAGTTACTTCCTCCACTGAAGTCTTAAGTCCCTCAAAGTGATCTATGAGGGTTGGAATCAACTTCTTCCAAATCTCCTATTAATGTTGATATTTTGAACTCTTCCCATGTTCTTAATGGCGTCTAGAATGGCGGATATTTTTCAGAAAGTTTTCAATTTACTTTGCCCAGATCCATCAAAGGAATCAATATCTATGGCAGCTGTAGAACTACGAAATGTATTTTTTAAATAATAAGACTTGAAAGTCAAAATGACTGTTTGATCCATGAGCTGCAGAATAGATGTTGTGTTAGCAGGCATTAAAACTACATGAGTCTTCTTGTACATCTCCATTGGCACTCTTGGGTGACCAGGTGCATTGTCAATGAGTGGTAATATACTGAAAGGAATCATTTTTTTTCTAAGCAGTAGAACTCAACAGTGAGCGTAACATATTCAGTAAACCATGTTGTAAACAGATGTGTTGTCATCCAGGCTTTGTTGTTCTATTTATAGAACACAGGCAGAGTAGACTTAGCATAATTCTTAAGGGACCTACGATTTTTGCAATGTTAAATGAGCACTGGCTTCAACTTAAAGTCACCAGCTGCATTAGGCCCTAAGACAAGAGAATCAGCCTGTCCTTTGAAGCTTTGAAATCAGGCATTGATTTCTCCTCTCTAGCTATGAAAGTCCTAGATGACATCCTCTTCCAATAGAATCCTGCTTCATCTACCTTGAATATCTATTGTTTAGTGTAGTCACCTTCATGAATTATCTTAGCTAGATCTTCTGTGTAACTTGCTGCAGGCAGCAGCTTCTACCTCGGCACTTGCTGCTTCACCTTGCACTTTTATGTGATGGAGACGACTTTTTCCCTTAAATCTCAGGAATCAACCTCTGCTAGATTCAAACTTTTCTACTGCAACTTCCTCACCTCTTTCAGTTTCCATAGAATGGAAGAGAGTTAGAGTCTTGCTCTGGGTTAGGCTTTGGCTTAACAGAATGTTGTGGCTGATTTGATCTATCCAGACCACTAAAACTTCCTTCCTATTGGCAATAAGGCTGTTTGGCTTTCTTATCATTCGTGCATTCGCTGGGGTAGTACTTTTAATTTCCTTCAAGAACTTTTCCTTTGCATTCACAATGTAGCTGTTTGGGGCAAGAAGCCTAGCTTTCTGCCTATCTTCACTTTCCATATGCCTTACTCACTAAGCTTAATCATTTCTAACTTTTGATTTAAAGTGAGAGATGTGAGACTCTTCCTTTCGTATGAACACTTAGAGACTGTTGTAGGGTTATTAATGGTCCTAATTTCAATATTTTTGTGTCTCGGGGAATAGGGAGGGCAGAGGAGAGGGAGAGAAACAGAGTTATGGCTAGTTGGTGGAGCAGTCAGAACACAGACAACATTTATCAATTAAATTATTTGTCTTATATGGGGGCAGTTCTTGGTGCCCCAAAACAATTAACAATAGTAACATCAAACACTGCTGATCACAGATCACCGTAGCAAGTAAATGATAATTTAAAAGTTTAAAATATTGTGAGAATTACCAAAATGTGACAGAGACACGAAGTGAGCCAATGCTGTTGGAAAAATGGTACTGATAGACGTGTTTGGTGCAGGGTTGCCACAAACCTTCCATTTGTAAAAAATGCAGTGTCTGAGAAGTGCAATAGAGGTATACCTGTACAAGTTTCATTCGCTCTGGTTCATCCACTGTCATTGATTTATTGACTTTGTTTATGGTATCTTTGGCCATACAGAAATTTTCCAATGTAATGTCTAATTATCAATCTGTTCTTGTAGGGTTTGTACTTTGTGTGTCTTGTCTAAGAGGTTCATCCTTGGCTTGAAGTAATAGTGCACCTCTTTATTGTTTGTTTATTGTGTTTGTTGTTTCAATTTTACTTCTAAAATGTGGGACTTAGAAATTAATTTATAGTATGTTGTGTGAGTTAGGGATATAATTTTCTGCTTTTCAATATGGATAATCCAATTATCCATTTACTAAATAGTCAATATTTTCTCCACTTGCTTTTCATGTCACCTCTATCATACAGAAAGTTGTCTTATATCTATCTGTAGGTGATATTTTCTTTCTGATGTATTTGTTATCCTTGCACTAACACCGCAATTATTTCCATTTTTATAACATCATTAGTATTGGTGAGATCACCATTTGTAAATATCTACCAAAAGCTTGCTGGGAATTTGATTGGATTATGTTGAATTTATGGACTGATTTTGGGAGATATGACATTTTTATGGTATCGTCTTCCCATTCATGAAAAATATATCTCAGTTTATTTAGTTCTGACTTATAGTCATCACAAATTTTTTACAATATCCTACATAAAATTCTCCTATTATATTTAGCTGGAATTATATACAGATTATAACTTTAGTTGCTATTTTTAACAGGATTGCTTTAAAATTTCAATTTCTATTTGACTTTTACTGGTGAATAGAAACAGTGTTGATTTTTTTGCATTCCTTTCTTATACATATCAAATCATAAAACTCCCTGAGGGGTTCTAATATTTTGCATTTGTTGCTTTTAATTGTCTATGTAAGCAGTCTAGTCATTATGAAAATGTGTAACTTTTAATAAGAATTATGACTTAGACTTTTTATTTACTTATTGCATTGGCTAGAACTGTCCACTATATTTAGCCACCAACCATATATGGCTATTTAAATATATTAGTTAAATTTAAATAAAATTAACTACTCAGTTCCTCAGTTGCTATAGAGACATTTCAAGTGTTTCATAGCCATATGTGGCTACTGGCTACCATATTGTACAACGTAGAAATAGAACATTTCCATCATCACAGGAAGTTTAGTGGGCAGTCCCAGGCTAGAACCTTCAGTGTAATAAGGAATAGCACATACACGATTTCTCACTATATTAGTTTCATATTGCTGTATAACTATCTCAAACTTTGTGGCTTAAAACAGCACAAATTTATTATCTCACAGTTTCTGCAGGCCAGATACCTGAGCACAGAGCACAGTGTTATGGGATTCTCTAATCAGTGTCTTACTAGGCTGATATCAAGTTGTGGACCAGGGGTGCACTTCTCACCGAGATATTGACATCTTCCAAGCTGACTGGTTCTGGCAGCATTAATTCCTTTGCGATTGTAGGAATGAGGGCCCCAGTTTTCTACCAGCTATTGCCCACGACTACTTTCAGCTACCCGAAGCCACCTGCAGTTCCTTGCCATGTGGCCCTCATGGGCAGTTTACAACATGGATGTTTGATACAGTAGTATTGTATAGTATGAGTTAACCACAGTGTGCTTATACATTCTCCTCTGTGGGTTGTTTACAGTTTGGGGCTATTATAAATACATCTGTGAACATTCTTATATTAGTCTTTTAAACATATATTTTTATTTAGCTTGGATAAATATGTAGAAATGGAATGTTTAGGTCACAAGGCTATGGATGTTTAATTTCCTTAAGCTTATCAACGGCCAGTTTTTCAAGGTAATGGTACCATTTTATACTCTCATCAGGATTGTATAAAGAAATAATTCCTTTTTAAATCCTTTAAGATTGTTCTATTATTTGTATTGCTTCAAGAATAAATTTTCCTAGTTGTTCAATTTGGGACTACCTTTTATTGCATATATTACACTTATTTTTCTTCTTGTACTTTAAAACTTTAATTTTTATCTCATTTGAGTGGTAGTTATCCCCTCCTCATCTAGCAGTTTTGTAGCCCCTACCTAGCCTCCTGGAGGCCTCATCTTTGAAACAGTTTTTATTGAGACTCTCAGCCCCTGAGAGTCATATATTAATTGAAATGTATCTGGTGTATTTACCAGCTTTGCTAAAGTCTATTTGTGCAACTCTCTCTGCTTTCTTCAGGTAGAAGTTCAAACTTTAGACTGGGCAACAATTTCGACTCTTTTCAGCATCCTTTCCCAGGAGGGCTAGAAGGACGGAAGCCACTGATTCCACCTTCAGTCTGGCTCTGATCCCCTGACATGTGTGGACTATTTTCCATTTTATTTACTCAGAAGGAAAAAAAACTCCAGGCCACCTTTTCCTGGGTTCATTTCCAAGAGTCCAGTAAGCACACAGAGTTAGCTGTCAGTCACTGTTCTTTTTATGTTCATTGTGTTTCATGTTAATACATTGTCCTTGGAGATGTATAGCTTGCTCTTATACACAGCTATGCCTTTTAAATGTAATTAAACATTTATTTCTATCATTGCTGTTTGTTTGGAGTTGCAAGTAGTTGATTAATGTTTGAACTCTCAGAATCATCTTGACTGGAATGTCTTTGAAGTTTTTAACTTAATTAATATAATTATGTTCATGATGATTGAAAATGTATATAAGGGAAATACATAATCAACCAAAAACTTCTCATACAAATTTACTTATGTTTACCTGGAAAATTTATTTCCTTATCTTTGTTCTTACTTATGACTCTTTGCATCACTTACGCAGAATCATAAATGGAGAACATTGATAAGATAGATATTTTGTTCTGATTTATTTTTATTAACCAATTTAATGGAATGAAGACTCAGAGTGTGAAATACGTTTTCAATTATTGTTTTCCTACAGCAGTGATGTAATTGCACTTATCCCTTTATAGTCGCTTTCCAAAGACCCCTTATAGCCAATAATAAATATTTTCATAACAGCTAGCTATGATTATGATATACAGCCTGTATAGAGGTTAAACCAATGATTTTGATGAAACAGCTATACGTTAATCATCTTGTCACAGAGAACCATGGTTAATAAATTGCAGTAAATGGTTTACCCTGATGGTTTCTTAAAATGAAACAGTTATATGAGGTAACAACTGAAATGAATGTTTAAAAGTCCAGAGAGAAAATTAGTTCACATTTGCTATACAAATATTTCAATACAATCCATTTAAGTTTTATTGATTTCTTGCAACATTGGTATCGTGAGAAAGCCCTTCTAGGTACTATTACCCATTTCAAGAAGGTGAAGGTGAACAAGATTTATTTCAATGGACTGAGAGAACTAGAGTTCATTACCTTCATAGCTATTACTACTAGAGACTTCATAACATAAAGTCTAATGGAATACTTTTGAGAAACAAAAAGTCTGGGTGCACAAATAAAGATAAAGCAAGGGGAAAAAAACTGTCCAACTCAGTAAATATTTCCAGCCCTACTGGAAAGTTGAGATGCTGGCTAAACCACTTAAAAATTTCATTTGAGTTTTCTTGAAAATATTTGGAGACCAAAATCAGAAATGTTCACTAGAGTCACAGTCTAGTAGTTTAGTAGAAAGGAATATAGTAGAAATAAATGGACAAAATGCTCTACCATTGAAATAATAAAAATTATTTAAGACCTGGAAAATATTAAAGGTAATGAGTAAATGAAAAAAAATTCCAGTGGAGAATGCATGGCAGAGATATTAGTCCTCCCTAGACACATGTGAGCACGAGCTTCAGGTATAGCAACTGCAGCTTTGGCTCGGGAGTACATTGCTGATGATTCCCCAAATGATGCAAAAGTACAAATTATGGATAACCTACTGGAAGGTGCCTTTATAACTAGCTGGAGCAGAGATCAAAGCAGGATGTTGGGAATTTGGAGTAAGCAAGTGTAACACTCTGTTAGTGGGTAGTACTCATGAGATAAGGTGCATCCTGTGTTCCTGTGTCCCATGGTCAATTCACTATTGGCCTGCATCAGAGACACAAAGCTTAAAGTAGAAAATGAATTAAGAAGCTGATGTTATAAGGGAGTGTCAAGTAAGGCTTCAAAATAATAGATGCCCTGAGGGCAAAATTCTAGTTTCTTTGGAAGATGGGTATGTTTCAAAGAACACTTAATGAGAGATAATTATACATTAGCAGCCCTTTTTTTGTCTTCTCAAATGGTAGGCAGAGTAGTGGCTCCACACAGAGATCCATGTCCTAATCTCCAAAATCTCAGAATACATTACTTTTTATGGCAGATGGACTTTTCAGATGAGACTAAGTTAAGCATCTTCAAATGGGAAAATTTTCCTGGATGTATCTGGGTGGGCCCAATATAAGACCCTTACAGGGATCCTTATAAGAGGGAGGCAGGAGAGTCAGACTCTGAGAAGAATGATAGAAAAGCAGATGTTGAAGTGATGCAGTCAAGTCAAGCGATGCAGTGGTCTCTTAAAGCTGAAAAAGGCGAGGAACAGGTTCTCTCCTAGGGCTTCCAAAGGAATACAGTCCTGCTGACTCGCTGTAGAATTTGACCTCCAGAACAATAAGAGAAAAATTTGTGTTGTTTTAAGACATGAAATTTTTGGTAATTTGTTACAGCAACAATAGGAAACTAGCACAAATATGTAGTCATACTTTCCCCAATTGATTTGATCTCACAGATCATATATTCCACAAACCTAGGGCAAATTGATCAGTCTTGTGATGAGGCTGAAAGCCACATTTTGTCTGTCCACCTTTCTTTCGTCATATTCTGCTTTCATCTTAACCAGAGTCTGGGAACTTTATCTTTCCTGTGATAATTTCTCTGGGAGCTAAGATTAACTTTTTCTAATTTTACTATTTGCAGAACCAGCTTTATGATGGTATTATATGCTCTATGAAGAAGTAAAATACATGAGATTCTCTGGAGAGATTGACTGGTTGCATCTACCCTTGCTCTACACAGAGAATCTGAATGAGACCCCTACCCAAGAGTAAGAACTAGAAGTTGGTTAGAAACAAACTGAGCTCTTACCCTCCTTTAGGTTTTTGTTTTTTGTTTTTTTTTTAAGTACATATTTTTTTTTATTTAATTAATTAATTAATTAATTTTTTTGGCTGTGTTGGGTCTTCGCTTCTGTGCGAGGGCTTTCTCTAGTTGTGGCAAGTGGGGGCCACTCTTCACCGCGGTGCGCGGGCCTCTCACTATCGCAGCCTCTCTTGTTGCGGAGCACAGGCTCCAGACGCGCAGGCTCAGTAGTTGTGGCTCACGGGCCCAGTCGCTCCGCGGCATGTGGGATCTTCCCAGACCAGGGCTCGAACCCGTGTCCCCTGCATTGGCAGGCGGATTCTCAACCACTGCGCCACCAGGGAAGCCCCCTCTTTTAGGTTTTAATAATGTTAGGCTTTTAATATCTTGAACATTGACAATAATAAAGTGATTACATTTTTGGATTTTAATTTCTGCCTTGATATTTGGTTATCAGAAGGGCATTACCATTTTCAAGTTTGGATCATTTTATGAAACATCAGTTCAATATCAAGGTAACTGATGTTATCAAAAGATCTCTATAAAAAATACAGAGAACTATCTTGGACCATGCATTAGTCTGCTCGGGTTGCCATAGAAAAATACTATGTACTTAGTGGATTAAACAACAGAAATTTATTTTTTAACAGTTGGGAGGCTGGAAGCACAAAATCACAGTGCCAGCATGATCAGGTTCTAGAAAGGGCTCTCTTCCTGGCTTATAGATGACCAGGTTCTCATCATGTCCTCACATGGCACAGAGAGCACATGAGCAAGCTCTGTGTTGTCTCTTCTTATAAAGGAACTAATACCACATCATGATAATCCTACTCTCATGACACCATCTAAGTACCTCCCCAAAGCCTTATCTTCAAATACCATCAGTTTAAGGGTTAGAGCTTCAACACATAAATTTGCAGGGGATACAAACATTCAGTCCGTAACAAACCATATGGCGGGGCACTATTTGAATTTGAACTTAGAATAAGGATGAATTTTCAATTTGAGGTACAGTGGGAACATGTATTTACTTTAATTAATACATTTTCCTTAACAATATCAAAGCCTTTTGTGTCAAAAGTCTGAACTGTTCAATAATGGGTGCTAGAAAATTCATAAAAGATCAGTGGGTGATATTTGGTGTGAGGGCTACTGAAAGTGGAAACAGGATGTCCACGTAAGAGAGCAAAAAGCTTGTCAGGATTATGAGAGAAGTCCTTATTTTTCATTTCTCATGTTTCCCTTTGTGAGGAAGAATTGTCTCTTCACTCCCAGAAGGAAAACACAGGAAAAATTTTTTAAAAGTCTAGTCTTTTCTTATCCAAACCTACTGCTCAAACAGATGCTAAGGGAGATTGGGAGAAGGAACTGGATGCCTGCTCATGAGTCTTATCTGAGATCTCTCTTGTTAAAGCAGCTTATCCTCAGAAATTATGCTTTTTCTGCTTATGTGTGATACATTTATTAAGGTACTTTTGGAGGCATATTATTCTGGTAATTTAAGGATTATGAAAGCCTAGTTTTGGCTATAGATCCAAGCCGTATTTTCCAGTTCAGCTTTATCAATAATAACTCGTTATCTCAGTTTATCTGTGTCTTAGTCCATTCAGGCTGCTACAACAAAAATACCATAGACTGGGTGGCTTAAACAACAAGCATTTGTTTTTCACAGTTCTGGAGGCTGAGAAGTCCAAGATCAAAGTGCAGGCAGATTTGGTGTCTGGTGAGAGCCTGCATCCTGGTTCACAGATTATCATCTTCTTGTTATGTTTTCACATGATAAAAGGAGTGAGAGAGCTCTGTGGGGTCTTTTTTATAAGGGGACTAATCCCATTCCTGGAGGTTCCACACTCATGACCTAACTATCTCCCAAAGACCCCAGCTCCTAATACTATCACATTGGGGCTTAGGATTTCCACATGTGAATTTTGAAGGGACACATTCAATTCATAACAATCTGGTTCCTTTGCCTTTTTTCAATTTGTCTAGAAATTATATTGGAGAGAAAAGAATGAATAGTTATCACTCCTATAACTTGGTTCCTAAAATTTGTAAATCAACAGGATCTGCTGTAAAGAGAAGAATGTTTTATAATTATACAAAAAAAGCACCAGCTTAATTTTTGCTGAACTGTCTTATAGTGCCATGTTGTTCCTTGCAAGAGTAATAATACTTCATATTTGTTCATCTTTTCCAGTTTTTAAGTTGATTATACATCTTTTCTCCCCTGATCTTTCTAGACCTTGTAATATAAGAAGGCAGGTATTTTGCCTCATTTTATACATGAGGAAATGCAATTTTGGAGACTCTAAAAGTGGCATTGTAAGAACTAGAAAATGATTGAGATGGAAAATGGAACCCACACTTGTAACTCTGAGTTCACTGCCCATTAACTCATTACCTAATTAATAAATTAATTCAATAAACTCGATTGATTGTCAGGCACTGTTTAAAGTCCTACAGATATATTGATGAGCTAGCTAGAAATAATAACTGCTCTTACAGAACGTTTACAGTTCATAAGGAAAAAACAGACCATAACATTTTTTAAGTCAATAAAGTTAAAAATGTGCAATCTTAGGACAAGGTTGTCATGAGATCATACAATAGAGAATACTTAAGCCAGCCTATACCTTTGACACTTCTCTAAATAATAGAATTTTAATGCTGAAGATGTATCCAAAGGTCATCACTATTAGACATAAAGGATCAGAGTAGCTGCTATTTCTATCTAACAAAAACTATAACAAAGAAACTCTGATCATTCTTCATTTTTTTCATCCATAAAACTATTCAAGACAAAGGATACAAAGATGAATATGACATGGTTTCCATCCTCAAAGAATTCACAACCTTGTGGAAGAGACAGATATGTAAGTGTATAATTGCAACAAAATATGGCACATTTTAAATTAATTTTTGTGCTTTGGAAACATAGAGGAGAGTATGGAAAACTATCTGGGAGTATCCAGAGAGGTATCACTAAGAAAGTTAATTTTGAGCTAGTTCTTGAAAGATATGTAAAAATTGGTCAAGTAAAGATGATGATGAAATATACAGAAAGAGACAGAATGTGAAAAGACAATCTATTGTTAGAGTCATGATATATGCAGAAGATGGGAAATGTTTACTTTGCTTTCACTGCTGGATACTTCGAAGGAATATGTAAAGAGGTCCAGAGGTCTATGGGGAGTTATGCTGAGATGAGATTGCAAAGACAATATGATTATAACCTTAACAAGGATGCAACAGGGAGCCATTAAAGCTCTTTAAATATAGGATTATTATGAAGATATTTTAGGATTCTGCATTGTAGATGGGTTGTAGTAGAAAGACTCGTGCAGGGAGACTAATTAGGAAGCTGTGGCAATAGTTCGGTCAAGAGACAATGAGGGACTTTACAAAGGAAGTCAATGAGTGTACATAATAGAGGCAGAATTTAGGACAGTTTCTAGAAGAATTTTCAGCACTTTAGTGCTTGTGATAAAGAGAACTTATAATGATTAATGCCCAGTTGCTACAAACATTTTAGGTAGAATAGATACTCAAATATGCAGTTGTGGCTACTGTAATAATTTAATTAAATGTAACCATTGAATATTTAGTGATACCAATAATAGATATTTCCAGAGAGCAAATTGCATCAGTTCAAAGCTTCTAGAATATTTGACTTGGTTGAACTGAAGTTGAACTTCAAGATTTGAAGGATAAGAAGATACATGGGTTTCAACAATGGAATTATATGGTATATTTAGAGTCTAAATATGGTCTAAGTATAGGAGTTTTGGAGGAAACAAGTGTCTAAAAAATGTAAACAAATAGAATAACTAGTCTTTGGTTAACCTTACTTTAGGGTGACTAGTGTTCTAACTCTAAATTTAAATATTTTATTTTACTAAGATGAGTACATTCTTTGTTTCTATTAGATAGGATATAAATTTTACACAACTGATGTGTGTAAAGAATGCAGCTTATTGCATTTCTTTTATACTTTATTTTTTTTTCAGTTAATCGAGTAAGTTGCTATTTATAGGAAAAATATTTGTACTGTGTGGCCAAAATCAGAAATAATAATTTAAGCACAGAATTGGTGATCCTCACTGTTTTATTTAATGTATTCTGTTGATCTCCTAAAGGTAAAGAACCATCATATGCTGATACTATATAAATATAATGAATTTCTGTAAATTATTTTAAAATAAAATAACAAAATTGGATAGTAAAGTCACGAAAATAATTATTAAATAATAACACAAAATATTGTGACAATTAATGAATATGTAAACAACTTCATGCTAAAATAAAAATTTTAAACTAAAAAGAGTATTTTCATTTGAGTCTCTTTGTAAAGTGCAAAAATATAGTCAAATAAACATAGGGAACTTAGCAAATAGATGACAATAGCTTTCAGAAATAAATTTTCCACTTTCTAAAAATGAAATTACTAAAACAGTTGTAAAATCCTAGTGGTAGATTTTCGACACCATAATCCCATGACAGTTTCCATCTATTTCTAAGAGTGTGGTTTTTAAAGTGACTCATTTTAGCTTAGCAGGAGATATTCGTTGAATCACACATAAATTATCATCAGAAATACCTATCCTATTTTAAGCTCAGGTGAGGTTCAAAAGGAGTGTTTGAGAGGGCAGGGGTAAAAATTCACAAGAGAGCAAATCTGCTAAGAGTGCAGCTTCTGGAATCAGAAAGACTCAGGTCCCATGCCTGTTCTAGCACTTTCTGGCTGTGTGGCCTTGAGAATTTAACACTTCATGCCTAATCTCCTATTTGTAGAATGAGCCTACTAATAGTAGCTCACAGGAATGTCATGAAAATTAATGATATGAAAGAAGTACATATATTGGTATAGTACCTGGTACCTTGTAGGTGTTCATTAATAGTAGTCAGCAATGCTACTTATAGTATTTTTCTTTTTTTAAATGACAAAGAAAGTGGAAGAGAGACAAAGGAAGAAAAGCTCATAAAAATAGCAGTGGAAAAAGATAGATCACCCATGAAAGTCAATTATTTTGATAACAGACTTGTCAAAAGCAACAAAGAACGGCAAAAAATAGTAAAATATTTTTGAACTACTGTGAGAAAATAACTGTCTACCTAAAATTATGTACTCAATAAAAGTATTTTTGAGGACAAGGACAAAATAAAGAATTTTTAGATGAATAAATCTTGAGTGTTTATTGCCAAGGATCTTTCAATAACAGAAATTCTAAAGATTGCTATTTAGGGAGAATGAAAATGATCCCAGAAAGAAGACTGAGGTGGTTAAACATGAAGAACAAACAAACAAAAAATTGTTAATCAGGTAGATATATATCTATAAAAAGTCTATATGTGATGATGATGATGATGATGTCTAATTTATAGGGTTAAAATATCAGAAAAAAAAGCCTTGATGACAAAATAATGTAAATCCAGTTGCAGAGTGTCTATCTGCCTGATAGTTTATCCTTCATTAGATTTCTTCCTGTCTCTGTCTTACTAACTAAATAAAATACTTTTATTCAAAATTCAACATCATTAGTAATTAGGATAACTCAAATCAAAGCCACAATGAGATAATAATGGATATAATTTTAAAGGCAAATAATGAGTGTTGACAATGATAAATAAAATGTGATATATCCATGCAATGGAATATTATTCTGCCAAAAAAAGGACTGATGTACTGACATATAGCATTATACTGATGGACCTTGAAAACGTTATGCTAAGTCTAAGAAGCTAATTTCAGAAAAAAGTAGATATTTTATGACTGTATTTATATGAAATATCCAGAATAGGAAACTCTATAAGACAGAATATAGATTAATGGTTGTTCAGGGCTGGGGAGGTTGGAGGAACTGTGGAGTTTTTGCTAATGAGTATTTTTTTTTATTAGAGTGGTCAAAATGATCTACAATTGACTGTAATAATGGTTGCATAACTGAATATAATCACGATCATTGAACTGTACATTTTGAAATGAATTATATCATACATGAATTATATGTATATATTATATTCTCAATAAAGCATACATACATTTAGATATATTAAATTAGTTTTTTCACAAAAATGAAAACAAATTGTCAATGCACTTATAAAATGTTGTTCAATCATACAAAAAGAAACATAAGATAACAATGAAATAATATTTAGCACCAACTAGATAGGCAAAACTAATAAGTCTGATAACAATAAGTGTTGTTGAAAATGGGGATCAAGTAGAAAGATTATTGACAGGGGCTGGGAGAAGGGGAGAATGGGGAGTGTGTGTTGAATGGGTACAGAGTTCCAGTTGGGAAACATGAAAAAGTGCTGAAGATGGATGGTAGTGATGGTTGTGATACAATATGAATGTACTTAATGTTAGAGAACTGTACACTTAAAAATTGTTAAAACGGTAAATTTTGTTATGTATGTAATAATAATACATTTTTTAAAAAGCAGAAAAAAAGAAAAGGAAGGAAGGAAGGGGGAAGGAAGGAAGGAAGGGGGAAGGAAGGAAGGGGGAAGGAAAGAAGCAAAAGTGGAAATCGATGGACATTTTTATCCACTGGTGGCCACAGTGTATATCAGAAAATAAATTAAAAAGCTGAGAACCAGATTGAGAACCTGGTATGTGATGTAGAAACCTTCCCCTCCTATTTCTATCTTCCCACTTCAGCTCATATGTGGTGGACTCACCGGCTTGTTGAGCACCAGCGTGAATGTTTCCCTGCCTGTAGCTCCTGAGGAAAGTTTTCTCTCCTTCTTATTCAAGGAAGAATCACTGAATTGAAATCAGGGAACCATAGACTTATCTCTCTCTGACTTTGTTCTGTGGACTTCGCTGTCCTTAAGCAAGCATGCTTTGTGCCTTCACTTCCTATCCTCATTTATTAAGCCGATTATGGAAGGTTAATGAGGGGAGTCTATACTTCAGGTATACAATGCTGATACCCTCATTCTCCACCTACAGGTATCCCTCTCATTGGCCTGAATTGTGCGGTATTAGAGTTGAATAATACTCTAATTCTTGGATTTCTGAGTTGCATCTAGAACTAAAAAGAAAAACAATAGCTTTGGTATTAGAGAAATCAAGGAGAGTAACATCGATCTTTCCCTTCCTATTGCAAGAGGACTGACAAAAAATCAGCCATAAATTTCTTTCTGGTTCATCAAGAAAAACATAAAGCAACAAACACAATTCTATTTTGACTGTGAAGTTTAGAGAGAAAGACAACAATTTGGAGAAAGTATTCTGCTTTTGTTCCTATGTATTCTCATTATTGACTCATTGTGTTGTAAGAAATTGAAATATTTACTTCTTACAAGGTTGCTTGGACCCAATACATTTGGAATTAAACAAGAGGTTTAAAGAAAAAACTAGCCATTAAATACCTACTTATATCTGTCAGAAGCATATCTCATTAGAGTCAATAAGTTTCTTTTCAAGAGTTTTAGCATATTTCCCGCAGGTGAGGTTTATAGGAGAGTAAAAATACAGATGAAAATAGAAAGTGACCTTGAAATAGTAAAATAAATAAATTAAAATTTTTTTAAAATAAAAGTGAGTCAGTGTTTGAGTTCTAGCTAAAATTCTATCACTAACTAATAATGGGATCTTGGAAAATTTGTTAAAGCTACGTAGGTTGCAAAGTGATCTGTTAGATTGGAAGATATCTAGAGTTGCTTCCAGTTTTAATTTCATAGTCTTCACAATTTTGTCAAGTATCCAAGTTGATGCTTTCCACAAAGTTAAAATCTACACCTTAGGAAATAACTGCAAGACTGCCACGTTTTCAATCTATTATTTGGAGCTCTGTAGAC
This sequence comes from Eubalaena glacialis, assembly GCF_028564815.1. NCBI lineage: Eukaryota > Metazoa > Chordata > Mammalia > Artiodactyla > Balaenidae > Eubalaena > Eubalaena glacialis. Next base: position 62,831,623 of record NC_083727.1, on the reverse strand, counting down.
AAAACTTCAATCATCAAGCAAATTAGTTTGTCCTCATTTCTCAAGCAATAAAAATGCTGCTTTGCATAGAATCCATTGTTTCTATACTTCAAAATCATGCTTATGTTTGACTTCCCACTATGACAACACATTCACTATGAATAACTTAGCTTTTTATTCTCTTTCTTCCCAATCTTTCTGATCTAGTCCTTTGTTGTAATAAAGGACTGATCAGTAAAAGAATGCTAAGACTGCCTTATATGGTTCATCCCTAAAAAGGACTTTAGAAAAGAAGTACATTTAGATTTTTTTCCAGAGTTTTTTATCTCTCGCTGGAGATTGGAAACAGAATTCACTGAGCTCAGTAATATCCTCAATAAGATGTATAGTCCATAGAGTTATGTTTAGTCTAATGACATCCCTCAGGACTGGAATGAGATTCTCTTCATTTTGGAGTCCCCACTATCTAGCACCAGGCAAAAAACATGACAGATTTTTCTATAAATGTGTGTTGAACCAAATTTAAAGGAAGGGAACAAGGAAAAGAATTTAAAAAAACAAAAACAAAAAAACTTCAAATGAATTGGGCTAGACGCTTTGTGAGCACTTTAAAAAAGTTATCCCACAAAGGTTACCAACTTTATGTAGATATTTTCAATAAACACACTGAAGCTGCATTTGTTCAGGGAAAAAGGACCCTATTCTCATGGATTTCATTAATGCGTTAGAGCAAAGTCTCATATCTCTGGCTTGATAAACCAGTTTCCCCTTAGATTCAAGGTTTGGTCCCATGTTCACTCTACCTCATAATCTGCCTGTAACTCAATGTTTTCCATAAGCACTTTGGACTTCATTAGAGGGTAGAAAAACAAAACTTGTAGGTTAATAGAAATGAACGTACTACGTGCATTTTAAGAATTATTTGTAAAGTTGTAGATTCTCAATTTATAAGAGCTTGACTTTGCCTTCTTTGAGTGTTAATTGGTAACAATCTTTTTCAAAGGAATCAAATAATAGATAGTGAAAAATGAGTATGGTTCATTCAGTCCCAGCAGCATTTTAAATACTGGCTGAACATACAGCCATGACAGGACCACAGATTTAAGTTAAAAAAAAAAAAGGCATTGTGAAAATGAAATACTGAATATACCAAAGTTTTATCAGGTTATTACTTAGTTCCAAATACATTCTCTTTTGGCCTATAATTTATAGAATCATTTGTGGAATATTTGCTTTAGTTGAAGTGTCAGTGTATTCTGCAGGAACTTTCTATGCAAAGGGCATCATATTTACACTCCTGAGGATCTACAACAAATATTTATGGAGCGGCTTCTATGTGCTGAGTATTGTTTTAGGGTTAAGCCCTGGAGATAAAGCTTCAACTGCACTTGAGAGCCACACTCTAGTAAACTATACTCAAATAGGGAGATATAAACCCCCAAAAAGTAAATAAAATGTGTATTTTAAAACTAAAAATAACATAAACAGATAAATAGGATATATTCAGTAAAAAAATAAACCAAGTCTATGGAAAAAACATTGATCGATGATTTAGAAAGATAGTGATTAAAAAGGTCCTCTCTGAAGAGGAGTCAGCCATGTGATGATCTGGTGAAAAAGCATTCTAGGCAGAGAAAAAATCAAGTACCAAACCTCAAGTACAGACTAGATTGATCTTGTTTGAAATACAGAAATACCAGTGTTCCTGGAATTTCCCATGGGAGAGGAAGGGAGGTTGGAGATGAAGTCAGTGAAGGAGGCAGAGATAAACAGGTCAGGGGCCTCTCCCTTCTAGGCAAAGGGGAGGGAGGTGAATTTTACTTGACTTGAATTACAATGGGAAACCATTGAAGTAGGGTACATTCCAAGCATGGGGGAGGGGTGAGGAGCCTCCAATTGCCCAGGTCCAGCTGGAGGGTAAACCAGTGACCACATCCTCTTGATGACCTCCTCCAACAATATGATTGTTATTCTGTTTCCAAAACTGAGGCAAGTACTAGCATCACCATGGCCTAAATGTATCAAGGGAAGTCTGTGAAGACATTTCACCCATTAAAGAATCTCCTTTCTCTGATCTTCATGCTAATATAAGAAACTAACAATCATATGTGATAGAGTCACAGAGCAGAAGATGCAGACAATAAGCATGTATATTTAACTGAGTACTATATAATTGGCACTTAATCAGGTGCTTTGAATGCATTACCTTATTTAATTTTCACAGTAATCCTGAGTTAGGTATATTTCTTCATTTGGAAAATAAAACAGAGATCAAGCATCTTGACCCAAGGCATACAATCGATACATGTCAGAGCCAGAATTCAAACTGTGTCTGTCTCCAAAGTAAAAACTCCTAACCAGTAAGTCATGCTGTTTCCATGATCATAAAAAGAGAGGTAAAGTGAGAGAAAAATGGAAAAAACAGTCACTAGTATCCCAGAGTGGCTTCGCTACTTCTAAAGCATTGACAGAAACTGACTCAAAATTAGCCATACTTTTAAGAGGATAGCAGTTTCTCAAATAAAATTTAATGTAACCTACTTTTGTGTTTGATAATATCAAGTTTCTTTTCTCAGTAAGGTCAAAAGACCTAAAAGATCCTTAGTCCTAATAGACTTAGAGTACCTCTGGGTAATATTTATGAATGCATCAATATAGTGTCAAAGTTTAAAAATTAGCTGGATTTCTTTTTTGCAAAAATACCAAACGACTTACTTATTGCTTTTGCCTAATTATCTGTTCTGTCCTACTGGTTTGACAAAATTGGCCTTTTATTTTGGCATAAGGTAAACAAGTATTAATAAATTATAGGAAATTGGAGCCTCCAAGGCATATTTCAGAAGCAACAAGTTCTTTTCACTCATTTATAACCAACTGCAGTGGGACATATCCAGCAGATGAGAGGTCATTACCTACAAGCAGATTAATCACATTAAATATCATGCTTTTATGTACCATTCGAAATATTGCCTGAATAAATCACTTTCAGTATCGGTTAGAAAATGGGTGATCTCTAAAATTTTCAGGGATAGCCCTTAGTTTCCTTTCTTCTTGTAGGGATGGTCGAATTCAAACAGACAACAGCTATAAAATAACACTAGAGAAAATTCACAAATAGCACCAGGACTAATATAGTGTTAGTATGGTGAACTAACACTAACCATGAGTACGGTGAACACTAAATATAGGTATGGTGTGACTGCTAGAACCAGAGCTCACAAGTATGTGTAAAAGTCACAGGTCCTCCCTTAAGAAGCTCCCACAAAGTATGAGCTTGTTACCTCTGAAGAAGCCATAGAACCTGATGATAGATGAAAAATCAGGGATCAGAGTTAACATCACCAATATTGGTACAAACCAATCATATGTGCTTCTTGGTGCGATGCACTGAGGATCCAGCATAAGGTCCGTGGTTTTCTTGCCCCAAATTCATAACCTGAACTAGAGAGGAAAACATCAGACAAACCCAAAGTGAAGGAGATTCTACAAAATAACTGGCCTGTACTCTTCAAAAATGTCAAGATCAATAAACACAAAGAAAAGCTGAAGAATTTTTCCTGATTAAATTAGAATAAGGAAATACAGTTACTGAGTGCAATGAGTAATCCGATTGAGTCCTGGACCAAGAAAAAAATGACTATAGAAGACATTATGGGAGAAATTGATGAAATTTGAATAGGGACTGTGGATTAAATATGAAATGATGTAAGATATAGGATGATGTAAGAACATGTCTTTGTTCTGTAAAATTCAACGACTTCTATAGAAGTATTTAAGGTCAAAGGAGCCTGGTGTCTCTAACTTGCTCTGGAATGGTTCAAAAAATGTACTTATGTTTTGATTTACATGAATATACATAGTTTTTGTCTTACAAAAATGGGATTTAGTACACTGTTCTGCAATTGGATGTTTTCACCTGACAAGTATCTTGAAGATTTTTTCTTGTTAGGGATATGTATTCTTATTTTATTCCTTTTAATTGTGCCATTGTATTTTATAGGCACTGATGACTAAGTAGTTTTGATTTTTCAATATTATACACAATATATTATTAACCTTTATTATGCCTGTATCTTTATAACCCTGTCCCAGTATTTCTGTAGGATTAGTTACTAGAAGTAGAATTATTAGATCAAATGATATAAGCAATTTAAATCCTGGTAAATGGTACAAGTCACCCTCCAGAAATTTGAATAATTTACCATAGTCTTTAGCAGTGTATGAGATTTGCCTTCAGACTCCTCACCACTGAATATTAACCATTTACATTTTATCCAACTTATCTGTATTATTATTGGTTTAATTTGGCTTTTGCAGATTACTGATGAGGGTAAACATTTTTAAATGCATGTATTGGTCATTTGTACTTATTTTCTATAATGTCTGTGCTTATCACTTGCCCATTTTTTTCTCTTTTGCCATTTTCTTGTTGAATCATAATTACTCTTTTGCGGCATTTAAACTAAAAAAAAAAAAAAAAAAAAAAAGACTTTCTTCCATACTGTGCTTGTCCTTTACCTTTGTTTATGATGTCTATTAAGAATTTTAAGTTTTGTGTAGTGAATTCTTTATCTTTTATTTATGTATTATTGGTTTGATATCTTGTTTAAAAAGTTTTTCCTATCCCTAAATTCCAAATATATCCTTCTACATTTTCTTCTATTACTTTAAAAATATTTACATCCTAATCTACTAGTAGTTTTTGTATAGTATGAGGTAGCAATTGAAATCAAATTTTGTTTCCAAATAAATGTCCATCCCTATTTCATTTAATGCTTAATTTTACTTTCCTTACTAACTTGAAATTTAATCTTTTTCGTATGTTAAATTACCACATAGATATTGCCTGTTTCTGTTCTCCTTATTCAATATCATCTATGTAATTCTGAAACAATACTGTGTTATTTTAGCTCTGTGATATATTAAAGTTTATGTCAGAACAATACCCTCCCTCCATTCCCTGTCTTACACATGTGATGTAATAATTAAGAATACAGATTCCAGAGCCAGTCCTGATCATAGCACTTTCTGCCCACTGGCATGTCAGTTGAACTTTCTGTACCTCCTATCCCTTATCTGTAAAATTTGCAAGAGTATAGGATTACTACCATAATTATAGGATTGCTAAGATCATAGCATTATTATTCACTGTGATAAATAAATGAGTTAATACATGTAAAATTATTAGATCAGTATTTATCATATAATAAATACCCTATGAATGATGCCTACTACTATTACCCCCTTACATTTTATTTTTGAAAAATATGGTCATTCTTTTGCAATTCTTGCTTCATATAAACGTCTGCATCAGTTTTCCAATTTCCATAAATATTACCATGTATTTATACTTTGTTAGGGCAGTGAGCACTAGGTTAATTATACCTGAAATACTTTTTGTGTAGCTTGGTATTACTGAATAATGGAGCCCTGTCTTCATATGAAAGTACAAATAGAGTCAAATATATCACTCCCTTTACTCTGGACTTTCTATGGTTAAAGCTGCCCCCTCCGACCACTGACGATCAGCTCCCAGGACTCTGAGGAGAATGGTTTGAAACTCTCTGCTCTGGAATAATTTTTGTCTTACTACACAATCTCTCAACACGTGTATGCTTGTTTCAGTGAACTGTGACTTAGTTACTGTGTTTTATCATCTGAGAGGAGTTGCCATTTGGTGTACTTCATAAGAAAATCATCTTTAGACAATATTCCAGAATTTGCGATTTCAGAAAAGAAAGCAATAAATGACCACCATTCCCATCTGTTCCAAGGCTGCATTTTACTAAAAAGGCATAATAGATTAATGTGCACCATATGAACGAATTTTTGTTTAACCAAATTCAGTAAAGCCTGTTTTTAGGGGTTCTCACTGTAACATATGGTTAGGTGAGATGATATTATAATTATATCCACATCGCTATGGTACATATGCTAACTGCACTAGTCTTTTTATAAAATACACTACTGGATTTTGTGGTCCAGTAGGACTGTTATTGGTTGTCTTCTTGATTTAATATAAATAGCTCCCTAAACTAAAAGTAATCTAATAAGCTTTTTGTATTTTTATATTTATGTCATCACTTCTGTGAAGCTAAAAATGCACTAGTTACTGTCATAAACGTCGTCTACTGAGTACAAGGAATGAAAATAGGCTGCATTTGTTCTATTGTTATACTTTGTTCAACCAAGTGACAGCATGAACTTGCATCTAAAACACAAGTTATTGTATCCTGCAGGCCAAAACATAGGCTGGTTTTGGAGTATGAGCTAATAGTGCAGACATGGGAGAACAGTGAATGGCTCTCTGGGTTCCAATGAGTAGGGCAACTCTCCAGTTCATCTGAGAGAAGCACAGTCCAGCATCATCACAGCGATGTAGTCATCTGAGAGTCTTAGTAGCTCTGAAAGAGCGCATTGCAGAGACTGTGGCTAGTTAGCCAGTTACTGAATGTTGCACACTGCTTTGCCTGTGTGTTAATAAAAGGGAGCACAGATGAGACTATTGTTTTAGGAGGGTACCAATAGTGGGTATCCTGATGCATTGTGTCATCAAAGTATACAATGTCACAGAAAAAAATGGATGACTTTCAACAGAGGGCTATTATGTTGAGTCATGCTAGGTACTTTGAGCCACTTGTGTAGAAGAGTAGATTTCAATTATTCACCAGAGATAGTCTCCTAGATGCCTTGTAATTATTGGATAGGTCATGATAAATGTGACTCACATAACATGCATTTTGCTATGTAGAGATGAAAATCAATGGTTTTTAGTTGAACAATAAACAATAACTACAAAAGTTGAACTTAGAGTCTTTAGAATTCACTGAACTCTTTGAGCATTTTCTTTGCTCTAACCTACAGAAACACATCTGCAATATGATTATATCCCCATGTGACATACAAGATAAATGAGTCTTAGAAGTGAATAGATTTGGCCAATATCACAACTAACAGTTTTGGAGCAAAATTTAAATTGGTTTGTCTAATTTCAAAGTCTTTAACCTAACTTGAAAAGAAAGACATAAAATCTTCTTCAGGTTTTATATTTGAGCTTGAGTTTAGGTACTTTTGTGTTTAATTTTCTAATCCTCAAATATATAGGGGCTTTTATTTGTCTATTTGTTATCAATGTCTAATTTAATAGCATAGTATCCAAGAAATATATTCTGTGTTATATTAATTTTTGAATAAAATTTTGATATGGAAAATTTGATTAAATAATTTTCTATAAAGCTCCAATTGTAGAAAATAATTGAGAACATACACAAAGATTCAGTTGCAAGGACTTTCTATACATTGTTCTTTATAAACACAAAAATTTTGAGGAAAAATATTGTTACATGATTTATGAAAAAAAGCACAAAATAGATCACTCTGTAGTTGTTAAAAATCATGATTCAAAGAAATTTAATAACATGGAAATACATTTTTAAATTAAATAAAAATAATACATTTTAAAAAGGTAAATTTAGTATGCTCTCATTGTGCGTGTATCTGGAAGGCAAAATTCAGAAATGTTAACATTATTGTTTGGCAAGATTGGGAATGATCTTTATTTTTTTTACTTTTCTATATTTCTAAAGTTTCTAATGTCTATTAGTTTTGCTTTTTTTAGTATTGTTTTTAAAGCCTTATATTAATATAAACTATACACAGAACTAAAGTTTTAAAGTTCCTTTTGATTTGGTTTACCCTGACTTTTTAGGTCAAAGTAATGCGAACAGGAACTTTCATTGGCCCTGAAGAGGGACAGTTGAAACTTCTGGTTCAAAACACATCACAATTTCTGAAATATTTAAAACAGACAACACACACATTTACAAAAAATTTCTACTCCTACTGTTGAAAGTTGTTTCAATTGGCCAGATATACCCAGCCTGTACTACCCAATTTAATCAGAACTTTGGGTTACAACTAGCATTGCTTCAATACTACCCAAAAACTTTAAAACAAATGTAGACTTCTATTGTTAATTGATATTGTCTAGCAAATGTTAATTGATATTATATCATAAAAATTTAATATAACAATAGAAAATTTTCACAAAGTTCTGCAGAAGTTATATGCTGTAGGAGCCCAGTACAATTTTTCTTGGCATCTCTTCTTATACTGATTAGTATTTCTTTTGTGCATCATTACTCTTCTAGAGACCAAATGAACTCAAAATTTATTACTCAGTTTAACTATAATGCTTATAAGTCAACAAAATTCAAAATAGAGGAAGAAAATTGTACTTACTTGCTAATCAGTCAACATGACAAAATATAAACATAGGCTGATTTAAAATAATATTTTTGACCTGTAATAAAATGCTTGGTAATACTCTAAATAAAATAGAATTTCAGCTCTTAAAGGACTTCAAACCAGAAGATTATTAAATTAAAAAAAAAATTAGACTTTAAAAAATTATAAAACAGAATGATAGCTTAGATGTGGAGAAATCAGGCATCCTCATAAGCTCTTATTTGGAGTTATAGCCTTTCTGACCCTGGATGTCAGCATAGAGAACAGTCAGCTATCAATATGAATAATAGCCCAGGACCATTAGATGAGAAAGAAATAAGCTTTTTTTTAAGGCACTGAAATTTTGGTGTCTATTCAGTCAGCCTACTAATCATTAATGCAGTCTCCATCTCTCCCCTCATCTACCTTTCTCTCTAGCCTCATCCTTTTAAATTAGGATTACTTGTGGTGTTACTCTATGCCTTTTATTTACTTTTCCGAGAAACTATCTGCCTTCAGTGCCTGGAGACTTATAAAAAGTCTCATCTGTAACATAGCTAATAGAATCTGTCCAAATTTAGAGTCATATTGGCATTTTCCCCCAGCTTCGAAGCTGAAAAATTATTTTTTACATACTTATTTTTATATGGACATTCCTATTGTTTAATGAAAGAAGACTAAATGCCTGTTCTTACGTTGACATACTTTACTAAAACTTTGATTTGGAATTCTTTTTTTCTTCTTTTTATTAGTATTAATTTTTCAGTAATAAATGTGAATTAATTATGCAATTTTTAATGAGAAAGGGGGGAAAAAGTTTTGTTTGTTTATCCCACTGCTCATGCACAGTGTTGAATTTAATTAAACTTAAATTCAGGTATAGACAAAAATTTCTGGCATTCTCAATCTGGCATTCATTTCTTGTCAAAATCTTCTGCATGGGCCTGTCACAGTCACAAATATTGGCAAGACAGTGTACATCCAGAGGATGCTCTCTCTTTCTAGTTTTCATCTTCAATTCTCTAACTTTGTCCAGAATTAGGAACTGAAAAGCTATGCCTTACTTCAAAATCTCTCATATGTAACTACTGAAACAATATTCCTGCCCATGGGAGCCAAACTCCCAACTCTGATTTTCCAAAGTCCCTAGATCATTCAAGGTCCATCTCTACTGTTGCCTGCTCTAGGAAGGTTCCGTGACTCCTCAAACAGATGTACTTAATATCTCCATTCATACAATTTTATTTAACACTTGCATGTGGTGTTTTCCAGACCAGGCCTTTTATCAGAGGAATCCTAATCTTTCTGTGCTCCTCGAATTGCAAGCTCCTCGAGGTCAGAGTCTATGTCTTGTTTGTCTTGATATCCTCTATACCCCTTAGAATGTAGAGTACATATAAATGATGTTTGCTGAATTTAATTAGTTAATTTCCTTGAATTAAATTGAGCAAATATCCAACATAAGTCAATATTCCTGCTGTTTACCTGCCCCTGAAACTCTGTTTTCATGACATTTTCAGGTGATAGGATTACTTCCTTCCAAGAGAAAGATAAGATGATAGTGGGCAAGAAGTACTGAAGTCTTAGATGGAATAAACGGAAAGAAACTTGTTTCTGAAATCACTAATAGGAATATCTTTAGAAAAACCAAAACTTGAACAGCAGTTTTGGTGGCACAAAATCTAGAATTTTTAGATTTAGTTATGTATCAATTAGCAAGATCGTTAGGGAGCCTAAGTAGTTTTTCAGACATTATGTCATTAGGAAATATATTCTAAGCTTCAAACACCTGGCTGAAACTGTGTTTCTGGAATAAAATACTTCCTTAGTAACATTTTATTATAGTAAAAAACAACTGGCACTGTCAGTAGCACAATCTATGATCAATCCTAAGAAGTGTATTCTCTGCAGTTCTCTCAATTTAGTTGATACACCGAGCTATATACAATGATAGATCTTTCTGAAATTTTATGATCCATCTTGAGTAGAAGGTTTTGTAGTGTTGTCAGGCATAAGAGTGATGTGTACTCCACAAATATTTGTCATATCACAGAAAGCTTAAACTTTGGGAGGAAGAATATAACTGTCCTTGTTCTATTTAATCTCACTGAGTCACCATGTTTTGTTCTATATTTCAAGAGCACCTATAACTAACAAGGCAGCACTTTATTAAAATTACAGTGAAAATCCAGAAGTGGTATTTCCTAATCTGGACTTTGTTAGTATATAATTTCCACCATAGGCTTTTTAAAAAAGTAGAGCAAACGATTACAATCATTTCTGTTATTATTCACTAACTTTCACTCCAACAGAAGGAATTTCTACATTGCCCAAACTTAGAAGGATTTTTGTTTTCAAAAATTGCAATTAAATGTATTATATACATACAATGAAATATTATCCGTCCAATAAAAGAAATGAAGTTCTGATATATGCTACAACCTCGATGAAATTTGAAAATATTATGCTGAATGAAATAGACCAGACGAAGGACAAACATTGTGTGATTCCACTTACATGAAATAGCTAGAAGAGGGAATTTAATACAAGCAAAAAGTAGATTAGAGGTGACCTGGAGCTGCGGAGAAGAGGGGAAGAGAGTTATTTAACAGTTACTGCTTAATGGTTACAGAATTTCTATTTGAGCTGACAAAGTTTTGAAAACAGATAGTGATGATGGTTGTACAACATGGCGAATGTGATTAAAGCCACTGAATTATACACTTAGAAATGGTTAAAACGTCAAAAATTTTACGTTACATATTTTACCACAATTTAAAAAAAACTGGAAAATTTCAATTAATGAATGGTGGCATGACCAAAAAAATAGCATAACATTGAATTTTATGCCTGTTACAACTCTGATTACACTATAATTTTAAAAGTTCTTCCCCAAATATTGGAGTTAAATTTTTGAAACTGGTGGAAGAATTATCAATTAAAGAAATAAAGAATTTATTTGTAGGGGGTGGAATATGAATAATCTTATTAAACTGTTAAAATAAATTTTAAGTATGTACTTATATAACCATAATAAAGAATACTAAATAATTTACAAAATAGAAAATATAAAAATAAAAAATAAAGGCAGAATGCTAAATAAAAAGGCAATCAGTGATATTTTACTTTTCTTAAATTAATTTAATGATTATTATCCAATATCTCTACTTTGATATTTGATTCCAAGAGAATTCTTTGAAATGATGCCAATAAATTTTTCATGACCATCAAGTAGTAAAGGTAATCAAACAGAGCAGAGGGAGAAAAGTAGTTGAGACAAAGCCGTCCTCTCATTGTTCTTCCTCTCACATATAATGAAAGCATTCAAGATTGTTAGAATCGAACTGTGAAAGTTTAATTGTTCAGTTATCTGTTTGTGGTTTCAGCTGGTTCATAATCCTTGACCAACCAGTTTTTAGCATGTGAGATGGACTGAGGGCTTCTGAGTGGCCTTTTACTGTTGTAGAAAGTGTGATACCCATGCACAGAGGTCATTCTTTTTCTCATTTACAGGCTACTTTGCAGCCACTTACACATGTGTAGAAAATATTTCAAGTCTTACTTAGAGGTCAATGTTTTTCTTAAATCCCACTATTTTGTTAGATAGGCTTAAAGTATAGTGTAAAAAATTCAACTATTTTTGTAGTTTTTTCCCATTGATCCCAAAGCTCCTTTCTCTCTTATCACTTGATATAATCAAATCTTTAAGATTTCTTCTAATAGATTCTAAGAATGAGAATTTAACAATTGGAACTACCACTTGGTTCAATGTCACTGAATATTTTCCAATCAAAAAAAAAAATTGTTTTGGTCACTATAGTGATATTTAATTTTCTTTTTCCACCAGAGAAAACCTGCAAAATCATTTGAAAGCTTCTAACATTTTGCATGATAAACAGATTATTTTACTTCCTACATCAACTCCTTTATTCTCTAAAGAATAAAAAATGGAATAAGTATTTCATCCTTTGGATATAAATTGTGTGTTGATTTCAGTGAGATAAGTGATGTGATTCAGCAGGTGTCTGGGACAATCTCTCTTTAGTCTTTTTTTGTCATAGGACTGGCTTCATTGTGGGAGAATTGTTTTTGCCCATGTTTTTCTGCCAATCCCAACTAGGTAGAGGAGAGTTATGCAATTTTGATACCCTCATCTATTCTTTTGACTTTTCCTCCTTAATGTTAGCATTCCTCACATCCCACCTGTACCAACAGCACTACTTTGAAGAGTTAAGGTAGAAAAGGGAGGAGAGTTTGAAAGAGAGAAAGCAACACAAAAGTTGACAAAAATATTTGACTTTAGAAGGTGCGAGAAAATTTAAAAATTTATCTCTACGAGAATAGTCTTAAATTTACAAATAAAAATTTGAGAAGATAGTGCAGATTTCCAATATACAACACCCAGTTTTTCCCATTATCAACACACTGCATTAGTATGATATTTGTTGTAATTAAAAAGTCAATATTGATACTCTACTATTAACTAAAGTCCATTATTTATTCACATTTTTAAGTTTTTATTTAATATCTCTTTTCTGTTCCAGGATCATATTGATGATACCACATTACATTTAGTTGTCATACCTCCTTAGGTTCTTTTTGACTATGACAATTTATCAGACTTTTCCTGTTTTTAGTGATGCTGACTATTTTGAGTAGTACTGATCAGGTATTTTTGTAAGATGCCTCTCTATTGGATTTTGTTTTATGTTTTTCTCATGATTAGAATTGCGTTATAGGTTTAGGGTAGGAAGGTCACAGAGATAAAGTGCCATTTTCATCACATCAGATCAAGAGTACAAGCAATCAACATGATTTATCATTGTTGATGTTGACCTTGATCACTTGCTGAGGTAGTGACTGTCAAATTTCTCCACTATAAAGTTGTTCTATTTTTCCCCTTTTCATACTATACTCTTTGGAAGAAAATAAAAATCACTGAGTACATTTAAGGGATGAGGAGTTATGCTCTCTCTGCTTGAGGGCAGAGTATGTACATAAATTATTTGGAATTCTTCTACATGGGATATTTGTTTATTTTTCTCATCTATTAAGTTATCCAAACTTTTATTTATATAAGCATGTATTCATAGACACTTATTTTATACTTTATTTTATTGCTCAAATTGTTCCAGACTTGGCCATTGGTAGCTCTTTCAGTTGGCTTCTTTGTCCCTTTGATATACCCCATAAACATATTTTTGCTTTTTATTTTTTACCGCTTTGTTACTTTCTGATACTTCAAGATACTATAGGCTCATCTTGTGTATTTCCTGCCCCAATCCTAGAAGCTGGCATTTCCCCAGGGAGCCCTGATTCCAGTCATTGGAGAATGCTATTAAGAAACCAAGATCTGGGCACTAGGTCTACTTGTTACTAAAGGAGTGTCATTCCTTTTAGGCTCTTTCAACTGCATAAATTAAGCTCTTTCTTTGCGTAAATTAAGGTTTCTTCTTTGGCTGTAAAGTTCTACACGTTTTGACACATGCATAATGTCATGTATCCATCATTATAGTATCATACAGAATAGTTTCACTATCCTAAAAAATCCCTGTACTTTGATTATTCAGTTCTTCTTCTATACTCCCAACCCCCTGGCAACCACTCATCTTTTTACTGTCTCTATAGTTTGTCTTTTTCAGAATGTCACACAATTGTAATCATTGTACTTCAGACTGGATTCTTTCACAGAGCCATATGATTTAAGTTTCCTCCATGTTTTTTCATCACGTGATAACTCATATATTTTTATCATTGAATACTAATGCATTGTATGGATGTGCTGCAGTCTGTTTATCCATTCACCTTGCAGGTTTTTACATATACATAAATTTTTAATCAATTGGGAAAATACCTAGAAGTTCAATTGCTGAATTATATGGTAAAACTATGCTTCCTTTTTTATTTCTAAATTTTTCTCTCGCCACTAGCCAACTAAATATGGCATTGTGGGATGTTTGTCTCAGGTGATTTCTCCTTTATGGCAATCAGGACTTCATTGACTTTAACGACTATGTTTAAGGTTAAAGAACTTTTGAAAAAAATTTAAATTGGAGATATCTGGTAAAATATGATTGATGAAAGTCATGCTTATTCTATTTTTTCCTATGATAGGGAAGTCTACCAAAATGAATATAAAGAGAAAAGAATATCTACAATGCAACTAGGAAATTGTTACAATTTTAAAAAGTAGTTTCTCTGAAAGTTATTCACTGAACACAATACAGTTTGGACCAAATTAATAAAGTATACCAAGAGATGATATGTATTTATCAAGGTCTTTAACAATTACAGATTTACCTCAATTCAAATAGCAAAGACCTGCGAGACTCAAATAATGATACATTTTTGGAACAAGGAAGAATGATAAGAGAGGTGGACAGGCAAAGGAGAAAACATAAAAATACCTGAGTGGGCCATTTTCACTGTACAGAACAAAGCATATTTAAATGAATATACCTAAAAAGGAACAAAAAAAGTGAAAATGATGAGAAAGAGATGGTAGATATGGGAAAAGTAAAAGGAGATCTAAAATATAGAGAAGAAAACGGAGTAAATGGAGCAGAAAAAAAATTTAAAGATGTAAATGAAGTAAAGAAGAGCTGAGTTTGTTAATCAAAAAAAAAATGCTGTTTCAAAAAAAAAATTATTTTGACGTTATTGAATATCAAACATGGGTATTAGGTGGAAAACTAACATTCACATACAAGAAGAATTAAAAATCAGTTTGTATAAGTAAAAGTATTTTTAAAAAGAATATCAAGACTGAAATATAACACCGATGTGAATCTACTGGGAAATATATATATATATATATATATATTTCATATTAAAATTAAGGCAACCAAGACATTAATCTAAATAAAGAATTCTGGGATGGAGAATCTTTGTTTTAATCATTTCAGAAAAAAAGGTATTGATAGACATTAATAGTGTTAGGATAAAAAAACTAAGAGAATTCAGGTGTTTGGAGGATAGAAGTTGAGAGTATGTGCATACACGTGTTAATATATGCATATTTCCGAATACAGAATAAATCAATACCATCTTAAGTAGGTAAATTTTTAAAAAACCCTCCCCTTCACCCTAGCGGAATGGACTGCAAAGGTGTCAATCACCCAGAAGGCTTCCAGATGTTATCTTTGCTTTGTAAACAACAGTTTTGAACAATCAGTTTCAAGTCTTTGGATGAAACCTCCCCCTGAACAGCTGACAGCTAATCTGAATACTTCTCTATCCCTCACCAAATATTTGCAAGGCCATTCTCACCCAGTCCTAGAAAAAGCTAGTATTAAGATGATGACAGAGTCCCGTTCCTGGATCAGTGTCCTTTGCAATTTCCCATTGTAGTTTCACTGTATGCCTCTCCGAAGAAAGATAAGAATGTAAAGGAACAACATGCTTCATCCTACTGTCCCTCTGATTTTAAATTTCTCCAATAATACCTATTTTTGTGCCTATACAAGGTGCCCTTGTGACATTTGCCTTTGCCTACCACTCTGCAAGACTATACCACTCTACAGGACAAATTCATGCTTCAGTTCTCTTTAAAATATTTATATCCCTTTAAGCACCAAAGTTCTATTTGGCATATAACAATTAATTAGGTCATAAATTCACTAGTTACATTTTAGTGTTCTTAATAAGATTTAAGAGAAACCAAATTCTCATCAACAATACATCCACAAATCACATTTCAGAATGTTACTTCTGAAGGCAATAATTTCAATATTTTATTGATTCTAATTACATGCAATTTGAAGGGCACAATTTTCTATACTGACAATGAGTTCTGGGGGTGCACCAAATCTAGCCCTCAATATCTCACATATGATGTGGGAAAGTGATCAATAATCTGTCATTGAAAGTTATCTATAACTATGATTCATAAACTGAAGAAAAAGTAGAAATATATAAAGTACAAAAGATAAGCATTCTTTAAATGGTAGTAGAAATATAATACAATAATTTGCCTAAATTTTAAATTTCTTGCAATAAATAATAATTATGTGTTAGGTAGTGTACCTCTGTGCTACTTTAACTAAAAGAACTTACAACAGGGTTCTTCAAGCAAAAATGGAAGCTTATTCTCTCTCATGTAACAGCCTCAGGTGGAGGCGCTATCAAAGTAGTTCTCTATGAAGTCATACAAGGATGCAGATTCCATCCTGCTGCTTTGTCATGTCTTCAGTTAGTTTTTATCTACATGATTATAGCAAACTCACACCATAACTTCTGTGTTTCAATTTGAGCCAAGAGTGGAAAAAGAAGTGAATGGTAAGCAGCTTCCTCTTTAGAGGTTGTGACTGCTTTAGAGGTTGTGACTGCACACATAACTTACCTTCACATTCCATGAGCCAGAATGTAGTCATGTAGCTACACCTGGCTCCAGGGGAGGCTGGGAAATATAGTCTGTAGCTGGATAGATGCAGCTGAACTTGAACTTGGAGGTTTCTGTTACTGCAAGGAAAAAAAGAACATATACTAGAGACGATTAATCTGTGTGTGTGTGTGTGTGTGTGTGTGTGTGTGTGTGTGTGTGTGTTGAAGATTGCTACCCTACTTTCTGTGCAGGGAGAAGCAGTAAAAAGGTCTTTTGTATAGATGTTTTCTGAAAAATTTTAAACAGGTCACTGACAAACAGCCAGAATGCAGGATATTAAATGTTTCACCATGTTTTTCTTGTCTAATTCCAATTATTTTCTTTAAGATCTCTTATTTTAAGCTTCTCCTCCTAGTCCATGTTTCCTGAAGAAAACTCAGCAAAAAGCAGAAAGGGTTTACTCCTCAACCCAAATTGACCTCAAAGAAATGAAACTGCTAGAGTTTGGGTATCCCAATACCCAAGCACCCCACAACTAACCTTCGCAGCAGTATTCCTGTGTGTAGTAAGCTGCTATGACCCAATGACACTAAAGTTGCATTCATTCATTTATTACTATGCATTCTGAACCCCACTACTTCTTACCCTCCACTGCTACAGTCCTACATCAAGCTGTGACTGTCAATCACCAGGGATGTTGCAACTGGTCACCCCACTTCTATCTCTCCTTCTAAGAGGAATTTTTCACGTAGTACCCCAAATGATTATGAATCAGATCACATTGCCATCCTACTGAAATTCTCCACTGAAATCCCCATCACAATTAAGATAAATTCCAAATTCTTTACCATGACCCTCCATGTTTTAGCCCAAGCCTACCTCTTCAAACCCCATTTTCTCCCACTCTGCTGAACAACTAGACCTCCTGTGTTAACTCTTCCATTGCATAAAGGATGAAATAGATCACAATATTTCCTCTTCTTATGATCAAAGAACTCACTTCTGTGCTTTCATAATTGAAGATCGTAGTAACCCCAACCTTAAGCCCTGTCATAGACCTCCCATTTTTAACATTTGGAGTATTCTCTAGCTGAAAAGAAATAGGGCAGGGACATCAGCCTGGGTTTGAACTTTTAACTAACTAGTGACCAGGAGTCATGTCTACGGCCTTTGAGATAATCACGTTACAGATAGTTACTTTGTTTTCTAACTTCTTCCTCATATTTCTCTTCGTTACTGGGCTCCATTGGAATTTAAATATTTTCTTAGTGAAGAAGTAAAGCTATGTGCCAATATGCTGTAGAAGGGAAGCATAGAAAATTGTGGACTAGTATAATGAACTCAATCTCTTATGTCTCCAAAGGCAGAGCAAGATCTCAGTATGGAGACTGGAGGAGGTTCCACTGCATGTCCTTTACTGCTAATGTAATACATGTGTATTGCTCCAGAATAGTTGGTATTTCATAAATGTCACATTGCTTTATTATATTATACGTGATTTGAACCCTACTTACCAAGATTACTTTAAAAAAATTCCATGTCAGTAATATTTCTGGGTTGTTTACCACTCTTATGATTTGGGTTATGCAGGGTCCCAGAAAATGGGGAAGAGCTCTTGTCTTCAATTGGTGGTATCAAGAAAGAGGTCACTCCTCACTTCAGTCTTTGACATAACTTGCCTCCTCTCCAGAACTTTGTTTGTACAATCCCAAAGTATAAGACTTCCAACTACAAAAACCCATATTTTCTCCCAGTGATTTCTTCTTCCAGAGGAGGCAATATATAATGGCTAATAATATAGAACTTGGAATCAGGCTGCCCCAAGATTTGAATCCTGGCACCAGGCAACTTATTGGCTATGTGATCTTAGACATGTCATTTAACCTTTCTTTCTCTCAGTTGCCTCATCTATAAACTGAGGATAATAATAATAGCACCTATCTCAAGGTTTTTATGAAGATCAAATAGGATAAAATCCTTGAAGACCTTCTCAGAATTTTGCACAGTGTAAGTCCTCAGTAAATGTTAGTTTGTTATTGTTGTGGTGGTGGACATATTCTGAAACCCAGAGCAGAGAACCACCCTATTGTGCCTCCTAACCCATCCCCAGGGGGAAAGAGGCTCGTGAATTTCCCGGTTAGGTGGGAGGAAAGGTGGAAAGTGGGCTAATGATGCTATAGGTGGAGAAAAAATGATGAAATTAGATTTGCACTAAGTTATTCTGCAGCCTTTACCTATGAATAAATGACTTTGCTACATTAATCTCTCCCTCTCCTCCAATACTCCCTTTCATGCCCCCCCAACTTTATCCTCATTGTCTAAGGTCTTTGACCCCTTCCTCAGGTCAGACACACACTACCCCTACCTAAAGGATAGCAGGTCCTAGTCCCTTCTTATATCTTATAAACTGTAATCTCTGCTGCTTTGAGCCATGTCCAGATGCCACCTTCTCTGTTTCTGGAGACTGCAGTGGGAAGGCATTAGGTTGATTCCCATAGGGTGGGAAACAGAAGGACTGAGGGCTGCAACTCTAGTCTCGCTTTAGCCACTGTGAAGAGTTGCAGATAAATTATCTTTCTACAAATATGACTCAAATTATGAGATTCAGATTATTTCTTGAAAATCAGCCAATCTAGTCTACACAGTGTATATGTATTTATTCATTCATTATGTAACATAATGAAAGGCCACCCAAATTGACTAAATTATTTGCATGTTCACCTGGACAAAAGGCACCATGTTCATATAATTATTTTATAATCTGGTTATATTTTAACAATAGTTACAGTTTTATGCCAACACACCCTGGAAATGGCAATTTCACAGCACTTTATATATGGGTACATGTTACACAGTTCATAGTCCGCAATTTTCTCCCTAGAGGGATTGGCCTGAGGGGCAGGGATGTGAGAGTGGAAGGATTACAAAGGGTATATGAAAACAAAAGTGCAGAAATATCCCTATTTTAAACACCAACTCACCATTTATAAGTTATATAACCTTACTCATGGTTTAATCTCTCTGAGCCTCAGTTTTTCTGGTTCTAAAAATGTAGTTACTTATATTATTTAAAATTAGATCTAAACAAAAACTATACCCAGGAGTAAGTTAGACTTCAGAATATCCATTTTAATCTTGGTAATCTAGATCAGAAAACACTGGTTAAATTCTAAAGTCAAAATTGGGTACATTATTACTTTCCTCCCAACCAAACAAAGCAGTTGGAACAGTATTTGTACTTTCCATACAGGACAAGAGAAGCAGGCAACCCTCAGAAGAGGCTGTATCCTACACATGCTGAGTTCTTCTAGTTTCACTACTTAGATATATGATTTTTCTTTCCATAAAGAGATGTGAGTGAAAGGGCAGGATGGAAGTGAGACCAGCAACTTTCCCCCCAGTATTGTTTTCTCCTGGAAAGAGTAGCTACTCAGCTGTAAAGAAAATTGTCAAGTGAAAGACAAGAATTACTCTCCAATGTCAACTTCACTGGATACTTCTAAGGACTAAAGAAGACAGCAGTAAATGTTTAGCAGAGCACTGGTGATACAAAGGAAGCTCGGTATATTATGAGTTTTGTCACTGTGTTGTTGTGTTGTTGTTACAATAAAGTCTAAGTCTGAAATGCAGTTGGCCAAGAATTTATTTTAATATACAATGGGCCTGTTGCTTCCCTAATGTAGTAAATCCAACTTTGTTGATCTACCCAAACCATGTTAGAGTCCCTCCACCCCATCCCCATCACTAGCTTCATGTAGCTTTAAATTTAATTGTTAGTCAATTTCTGACCTTCTAGAGGAGAACATAATTCACTCTTCCAGTGCCCTGCTTTCCCGAATCCTATAGATTTTAGCTACTTAAAAATTCTACTAAATACAGTTTTAAGCTAAACTTAGTCTTCATTCAATATAGGAGACATAAAACAAATATTCATTATTTAGGAAGGGCCTTGGAGATAATTTAATTTAATTCTATTGTATATTCTTCAGTTTGTATATACTTTTCTTTTACAGTGATAATATATTTCTGACTCTAGAAATATATACTCATTAGAAACTTATTTTTCTCTGTGAATATCTCATTTTACCTTGTCAGAACCACAAACCACATTTTTGAAATTAGTTAACAAGAGGTCACCATCACCTCCACCAGTCAACCCAACACTCACTCCCACAAATATCATACTTATAAATGACAATGTTTTTCTATAGTGTTACAGTCACTCATGTAGAAAAAGTAGGTTACTCATAGGAAAAATTATTTAAAATTTTAAGCATGAGTTTCATAGCTGTAAAATAATCTTTAAACTGTAAACTTCTCAATTTTTAGCAAAGAATTATTGAAATACCTTTATCAAGTGCATATCCATTTGTTGTTCCATGCTACAAATATTTCTAGAGTACTTCCTCTGCTATTTATTAGAGATAGAGCATTAAAAATGTGCCTAAAAATTTGTTTTTCCTCTGGAGTCCTCACAATCTCATAAGGGAGATAACAACTTATTTACACTATGAGGAAGGCAGTGATTAGTAATAAGATAGAGTTGTGAAAAAAGTAATAGGGGAACACAGAGCAAAGAGCTATTACTTCTACCTTTGGGGACTGCGTAATATTTACAAAGATGCCATCTGAATTGGTCATTTCAATTGTTGCTCTTCAGTGTCTACTTCTGATGTCAGCATTTTTTAAAACTTTGCCCTACTTACCTTTTCTGTGTTTTCATATTTACACCTATGGCTATGTGTTCACTTTGAGGACTTCACAAGAAAAATGGTCTCAGGACTCCCAATTGTGCTTCTTGGAAACATGAGATTTTATAAAGTTGTTTCAAGAATTCTACAACTGTTTGACTCAAGTAGATATTAAATCTGTTATATATTAAGAAGCTATACTAAGAAGCAACCTATCCAAATTTATTATATACTGTAAGCACATTAAGTTTTCAGGCAGGTTATATTACATTTTTTTCAAATATTGAAATAGGGGCTCTTTTGCTATCTCTGTGTATATATCTGAACATACATGCCTGTTGCCATTGGTTAGAAAAATTGTATCACTGCCCGTTTTTTAATTAA
The DNA here is from genome assembly GCF_028564815.1 of Eubalaena glacialis. Lineage (NCBI taxonomy): Eukaryota > Metazoa > Chordata > Mammalia > Artiodactyla > Balaenidae > Eubalaena > Eubalaena glacialis. The sequence goes on along the minus strand of NC_083727.1, from coordinate 62,810,020 downwards.
TGACTGCCTTCAAGAGTGAATAAGTGCACTGTTAGAATACATACACCCCATTCTTTCTAAAATAACAGACAAGTCTCAGACTTAATGCTCTTACAATGGTGTAAAAGATGCACAAAAAATAAATAAATGAAATTATAGCAATATGGTATAATAGATAATTTTAATGCTTATGGTCTAATTTTAATATTACAGCTAAATACACATAAAATATAAGTAGAGATGTTTGCTAGCTATTGGTTAGAAACTAGAAATCATTTTCTGAGTAGAAACACATAATTTATGAATAAATTTGACTGTACGATAATTATATTGATAAGGGTCAGCATGACAAAACAATTTGAAATATACTAGACTTAACTGATTTTTCAAGTAACTTCTAACACACTCACTGTAGTGGTTGGTATTTACTAGAGCCATTCACCAAACAAAAATAAGCAATGAAAGCCCAGTCAAAAATTGTGAAAATCAACTTTTTTAAAACTTTAGAAATTAACCAAAGGCTTGCACCAATCTGGGGAGCAGTTGTTAAAGAACAAAAAGGGTTGAATCTCCATAAGAAGAGTTTTGTCCCATTTCAACTTCTCCTATTCCAAATTCCCTCTCTCCAGCTTTGCAGTAGCCTTGAAACCAACAGCTTTGTAACCTTACTAGCTGTGAAAATCAGCAGCCTAGCAGCCACTAGAGGAGGTAAATTGGGTAGGAACTCCACGAAGAATCCCATGCCCAGAGAATTTTTAGTGATTTGATCTGTCTGGCAGCTACCTCAAAAAGTTTCAATCACAGAGATTTTCTTTATTTGGCCTGACTCAGTGCTCACACTAACATGGTAGGAAGTATCTTCACCCCAGGGTATTTGTCAAAAACGAATCACATCACATCACATTTGCCTGAAGCATTGATACAATTTGGGGCAAGCAAGAAGCTGGACAAAAAATTAAAACTGAGATCTGGGAATTGAGATGTTCATAGTGATATTTTAATAGCTTCAATATATTCCTGGAGATCAAAAAGGATCTAAATATGTAGAAAACAAACTTACAGTTACCAAGGGACGAATTGGGAGATTGGGATTGACATATATACACTATTATGTATAAAATAGATAACTAATGAGAACCTACTGTATAGCAGAGGGAACTCTATTCAATGATCTGTGGTGACCTAAATGGGAAGGAAAACTAAAAAAGAGGGGATATATGTATACATATAACTGATTCTCTTTGCAGCAGAAACTAACACAATATTCTAAAGTAACTACACTCTAATAGAAAAGAAAGAAAGAAAGAAAGGATCTAAATAAGCATAAATTAATATATATTGCATAGTCTCTCATAAAGCATAATGCTAAAAAAAAGACAAAAAGAAAATTTACATGAATAAGAAATACAAGTGTTAAGGAAAATACAGATATAAGCAAGGGCAAATTACACACAAATTTCCTGGTGGTTGAATTCATGGCATTGGTGCTTAACCAATGTTAACAGTTAAACCACAGTTTCCTCCCTCTATTTTCTCCCTACTTCTCCCTTGCAAGGTCAAGGGTGAAACGATGCCACATTAAGTAGCTAGAGATTGCATGGTCATAAAGCCAACACTTCTCATCTTGTCATTTGTATACCACGAGTTAATTGATTAATTAGTTAAGACAGACATTTTCCAGCAGATTACATCACAACCATCAGACAATAGCCTACCTATGAAAAGAGACAATATTCTCGATAAAAGACAAATTTATTCTCATGGAAATGATAACATCATAATCTGAAAAAAACTTTAAATACCCATATATACTGTCTACACAGAGATAAAGTATGTAATTATTTCTATGAAGCAAGAATAGTAAGTGATGTAACAAGCACAAGTGGCTATGAATCAAGAAGAGGCAATTTTGCAAAAGAACAAAAAATTTTGCAAAGAACCAAATCAAGACCTTGTTAATGAAAATATAATTATTGAAATAAACAATAACAAAACCTTTCAATAGATAGGATAAATAGATGGCCAGATTTGTTTACACGGAAAATTGGTAAACTAGAAATTAAATTAAGAAATAATTTCAAATGACAGCAAGGATAAAAAGAGATTAAAAGTTTGAAAGAAGTCCGAGAGAAAATAGAGGCTAGATTCAAATGTTTCAACATTTGTTGTTTTGGGGGTCTCAATACCACACAAGTTTGATTCACAGAATTCCAAAAAAGTTTTACTCCTGGCTAAGGCTTATTACAGTGAACAGATACAGAGTAGAAGTAATATGAAAAATGTATGCATTGGATGTAGTCCAGAGACATCAGGTGTAATCTATTGAGTCTTTCTGTGTCTCAGAACAGGATGTGCTTTGTGGTGAACCACAGTAACCTGTGTGAAATATCTCTGCTCAAGGAAATCCACTCAAGTCTTCAATGTCTGAGGTTTTTAGGGGCCTGTCACATAGGCATATCCTTCTAAGTAACCAAACATGATAATTGAAACCTAGGACCCCAACAATGAAACCAGGTACACATCTCCAATCTTGATTTTTGTGTAAAGCAATCCTGATGAGGTAGAATAGCATAGTCCACTCCTCTAGGTGTGTAAAAGAATACCTTTAATCATTAACTTGAAAATCTTTCTGAGGGCTGCAATTCAAAGAAATTGTGGGTCAATCATAGAACCAAGTTTACATGGAGACATATGAAAACTGAGCAATCACAGATGTTAAATTAACTCTTTCTTCACATTTGTCTAAGACAATTCAGAAGAAGAAAATGGAAAAAATAGACAGGAAAGTGTTCTAAAAATTGTTGGTAATAATTTTCTAGGACCAAAGATTTAATTACTTTTAGATGGGAAAAGACTACCAAGTGTCAAACAGTATAAAACATTAAAGTGACACTTCTGAGAAGAACAAATAGAAATAAATAAATATTCCTACAAGTAAACAACGAGAAAAGAGAGATTGCTTAAAGATAAAGAAAGGTTAGACTAACACGCTAGTGTTAGTATTGGAAACAAGACATCAATAGGTCATTAACATTCTGAGGAATGTAACAGTGAACCTAGAATAATAAATTATAATAACTTCTTTTTCCATAATTCAAGAGCAGAAATAAGGTAAATATCCTTTCAGCTATACAAGGCCCATTGAAATGGTATATATAGTTTATATTACATATAATAATAAATAGCATATATTATATAAAAATATATAAACTATATAACCATTATATATATAACTACTATTATATATATTAATTATATATAACATATAAAATTATATAAAAACTACATTATATACATATTTCAATGACTCATACATCTGAAAGTATTTTTTTATCTTTGCTCTTGAATATATATATTTTTGAATATATATATACACATTTAGAAATTAGTATCCACAGATTCCTTCAGCAAAGACTTTGAAAACAGTAGTATAATAAATAAAAATGGAAAAAAGTAATGAATAAAGGTACTGAAATGATTTAGTAATAATTTAGAACTAAATTCCAAGATAGAACAACATGAATGAAAGTATAATGGGCCAAGAAGTGAGATGGATTAAAATGGGGTCTTGAAGTAGTTAAAATGATAGCCATGTTGTCTTCTTCAGGGATAGAATATTACCAATGATCAATTTTTGTGATTGATATAGCAATTAATTTGACATCAAAGATGTTGATGTCAAAAACTTGAGGATAACTACTAGAATAGAAATAAATATAGGAATAAAAAGAAATGTAAAATGAAAAGGAAAATAAATGCTAAACCAATAAAAAATGGAACAAAAGTAATTTAAAAGGGAAAAATAGAAAAAAAGGATAAGCATAGTAAAATATGTTGATCCATAGATAATATACTTCATGAAAATAAAGTTAAACTCATCTACTAAAAAGAACTTTCATGGTATCTTACAAAAGACATTCTGAATATATGTCTCTTATAAGACACCTGTGAAGCAAAAACTCAGAAAATTATGCACACACACACACACACACACACACACACAATAAGGTATACTAGCCCCAAATTAGCAAAAAGAAAGTAACAATCTAAATATTTTAAAAAGTAGAATTCAATAGGGGACAAAAGCTATGAAAAGACAGGAAAGAATCTTAAATACGTATTACTAAGTGAAAGGAGCCAATCTGAAAAGGCTACGTATACTGTGTGATTCCAACTATACGACATCCTGGAAAAGGCAAAACTATGGAGGAAGTGAAAAAATCAGTGGTTGCCAGGGGTTAGGGAAGAGGGAGGGAGAAATAGGTGGAACACAGGAGTTTTAGGGCAGTGAAATTACTCTGTATGATATTCCAGTGGTGGACATATGTCATTATACATCTGTCAAACCACAGAATGTACAACACCAAGACTGAACCCTAATGTAAACTACAGACTTGGGGCAATGCTGCTTCAACATAGGTCCATCATTTGGAACAAATGTACCACTCTCGTGCAGTCTGTAAATATTGAGAGAGATTGTGTGTAAAAAGGGAACACAAGTATATGGGAACTCTCTGTACCTTCTGTTCAATTTTGCTGAACCTAAAACTTCTCTAAAAAATAAAGTCTAAAAAAAAAAAAGAGAGAGAGAAAGAGAGAGAATGCACTCATATATTAGCATTATAATTCAAAATTATTTTTAAATGGATAATTTTCAGTACACTCAGAATTTGCAAATTGGTTTTAATGCTTAGCAGTATTTTCATAATAATACAAAAAGAACACAGGACCTAAAAACTAATAATGAAAACCCTGAGAAGAAGGGACAAAAGATGAGAACACAGCATTAATAAATCAGCACAAGTTTGTTATTCAAGAAAATGAGAACAAGATTTATATTATTATCACCCGCATAGTCATTTTTAATATTTTTTGAAAGCTGATAAACACAACAGATAACATTTATGAAGGGCTAACTATATTCCAGGCACTCTTGCTAAAGATGTTGTGTGCAATAACTCTTAAAATCATTGTAAAAATTCCCATAAAGTGGGTACTGATGTTTTATTTTCATTTTATAGATGAGGGAAGTGATGAAGTGTGTTAATGACTTTTCTAGTATAGAAACACACTTACATTCTTGGGGAAAAAAATCACACTTGATGATGACATCATATTCGTTTAATGTCCTTTTAATCACTCAATGTGTTAGGGTCTATTAGTTAATATTTTAACCAGGATTTTCCATTGATGCTCCTAAGTCAGGTTGGGCTGGAAAAAGTAAACAATATTTAAACTTTAATATCTTTATTTATTATCTGTACCTGTGAACTCTCATGTATTAAAAGTATTAAGACTCCTGCTAATCGTGGGCTTCATGCTATCTTCTTGTGTATATTATACTTTCTGATATACTTATGTTGGTGCTATACTATTTGGTACATAGATATTCATAATTGTTTTGTATGCATAGGAAAGTACGCATTACTATAACCATAGAATATCCTTCTTCATCTTGTTTAACAGGTTTTGGGTTTGCATGACATGCAGTCTCCAATCAAGATTGCAATTCCCACTTACTTTTTGTGTGCATTTGCCTGTAATATGTTTGTCTATCCTTTTATTTTTCAAACATTCTGAGTTCTTTTGTTGTAGATATAAAACATAAAATTCTATTTGTTTTGTGATCCAATCTAAAAATCTCTATTTTTTCATAGAGAATGAGATAATCTTATTCACATTTAATGATATGAAGGGTATGTTTACTCTTAGTTCTGCCATATTACTTTATGTTAGGTTTTTGCTTTTTAACTTGTAAAATTTCTTCACTCTGGTCTATTTTTTAAAATTTATTTCTGTATGTGTGTATTCTCAATGTTTGTGGTTTTTATTTTGTTCCTTGTTACTTTTATTTCTTTAGAAATAACTGCATTTTTCCAGTATTATAGGCTGTATCTGTTAGTTTGCTAAAATAAGTAACGATAAAAATTAGCATTTAATATTATCTTGATTATAGTTTATCCTTGTATTGTTAAATATGTTAGACTACTTATTTGTTCCTTTGAATGATTTTCTTTGACTTCCAGCCATTAGACAATCAATGCCTTTATACCTCATCTTTTTTTGCCCTTCTCATCCAAGTTCTGTTTAGACAAATTAGTATTATATTGTCTGGGTCTATGAGATCTATATTCTATTATTTTGCTCTAATTCTTACATTCTCATATTTTGGGTCAATAGTTAATACATTCAATGCTCACAGCCAGTCCTTGATCCAAGATATCTCTTCCATTTATCTCTTAGAAAGCTAAATTCCATTCTCTATTCTGAAGACAGGTTCATGAGGATAATATTCCCTTAGTTCTTGCATGTTCAAAACTTTGTTTACACCTATGATATTTGAAGGACTGGCTAAATAGAAAAAGACTTAACTCTCATGCTGGTATCTTGTGGGCTTTGGTATCTTGTGGGCTTTCCTCCATTGATACTGGATGGCTCTATTCTGCTATGAATGTTATAGTGAGGCCAATCTCAATACTTTCCTTTATAAGTTATTGTTTGTTTTTGCCTGTATACCCAAAATATTTTTTTATTATATTTAAATTCTAGTTACTGTACTAGGATACATCTTGGTGGTGACAATTTCCTTTAGTGATCATTGTGTCCTTTAAAAATGAAATTTTAAGTCTTTCACTTCAAGAATTTTTTCTTTAATAACGTTAAAGATTTATTCTTTTCCATTATTTATATTTTCTTCTTCAACTTCTCTAATTATGTACGTGTTGGATTACCTTTGCCTGTCTTCTCTATTTTTCATATTCTCTCTAATCCTGTTCATTTCTTAATTTCCAGTTCATTTTACTAGACTTTCTTATTTTTTGCCCTCTTTCCCTTACTGTGTTTACCTCTGTGTGTATTCTTCCATATTAAGTCTTAATTTGTGATGGTTTTAATTTTAGCTTCACCTTTTTCCTAAGTTTTACCAGCTTTCGGTCATCAGCTCCTATTGTGGCTTCAACCTTGCCCAACCAAGTTCTTGCATAAAGCCTTGTAGTTTTCATTCATGGAAGCAATTCTTTCATTGTGCCCTTATGAACATTCATGGCAGAATGTTAGGACAAATTTTTCAATTTCTCCATGGCAACATTGTTATGGTGTGTGTTTTTCAACAATTTGGTACATTTTGGTGCTCCTCTATAAGTCTTTTCTTATATTATTTTTGTGTTGATACTGTGCCTGTTCTTTTTTTTTGTTATTACTCATAATTAACCGAGTTAAATTTTTCTCCTCCAGTTTCCTGGGAAAAGGAGAGGGGAAAATAGCCATCTGGGATTTACAAAGGGTCTGCATTCCTTTACCCTTAATCTTGTTGATGTCTATAATTTAATGAATAAATATTTCTTCTTTGGGCTTAAAATTTATCGTAATCATCATAACACCTTTCTTAGTGATAAAACACTTTTACTGGATCACTGGACTCTAAGCTTCACAAGGGCACAGTTACCAATTTCCTTCACTGTGGTATCCCTGGAGCCTAACATGGTGCCTGCCCACAAGGGGTGCTTATTAAATATGTGTTCAATAAATAGATAAATTATATTTTCTTTGCTAACCAATCTTTGACAACAGTGCAGTACTTGTTCAAAGACAGAGTTTTCAATCTTTCTAATTTCAGAAAATTTTAATGTGAGAATTTGTTATCAACTAAGTAAATACAAGTCGGTGTTTAAAACGAAGCTTTGTATTTTACTTCCTTACTTGGCTTCCTAGGTTGTAAAGCAACATGTAATTCAATGAAACAATGTAATAGCACAATGCAACACTAATAAAGATGTAGAAAGGGAAGGAAATACAAAAGGAAAAGAATGCTGTGGTAAAGGTGACAGAAAAGTTTTCATCCAGCCTGAGAATTTAAGTTGAAATCCAAGTCCTCCAGCAGGAGAACTGGGAGGCCATTCCATCTTTTACCATGCTATTCTTGTCTCTGGTGGGCCAAGTGGATGGGGAGAAAGGAGTTAGAACCTGGTCTTGCTGTGCTCTATATGTCACCCCTTCTTTTGTTTGGCTTTAAAGCATTTTAGTTTGCATTTTTTTTTTTTTTTTTACCTTTTACAAGAATAAAATCAGACTATACAGATATTGCTATTATAGTTTGATAATCAAATATAGGAGGAAAATAATAGAAATTTTCCAAGTTGAATTACCTTAGCAAGGGAGAAATGGGGAATATCCTAAACAGGGGTAAGGAAATAGAGATTTAATTCTTGGTAACCACTCTTTGCTCAAATAGCTACTAGTATTTGAAAAATGCACTGCTCACTTCTGTAATACAGACACAACTGAGAAGGCTTAGAGAGTCAAATGAGCTGTAAGTCTTCACCAACCATTTCCTTTCTATGGTCTTCTTTGAAAGAATAGCATATGGCAAATTTGCATGGTACAACAGTGAACATCTGGAGACAGTAACACGCTTTTTAAAGCTGAGGTGTGTTAGGAGAGTTTAATATCTCTTGTTCCCTTAATGAGGAGGTGCTTCTCTCATTCAGATTATCAGATAAATGAGAAAACAAATATTTTGATTAGCAGATAAACTCTGCAGGACAGATTCTAGTAAGTTGAGAATACGTAGACCATCCAGTACTGCTTTATCACCAACATTTTTTTTCTCATATGAATGTATATGGGAAAAGCTAGAGGCTTTTCATCAATATTTGGGTATGCCTTATTGCGTTAAAAATGTTTCTCCATACTGCATTTACAATTGAGTGTGAAACTATTTTAACATGAGTACATTTGTTATCATTGTAAAACAGCTTAGGTAAAATAAAATGCCTATTTCATTTATTCTAATGGATAAGATTCTTTTGGCATTTAAAAGACGACTCTTAAGTAACTGAAAGCCTAATAATTTAAATACATATGAACAAACAAAATCAGAAACTTTCCACAGGGAGTAAATCTGTCACTTTACATGTTACATTATTTGAGGAGAGTTTTACTAAACTTTTTTTCTAGTCATATCTTTTACACAGATAATCTACCTGCTCCCTGCTTATCTCCAACTAACACGTGAATATTATGAAACAAAACATGGTTCACGGAAATCAGTCAATAATGTCCAGTTGTTTTTATATTTACCGAATGTGTGGATTCACCCCCTCAATCTTATGAGTGAACAGGCGCTAAATACAGTATTTTCATAGGAGTCTTTGTAGTTTGCGATTAAACAGGACTGATTCACAGTCTATTAAAGCCAAGCAAATCCTAACAAGAAAGCAAGGCCAATCTTAAGAGAATCTGGATAAAAACGAAAAGCTCTGCAATTATTAAAAAATGAGAAATGTTTCGATTAAACTGGCTAAGTCGTGTCCTGATTTTTTAGGATATTGAGAAAAGGGAGGAGGAGAGCCGGGACAGAGGGCAATAGACTGCCCCTGTGCCCTTCATACAGAAACCTTCCTAGATCACCGAGAATGGTCCCAAGCAATCGAGTCATAGGATTACTAATATTATTATTAATTTTTTTTTTTTTACCGCGTTAGTTGGTCAACCCGGGAGGCAAACAAACACCGCCACCCGTGCCCAAGCAACTGCTCCAAGGAGCTGGCGATGGTTGCCTGCACTGAGCTTCCCGCCGGCGGCTCCTTCTGGCCGGACACCCTCTGCCAAAGAGCGCCCGGGGAAGCAAATAGCAGTTGGGGGGGGGGGGTACACAGATGTCATGGATGCACATGCATGATCATAATCTGACCAGAAAAGAGAGCGAGGCAAGGCGACGGCCAGCAGATCCGAGCCGGGGAGCCGCCGCAAAGGGGCGGGCGGCGGTGTGTGTGCGCACAGGTGCCTGAGGCCGGCGGCGCTGGGAGCTGGCGCGGCCGCCTCGCGGCCTCAGCACTCTTACCGGCTCGCTGAAGCCCCGGCTGCTGCCGAGCCTGGCCACCCCCAGCCCGAGCCACTGGAGGAAGAGCCCAAGGAAAGGGCGCGAAGGGGGAAGGAGGGGAGAGGAGGTGGGGGGCGGGGGAGAGACCCAACACCTCCTCACGGAGATCTCCTCCCCGAGCCTTTCTCGTGCGAACCTTTGAGGGGCTCGCGCGCGCCTCCCTTCCTTCTCCCCACTCTGGGCGTCCGTCTCCCGTCTCCCCTCGCTGTCCCCCACCTCCCTTCGCTTCCCTCCCTCCCTGCCGCGTGCCTCCTCCCCTCCCCCTCGCCTCCCTCCCTCGCGGAGCGGGCAGCAGTAGCCGCTTCAGCCGAGCTGGAGATGGGAAGTGAGCGCGCGCCGCGCAGCAGCTCGGGATCCTCCGCCCTCCCCGCCCTCTGCTCCCCGCGCCCCCGCCGCCGCTGTCGCCGCCTCGGCTTCCCCCGGCTCCAGTCCCTCTCCTAGGACAGCGCCGCCGCCACCGCTCGGCCCTGCCCGCCGCCTGCGCCGCGCAGCCCTTACGCGCTCCCGGATGGCGCCTTCCTCCCCGGACCGGTGAGTAGCCTGGAGAGCGCAAGGGGCCGGGCGCCCAGGCAGCAAGCGGAGATAACCTCTTTGGCGTTGGGGGGTATCCCCAAACCACCTGCTGTGCTTCTTCAACCTCCAGGCAGGGTCTCGGGAGGGCACTGCTCCGTGATCCCCGGGGCGCTTTTTGATTTCAAGTCCACCTGCTGGCAACCCCTCTCCCTCCCGGGGGACAGCTGGGGCCGCTCGCGGTCCCGCCTCACCTTCCAGCCCCCGAGCTCCCACTTTCGCAGCAGCCGTGGATGGCCCTGACCCTCCCGTCACCCCATCAGCGCCCCCTCAGCCCTCACCGTCTCCGCATCTCCCCCTGCTGATTTCCCGCTTCTGGAAGCCCGCAGACGCCCGCACCTGCCACCCTGTGCCCGGTTTCGCGCTGACAAAGCCTTGCCCACCAAGTCCGCCCCTGACCCACCTTCCCTCCTTTTCCAAAGCCCGGCTGCGGAGCCCCACCGTCCCGCCGTATTCCTTCGCAGGGGAAACGGTTCTGTCGGTGAATTCTGACCTCATTCCCTCGAAACGGTGGTACCTTCTCAGCTTTTTCTGACAGTCACCTCAGAAAACTGCCACAGACGCGCGGTGGTCCTGGCTTCTGTACAGTTACTTTGTGTGTTTCTTAGCACCTGGGCTGTTTAGGGGATGATCAAGCATGAAAAAAAGAAAGACAAAAACCAAACCTTTTGCGACTTAACTTTTTGCTATTGTTGCTTTAAAGAGCACAACTATTTACGTCGCTCAGATTCGTTGGATTCATTTAGAGGCGTCTTAGCTGGGTACAGGGAACGCCCCTATTTTTACTTGTTCCTCCGGAATCGGTCTTAATTCCAGGTTGAGAACCGTGCACCCGGCTGGGTGATGAATCTGCTTTAGCAACAACACTATCAAAAGCCCAGCAACTCTTGAGAATAAAGAAGCTTTTTCTTGAAAGAGAGGAGAGTAGCACCAAACTCACCCTTTAAAATCTTCTCTGAGTTTGCAATCAGCCAAAGCCCTTATTTTTCTTTAGGTTTAGTGGCTAAGAAAGGGATAGAGTAGGATCAGAAAACGTTGTACTAAAAAGCTTCTGCACTATATGGGTGCTTCAGGTGTTGTGTAGTATCTTAGCACCCAGACAGTCTTTCTGTAGAAGTTTTCTTAGGGCAGCAGACCTTTCTTCTGAAACCATGTTTAATGTTTTAGTATTTCTAGTTGGTTTGACAGGAAAGGGGGTTGTGGTCAATGAATGAATATGTGCAAGGTGATGAGGGGATGAGTGATGCAGGGAGAGATGATTTAAACACTAAAATGTGTGCTCCTGAGTCCTTGTGTATTGAAATCTTAAAAACAAAACTACCCACACACAATTTTTGATTTAATTTGTAAAGAAGTGATGAAAGTGTATTAATTTCAGCATATGTTACTCTCTAGAACCCTCGGTCATAGGGCTTGAGTTCTAAGCAATGCAGATAAGAGTATTCAGAAATAGATGTTAGAAAGTTTGAAAGCTGTCCCATTTGAGTATGTAGTATGTGAATATAAATTTCCTGGTGATACTATTTTTATTCTTTTCAAGAATTTTGAGAAAATAATCAAATTGGCATTCTTGTTCTTGAAGTTGATGGAGAGAGAATGCTTCCTCATCTTAAACAAACAAATCTCTGCCTACACAAGAAATAGAAAGGGAAAGTTGAGCAATTACCTAGAGAATTTGTTGAGTGAAGATTGTCTTAAAACCTTACCTTCCCCGATGTCAAGATTTTTAAAAATTTTGTTTTAACTCAAACTGTATCCGAGCCTTTATTCCTCTTTTCTTGTGTAGACATAGGTAGAAATGCATTGAGCAAGTCACTGGCAAGGGATGGTTTTCAGTAAATGTTTTTGAGCTGCATCTAAAATCAGGAGAGGCTGTGAATAATGACTTTATTATTGGTTTTCTAAATTCAGAAATTTTAGCTGGTTAAATTTAGTGCTTCACTATGAAGAATAGTCAAGCTAAGTATTTAAACTTGTAATTACTGCAAATATGCACACATGGTCATATCAGGTCGATAGAGAGTAGGTAAATTATGAGCTGAATCAAAAGATCATTTAATTTTCTTCTCTAAATACGTTTACCTTTCGGATAACAGTGGAATGCTTACTATATGCAATATGTCCAACAATTATGAAGCTGTATTGGAAAAGGTACATTTCCATTAAACAAAAGGGAAAGCAAGTACAACGCTGACTTTGATCAATTATTGCCCATAATTGTGTTAATGATAAGTTCAAAGCAGTATATGCTAATATAATTCTAATTAACATCAAATTCTAAACAATGTCAGAAGTATATACCTTTTGTAAGGATGTATGCTCATAAAATGTGCAACATTCAAATGGCCTTAGATTTGTCTCTGAGAATGCAAATAATCAGTCTGCCATAAACAGTGGCAGGATTTCTGTTAAGAACTCTTGGTGAGCTGGAACTCAGGAAGATCTGCCTAAACTTAATGCCATTGTCATTATTAAGTCTCTGCCAAAACAGTTAAGTATAGCACATGGGGAGACAAGGCATACCAATATTTGAACAGCATATCCTTGCATTTCTTTAAGTTGCATCTTACAATTCTCATAAGAGGATGGGGTGGGTTGAAATTAAACGTTTACAATGGTAAAGAGGAATCAAAAATTGGTAAAGAGAAATTAAAAATTGTGGAAATGATATAGATTATTTCACTAATAGACTGCTATTAGTTGAATGTTCCACGTAAAACAGTATTTTGGCTTGTGCGTAGTGAAGAGAGAGAGGGAAGAGTGCCTAGGAAGAGAAAGCAGGCAAGAAGGGAGAGATAGAAAGGATACATACCTGTGGATACTTGCTTAAATTCTTTACTCAAGTAAAGCTAACTAAATACAAGCTGTATTATTTCGGTAGGTGGGATAACAGCTGTTTTCCAACTTGGATTTTAAGAAATGTCTCCTTAATTACAGCAATAAAAATACAAATTTTTTTTAATGAAGTGGCTCATTGATTTTTTTTTTTTTTAATTTTATTTATTTATTTATTTATGGCTGTGTTGGATCTTCGTTTCTGTGCGAGGGCTTCCTTTAGTTGCGGCAAGTGGGGGCCACTCTTCATCGCGGTGCGCGGGCCTCTCACTATCGCGGCCTCTCCTGTTGCGGAGCACAGGCTCCAGACCCGCAGGCTCAGTAGTTGTGGCGCACGGGCCTAGTCGCTCCGTGGCATGTGGGATCTTCCCAGTCAGACCAGGGCTCGAACCCGTGTCGCCTGCATTGGCAGGCAGATTCTCAACCACTGCGCCACCAGGGAAGCCCTGGCTCATTGATTTTATTCAGTAAAACTTGGGGATTATAGGCAAACTATTTTATGTGAACTAATTGACCTAAATAAAATTCTAAACAAGTTTAAAAGCAAAACCTTGAAAGAAAACACACACACCTATAATTACAATATTAGATAAAGAGCCAAGTGATTTCGTGTCTTATGAAGGCAAGAAAATTTGGTCAAGGGATAACTACACAAAATATTTTCATAGCTTAATATATATTTCTCGTATTTTCCTGTTTACATTTGTGGATATATTTTTATTCAATATTTATGGATATTTGCATTTTATTTACAAACTCATGAGTCTGTATATTACAAAATGCTGCAAATTTTATGAATTCAAAATAATCCTGAAATTGTTCTTGTAAGTAGCAAATGATTACATAGATGTTTACAAATGACTTTGTTTTCTAACTTTATTCTATAGTGCAAGGACTATTTAACAAAAAGCATTCTCAAAGAGCAAATAAGCAAAATGAATTTTTCAAAACTAGCATGATGATTCAACCAAAGTTTTACAACAATGTTGTCAAAGTGATACTCTCATAAGATCAACTCTAGTGTACAATGAAAATTCCTACAGAAAAGAAACATTTAGATTCTCTGATTTTACATGTGATTGACTGTGAAATTCACTCTTCCTCATTTAGCTGCAAATGGAATGCTTGGCTCTTACTAGAAAGAATCACAGAATTTAGGTATCAATTAGAAGATGTAAAGGGCATTCCATTCCCATCGTTTTACTAATAATTTACTCAAGGTTCATAAGTAGTTAATAGAAACAGAATTAGAATCCAAGTCTCCTGACTTCATCCTGAATATCTTTTTATAAAATAAACATTAGTTTTCCCCCTTATTTTATTTTAGGAAGGTAATAAGGGAGAAATCAGTTTAAGATGAAAGAAAACGCAAAATGAAATGAAATAAAAGTCTGTGCTTCCTCAGGAAATGCCTAGGTCCCATAACCATCATAGTTGAAAAAAAGGTTTTCTGCTTACTCTTTCCCACCTTCAGGTTAAAACTTGGGAAATATTTTAAATATTTAAACATTTTAATTGTCTTTGGTCCACCTAAAAATCATTTAATATTTTTGTTTAATCTTTAATAATTTAATATTTTGTTTAATTGGCATTATAAATTCTAATAAGGGATAATAAGGTATACATTTCTTTCATGGTAATCATATGTCATGGACAGTTGCATTTTAATGTTTAATAGAAGGTTCACTGGAAAATATACCTTAAAACAGATTTTTGTTTCAGTAATCAAAACAGTGGAAATAAACTTATAGTTTCTTATAGTTTCACCTCTATGCATATTCAGTATTTTGCCACCATAGAGAAAGTTAGTGCATACACGTGTTTGGGGTTTTTTGTCACCATAGTTTGTGAATAGCTCAGGTGGTCAGGGAAGATAAATTTGTGTCACCAATTTCAAGTTCACAGTTGAAAGTCCTGGCACTTTTAGTTTTCTCTTCACTGATGGCCAGAGAAATCAGTGAAAGTGAATGACTAAATCAATGGGGAACTGTCATCATTACTGGGTAAAATAAAGAAACATTCAAATGTATTGTTTGGTGATGGTGGCTCATCAGTGTCATCTCATCTAGGAAGAGTAAAATGGTAATATAGATTGATATCTCAACTACATTGTCTAGAACAATACTGCATTATCTAAGGGTGCCTGGGTTGATGGAAGTTAGGGGAATCTGCCATCTTGGACTGCTGGGTGGCTGGTTTAAAAGCTGAGGAAGAAGCCTCGTCTCAGGAACTGGCCTTCTCTAAACCAATTAAGATGCAGATTTAACTGAAAGGAGAACTACATCTCTAAGACTCCCTTGACCTAATTTCTTTGGAGTGTAAATCAGCCTCCACTTATTGAGGGCCTAGTACATGGCAAGAACTGAAGTGGTGACCATAGACACAAGGACAAACGTGATATAGGTTCTGATCTCAAGCAGCTTACAATATAACTGGAGAGACAGATAAGAACAAACATGTTGCTGAACAAGGTTGTCCAGAGAAAAATCAAAAAGACTACAGCTTAATCATAATATGCCTTGCCAAAATGGATGGAGGTGTGTCATGGCTAAGTCTTGGCACAAAAATAATCTATATTCTTAAAAAAGCATATGTTTCCATTGCTTCCCATATTAATTCTAACTCTGACAAAGATTTTTTGACAATGCGACTATTTATTAATAGGAATTGACATAAATAGTCTCATACTAATGAACCTAATGGTTGATTCACTCCTTGTAGGTCCTAGGGTAATTTTTCTAATGGATATGTAACTAATTATCCACTTTTAATATAAGTTTGAAATATCAAGTTTGTCTTTTAAGAAACCTAAATCTTCAAGGAACATTCAAAGGAACAGAATGTAAAGAAGAAAGAAGAAATGAAGGCAGTGGACAATATATGTGATATCTATTCAATAATTAAAAGTTTACAAACTACTTTAACAAAACGTATTTAAATTTAAACACATAATTTAAATCTCTGTACTCTATTTACTCTGATGGTGAACATTTATTAAGTATGACTGTATGATACATAGGGACATAGGACTGTTAGTGTTAACGATGGCCTCACTGCCTTAACCTGTAAGAGACAACTGAGCTATTTCAGTAACCAATTTCTGCTGATTTTCAAGACCCATGAGGGGTCTGAGATTTTACCCTCTAAGTTAGGCATGAATAATTGATTGTAGTCCTTGCTTTGGAGTGACTGCATGAGGGCAGTTAATCTAACTTGCTCTATTTGTCTACATCAGCAGCCTGGTGGCATTTGCCTACCCCACCGAATGGCTAAGCAGTAGTTACAGAAATGGGAGCAGGAAAGACATCCAGAAGTGTTGACAGGTATTTCACAAGGGAAATGCAGGAGCTGGGGCCATCTTCTCCTAGTTCCAGTACATTTCTTGCTAAGATTAAGGGGACTGTAGATCAAATCATGGTAAGAGCTGTCTGGCTGGGGATGGCAGATTCAGCAGAGAGTTAAATTTAGGACGCTTGCAGCAGTTTGGGAGAGCCGTTTTTTCCTGTAAAACTAAGATGCCACTGGAGCCAGGCAAACTGAAAGCTTAAATATACCATTTCCATTTCCAGGTAGGTCTGTATATGAGGTCTGTAGGACCCTTTCTCACATTGAGTCATTGGGTCTGAGTTGACCCATCCCCAAATGAAAGGAGCAGGCTGGACAGTCACCAGACCTCCATGGGTCGGGAGTTCAGTTTTGACAAGAGCTCGATAGCAGGCTAATAGCTGCTTTTCAAAAGAAGTGTACCTGGTAGGGGTGTGCCCTGCAGATTAGGGAGGTGATCAGTCCAAAACCCCCAAAAGAACCTACGAATGGAGGCTGCCTCCCTTTTCCAGAGGCTCTAGTCAGCAAAAGTATTGGTCACAGAGACTTGTATCTCATAGCTTTATTCATGATGTGGGGCTCCAAATACAGAGAGCATGCCACAGCCTATTGGAAAACTTCCAACACAATGTATTTGTTTGGTCCTATAGAAAGTCCAGGTGACGCACATACTGTTAACAGTACTCAAACATTTCAGTAAGATTCTGGCATCTTTTTTGTTGGTTGGAGTTGAATACACAGCAGATTTGTTTTGTTTTGGGTGTTTTTTGTTTGTTTGTTTGTTTTTGACTGCCGGAGGGATTTAATATTGTGAATCTGCCCATGTAATCCCATGAAACTTTATTTAACAAGCAAAGCCCTGAGTTTTGTGAGGGCTCATCAGCTATCCCGTCCGATGGGAGTGTGTGACACCACAGTCAAGACCTTGCTAACAGAAGCTTCTGACTTTGTCATCAACAGGGTATCATTAAATAGTTAAAGCTTTGTACTATAAAAGGTAGAGGCAATCATACTACCCATCTATTGATGGCAAATGGCAGAGGAATTTACCTACCTCTGGAGGTAACCAGTAGTAATTTGAGGGATTACTACAAATGTATATTGGTGGCCGTGACACATGAAGGTGAGTTGGTCTTTGTCCCCAGAAGTCACTGACACAGTCCAAGGTAGTATAGCAAATGTTTCCTCTGTGCAGTGGGTTCAGTTACATGAGCAGTTGGAAATAATCCATTCTGAGCTTTCATTTCTAGTCTTTTTCACTGGCCATACAGGGCTGTTGTATTAAGATTCTGTGTCTCCTCCTACCCATGTTGTCTTCAAGTCTGTAATCAGAGCTGTGGCTTCCTTTTCTCCTCTAGGGATTTTGTACTGTTTATGGGAAGAAACAGGGAGAAGATTGGAAAGTGATTTACATGTTGCATTAGCACTTCACTACATGTGCCCTGCCCCAGTTGTGATCACCTTTTCAGGCACTTAATGGATGATAAAATATGAGCATATAAAATGTGAATTCCTGCTATACTCTCAGATATTGAAACAACAAAATGGTACATTTAATTGGCCCAAAGGTCTGTCTCCACAAGATCGTGTTGGCTTGTCTTTCCCACTGTGAATCCTAAACCTCATTAGCTGAATCTGAGTGTTCTATAAATCCAAGTGGGAGAGCAACTGGGCATCCGTATCCAACATACCCATAAAAGTTTGATTCCTTCTCCTTCCTGAAATTTTCCAGCATACTCAGGTGGGTGCATGTGTCCTTTGATCCCCGTTGGGCATAAGGATACCTTGGCCTCTGATCGTGATTCCCTTTAAAGTATAAGTCAAAGGATAGGAGAAGAGAGGAATCAGGGAGCAGGGAAAGAGAGAGGCTTCATGTGTACTTTCAAGTGATGTGACGATGGCTCATGGAATAACCAAATGAACTTTGAACAAATTTTGACCCATCCAATACTCTGTATGGGGGAGCAAGGTCCTCATGGCTGACACCATCTATTTCAGCCTTGGGAATTCCTAGACTCAGAAAGCATAGCCACATTACTTTTTTGCTAGGGCCCTGGGCTTGCAACTTCTGGCTGACTCAGTCTTGGCAGCACAGTGGTGACCTTCTTTAAGGAATCCACCTTAATTCCGGGCATTAGCCGCCCCATTGTCTAGATGACATCTCTTAAGTTCTTGATAGTATCAATATCAGGGCTGGGAAAGTTTTCCTACACAGTGGTGGTGACCTCAAGGATTTATCTAGATTTCTTTGGGTCTCTTTCTCATTCTGTGGTGGGTCAACTCCATCAGAATTCTAAACTCAATCCAGGACAGTAAGAGCTCACATACTAGGCAAGGCTTCATCTATGGTTTTCCACAGGAGTTTTTCTATCTCGGGAAAATCTCCTCAAGAGAGCTAAAGCTCCTTTAGAGCTGCCAGAACCCACTGTAAAAAACTGAGAGATTTTACTGTCACTTCCAAGTGGATCTGAGTTTGGCATGATAGAACGAAGGAGAGGTTTAGCCATAAGACAACCCACTACTTGTCATTATTCCTTAATAAGAAATGTGCCCCATGCCTCCTTCTTTCCCATGTGAACCAAAGTTCTAATGATTTACCTGGTTTCTGGTCATGGAGTTCTTCCTTTCACACTCCATGTGTGTGTGCATCTCTCTAACTATTGTCTGAAGTGGAGAGAAACTGTCTGCTTACCCAGTACAAATCTTAGTACGAAGTTGTAACTAGAGCGGCAGATCAGAGGCTGGTGGCCAGATTGGCAAGACTGTCCTTTCACCTAGAGGAAAATTCACAACAGAGCAGCATTTTGACATCTGTATTTACCTATTTCCTGTTACTTAGCCTGCGGTAACCTCCTCAATTCCTCTTCATTAACAGACAAAAAAGTGGAGGGCCATTTATTGCTCAGTTGACCATGTAATTTACTACTGATTCCCACAGACTTTTCTTGAATCCCATTAATGGACCTGTGAGGTCCTCATCCTTCATTTTCCAGAAAGAAATCCATGTCTCTGTAAGCATCCCATCCTCATCACAAACATTATCAAAAACTCTGAAGGGCCTGAGATGTTACCCTGCTTGCATGCTGACATAAAAGCCTGCCACAGATTCATGGATGCTTTTAGAAGACGTTAGACTCCTGGATCAGAGATGAAGGATAATTTATTTTTCACAGCAATAGCAGTAGCAAGTGTATCAGCTTTTTTGTATTGGTTCCCTGAGCCCCAATTTCCACAAGCAACACAAATCAGAACATATGATACCTAAACATTACAAGAAAGGGACCCTGAACTTAAGGAATGCAATTCTTTTATAATGGATGGCAAGTATGCCTCCCTTTGCTGTAGAAGGAGATGCTATTTCTGAGCTGTTTGCTTTACAAACATCTTTTAAAAATAGTTCAGAACAAAAGCAGCCACTGCTTCTTTCATAAGATGTGCAGAAATGTAAGAAATTCATGGGAAATTGTTTCCCAACCGTGACAGAAGACTTCAATAAATGCTTGTTTTGGTAGGCTCCTTATCTATGGTATGATATATGTTCATCCTTGAGACTTCCTAATGATGGAACGCTTTAAACATGTGAGACCTGAGATTGATTAATTTCTCACTAAGACAGAAACCAAGAAGGAAGCTTTTAAAGCACATATATTTAAAGTGCAACGTTAGAGTCTTAATTACTCCTGACTATATAGATTATAGTGTAAGGCAGATTAAGGAATTGAGAATTTCTATGTCAGGAAATTAAAAATTTGAGCCTAAACCACAGGTTATAAGAAATGTCTATGATGTGTAATTATAGTAGATTTTAAATAAAAATCATTAAACAAAAATGGGGTATATTCATGTTTCCCCATGGCCTTAATGTTTCTCCAATACTTTACAGTTTTAAGGATAAACTTTTCCAAATAATCAAAGGAAAAAAGATTCACTGCTGTTTTATTTTGCTTACTTGTAGACTGTTGGTTCAAGACTGAGCATAGCTGTCATTTTTCTCTAATAGGCATCTCTTATACCTCAGCCTGGGACACATACCCTTTCTCTGTATTGGTATAATGTGCAGGCTTATCTGTACCATATTGTGACCTTACAACATCACATTGGCCTGATATGTTTATATATGTTTCACCCACTGGATTACTCTGAAACTGGTTTCCTTACTTATCTTCGTAGTCCTAGTGTCTAGCTCCCCAACTAATACATGGTGGGTATTCAATAAATATTTGTAGAGGTGAACTGAAATAACAATGTCCATTGACAATGAACTTGCCATCAAATATTTTAGAAAATCATGTCCCATGAGGAAGAACTGAATGGAAGCTGTGTAGAGTATTTGAGCTGGAATATTCTTTCAGAGTTCTTAGTGACCACTGGTTTAGTTATAGTCATGTAAATATCCAAACTCTGATGCTCCTTCCTAGTTTTGTAACATCCTAGAGCATTTTAAATTATTTCATATTTATATACTATCACTGAAGAACAAATTATAATCATACTTTCCATGACAAAATTAAGTAGACACTTGGAAAATAAATTCTTTACTTTAATTATTATTAGGTTAGTGTGATACAAAACCTTTCCCCAAGAATTACAACTCATCAACTGAAGGATTCTTACTCTACTTAGGGTAAACACTGCTGGAAAGGGTGCGTACCCCGCACTAACAGTAAGAAAAAGCCAGGTGAACTAGAAAATCATAACTTTTCTTGTACTCATCAGAAATCTGAGTTCATAGGACAAATAAATACCCAGAATTTTTAGCCCATGGGGAGATCCCTTCATGGAGAAATTGGTCATGGTGATGGTGTCATATGTGGCAGAGAACAAAAGAATACCTGGCCATAATACAAGGGGCTAAAAAGAAATCAGCTAAAATTTTAATAAATTGCTAAAAGCTGTAAGTAGACTAGAATGAGAACCCCTGTGTGTCCCCTGACACAAGGGGGGTTTGAACTCACAAGTGCTTTTATGTGGACCTCCATCAGGTGCTTATGAGAAATATTAGAAGCAGGGTAGGAGACAAGAGGGAATAATGTACGTGCAGAGTAGAGGACTAGCCACCACTGTAGCAAGTAAAAAGCCCACCCACTCCAAGTCTCCAGCCCCCATCCTAATTACAAAGCAATTTTAGAGGAATTTGAAGTATTTGGTGAGCTGAAGCTCAGCTCCTGAGTAGGTTTACTCAATGCTGCAAACTAATTGGCCTTAGAATAGAAGAGGCATGCCCTATTGCCAAGCAGAAATAATTTTCACCTGTCTCAATTGTTTTACACTTGATGTTTGGCATTTAATAAAAAGTGACAAGCTATACAGAAATGCAAGGGGAAAAAATCCATTGTCAAGGTCAAAACGATGGAGAAAACCAGATTGAGGTGATCCAGTGTTGGAATTACCTGACAGGGACTTCAATATAACTATTATTAATGTGTTAAAGGACCTAATGGAACAGGTGAACAATATGCATGAACAGATGGAGAATTTCAGCAGAAAAATGGAAACTGTAAGAAAGGTTTAAATGAACGTGATAGAAATAAAAGGAAATGTTATCACAGATCATAAATTCTTTCAATGTGCTTATTAGTAGACTCAGTATCCCTGAGAAAAGAATCTGTGAACATGAAGACACGTCATTAGATATTATACAAACAAACAAACAAATAAAAAGAGACAAAAAGAGTATAAGGGAAAACAAAAACAAAAAATTGGAACAAGGCATCCAAGAATTCTGGAACAATATCAAATAGTCTATTATATATGCAATGGAATTCCAAAAGAATAATAGAGAGAGACAAAACCAGGAGAAATATTTGAAGATTTAAAAGAAATTTTCTTTACAAAAACAGGCAATGGGCTAGACTTTTCCTGAGAATTTTTTAGAATAATGGAAGTCATCAAATCACTTATGCAAAAAGTCAAGAGAACTCCAAACAAGATAACTAAACATACAAGTAATTTATTTTTTATTATATTTTACAAAACAACTGATTCATGATGGGTAGGAAACTTAAAAATGAAACTAGCACTTCACTGCAATTAGTTTGAGAAACACTGATCCCTAGACATGCAAACTAACTAAATAGAAATAAGACTAATGAAATAGATCTATGGCCAAACTTGGCTGATGCCTTTCCAATTTC
This sequence comes from Eubalaena glacialis, assembly GCF_028564815.1. Taxonomy (NCBI): domain Eukaryota; kingdom Metazoa; phylum Chordata; class Mammalia; order Artiodactyla; family Balaenidae; genus Eubalaena; species Eubalaena glacialis. Next base: position 62,787,298 of record NC_083727.1, on the reverse strand, counting down.
CAATCCTGCCTTTAGATGTTCTAAATTTGAGACCTATGCACCAGGGATACATTGTTCTTGCCTCTTCCAGAACTGATTTCACTGAACTATGCTTTACCGTTATGTTTTCAGTCTCCATTAAGCTCTATGAAACGTATTGTTGAATTTAAAATAAAGATGTTATGAAAAACCCAGTTTACTACATTATACAAGATCCTTTTATGATGATCTACTATAAATGTTTCTCACTTTGTTTTTCAGAGGAGTCATACTGATTTTATTACTGATCATATTGAATGAGTAATTTTCTTTTTCAATGGTTGCTAGGAAGTTGAGTCAAATTTCTGTCCCTAATAACTATAAAGAGGCTTATGTTATATATATTTTTAATTATATGATTTAATTTATGAATGATTTTGTTTAATTTCATGTCTCCTACCCTATTTGGTCAGTAAAAGGTTTTTTTCTCGTAATGTATTTAAATTTGTAGCAAAGTAAGGAGCAACTAGAAAAATGATGGGTAGTAGAGAAGGAAGGAAGGAAGGAAGAAAGGAAGGAAGGAAGGAACACATATACTTGAACATGTTTGTATATTGTATATTAAATATCTGAATAAATCTAAAGTACAGTAGTTCTTCATTACCTTGTACTCGCCTTGATACCTAGTTGAAAAGAATCTATGAAAATATAAGTTGGAAATTTCAATGTAAAAATAAATGCAGTGGGAGAAATTTACAGCAAATTTTACACATAAAAGTAGGCAGTAAAATTTACGCATGTTTCCTCCATTCAGATCTGTCTATTCTTAACCAGGTATGAAAAATGGGAGTCACTTCATGATTATCTCCATGTCCATGTGGTCTCACAATATTTTCAGGTTCCTGATTTCAGCCGGGCCCTATCTGTAGGCAGGCTGCATAACCAAAGAGATAACAGTATCCTACTGAGGTAATATGCTTTTATTCTTAATGGCAACCTGAGGAGTAGATGAACAATACATATTATTACAGCAATTGTAAGAAAACTTCAGGCCAGATTTGCATCCTGTTCAACTCTGGCATGACAATTTTGTGATTCCCGGAAAAGAAGTTTTTATGCTGCTAACCAGGGAAAGAATCCAACCTATTAAGAACAATTACATGTGGTTTTCAGCTCTCTACAATGGGAGTTGAAATTCTGTAAAATTAATTATACTTTATGCAGATAAAAAGAAAAGAAGTTTAAAAGCAAACTGCTCTGCTGGTAAAAGTATGAAAAATATTGAAAGCCCATTTATTATCAGTAGTTTCATAACCATTGCTAAGCGTTGCTCTAAGATTTTGAATATATTAGGTTGAATTTTATGGAAGAAAATGTAATTGTAATACTTTTTAGCTTACACGACCTTCCTTTTAAGACTCATTGAGAACTTCTTGATCACTAATTAAAGCTGCTAAACAGTTAGTGAACTTCTATCGCCTAAGAGCATTTTTCCGGCTGTTGAGACAGAGCCACCTCTAAAACAGGGTATAGCAACCCATAGACAAAATAAAAATTGCTTATAAAAGGAAATGACTCTTCATTCAATTGAAACAGCAGGGTCCAGAAAACATACAAGTCATAATTAGTTACTTAGTCTGGAAATTGTCCAAATCCTTGGAAAACTGTCCAAAGTCAATTTCTCTTTATCCCAAAATTATTCTCCTGAAGCACATGAAAAGTTTATTGACATACACCAGGTATAAATAACCCAGAATGTACTAGAAATTTCATTTTTTCAAACCAAACAATTGTATAGATGAGCTATGTACTTGCTTAAATTTATCTGTCTTCTGATACATCAAAATATAAACATATGTATACACATACACACATATAGATATTACGTACATACAAACAGAAACTGCCAAATGAATAAATACACATAAATATACTCTCATGCAAATGCAATACACATACATATACTTGAAAATATACTTACACATAAAAACACACATCAGTAAACATATACACAAATACATAGATACACACACATATGCATGCCTAACTTATTTAAATATTTGAAATTCAGAAAATGTCAATTCCTAAATTTGCTGTAAAGACAAACACAAATACTTTCAACTTGGGAGGGGAACCATGGGACAAACAAAAAGACATGAAAGATAAACCCTATACAAAGCTAGATGAACAAGGTAAATCTGACTTGTTTGTAGTAGTTTTTCAGTATTCTCTTCTAATTTCCATCTTAGTTCTTGATCCTTGTGGATTCATTCTTTCCTTCTGTTCCTTCTTTGAGCACATCAACCCTCAGAATGAAGCAGGCCCAGGAGCAGAGGCAATCTCTGTATCTACTTTAGAAGGGGTAGAAATAGATCATCATTATAATTATTAAAAGTAGTAGAGGAGTACATCATCATTATAACAGTTATTAAAAGATAATTGTATGTGACATTATGGTTAGGTGCTATAAAACCCTATTATTCACTTAGACAGTCCCTGCTTTACCTAGGAAATTATATCCAATATGAAATCAAATCTACAGAGCAAAAAAGGTAGAAAAAATAATAAATCGACATCTGAACGGACTGTAAAATATAATTCATGTAGAACAATCGACATCTAAATGGACTGTAAAATATAATTCATGTAGAACAGTGCATGTTCTTACATCATTTGCTTAAATTATTGTCTTTATTCCACAAACATCTATTATACTAGTACGTGAAAGTTTCAGTGCAAGATAAATGACTTAGATTAGCAAATGAATAAACTGGCATGACTCAGTTTAAGATGCAATAGAACAGAATGGCTCTTTACCAGATGCTTACTATTCATAAGGGCAGTTTCATTCTGTGATTAGGAAACCACCAGCTACATCCTTTTACCTTTGCCTCCCTGGACCCAAACCTTGCCCTTGTATTGAACTCAGTGTGCTTGTTTAAGAGGTGCACAGAGAGTTATAAAAACTCTTAACTAGAGATGAAGTAAGAGAAATTAGCCTTATTTTTCTTGCTTTTTCAACTTTTAAATTTTTAAGAAAGATATCTGTTTTGGCAGCAACTGCCCCTTACTTACAAAGCAGAAACATGAGATAAATGGGTTGGAAATTAGGAGGTACTGGTGGCTTAGATAAGAGGAGATAAGCAAGACTTAAATAAAAGAGCATAGGCAAATGAGCTGTAGTTTTCTAAAAGCTCTGATCAGAGAGGGATGAGTAACCATCAACTCAACTCACATAAGCTCATAGAGTTGCTACAGATAGAAATCTTTATTGGAAATAAAATGATACGGCCATCTTCTCTAATACGTTATGCCCTTGAGACTGGAGAGAGGGAAGGTGAAGGAGGAGGGGGGGATTTAATTATGGAACATTATTGAGTGACTATTATTTGTAGGACAAAAGATGCATGAACACTTTAAAAACATCGTATTTCCTCCTCTGTCTTTTTTTTCTTGGCTCAGTAAATGTCACTCTGCATTTATGCATGAAGATCCATACTCTGTTCATTTCATCTGTCTCCTTTGCCACCCATAACTTTATTTCCTCTTTACCTTAATTGTTTTCTTCTTATCCCTTAGTCCCTATTTCTCCCATGCTTCTAATACATTTAGTTTCTTCCGTTTTAAGAAGTCATTTTGGAAATACAGGAGCTCACAGTTTTGCAGACCAATGCGGCATCTACCTAGGAGCACTTTAAAAGTTACCTCAATTTTAGGCAGATATGATGTCAAAATTCAAGTTTAACATCTGCAAATGAATACCTGTGGCTTTAAATTTCTTTTATATGTTTGAACCAAAACATTTACACTTCAGAATAAAGATCTTATATAAATACTAAATAGCTTTATATAAAAAACTAACTTTCATCTTCAACATGTCCTTTTTAAACTAATTATTTGTCCTAATTTGGAAAGGTTCTGAGTAGATTTACATGCTGCAAGAGTAGCAAATTATGAAGACTAAATGTATCTCTAAGATTTGCCACTATAATTAAATAAAATCTACAGCAATGTTAATCTAAAACATTGAATCTGTCTATGGATTGCATAATATTACTACACTGCATAATTATTAGGCATAAATGTCGTTCACATAAATGACTGTCATTAAGAATTACTTTTATAGAGCCAAACTAACTTTTTGGTTTTCCTCTTCCTATTTTGTCAGTGGGGCCGTTAGTGGTGATAGCTTCCCCAAATACCCTATGTATTTAATCATGATTATCATTAACACAAACATCATAACATAAATAAATGCTTCTTCCATGAATAAAACAAAATCCAGGATCTTAAGTTTCTTTTATTGGAAGGCTCTTCACGGGTCCAGAGTCTGTGATTAAAAATTCTTGCTGTGGTTTGTCTATATTTTGAGACATCATGAAGGAGATGAGAGAGGAAAGCACCTCTAATCCATTCTAACCATCATCATCTTCCTTTCTGCTTTTACATGAAATTTATTTAAACCAAACTTGATAACTGTGCTTCTCAAACTTTAATGTCCATATGAATCACCTAAAGATACTGTTAAGATGCAAATTCTTATTCAGTAGGCCTGAGGCAGGACCTGGGATTTACAGGGAACTCCTAGGTGAACTGCTACTCTGTGAACTACACTTTGTAGAGCAAGCCTCTATGGAACTCTAAAGGCAGAGACCATCTACTTCAATGGTACGTAACCAGGAGCCTATGAATCTCCCATGTTCATACACAGGTTTTAAAATTCCATAAGTCTCAAGAAATCAAATGCAAAATTTTATAGGTATATGGATAAGAGCATTTTTTTCTTTTCTGGAGAGTGAGTTCATAGTTATCAGATTCTGCAGGAGGCTTATGACCTAATTAAGATAAGGGGCAACTGATTTAATCTGTTCCATTTATAGATGAGTAAACCAAGTTCTAAGGACGTTAAATGCTCTGGCTCAATTAATCAAAGTTAGGATTTGCTTGCATCCAGGTCTCTGGTGCCTAGACCAGGGGCTTTCAGTGGTACTAGATTGTCTTTCAAGTGATGATTAGAGAGGATGAAGGTTTAATAATTCAGTAAATGAGTGAAATAATGAAGGAACAAATAAACAGGTGAATATGAACACATTCGTGCAAATGAGGTAGGTTTTTTTAAAATTTGTTTTTCTTCTAGGTAAAAACATACTTGGTCTTGGCATAGATTGGAGGATAAACTGTGGTATCAATGAGATTTAATGGCTTTGATATGGAAGAAGGTGGGGAAACAGAAAAGGGACAGAATTTGAAGATGAACCCCTCAATTTACCTTTATCTCTATCTGGATAAAACTATGCAAATGCTCAATTAACTAGCCTCTAGTGTGAAAATAATCAATTGTTAAATGTTGAAAAAGAAAAAAAATGTACACACAAACTATACAATGATGTTTTCATTAGCCATTTATGCCTAATTATGAGGACAGAATGGCAGAATTATAGGTTCTTAAAAGAATTAGTCCAGTGATGTGTGAGGTGACTGGGACAGTAGTTTAATAATGGATTTATAGTATCAGTGAAACCTGCATATCAATATTGGCCAAGACTTTAAGCTGGGCTATGATTCTGAAGGTGTTAGAAGTTTCCAGATAAGATAGCTAATTAGGGCCTAAAACAGATGCTTGAAGCATGCACATGATACCACCTCACCATGGGTGGGTGGTGCCCTTGAACAGACAGAGAGCAATGCTTCCATGCCTTGCCCAAAAGTCAATGGACTAGTAAGTAAGATGTTTAAGATGACAATGGACACTTTCAGATAAAAGAAATGCAAAATTTATAGTCATAAGAGTTTTAAGAAGGTGTGGTTTTCTATTTAATTACCAATTATGGAATCAAATCAGAAGAGGAGTAAAATTGTTCAGAGGAAAGGTGCAAAAAGATTGCAGATATTCATCAGAGAGGCTCCCATGTCATATCTGGGTCAGATGAATTCACTGCTATCTTGGAATCTAAGACAGTTTTCTAAGTAATGTTAGAAAACTAAGGACATCTCAGGCTTCTGTTAGCAGAATGTCTGGCTAATGAGGCAAACAACCACTTTTTTATTCTCCCTCTTTGCCATTATCCATCTAAACTATAAAGTTAATTTGGAAAAGGAGAAATGTTGGAGATTATGAGGAAAATATTAGATAAATCTCTTTAAAACTGTTCTATCATAGTTAAAAGCTATTTAAAGAATTCAGAAGAGGTTTGGCATTTCTAGAAAAGCAGTTCTCTTTCAGAATAGTAGCTGGGGAAAAAAAATATGTCCAAGATGTTCCCCATCAGCTGCCAGAGATCTATTTAAATTGCAAATCTGACTAGGTCCAGTCTGCTCTTCAACATCCATCAATGGCTTCTAATTGACCTCAGGATAGTGTTTGAACAGCTTGAAGTGGCCTTGAAACCTTTCCTGATCTGTTTCTAGTTTATGTCCCAAATCTCATTTCCCACTGGTCCTCAGTTCATGTCTTAAGCTTTAGTAATACTGACTTGAAAGTTTTTCCTTGCACTCATCTATGTGAAAATGTTTCTTTTCTTTAGCTTATGCTCTCTTTGTACATGGAGCTCCCTTCTTGGCCTGGTTAATTAACTCAGAACTAAGCTATTACCTCTTCCAGGAAAACTTCCACAAACAACCAGCCTGGGATAATTGATCCTCACCCCAGGTTTTCAATATCTCTACCATAGCAGTTAATGTATTATTCTAAAATTATGTTAACTGTGCCTGTCTTTCCGTCTACATTGTATAATAAGACAAGAACCATGTTTTCATCTTTGTATCCCTATCACTAAGCTCAGTGATGGGCACATAGTAGGTGCATATGAAATGCTTGTTTTTTCAGCTTTATTTAGGTATAATTGACAAAATTGCAAGATATTTAAAGCATACGTTGTGGTGACTTGATATACCTGTACATTGTGAAAGGATTCCCACCATATAGTTATTTAACACACCCATCACCTCACATATTTATCTTTTCTTTCTTTTTTTTGTGGTGAGAACATTTAAGTTCTACTCTTTTAGCAAATTTCAATTATATAATTCAGTGTTATCAACTATAGTCAGCATGTTATACTTTAGGTTCTCAGACTTTATTCCTCTAATAGCTGAAAGTTTGTGCCTTTTACCAGCTTCTCCCTATATCTCGCATCCACCTAGTACCTGGCAATCATTTTTCTACTCTCTGTTTCTATGAGTTTTAATCTTAATATATTTTTTAAGATTCCACACATTATAAATCATACCATGCAGTATTTGTCTTTCTCTGCCTGACTTCTATCACTTAACATAATGCCCTCAAGTTTCATCCATGTTGTTGTAAATGGAAGGAGTGAGAATTTTCTTCTCCTTCATGTCTGAATAATATTCCACTGTGCATGTGTGTGTATGACATCTTCTTTATCCATTCACCCCTCAATGGACAGTTGGGTTGTTTCGCTACCTTGGCTATTGTGAATAATGCTGCTGTGAACATATGAGTGCAGAAATCTGTTTGATATCCTGTTTTCATTTCTTTTAGGTATATACCCAAAATTGGATTGCTGGATCATATGGTAGTTCTTTTTAAATTTTTTGAGGGCTCTCCATGCTATTTTCCATCCTGGCTGTAACAATTTACATTCCCACCAACAGTGCCCAAGGATTCCCTTTTCTCCACATCCTTGTACAAACTTGTTATCTCTTATCATTTGGATGATAGCCATTTTAACAGGTGTGAGGTGATATCTCATTCTGGTTTTGATTTGCATTTCCCTGATAATTAGTGATGTCGAGCCCCTTTTCATATACCTGTGGACCATTTATATTTCTTCTTTGGAAAAATGTCTGTTTAGATCCTCTGACTTTTTAAAAATCAGATTAGTGTTTTTGGGTTTGTTTTTGTTTTTTGTTTGCTATTGAGTTTGTATAAGTTTCTTATATATTTTAGATACTAACCCCTTATCAGATATATGATTTGCAAACATTTTTTCCCTTTCCATAGGTTGTCTTTTCATTTTATGGATGGTTTCCTTTGTTGTGAAGCTTTTTAGTTTGATGTAATCCTACTTGTTCATTTCTGCTTTTGATGCCTTTGATTTTGTCGTCAAATTCAATTAACCATTGCTAAGACCTATACTATAGAGAGGAAATGCTTTTTTAATTGAACTGAGCACCACATTATATATGCCATTGATTGAAACCAAGGTGAGGGAGTTCAGCTAGTGCCAATTATGTGACTTGTAGGCATGAAACATGGAGGAACTTCTCAGCCCTCAGAGTTTGTGGTGGTGACTCACCCCTTCTTCAACAACAGTCATGTGCGTGCTTACTGCCTACTCTCCACTAGCTTCCCATCAATTCATTAACATGCCTCTAAGTCCCTTTAATCACTGGACCTAACACTCTGTCCTCATTTTATACCATTTACCCTTTTCCTCATTTTTGTTCATTCCATTTCTTGAACTTGACAAGTTTGTTTTCACTACAGGACCTGTGCATGTGATATTCTCTCTATCTGGGTTCCTCTTCATGTATCCAGGTCTCAACTCAAGCATTACTTCCTCCTCAGAGAGGAGGTCTTAATCACTGTATCAAAAGTAGCCAAACTCCCTGTCTCAGTCACAATATCCTGTTCTGTCATGTTCATATTACTTACACCATTTGAAAATTTCTCTTGTTTATTATCTGTCTTCACTGCTAGATGTTGAGCTCCAAGAGGACAGAGATCTTGTTCTTTGCTATATCTCTGTCACCTAACACAGTCCAAGCATTAGCACATGATCAATAAGTATGTGTAGACCTAATGGAATAAATAATATATTTCCTTTACATATTGGGTGTCTTATAAAATACTATCTGTACAAGGGGTTTTTGGATTAAAAATATGTGGGAAGATCATACCACTTGGACTTTTGAATTCAAAGTATTTCTCTGTCTCTTCCTCTCTTTCTTGCTTGCTTGCTTTCCTACTTTCTTTCCTTTTTAGTTTCAAATATTTATCAGATTTATGTTATATGCCATGTACCAATAACTAATGCATCATTCTATGTACTGTGACCTTAAATAAGATATTTAAAATTTTTAACTTGTTCAGAATATTGTACGTTATCTTGTTAGGCAGCGATTATAAATGATTTGTTCTTGTTATTCAAGTTCATAACATAATGCCTATACATACTTGTTTAAATGGTCCATGTATCTAAGGTTCATTTAGGAGAACAAAACACATACTATTTGAGATCCTGAAAAATTCCAACCAAGAAGGATAACAATAAATTCATTTATTTATCTATCAAGTCGCTAGTGCAGTCATGTGGTCTAAATAGAACATTGCCTACAGCTGGTAGTCCAAAAGTGAAAAGGCACAGCAGTGCAAAGCCATGGCATGTTCCTGGAACTACAAGTATTCAATGTTCTTGGAGAAAAAAGACAGAAGTAGAAAAGGAAAGGAAGTGGTGGGAGGTAAGGTGATACAGATAAGGATCAGATCACAAAATACCTTTAGTGACAGGCAGTTGATCTTAAATTTTATACTGCAGGTGACGACTCCAATTCTGTAGGCTCCTGGGAAACAGAGTAGAGCGGTAGACAGGGTAAACCCAGATACAGTACCCCAAATGAAAGAAATGAGGAGGGTGAGAGTGGTGCAGTGTGGATGGAGGAGTGTCCATGTAACAAATACCTATTTTGGAGGTAGTATCATTGGAACTTGAATGATGCAATGTGGGGTTGAAGGTCAAGAAGCAATCAATCTATGATTATTTCCTGGTTTTGGCTTGGTGGTAACATTTAAAAGGATACCAGAAGGGGGTCAAATTTGTTGGGGTTGATGTTAAAGCACTTTCTCTGTACTTGAACTTTATCATTTTTCCTTGCTTTTAATCTGTAGAAGGTATAGTGATAGGTGGAAGAGGAGAAACTGATCCACCAGAATTCTCAAGTTTTGAACCAAAGTGTGTGCTCTTTGCCTGCTGCAACTGCCCACTCCTCCACCATCTGTAGCCCAGTTCCTTAGTCTTCCTGCTTCTTTCCTGTACTTGGCGGATGTGCACCCTAATGTCTGCCTATTCCTCTCTCCAGTTTTCACTCCCCTGGCCAATCTTGCAAAACGCAAGTCTGTAAACACTCTGTCTACACCTGTATCTTTCTCATCTAGTAGACTGCCAACTTCTTGAGGGCAGGGTTTATGTGTACCATGAAGCAGCCACCAAAGTGTCTGACAAAATGAATATATGACGCACTGAATTCTTATTTAACTGTTCTCAAGCCACAAAAAAACAGGAAGAAGGATTCTCTATCAGTCTTAGTTCTTCTCTATTGTGCTTTGTACAGTATATGATTTATGATTTATAATCTGTATGTAAATTGCATAAACCTTGTTTAAATGATTCAAAATTAAATATCACCTTGTTGCTAGTCCCTGAATATAAACAGACATCTCTCCATATTAAGATAAATGATTTTCATATGGTTTTCCTTCCAAAGTCATGTTTCTGCATAGTAAAATAATGGCAACCCTGCAGAGGCATTGGCAGCATAGGGTGGGAGATATATTACTGGGCCAAGTGACTCTGCCACTAACCTGGCCCTGAGATGGACTTGAGAGGTGCATCTTTTAACAGTCCTGGACATTAGTTTTCTCATTGATAAAAGCACATTTCTAAGGGTATCTCTAGCTCCAAATTTCTCTGATCTATGTTTTTTTTTTGAATAGGACACTAAATAATCTGTTAATATATTTATAGTCACCACTTCTACCTCTTGTTAATCCTGATGAGTCTCCTCTTGTCATGGCCTAACCCTATTGTGGAAAAATATCAGTGAAGAATAGTATTTTCCCTGATATTATGTTTCTGTGGAAATAAAGAAAAGAACAGCAATTATTATATGGATAATTCAGAAAAAAAGGTTTACTGGAAGTGTCCAAGAGATTAAAGCATAATTTTTTTTGACTGAAATTGACCTTTACTTCATTATTTGCTCATAGGGAAGAAATGACTACACCATTGTATTTCATATTTTGATAATCAAAAATAATAATAGTTGGCATCCACAAGAATACATATCACTAAAATATCTAGAAACTTTCTACAGAATGCCAAATATTTGCGTAATTGACTTCCATTTTTCTCTTTTTTTAAATTGGATTTTTTGAACATCTGAAGTATTTTTCTCTATTTCTAAAATAAAATAATAATTCTTTCCTGGTGACATTACAATAATTTCAACAATAACTGGCTCTGATTTCACATTGAGTTATTCTTTAGGTTTTAATCTCCATAACATGTCTCAAACAGTTGGGAAAATAAACAAAAAATCTTTAGCACTATTTTGGTTGAGATTATAAAGAGAAGAAAATAATTATGAAAAATAGCAACATCTTATAAAATATAAGATAGTTTCACAGAGCCATTAGGATTCCAATATATAGATATATACATATTTATGTGTATATATATATATACACACATACATATCTGTGTATATATATTTGTGTGGGTGTATATACAAACACATACACACACATATATGTTTTTTTCTTTAACAAAGGAATAAAACTGTACCATGCCAGATGTTTTGTAGCAAATTGTATAGTCAGCACGTTTTTATTTTGTTTCACATTTTTGCTACTAATGCAATATTTCTTTTGGGCATTATCATCAAAATACTACTTTTCAAGAACCTGACTCCAGACTGGAGACTGACTTACAACTCTCATGCTCACGCCCACATGTCCCCAGGTTCAATCTGGTTGAATCAGAACTGGATGCCCCATTGTGTCCACAGGACCCAGGGTCTCCCACAACCTCTGACACATGGCTGAAGTGGGGGTCAGGGCAAACATGGTTATGCCTATAGCGGCACCATCAAAACTAGCAATTTTGGATCTAGAGGCAAGCAGCAGAAATCCTGCCCTTAGATATAAATATGGTACTCCCAGATAGGTGTTAGGAACGATGCCTAAATCTGGTAGCTTCTTATTTTAACGAATAGGTGCTTAAATTTTTAAGACTGTTTCTTTAAAATTTTAAATCCTTTAATTTTTTTTCCATCTTATTTTGAGATATGTAAAACACATAGAAAATTTGAAAGAATTTTATATACACCCACTACCTAGATTTTACAAGTAGCATTATATTATATTTATTTTGTGCTTGGGTATCTATTTATTTCATCTTCCTTTTTTGGATGCAAAGTAAATTGGAGACATCACACACTTTACCTGTACACTTCAGCAGGTATATCATTAACTGGAGTTCAGTGTCTCTTGATGGTTCTTTTTTTTCCCTTTTGAGTTATTTAATGTGGATTTGAGAGATGGATATTTTAGAGTTTAACCAAGTCTTAGAAATAATGAGACCCTAAACCCTACTTTGACAATAAGAACAATATCTAACATTTATTGAGCTCTTACTGTGTGTGACAGACCCTGTTTTAAAATTTTATGTATATTAACTCATTGAATTCTCACAACATCTCGATGACGTGGGTCCTATTATTATTCTCATTTTACACAAATGAGAATTAGAATTAGGGAATTAGAGCCTACAACAGGTATTAATTAAGGCTTCTTTTATTAAGTTCTCTTTGTGCAAATAAAATACGCACTCAGCATTGTAGATGTCTCTATAATAGTGGTTATCCGACATCAGTCTGCCATTGTGCTTCTTGACTAAATTTTTGTGGGTGTGACAAAATAAAATACATTTAAAAAGTAGTGAGTTTTTATAACCTTTATTTGGATCAGTTCATAAGATTCTCATTTATTCTAAGATTATACCTCATAATTGTTTGATGTCAAATGACATTGCTTTTATTAAATTATAATAACAATAGATGGCAGGCATATTTCGTATGGTTGGCTGTTTTTCTTTAATTGTTTTATTGCTCTTACCGGAAAGAAAATATCAATATTATTTTATATGAAGATTTTCTGGTCCATAAAATCCCCAAATCTGATAACCCTCGGTTTTTAGCACTAAATTAAGAAATCTTATACATTTAACTTTTTGATTTAAGAAAATTAACAAGGTTATGATTATTAGTTATTCAAGAACAAAGTTGCTATGAATGATTAATCTTGTCTGAATAGCATACTGTATTCTCTTTTAATGGTTGGAAAGAATGATCCCACCGGCCTTTTTATAATCTCCCAGGGCTCAAGTCAAATGGTCTCTAAGGTTCCTGTTCTGACATTTGACTCTCTTATGTCCAAGGGATTTCTTTTTGAAGAGCATATGATAGAGAAGCTGCAAATACATTTTTAAATGACAAAGAGGATAGGGATATCAGCATCATTGAGAAAAAATGATTTTAAAAAAACCCAACACTCTGTTGCTATCTGATCAAGAGTTGCCAGCCTATACAGATTCAGGTTTCAACCACCTTGGAGTAATCTTGTCTTTGACTCCATTTCATTTTGTCTGCTTTAATGTGACTTTAGCTTGGACTTGTAACTTTCAAAAGTAATATTTAATGTAAAAAAAAATAAACCATAACAGTAATTTATATGACTATGTGGGTAAATAGATATGGGGAAGAGGGAGGAACAAAAGTACCAGAGATATTATAACTTACATAATTTTTGTACATATCCCACATTCAAAAGAAAATTAATGCACATGTGTACAAATGAAAGCCTTTCTTCTCGGTGATTTTTTCCATTATCTATAATTTGCTTCTAAACTGAAGGAATGATTCTTTGAGCAAAGACCAAGTTAAGACAGCATGACCCAAATAATTGTCCTTAAACCCAACTTTGATCCCTCATTAAGTTTTCTAAATTTAGTCATTTAACTTTTGTTGTCACAAAGAAACAGACCTTATTTAACAGCCCATTTGCATTTACAATTACTTACATTTCAGTGGAAATATTCCAAAAATCCTTATCTCTTGAAAAGCTCAATCATGCTTGATAAAAACCATGCAAATAAAGAACCAAACTTTATTTACCAGCAGTGCTGCTGAATCAAATATTTGACATATTTTCTTCTTACATTGTTTGACATTTTTATTGACACAGAATCGCTCAACTAACAAACAAGAATGAATTGAAACTCTTGGATTAGATCAGTAGTTTGTTCAGTTTATTTTCCTAATTTAAAATCACATTATTTAGAGCCATACTCTAAGTCTTCACGATAAAAATTATTTTATTTGGAAATACTGTTAAAAATTATTTAATTACCATATTGATGAGTAATATGAGTTTTAAGTTATACTTCTGTTATTCTAGTTCTGAAAGTACTGTATAAATTAATTTTAGTTAAATAATAACAATCTTAAGTCAATTCACCCTGTTTATTTTAACATTAATGACTGCTGATGTGTACAGTCTTATATGTTCTACCTGTCATATGAATATTTCAAAATGCTTGATAGACCAGGTGACCAATCTCATTTGATAAAGGAAGGCACAATACAGGAAGTCAATCTAGATTGGGTTCATGAAAGGGGCAAGATGGGTCAGTCTCATTGGAGGAGAGAATGTTGGGACTCGGCGAGTTAGGCATGTGGCAGATGGATCCTTTGGCAGGATGAGATGGGCCAAATTGTTCCATCAACCATGATAATCAAGGGGCAAACCAAGAGGTAAAAATCGGAAAGCAAAGGCAAATCATGCTGGAACAAAGTGACCAGTGGAAATGTCAGAGTAGGGGCTCAGCAAACTGGAAGAAAGATAAGTGGGTACTGTGGAAAAGCAAGAGCAAAAATCAAGAAGTAAGAGTAAGCTGAAGCAGGTGGGACCTAGAGGAAATTTCAGAGTGCCAGGCAGAACTTGGCCTGGCTCTCAGATGCTGTTCCAGATGTCTTTTATTTTAGGTTGTTTCGTTTGCAACCTGTGTCTGGTTTCTGATATCATCATTTAATATATTAACTTTTTTGATTCCTAGATAGTTAATTATTCAATTATGTGCTTCATTTTTGAGCATAATTTTAAACCAGACACTATACTCAGTACCGCGGTTGCCTAAAAATCCCATGGAATGAGAAGTAAGTAATGACCATCCAAACAACAAATCACGATTTGGAATTTGGCTAGTGAGGCATGAGGCAGAGAAGATTCAGGGGATGTCCAGGGATCCTGCATAATATTGTGTAGTCCCTGCAGGGTAAAGGATTAACAAAAAGGAGTAAGGGATAGGAAGGAGAAAAAAGCTGCTCCCAAGTTTTTTACTTGGGCAGAGGGTGAAATGGTAGTTCCAGTCATAAATCTGGGGGCTAGAAGACAAGATAATGAAAAGTAAGTTTATTTTGTTATAGTGACTTAAGGTAACTGTGATACTGTGCTGCATCTAGATGAAAAAGTGCATGTTCCCATGGAACTGAAGCTCAGGAAAAAAAAGAAAAATCTGCCCTGGAGATTCTGATTTTCATATATTCACTCATTCAGCAAATATTTCTGAACACCACCTGTGTACCTGGTGTGCAAAATCGGGGAAACTGAGCAAAGTACATTGGAACTGATCCAAAGTCTGGTTTTTGGGTGAGTGTGGTGCAGACTCAGTAAAGCCAGATGTTAAGACCAGGGACCTTTAAGTCAGATTTCCTGCAACTGAATCCTGATTCTGCTACCTTCTACTAGGGTCTCCTTCAACAAATTATTTAATCTTACTGTGCTTCAGTTTCCTATCCTCTAAAATAGACATAATGATAGAAGTATCTTCTTTGTAGTTTTGTAGTGAGTTAATACATATAAAGTTTCTAGAAAAGTGCCTGACACATGGTAGCTCTTTAATAAATACTAATTATAATTATGGAAAGGCAAGAAGGCAACCACGGCAAGGGTGTTATTGAAGGAAGAATTCGGTTGGTTTATGCCAGGAAGTAGTGTGTAAGAAGTAGAGGGGGACATACAGAGTCTCAGGAAATAGTCCCTTCTTCACAAGGGTGAAGCCTCCTCATCATTATCCTCTGGAATCCCTAGTTCCCAGGCTACTATCCTGTAGCCTCTAAGAATCATACAAGCCAATAACATTTTTTCCTGAGATACCCGTCACCCATATACTAAAACACATGCTACTCACTGATAAAATTCAGTATTTAAATCACATAATAACATGTATTTATGCACAATTGATGTATCTCAGTCTAATAAAGGAATTATATTTAATCTTATTATTAAGTCAGTAAACAACTCCTTACTTCTTCCTTGTCTCATGTGAATCCATGCTGTTTCAAAGTCAACATCCAAGGGAAGCTATCAGTGATAGATTTGAGCAGGAAGGGTGATTTTAATACTTGTCCATGTGTGATTCAGTGGAAACAAACAGGAGATCTACCAGATTGCTGGCCCCAACGTTTTCAAGTTTGGGAAGGAAAAACACTAATTGGAAAATATTTTTTACTTTTTAAAAACTCTCTGTTACGCCTATCTTTATTATTTCCTTTGGGTTATGAATTATTTGAGCATCTCTCTATTTTCATTTTTCTAGGGAACAGTCCCTAGAAAAGAGAGAACTAGGGACTTGGATTGTAAGAAAACCTTGGTGAAAGGGTGAAATTCTCAACATATTGACATAGCTAACATGGACTGAACAGCTATCAGGTGTCAGACACTGTATGAAATACTGTATGTCATTTATTCCTCACAATAATTCTATAAGACAGATATGATATTTATTTTCAATTGAGGAAAGTGAGAAATAAAGTAACTGCCTAATGGAAGGAGTCAAGGTAGGAATCCAGGCTCTACTTGAGCTGTTTTCCATTTTGGTTTATGATTATCATATTCGTTCATTTCTGCCATGTTTATTGAGCACTTAATACATGCCAGGTGATTATGAGTAACAATATCTCTATTCCTATGAAATATTCAATGTTTTATTTTTGTTAATCCATGGTGAACAGCAAGATCTCCAAAAATTTTAGAAAAGAATTTATGATGCAAAACTAACTATGTTGCTCCCATGGAACAGCCTCTCAATATATACCTGATGGATTTGAAAAAAAATACAGTAATAAAATTAAGTATGTAGTAGGTGTTTGGCACATGCTAGAAGATTTAATCTTTATAATAAACATTAAGTTAGTCATTCTATTTGCAGGAGAAACTGACATTCAAAGAAGTTAAATAACTTACAGAGCTAATGAGAAGTGGAGACAGAATTGCCCAGTATATTCAAGGGAAGGTTTGTCTAAGAAAATGGCTCTGGGCTCAAATAAGGGAGCATATGCAGCATACTCTAAGCCCTCATTAGTTCTTCACAGTGTATGTTGCCCTGTTGAAGTTGTTAAGAAACTGCTGTAGTAATGAACCCTGTTTAGTATTATTTTAGTACCTTTTTTTTTTAACATCTTTATTGGAGTATAATTGCTTTACAATGGGGTGTTAGTTTCTGCTTTATAACAAAGTAAATCAGCTGTACATGTACATATATCCCCATATCTCCTTCCTCTTGCGTCTCCCTCCCACCCTCCCTACCCACCCCTCTAGGTGGTCACAAAGCACCGAGCTGATCTCCCTGTACTATGCGGCTGCTTCCCACTAGCTATCTGTTTTACATTTGGTAGTGTATATATGTCCATGTCACTCTCTCACTTTGTCCCAGCTTACCCTTCCCCCTCCCCGTGTCCTCAAGTCCATTCTCTAGTAGGTCTGCATTTTTATTCCTGTCCTGCCCCTCGGTGGATGGACCTAGAGTCTGTCATACAGAGTGAAGTAAGTCAGAAAGAGAAAAATACCGTATGCTAACACATATATATGGAATCTGTTTAGTATTATTGAAGTTATCATCCCTAAATTTATATAAGCAGATCTAGGCTGAATAATAGCAAATGGCACCATTTAATCCAAGCACCACACGTACTGTTTAACCAGGGTCAGCTACATAATTTGTGGAACCAAGTGCAAAATGAAAATGTAGAAGCCCTTGCTCAAAATGTAGGAAAAATGTGCCATTAAAAGTATTAAATATAAAATTTTTTCCTTTCTTCTGCAGTCTTTCTCTTGACATGTCATGGTGCATATTATTTGTTATTTGGTATTAGTCTAAGTAAAGAAAAGTTAAAGTTTTAAATTATTAGCATGAGTTTTACTATTCTTTATATTGTGCAACGCCAGTCATAAATGCAAGTATCAGAATATTTAATTTACATGTGAAATCACCAAAAATCATAATTCATGTCTCATAGTCATACATGCATGTATATTCCATTCTTATTAGAACAATGAAAATTCTGCACAAAATTATCTCAAGTGTTTTTATTTTACTTTTTGATATGTACACATTCTACCAACACTTTCTTACTCATGAGTAAGAAAGAACTGAAAAAGAAAGGAACTATGGGTTGCCCTATCTTTAACTTTCATGCTATGTGATCATTTTTAGTGTAGATGATTGGCTTATCCAGAGAAGTAACAAGAATAAGAAGGAATATGATAAGATTCCTTAGTTGTTTGTGTTTCTTAGAATAACATTGCCTTCTGTCTGCATTCAGAGCAAGTTCTGGTTCAAATAGAAAACAGTGCCTCTTGGTGTCGTCTTTGCCACCCTCTCCCCTTGCTCAGCCATAGACGTAACACTTTTACCTTAACTCACTTTGAGTTTTGTTGAACTTCCACATATTGTGGGTCCACCAAAATTCTGCACTCATGGGGAATCAGGAAGGCTAATGCAAATAGGGTTGCCAGGAATGGTGACCATGCATATCTGCTTATATGAATGCTGTATTGTCACGTTGGATTTCACGTGCAAAACACAAGTTCAAAGACAAAGTTCTCAAGAATTTTAAGGCAGCAATAGTGGAGCGTTAAACCAAGTATGGGGCCCTCTGAGAACAGGGCTCTGGGTGACTGCAGTGGTCACAAGCCTGTTGACCTTAAACAAATAGACTTTCACTTATTTATGTAGCAAAAATGGTTTTATTCTGGATCAACAAAGAATTGCAGTCTGGGGTCTACAACCATGGTGAGCCATGTGTAAGTCCTCTGAAACAAGGAGAGGAGAACTTTTGTAAAGTGGGGGGTGGAGGGACTTGGGAGGGCTATAGTAAACAAAGAGTCCGTTGGAGGAATTGAGAGTTCAAAATATAGTGGCTTTTCGCTGGCTGAATTGTGACAGTCTCTCACTTGCAGAGCTGTTGCCAGGCAAGAAGAGAAAGTCTTTCTTCTTCCTGTTGGGTTCTGCTATCATTGTTGGGCATGAGAGCTCCCTCTTCTGGCCTTCTGACTCTATTTTAATGGAAGTTATATTTTATGAATTTTTACATTTTCCCCTTTTGATCAAGATCTTTCTCTGAAAGCATTGCTAAAGAAAAGTTAGGTTTTTTGGATTCTGTGGCTTTTTCTTCTTCAATGCCAGGAGGACCTCTTCTGGGTGCAGTGTCCCGCGTTGGAGGGAAGGGGCACAGACTGGAAACATATTGAGATCACATTTGAGTAACAAGGAAGGGTAAGAAGGAAAGCACTCAGGCACTTTTTAAAATCTAAAATCCATATATTATCAAGATCATAGACACTGGAGATCCTCTGAAGCATTATGTCATCATCGAAAGTTTGGCAGACAGACTTCCAGCAGGCCTGCTCCAGATATCTTGAGAAAGCTGTCTCATCAGATGTGGTCTGTTTCAATTTCTGGGATTCTTTAATTTCAGGTTACAAGATAAATGCAAGTCTAGTCAGTGTTTGGTACTTTCTTCAGTGTGTCACATGAATCTAAGAGTCTATTCCCAGGAGTTTGGTGGAAAAAGTGTTGGTTAACAGTATCTGATAGAGGCCTTTCCAGCAAGGTTAAAGAAAGTCTTTCTGGAGGTGTTTCCCCAATAGAAAAAATCTCCAGGGTGCCAGGTGTGATGCTTAATGTCTTTGTGTCCTGAGAATGCACTGTGAAGAGATTGCTCTATCAAAACCTGCCTATTTTTAATAGAAGCAATTAGTCATTTGAAATATTGGAATATCATTCCTTTTATAAGTTGTGGGTCAAAAACTTGACTTGCAGGGGTCAAGTGCATTGGGTGTCCTACAACTATCTCAAAGGCTGAGAGTTTATGAGATCCAAAAGGGGTGGATATGAGATTTACGAGGAGTAATGGCAATGTTTATGACCAACGTATTTGGAGTGCCTCTAAAATGTGGCCAGTTGAGTCAATAATACCTTTAGTACATGCAACTAAACCAGAGGATTGAGGGTGTTAAGGGCAGTGCAGTTAAAGTGTTGAAAAACCAGCCAAACAGCACAGACTTGTCAAAGTCTGACCTGACCAATAAAATGGGTTCCTCAGTCACTGTGCAGTTCAAGAGGAGTCCCCCAGGTAGGGATGCTCTTTTAGAAAAGGACTTTACCTACAGAAGAGGTAGTAGCCTATCTTCAAGAGAAGGTCTCAGTCCAGTGTATAAACATACAGACCATGAGTAAAACATACTTATATCCATGAGATGGAGGAAGTTGTATGAAATCCAATTGTCAGGTCTCAAATGGTCCATTAGGCAGTTTAAAATGTCTGGGAACAATACAAATAGGCTTCCCTGGGTTGTATTTTGGACAAGTGGGACAAGTGAGGTAGGCAAATTTTGTGACCTTGTTAATGTTTCCCCACCAATATTGATTCATGGAGTCTATTGTGACCAATGATTTAATGCATGGGCAGTGGTTAGGAGTGGGGATTTTAGAGTTTCTGGTACGACTGGGTTGTTATTTGGTTCAAACTAAAACTTTTTCTTTTTACCAAGCCAACAATTGTTGAATTTCAATCTTGTTTTTCTTTTTTTGAAGCCAATTGTTGGGCTTCTCTAATCAGTTTTTTAAAGTTGTCATTTGGGGAAATAACTCTTTGGACCATGACACAGATTTGCTGCTGCTTGTTCCTTTAAGGGCAGCATTTCTTACAGAAATGAGAGCAAGCTGATTTCCCTTAGCTTCTAGAGAGTCAAGTTTAGAATGCCCCGGAATCTTAACAATAGCTAATATGGCAGGTAAAAGTATTGTATCCAATAATTCCTAAACATAGGGGATATTTTTAATTTTATTTTGCCTGGATGTAAGGAAGCCATTTTGCTTCTGCAACATGCCCAAATCATAAGCTACTCTGAAAGCATATCTACTGTCAGTATAAATATTGTCAGGTTTGCCCTTGGCTAAAGTACGAGCCCATGTAAGAGCATTTAATGAAGCCCTTTGAGGTGAAATAGCCATAGGTAAAGGTGCTGCCCCAATAACATCAAAAAGAGTTGCAATAGCATATCCAGCACAATATCTGCCATTGTCAAATTTTAAATAAGAACCATCAGTGAACCATGAAAAGTCAGTGTTACCCAAATGAATTTCCTGCCGATCACCATGAGGAGTCAGGAGGTGATCTGTCAGCATTAAGCAGTCGTGAAAGACTTTGTTGGTGATGGAAGGGAGAAGAGTAGCCAGATTAAGGTTATACAATATAAAAGAGTTATGTGATGAACCAAAGGGCTTCATAGGAGGTGAGCTGGCTGACTGAGAAATGTTGAGTGTGATGAGAATTCAGGAGGGCTTCTACTGCACGAGGTGCAAAAATGGTTAAAGGGGATCCCACAACGGTTTTCTTGGTGGCCTTAACCAAAAAGGGCAGTGGCAGTAATGACTCTAAGGCAAGGGCTGTATCCCCATTCCACAGGGTCCAGATGCTAGTTATAATATTATATGGGTTGATGGTGGTCCCTGGTTTTTTGCTTTGTTTTGTTTTCTTGTTTGTTTGTTTGGTGAGTACCCCAAGGTCATTCCTTTCCCTTTCATATACAAAAAAGGAAAAAGGGAATGTGATAATTAGGCTGCTTGAGGGCAGGAGGGGTCATCAAATTCTCCTGTAAGGCTTTAAAGGCTATGTCATCTAGATCCACCAATAAAGAATTGAGTCAAGATTGTTATTCTTTAGTAAAACATACATATAATTGGCATAAGGGAGAAATTTGTAATCCAACGACCAATTAGCCTGAGAAAGCCTCACAGTTGGCACTTAGTTTGGGTTTCGGGAAACTTAGGATACCATGTAGTCTATGTGGATCTAGGTGTAACCCCTGTTCTGATATTAGATGCCCTAAATATCAAACCTGGGTTTGGGCAAACTGCAATTTTTCCTTGGTCACCTTATGTCCCTTTAAGTGTAAAAGCTTTAGCAAGTGGATGCTGTCTTCCTGTGAGGAGGCTTGAGGAAAGCAAACAAATCATCCCCATATTGCAACAAAGTAGAACCTCTAGGGAACTTTATATCATTCAGATCAGCCTTCAGGATTTGTGAGAAAGAAGGAGGACTCTCTTAAAATCCTGAGGCATTCTTGTCCAAGTGAATTGTTTTTCTTTACAAGTGAAGGCAAAAAGGTATTTGCTACCTTCATCAACTGGAATACTAAAGAATGCACTGCCTAAATCAGTTGCAGTAAAGAATTTGCTTCCATAGGGAATGGATGTCAGCAGCCTATGACAGTTAGGAACAACAGGGTTTTGAGAGATTACAGTGTTGCTTATTGCTCAGAGGTCCTGGACAAATCTTTACCCTTGGCCCTTAGATTTTCTTAGCAGTAAATGGAGCGTTACAGGCACTAGTACAAGGGATAATGAGGCCTTGAGCCTTCTAATCTTCTATTATGGGCTTTATACCTTGAAGGGCCTCTTTACTTATACGGTGTTGATGAGTTCTGGGGAGAGGTTTTGAGGGATCTGTCTGACTTTTGATGGGAGGTGTGCTGTGAATTTTGCCAATATCAGTTGGAGATTTTGCCCTTAAGGAGGATGGTAGCTGATTCAATAGGGACAAATGATCAGTGTTTCCAGAATCAGCTCTTGTATCATCAGAGATGGAGCAAATGAAAGAGGTCAAAGCGTTATTTAATTCACCTGATTGGTTACTTTGATGACTGCTGTCAAGTTCTAGAATTATTTTCTCCTTTTGGGAGAAAGAAATTCCAGCAAAATACTTCTCTAAGAGTTCTCAGCCTAATAAATGGATAGAGGTGGAGGAACTAAGAAGAATAGGGTGTATATCTCTCAAAAGACTTAAACAAAAGGGAATAGGTTCAGAGGCAGGGACATGCTGAGGATAATCAGAGATCCCCACTATCTGAAGTGTTTTAGTACTCCAAAGTAGGGACTGCTTTATAGTAGTGGGGTTGAGCGCCAAGAGTGTGGCTCCAGTGTCAGTTAGGACTGGAAGAGATTCATCCCCAATCTGGAGAAATATTTCTCCAAGTCAGTTTAGAGGAAAGATTGGGAAGAGCCCCTGTAGTTCCTTGGAACCCCTTCATTGAGAATTGGGAGGATGTCAGAAAGGCTGGTTGGAGGGCAGAAGGAACCTAAAGTGCTTAAATTTGTGATAATTTCTTTTCAAATATCCTGGCTCTTTGCAGTAATAGCAGAAACTAGGAAGAACTGAGAGCTCAAAGTATAGTGGCTTTTCATTCACTGAGTTATGACAACCTCTCATTGGCTGAGCTCTTGCCAGGAAGAAGAGTAAGTCTTCTTCCTGTTGGGCTTTACTGTTGTCATAAGGTGTAATAGTGCCCCCTTCTGGCCTCCTGACTATTTTAATTGATGTTTCTATTTATTAATTTTTACAAGCCCATGAAGCTGTCTCAGTTTTTAACCCAATTGAGATAAAATTTTATATATATATATATATATATATATATATATATATATATATATATATATATATGTATAAAACCAGAAACAATGCTCTGTTTACCATCATTTCCCTCAATTTAAAATGCAATCCACGTTCAGGTTTGTGGTTTAGTGTTCCCTTCATGAGAAACCGCACACTTCATTATCTAATTCAAATGTTTTTCAAGCTCTCTTAACAGGAAGAGGTTTTTCCTTCCAATCCATCACCAACTAATATTTTTGTAAAACACAGAACCACATATCTGAATATCCTGATGTCAAATTGCTATAAAAGTATCTAAATACTTATTCTCTCTTTCTCAACTTTGTGATTGGAACAAATAGTTTGCATACTATACCACACTTTGAGTAACACTGATCTAGGGATATCCCATTGTATTTTAATTGTGAAGATGATTGTTTTATGTCAGTGCCCAGTAAGGAGCTGATTAGAAATATCTCAGTCTTTTAATTCACTTATGAATGATAAAGGAATATATAGCTGTCATGTCTCTTTTACATTTCTATCCTATGAAATAGTATGAAAGGATTTTTTAAAAAATTGATTCTTGATAATCCAGATACTGTTACCTGGCTTACTTGAAATTCTCTTTTATAAACAAAAAAAAATAGTAAAAGTAGTTAATTAAAATTTTGCAAATCAGTATTATATATTAAATGCATGATTTTTCCTTTGATTAGAATTCTGATGTAGAAAGCAAACATCTAGACCCACTGACTGTCTCTGCAGAAGTACTGGTGATTTCCCAGAACCCTTTGGGAAGTGTGGTTGGATTGGAAAGATTTACTAAAAAGAACTGGAAAGTATGGCCACCTTTGTCACTCTTTCTCCCACTGATATTGATTCTTGGCAGAGTTATCTGTTGGGTATTCCCTCACTCAATCACCCCTGAGCTTTTTAGAAAACTTATCATAAGTTTCCAGGTGTTTGGCAGTTATTGCTATTAAGCACAATTACTTTTTCTCAACTCCCCGTTGGTTAAGTTGAGACAGAAGGAAAGAAAGCTGTATGGCCAAACCTCCTGTGCTCCCTAACATGGCCACGTTGCCATAAAAAGGAAACAGGAGCAGGAAGGAGATCATTACAGGATTTTCCAAATGCAACCAACTTGACCTCACTATGGTCATTCAGATGCCAAGTGTCAGAAGATGTTGGGGAGTAATGGATTCCTATTTCTAGCATCATACTTAAAATGAAAGGTTTTCGCTTCTTTAATATTTCTTGAAACATCAAGAAAGAATCTCTGAAAAGGAAGGTACTTATCAACTTTTCTTTATGAAGGTAGTGTGCAGAGACGGATACATGGGGAAAAATTAGGCAGCGAGTTAATATTTAATAAATTCAAAAAACTTAAAATTATAAAAATAAAGTCCTGATGATAATCTTCTGTCTTCACTTAATCACCACTTAGCCAAGCAAATCAGAAAGCCCAGCCTTCCCTGAAAATTTACCAAGAGTGAAGTAATTTTTAAATTCTTTTAAAACCAAGTACCAAATCAGATTAATTAGCAAGGCTTTTTCTTGGTCCATGGAAGAATATTTTCTACATGGATCTAAAAGATATAAAAATGACTCAGAAGTTTATAAAAAAAGTAAACTTTAAAGTAAAATTAATTTACTTTATACTCAGTCTTCAGGGTTGTCCTAGATTTTAGAGATTTTACATGTCTAAGAAGCAGTAAGTCAATGCATTTTTCCCCCAACCATTTGGTCATTTCAGTTACTTTTGTAGTTTACAAACTTTACAAAAATAACATCGAAAGTACTATTAGAGGTAGACTACATGGAAAAGGAAAGTTTTCTATTTTCTGATAATAATAAAAAAAAAAAGAAGAAGAAAATCCTGAACCATTAAAACCAAGGAAAGTAAATTTGTTAGTAGACACATTTAAATAAATAATCAATTCAGCACTAGCCAAAATATCACGCTTCATATTAATTATCAATTTTGCAAGATTCTCTTGGAAAGCTATTCAATATTTGGTTGGGTACTCCAGTAGCATAAATTATACAAAATATTTATTTATTTCTAGTATTAGATTATGGTTCTAGGGAAATTTTGAAGCTGTATTATCTGTGAACACTTAATATGATATGAGATACAGAATTAATAAATCAGACTAATCAGATGTATTTTTAATTTTTAGATATGTTTAATAGTGCTACATAAAGTACAGGATATCCTAAGGTGTCACAATATAATTTTGCTGTGGTGAGTGTGGTAGCCAGAGGACTGAATCTGCCTGTTTCAGGGTCTACCTCACCAAGTGATCACAGCTGTTAAGGCTTTTTGGCCTGGAGGTCTTGCGCTTGGATGATGAGTGTACAAACTCATCAACTCATTCAGTCAATCGGCTCTTCTTTCCTAAGCCCTTACTTTGGGCTGGGTATTGTGCTCAGTGCTGGGTCTATAACAAATATGAAAGAGTTACATGTGGTGTTGGACTTTATGGATCATTACGTCTAGCAGCTATTTGCAGTTTACCAGATGTTACAACCCAAGACCAAGTCCACATGCTAGTGTACAACGTGAGATGCACTCTACGGAATTCATTCATTCACTCATTCATTTATTTAGTCAACAATTTTTTTTTTTTAAAGAGCCGGGCTTTTTAAAAAAAAATATTTATTTTATTTATCTATTTTTGGCCGTATTGGGTCTTTGTTGCTGCACATGGGCTTTCTCTAGTTGCGGCGAGTGGGGGCTACTCTTCTTTGAGGTGCGCAGTCTTCTCATTGCGGTGGCTTCTCTTGTTGCGGAGCATGGGCTCTAGGCGAGCACGGGCTTCAGTAGTTGTGGCACATGGGTTCAGTAGTTGTGGCTCGCGGGCTCTAGGGCGCAGGCTCAGTAGTTGTGGCGCACGGGCTTAGTCGCTCCGCGGCATGTGGGATCTTCCCAGACCAGGGCTCAAACCCGTGTCCCCTGCCCTGGCAGGCGGATTCTTAACCACTGTGCTACCAGGGAAGCCCAGTCAACAATTTTTGAGTAACTATTATGATCCAAGCACTCTGCTGTCTTTGGACTTTTGATACAAAGGTAAACAATTCCTTGAAGGATTTATGATCTAATGAAAAATAATAATTAAAAAACCCCACTACTATCAGCTATTTAAATAAAGGATATATTACACAATGCAGGGAATAATATAAGAAAATTAACAAGTGAATGGATTCAAAGGTAAAGCACCCACTGTACCTGAAGAAGTTTAGGCAGAAATACTTATATCAGCACATGGAGAAGCCCACCCAAATATTGCCTTTTGATCGTGGGCTTGGTCCTAATCTCCTTATGTTTCAGAGTTTCACATGTTTAAAAGAGGAAAAAGGATAGTGCCTACCTCACAGGGTTTAAAAGTGAAGCTTTAACAAGATAACTCAGATATTATACTTATAAGATTAAATAAATAGTACTAAATAAATATTAGTTATCATTATTTTTATTTTTACCTATCCTGATTTTGTACTTTTGTTTCCCTTTTCTTCATTAGTTTTGCAAGGATTCTTTAAATTCCTTTATATTGTGTCAAAAAACTATGCCCCTTGATTTATTAATTTAATTTATTGTTTTATATTTCCTGATTCATTAAATTCTGCTCTTATATTTAATATTTTGTTTTTCCTAATGGTTGTTTACTTTATAAATTATGAGAGATCTGCTTAGTGCATTAAGTTATTTTCATTCATATTTAATAATGAAAACATTTAACGTTACAAATTTACCTTTGAATGTAGCCTGAGTCATATCACATAATTTTGATGTGCAGTATACGTATGTTCATTAATTTATAAATAGATGTGATTATATTTTTATATGATCACAATAACTTTGACACAATAACTAAGGATAATGATTTAAATCTCTAGTTAATGGCTGTTTGTTGTTTTACTTTTCTTTACCTTTTTGTGGTTGGAAGACTTAGGTTAATATCTAATTTTAATATGTCTTAGTGATAAATTATAGCATGTGCAACTTCTATTATAATTTATTTAGAATTTATTTTTATTTAGATGGTGTGGTCTGTTTTAAACTACATAGACTATAGATATTTGGAAGAAGAAACAAACCTGTGTAGTTCTATGGCACAAAGTTTAATATACAGTTTTTATAGTTCTATTATAATTTGTTATTTGTCAACTTCATATGCAATTAATAGCTGAAATAGTATGCTGAAGTCTTGCATTTTAGTCCTATTTCTATTTGGTTTCAAGTTTATTTTTTAAAAATAATTTCTGGTTTAGATAAGTTGAGTCTCTGTTGATGCTTGAAGTTTCATGCCTGTTATACCTTCATTACATGTTGTCCTTAATAATTTGTGCCCCATTTAATGCTTTTTTTAAAAAATTTTATTTATTTATTTATTTATGGCTGTGTTGGGTCTTCGTTTCTGTGCGAGGGCTTTCTCCAGTTGGTGGCAAGCGGAGGCCACTCTTCATCGCGGTGAGCGGGCCTCTCACTGTCGCGGCCTCTCTTGTTGCGAAGCACAGGCTCCAGACGCGCAGGCTCAGTAATTGTGGTTCACCGGTGTAGTTGCTCCGTGGCATGTGGGATATTCCCAGACCAGGGCTCGAACCCGTGTCCCCTGCATTGGCAGGCAGATTCTCAACCACTGTGCCACCAGGGAAGCCCCCCATTTAATGCTTTTTGTCTTGGAAACTCTCTTGCCCAGGACAGAAACAACAATCAACATCTTTTTTAAACTTCTCAAATATCTGCATACCCTGCTTCCCATTGGATGGGGTAGGGAAGGATAAATAGAATTTGGTTAACCTCTATGTCAAAGTCATACATATGAGATCTAGAAACTTGTTTTTTTCTTCTGCCAAGGGTATTAAAATAGCAGATGGAGAATCAGCCCTACAAACATACATAATGGCTTTTAGTTTGCTTTTATTAATTGTTCATGTAACTTAGACTGAACTTCTCTTGATTAAAAAAAAAAAAAAAATGCAAGGAGTTTCAAGACCTTCTCTTTTTCATGACCATCACTGATCGAATTCTCAAGATGTTACTAGCTGAGAAGAAAATGCAACTTTGATGCAAGCAAGTATATCTAATGTCTAAAACCTTTACTAATTAATCATCTAATACAATAATTAGATGTAATTAGATTAATCTCACACAGTTACAATATACATAGTTCTTGATTACTTCTAGTAATAATAAAAAAAGAGCTTGAATAGATGAAAACAGCTGCATTTCATTTTTTTACTCTTTTTTGTTTTTAATGTTTAACAAGTTAGAAAAGTGGTAAGCGATTTTAGTTTGTGTCCACTTCTTTCCTTGTATGTCTAACATTAGGAAGTGCTAAAAAGCAGTAAACCAGACCATTCTGGAAGTCAGAGAAGAAAAAGCCCCACCAAACCCCACAATCCACACACTCCCTGAATAGCAGAGAAACAGACAGAAAAATAAAAACTCAATTGCTAAAGCAATCATATTGCCACTCACTTCTAAGAAACTCAATATTATCAGAGTAATAATGGGCACATTTTACAGCACTGATTTTATAAACTTATACTTGAAAAGTTCTAAATTATTCTCTCTCAACCCCTAAAGCTTGGTTAAAACCTCCTGCTTCCAAATGCCAAATTGGGGGAATTCTTTTCTACAGAAAACTAATTTAAGCACAGGATAAAAAAGCAATATATCCATGGAAAGCTGCTTTTGGAGAATACTAAATATGAGACATCAAAAGCTGCAACACCACTGTGGATAAATCAGAGGTCTTAAGCAATGTAAGGAAGACTCCTTGAAAAACCTAGCCTCCCTTACATTCCATGATGTCTGTAAAAAAGCTCATATTAGAGTATATGTCTTGGATTTTAGGAAAGAAAGGGAGAGAAAACAAAAACTACTACAAATAATTATAATTAAACATAAGAAAAACTATGGAAAATATCTAAAGTTAAGGTTTCACCCTCTCCACTTTATACATATGTACTTTAGGTGACCATGTATGAGGTAATCAGAATGTTTTCTCATTTTCAAGAATAGAACTGACCAGAAAAAGTAGCTTCTTTTGATTCATGTTCATAGAAAATAGTATGTTCCTTTTTGCACTGGGAGTCTGTTCAGTATATAGCCAAGAAACTTGATGTGTTTATGCTTTAATAGAAAACACACTGACATTTCTTAGAGTTGTCTTTACCACTTACTAATAGTGGGGTCCTGGACAACAGCACCAGAAGGAATCTAAGGTCCCTCCTTATTAGAAAACTTCCCGTCTCTTCTCTATAAGATTCTGTTTGTCTCTCCATATACCCACTCCTATTCTACTCTTGTCTCACATCTGCTGCCACCTTCCTCCCCTGCATTTTTTTGAATTTTTTAAATTGAAGTATAGATGATTTACAATATTGTGTTAGTTTCAGGCATACATAAAAGTGACTCAGTTATATATATATATATATTTTTTCTTTTTCAGATTCTTTTCCATTATAGGTTATTATAAGATGTTGAATATAGTTCCCTGTACTATACAGTAGGTCCTTGTGGTTTATCTATTTTATATATAGTAGTGTGTATATGTTAATCTCATACTCCTAATTTATACCCCCCCTTCCCTTTTGGTAATTATAAGTTTGTTTTATATGTCTGTGAGTCCATTTCAGTTTTGTGAATAATTTCATTTGTATTATTTTTTAGATTCCACATGTAAGTGATATCATATAATATTTATATTTCTCTGATTTACTTCATTCAGTGTTATAATCTCTAGGTTCATTCATGTTATGGAAAATGGCAATATTTCATTCTTTTTTATGCCTGAGTAATATTCCATTGTGTGTGGATGTATGTGTGTATATATATACACACACCACATCTTCTTTATCCATTCATCTGTTGATGGACATTTAGATGCTTCCATGTCTTGGCTTTTGTGAATAGTGCTGTTTTGAACATTGGGGTGCATGTATCTTTTCAAATTAGAGTTTTCATCTTTTCCAGATATATGCCCAAGAGTAGAATTGCTGAATCATCTGGTAGCTCTATTTGTAGTTTTTCAAGGAACCTCCAGACTATTTTCCATAGCGGCTGGGCCAATCCCCTGCACTTTTTTTTTTTTTTTTTTTGATCTTCCTTTCTTTATAAGTCCAAGGTCTTTGTAGCTACCGCTGAAACCCAACCTGTTCACCAGGGAGGGATTAAATGGGAAGGGGAAGAAAGGGGAGAAGTAGGTAAGATGGCCCAGAGAGTGAAAGAACCCCAACCCTGTCTGCCTCTGTGGGCCCTGCCCACTCTTTTTCACCAATAGAATCAAGAACAGGTTGAATTAGCATTGAATAGGATGAAGTAGCATATACACTACCAAATGTAAAATAGCTAGCTAGTGGGAAGCAGCTGCATAGCACAG
This sequence comes from Eubalaena glacialis, assembly GCF_028564815.1. NCBI lineage: Eukaryota > Metazoa > Chordata > Mammalia > Artiodactyla > Balaenidae > Eubalaena > Eubalaena glacialis. The sequence goes on along the minus strand of NC_083727.1, from coordinate 62,756,429 downwards.
GGAGATCAGCTCGGTGCTGTGTGACCACCTAGAGGTGTGGGATAGGGAGGGTGGGAGGGAGATGCAAGAGGGAAGGGATATGGGGATATATGTATACAGATAGCTGATTCACTTTGTTATACAGCAGAAACTAACACGACATTGTAAAGCAATTATACTCCAATAAAGATGTTAAAAAAATAAAAATAATAAAATAAATAAAAAAGAAAAGAAAAAAAAAGAAGAAGAAGATGAAGAAATTGAAATACTTTCTCATCTAAACACAAACCAGTAGTCATGATGGCTCAATCTAGTGAGAAACATAAAGCAAAACATTTTTTGTTTCTAATTGGTTCACGTACGTCATAGAATGAGAAGGGCCAATAAACAGCTGGAGAGCTTGACACAGATGATATTCATGAGGTTAGTATTTCTTTCAGTGGCCTTTGAAAGTCTTGAGACCTAAATGATATTACATAAAACTAAACTTTGAAGTAACTGTTAAAGCTATTTATATACGCTAGACAATTTTCTCAAGATTTATTCTTTCTGTCTCTCAGATTCTCACTAGAGCTCCATCATCAAGTTTTAATTCACACGTGGGGCTTATCCTGCAAACTCTCCAAACATTTTTAAAATCTGTGAATTAAAGACATTTAAAAGGAAGGCGCATGATCTCATCTAGGCTGTCGCTTGATCTTGTTTGATATTCTTCAGCGTTCTTCTTTTTATATCGGGTCAATGGCAGAGGGGCTGTAACTGATCCCCTCATTTCAGCGCTGGAAAAACGTGAGGCACTTTGCCTTGGGTTCAGTTCTATTCTGTTATGCTACTCCCATTTGTCAGTAGGTAAAAACTTTTCCCATTCCCCAGAAGGCAGTACCTTCTGTGAATAGTTGCTTTAGACAAGCATTCATTGTTCAGAGGGTTTGATTCCTCACTGAGCAAAAGCTACTGGCATTATAAAGATGCCAGTTTAAATTTTTTTTTTAAAGCTTGAATTTTTTAAAGCTAGAAAGGAACTCTCACTGTTGAGGCAGTCATGAAAGAAAACCTCTTTTCACAACCCCTGGAACAAGTAGATGAAGAGAGTAAGAGTAAAAGTGCAAAGACTGGGAAACTGGCTTTTTTCCAAGAAACAGAAAAAGCCACAGTTAGAAGAAGTAATTGAACACTTTGGAAATCTCTTTGAAGACCTAATGCAGTGGAACTTTTTTAAATGAATAAAAGCTAAATGCATAATAATTCCATGTAAGAAAATATAAATGAATGTTTGAAGTACTAAGTAATGAATTTATAAATGTTTAATGTAGTGAGACCTAGCAGTAGCTGCCTTTGTTAATGTGTTTTTAGCATTAGCAATGTTGTTACTTAGAGGAGATCAACGCAAAACCTGGCAAAGTTTTACCTCTTGTTATTTTGTGCCTTGAACGCTCTGTCTGGCTCATGGTAATGATATTTGCTGTATTGATCATCCTTATTCAGTGGAATTTTGTGCTTTTGCAAATTGAATTTTGAACATACAAAAAAAAGATAAAATAATTAGACTAACTACAAAAATTCTCCACTCTTTCATATTGGTACTAATGACACATTAAACAGTCTTATACATCAGAATATATATAAACAGTAGGGTCAGTTGCATTCATACGGAAAATGTAGAGATAGATTTTAGCTCTGTTAATAGAACACACAATAAGAGATTTTAATACCTTGCTACACGTGGTATTTTTTATTACAAAAGGTATGGAAATCATTGGTATTTAAAGAATATTGATATAAAAACAAATGTGTGTAGAGGATAGTGGAGTTTGAGATCTAAAATGGAAAATGCCTCAAGAGTGTTTCTCACACTGAAAGAGAATGTGTTTTCTGCTAAATGTAATAGAAGGTGTTACGTAGTTAGTAGACAGGATCAGGTGCCGGCAATCTTCCCGAAATATCCTCATGGTTCCTTTGTGCCAGCTTTCTCGAGACTCATTTCTCCATTGTGATCTGAAGTGACTCCATCTGCAGGAAGTCAGAGAACAGGGTTAGGCCCACCATCAGCAGACATGGATCCCTGCACAAGTGCGTACCCGCAGGCTCATATCATTCTATTATACTTTGGAGCAATGATTTCACTCTGGACCATGGAGCTACTGCAGAGGAATCATAGTTAACCAGCACACATGGGTCTAAAAAGAAGGGGGAACTCCGATAAGGTAGAGTGTGACAGAATCCTGAATCAGACAATAATAATAAAAGAATCTTTGGGTTGGAAGGGATTTTAAAAATCATCTAAATCAACTGTTCACCTTTACCTCATTCATCACTCTGAAGCCCAGTTCTGACTCATGTTACCTTGGAAGACCACTAACTTCTAGTTCTTGTTTTGACTTTAGCTTGTGGAATGATTTCCCAGCGTGTCCCAAAATATCTCCTCTGAATGAAAAAATGTTACCTCTTCCCCACCCCACCCCCCCGGCCCAAGTGTGAAAATAAAGCAAGGAGGCTGATTTTGTGAGTCATAGCCGATCTCTAAAAGCAGTTGCCAAAATGGAGTTGCCAAAATATTCCACAGCGCGGCAGTGTGGTCGGAGTAGGCTTGTAGGGGTGAGTATCTCAAATGGTATCTCAGTTCTCATTTTATAGTTTCTCATCTCTGTAATCACATACTGAACTGTAATGCTAAACTTTAGTAACTTTAAAAGGGATACATGAAGACACATTGTGTCTGTTGTTTTCATAGAACAGTAGCATAATGTCTTTATTAGTAGGTCTCATTTTGCGAAAGCAGAGTCTGACAAAATTTCATCTTGCTTTCACTCAGTTATCTATACACAAGGAATGATCCTGTTCTGAATTAAAACTCTCTGTTTAGTGTCAAATTGAACAGATGCAAACTCACTTATGGGGGGCTTCCCTTGGAGATAAACTCTTCAATAACTCTCTAATCCCAGAATATGCCACAGAATATGAATACTTAGTTAAATTCATTTTAAGTACCAAAGAATATTTCAGCAATAGCATTTACATACTAACTTAAATTTAATGACACAACATAAAACATTTAGAACCATTAAATATGCAAAGGTTATTTTGAATTGTTAAGGGCTTCTATCATCATTAACATATTAATATAATATTTAAAGTAATGAATTAACTATTTAAGTAGACCCTTATCGTTTTATTTAAGTTTATTTGGAACTTGCAGTACACTTGGCATCTGCAGAGACATTACTAGCTGGACACCTACATCACATAACTCAATTAATAAAAAAGACCTTTTTTAAACATTGAAACAGAGCATTTAAAGAAAGTAACTGTGTTGTCATTTTGTTTTATTCTGCTTTGTTTTGGCAAAAGTGTTATAAAAGGCCACAAACATAGGTGGGTGAGTACACATTACAATGCATTTTATATCTAATGATCATTAAACTTGAACTTCACTAGTAGTTCCATGGGTTTTTTAATCATGGAATTACAAGAATAGGAGAGGATATATATCTTTCTCTCATTTTATAATTTACCTCTTATGGTACATGAATATTAATCTACTTCATAATGGTGTCGAAGCAAATTCTACAACAGATTTTATTTTATTTATTTATTTTATTGAGGTATAGTTGATTTACAATGTTGTGTTAGTTTCTGCTGCACAGCAAAGTGATTCAGTTATACATACACACACACACATATATATATACATTCTTTTCCATTATGGTTTATCACAGGATATTGAATATAGTTCCCTGTGCTATACACAGGACCTTGTTGTTTATACTTTCTATGATATAATAGTTTGCATCTGCTAACCCCAAACTCCCAATACATCCCTCCCAGATTTTAGTACAGGCATACCTTGTTTTGTTCTGCTTTTCTTTATTGTGCTTCACAGATCTTGAATTTTTCACAAATTGAAGGTTTGTGGCAACTATTAGTCCAGCAAATCTATTGGTGCCATTTTTCCAACAACATTTGCTCACTTTGTTTCTCTGTGTCACATTTTGGTAATTCTTGCAATGTTTCAAACTTTTTCATTGTTATTATATTATGGTGCTCTGTGATCAGTGATCTTTGATGTTACTATTGCACAAAGATTACAACTTGCTGAAGGCTCAGATAATGGCTAGCATTTTTTAGTAATAAAGTATTTTTTAACTAAGGTATGTACGTTGGTTTTTTTAGACATAATACTATTGCTCGCTAAATTGACTATAGTGTAGTATAAACATAACTTTTATATGCACTGGGAAACCAGAAATTTTGCATGACCTACTTTATTGTGATATTTGCTTTATTGCAGTGGTCTGGAACCTAGCCCACAATATCTTCAAGGTACACCTATAGATCATTCTAGTATTTAACCATATTTCCTGTTAAGAATGAATTTATCACTAGTTGTTATTTAAACGTCTCATGACACTTCTTAAGCTCCATTCTCTCTGGAGATGGGTAAATTCTAATAATCATACCATATATTATTATCTTAGAAATCATTAAGCCTTTCTTTTCTAGATATTTTTGGCATTCCTAGTTTCTCATGGATCTAGTTTTAGGAACTTTTCTACTCTTTGTATTACTCATCATTTCATATTCGCCTTTACCAGAGAAGCATCTGCTGCTTATCTTAGAATCACCACTTCTAATCACCTTAGAATTAGGTGAATTAGGCAAAGTCACATGGAATTTTTTTATGCTTTTTGTATATTTTTGTCTTTTTTTCCTCGTTTTATTTTGTGAAACTGGCTTGCACTGTGATACTGAGATCTTTTCTCTCATGCTCTATGGCTGCCTACGTACGCCCTGTGTTCCTGTTCCTCATTCTAATGGCGTCCAGCTATTCTTACACGGTGAATGTTATTTATTTGTAATCCTCTCTTCTCAGAAGCTGATGATCTAACCATATTTAATCATCAGCAGACTCAGAAAGTTTTTGGCCTCCTCTGTTTTATAAGAAGCACTCTCTCAGAATATTTCTTTCCAGGAAACTAAAAACAAAAAGTGAACCAATGCCACTGTTGAGTTACAGAAACGAGAAGCACTGTGGATTATCTAGTAGGCAGAGATGTTATTCTCTTGCCTGGTCTATACTCTGGATGTCAAGTTGATTTTAATCGTTTCCAAGGAGTGGCTGATTTAATTTAATAACTTAATTTCTAACTGTGCCACAGTTATGATAGCGTTATGATAGTGTTCAAAGTGCCTTCAGTTAAATTATCTCTTAGTACTGGGAGGAAGGAGTTAAAGTAGCTGACCTATGATCCATTCACACACATGGTAAAGGAGAAGAAATAAGAATGTTGTAAGGAGGGGCCAAGAGCAGGTAATTTATTATAATATCCTTGGAAAAAAGCTGAAAACTGGCCCTCTTGGTAAATGAACTAATACTATTTGCAGGAAAAAGAGACCTTATCTGTGGAATGCTTTTAGCAAGATATTCCTGGTTTAGGATTGCTTAGTGTAAATAAACTCAGAATCTATGGATTTATGGAGCAGGAGAAATACGGAAGTTTGCTGACCATCCGGAGTAACAAATCTAGGTATTTCATGTCCTAAATGCCCTACTGCTGTGTGAGACAAGTAAAAGCAATGAAGCATTAGAGGGTGGCAGATGGACAATGTTATGGCTACAGTGGGTATACAAAGTCGGGAGCAGTCAGTTTTACCTTTGGAGAGAGAATTTAGGCAAGGATCCTGTAGATGCCATCAATGCTCTGTGCACAAGGCAGATGCATCAAAGCATCTCAGCCAATTTCATCAATGTACATTCAGGCTGGCAAGTAACTCATAGGAAAAATTCTATATAATTAAACCAAAAAAATTAAATAATTCTTTCTGTTATTTAGACTCACTGGAAAAGACTGAAACTGAGACAACGGGATGACTTGACTGTTTGAACCAGCAAACTCTTGGTTACATTTTCAGGGTTGCCACCTATGTGGATCCATTTTCAACTTATAATGGGACAATTGCTGCCACCATGCATAGGAGATTTGGGGTTCGACATCCAGAAATACTGGCATTGAAGAGGAATAATTATCTCATATTTTTGTTAGCTCAGGTTAACCACTGGTAGAGAAGTTGCTTGTCCATACCAGCTGTCTATAATAGGAAACTCATCCTGCATCTTAATATGATTATCATGGCATTTGGCCTATAGTCTCATAGCTCCCTAGGAAACAAGTTATCTATGAACTGACTACTGCAACAGGACCTGTCTAATGGGGATGAGTGCTGAATGGAGGTCACAGGGAGCATAGTACAGGATCATGTGGAAAGTGATGTTGTGATCATACCACAAAGGCAATGCACAAATAGGATGTGACTAACATGTAAGTGTATGGTAAGGAGAGCAATGAAAAAACAAGGGCTGATGGCATAATTAGAACAAGGCACTCTTAATGGATTCTTTTTGTTCCCTATGGTAGAAGTTGGCACTGACCTCAACTTTAAGTAATCTTTCTTTGGCTCCCAACACATACACTTATCTACATTCTAAAAAATACATATAAAGGTAGTTCTAATACGAAGTTGTTCCTCATTATTTTCAGGGAATTGGAGCCAGAACCCCTGGAGGGTACCAAAATCCATGGATGCTCAAGTCCCTTATATGCTGGGGGCCCTCATATCCCCAGGTTCTGCATCTGCAGAATTTGGGTTGATGGTTGGTTGAATCCAAAGACGCAAAACCTGTGGATAGGGAGGATCAACTGTATAACAATGTCGGGGTCTTGAATCAATTTGACTTTTTTTTCTCTATGATGGTCTTGGCTTGTTTGAGACCAAGGTCCTACCAAAACCCTTCTTCATCGTTAACTTTCACCACCCCCCCCCACACACACAGCACTCCATCCCCTCCCTGCTTCAGTCTGCATTAGATATTTCTAAAGCTGAACGGTTAGGAAGTCCCACTACTGATAAATCTAGCGTGCCGGCCAAAGCAGTGAGGAAGATGATCTTATATTTATGAAGAGACGTGATATAGAACACTATTTCTCAAAATACATTTTTAGACCGGTTACATCAGAATCCTCTAGACATTAGAATCTCTTGAACTGTAAAAATGTAGATTCCTTGGCCTCACCCCAAATTTGGAGTAGAGATCAAGAAATCCATATTTTTAGCAAGTGGTCCATGTGACTTCTAAGAATAATGATTAGTAGAAAGAACACTGAATTAAATGTTTCTGGAAGAGTCATTAGTTTTGCATGAAGGCTTTTCCTTTCTTTCTATCTAAGTAGCCTTAAACATGTTATAAAAATGTTCTGGACTTTAGTTTCCTCCTCAATAAAACAGAACAGTTAAATTGGATGGTCATGGAGCCTAGTGCAAGTCTTATCAGTATAATTCATTGTCTAGTTGTTCTAGTTTAAATGTTTTAAAAGGAATGATCCAAACAAACAATACTCTCTTAGAGGATTTGCCCTGCAATTCTGCTGTTTCTAGTGTGCTCTGGTAAGCCTCCTATAGACACAAGAGCAACAGTACTTAGGGAAGAAAAAAATATGTTTAGTGAGGGGAATGCCAATGGTTACAAATTCTTGGCAACCGGCTCTGTTTTCTAAGGAATTGGCAAAGTGGCTACTCCATCTAATACAATGGGGTGTGATCAGTATGGTAATAAGCTAAATATTGCTGTGTCTCTTTGAGCTGCCAGACTATGAACTTTCTGAGGAATTCATATGCAGTTTAAAGAAGTTTGAATTTTTAAAACTGTCAGCATTTGCTTTGCTTTCTGTACCATTTCCCCTATAGAGGTTATGTGCATAAAAAGTCACAAAACTGTTCTAGGCCTATTTTTTTTTATTTCAGTTATAAGCCATATGCCTAAAATACTTCATTTGAAATTTTCGGCCTATATGTCGTAAATGACAAAATTTATAGGAAGTCTTCAATAAGAAGACTTAACAATTATGACCTGCAAGATAACAGAAAGAAATAGATTGTTGTCACAAGATAATGGCCATTGACTGTGAAATAAATGTCAAGGCAAAGTCTGGCCATTTATCAAACATAAACACTGAAGAAAAGGAGAATACATTTATCAAGCACTGTTCTAGTCCAAAAAATTTTATTTTTCTCGTCCTAGCTGATGTATGATTTAGATGCTGTCATTTTACCTGCCAGATGTTTGAGCAGCTAAATGACTTGGGCCACTGCCGCATTATTTAGAGTTATATAACCTTGATTTTTTGAGCGATATTTTGTTTAGTCCAAAAAATATCTTATAGTAAGAAAATAATTAAGAAAGTTAATTGATTTGTCTTACTTTTAGTGTCTTTTTTCTTTGTACTTAGAATTTTTATATGCCTTCATTTATTTCCTAAATGTGCTTTAGTAAGGTTCACATTAAAATGCATATTCAATAGATCAGTAGGCTAGAAATTCAAATAAAAAACTAGAACTAAGGAGAATTATACTCAAAATTATTTTAATATTGGTGAAACGATTCTAACAAGTATACTGATTGGTTCTTCACCTCTTACTCCCTGATATGTGTCACCAATTGAACCATGGGTGTAATATTATCATTTGATACTGACAGCTCTGTTGTCATCCATAGTTATTTATACCCATCACCACTCCTAAATTACTGCTAAAAGAGGCCACCATTCTCCTAATTTAACATACTCTTCTACGTTCTGACCATGATGGTAAATTTGGAATCCATTTAACTTCTTAAAACAATGGGACCCCCATATGCAAGCTTCCTCAAGTGGAGAGCAAGCCACCAGTAATTGGTAAGCTGAGAAAGTATGGGGAAACCATTGTATAACTGATATAAGTATATATACTGTGTTTCCAGATCCACTTGAGAATGGTGTTACTTGGAGTATATACATGGTAAAGATTTTCCTCATTCTACTCCCTAAATATTCAAGGAGCTGAGTATGGTGTACCCCTTCCAGAATTTTGCCTAATTCCTGAATCTTGCACACTCCTCCTCTCTCAGTTGTGAGAGAGTTTGAAACAAATTAATAAATATCATGGACCATAAAAGATGGTTACCTAAAAACTTTTCCTTCCTTCCTTCCTTCTTTCCTTCATTGCTTTCTTAATTTATTCATGTATTCAACCAAAACTTACTCAATAGCTGCCATGTGTGGGGTATTGTATTTTGTTAAAATCAAAAAAATATATATAGATGAATACGACATAATCCTAGCCCAATGAATATATATATATGTATATATTCATGAGGTTGTATAAATACACATATACATATGTGTACACAACCTATATATACACACACAACCTAATGAATGTGTATTGAATACATATATACATATATCTACATACACACAAGTGTATATATATGTTTAGGTAAGGACAAGTAGTTCAGTATGACTAGGAACATATATTAGGGGTAAGGTTGAGGAGCAAGTGGGAAATGTCTGGAAACATAAAACAACTTTAGAATATAAAACATCTTGTGTATTTTGCCAAGCAGTTTAAATTCTATCCTGTAGAGAACAAAAGTCATGGAAAGATTTCAAACATAAGAATGATTGAATCATGCCTGACTATGTTAAAGGCATCACGGAGGCAATCAAATATTGGAGATGGTAAATCTTTGTCACATTTTAAGAGTTGGAGGTTGCTTGAAAAATCAAAGGGGCAGTAGAGGTGATGAGAAGGACATTGCCTAAGGATATGTGAGAGACCAAAGTGACATGCCTTGGTAAACTATTTAGGGATATAAAAAGAAAGAATGACTCAGGGATGCCTCTCATGTTTTTAGCTTGGAAGTATAGAATTGTGGTTCAAAAAAGGAAAAAACACCGAACAAAAGAGTTTGTAGTGAGATGAGACTCCAAAACTGTTTTCACCACTTTTGATGTATCAGTGGGCAATTGTTCAAACTCTTTGGGCCTAAATTTTCTTACCTGTAAATTAGTATAAAAACTATTTCTACCTCATAGGATTTTTCAGAGGATTCATGAATTAATATATGCAATGCTCTTAAAATGGTGCCTGGAATATAGTAAGTGTTGAATAAAATATTTCTTGTTGTTGTCGTTACTATTATATCACTGTTATTATCATAGAACATCATTATTATCTAGTGTGGCCATGATGCCATTACCCAAAATAAAGAATTCCAATAAAGAAGACAATTTTGAGGAAAAGATAATGAACTCCATTTTGGACTGATCAAACATTTTTGTCAAACGTCTAGGTAGAAGTGACAAGTACATAATTAGCAATGCAGTTCTAGAAAGAGATGATAGCTAATATATAAATTTGGGAGTCAGTCATGTACAGGTCACATTTGAGGCTGTGAAACAGTTTGGATTGCTCAAGAGGGAAGTACAAGAAAAGGGGGGAAAGGGAGGAATAATGAGAAACAAATAAACCCTCATGGAAATACCAATATTTAAACAATGGGTAGAAGATGAACCATCACAGTAGCCTGAAGATCACTCAGAGATATAATGGAAGAATGTGGAAAGATGGGGGAGATAACCAATGAGATAGAACCCAGTAATGAAGATGAAAAAAAACTGCATTGTCAAGTTCTAAAAATATGATATAGCCTAAAGAGTGCTCATTGGAATTCAACAAGTGATTATTATAAATTAAGTAATTAACTAATTTGATAATTGGAAAATCACTGGTGACATAGCAAGCTATTTTCATCCTGTTCCTATCACATTGATTAGCATGTGAATATATTGAAAATAAATATTAGACTAAAAAAAGTAGTTTAAGCAATGTTAGGTAGTATGCAGTTCAGATTTCAGAAGACTAAGTTATTAATAGAGAAGTGAGGAAAGCTATGCTTTGGTAAAAATATTATTGTAGACATATTTTTCTATTAAAGTGAATTATATTCCATCTAAATTTGCTCCCATGCTATTATTTGCACCATTGTAAGAGCAGATGAGACAGTGAATTTTGTCCATGGGCTGAGGAAAGTAAACCCTTGTATATGGAAAACCTAAGAAATTAACTGGAGACAAAAAGAAGTAAAATTTTTGAATCAAGTATACTGTCTAGATACAACAAGTCAAAATCCAAAGATTTCCTTACACAAGTAATAACCAATCAGAAATTACAGTGGGAAAATGACTTTATTTATAGGAACAATTGTGAAACATCACTAAGAATCACCTTAACAAAAAATGAATAAGACCTACAGTATTTTACTCGGCTTAATGCAATAAATAAACAGCTTTTTGAATGGGCAGATTGGAAAAAAAATATTTACTTCCAGATTTGTTTGTATACTTAATTTAATATCAAACAAAATCCCAATTGAATACCTTTAGGAAATTTAAAAATCAATCCTAAAATTCACATAAACAAACAACTTTTTTTTTTCACACACACACACTGTATTTTATTTTTACAAGAGATAAATAAACTGACAGCAAGCATTGTAAATGGATGACCACAACAAACAACTTTCGATAAGGTAATTTGGAGAGAGATGAGTAAATAAATGCACAGAACAAATTACTAAAGCACATTTTTTTAAAACAAAATAATTAAAACTTAGAAATCAATTAAAGAGAAATAAAGAATCTCAATAGGCATAGTTCATGAATAAATTATAAAGTATTCATTAATTTAGAAACATAGTCACTAATGAAATAAAGAATATTTAACTATTAATAATGAAAGATATGCAAGTAAAAAGCACAATGAGAAATATCATCTTACATTTTTGATTAGCTGATGTATGAGGGGCACTTATCCTATTTGACAAAAATAATATTCTTTAAATGTTTATGTTCTTTGTCCTAGTAATTATATTTCTATGCTGCTGTTTTTAAAAAATTGAAATATAAAAAAAGACATTTATTTAAATATACTTATTAAAACATTATTTATAACATCAAAATATTGGAAGCAACCTAAATTTCCTATAAAACAAGAAATGTTAATTATGGAATCCGTATTATGTAATATTATGCAGGCATTAAAATTATAATTACATAGGAAATCATTTTTATAAAAGTTTAAGTTAAAAGCTAGATGCAGAAATATTTATGCAATTTGATTTCAACCAGAATATTTGTAATATCGCCTAGATATTCTTTAAACCATTTTTCTCTTGGGATCTGAATTATACATTGCTTCGCTAAGAATACTGTAATCTCAATAGAAAAATTGAAGTGTATATAATTAAAAGATTATCAGATAGCTATTCGTCTGCACATTTAAATTCAGTGCATATGTTTAAGATTACTGCCCAGACTAAAATAAATATGAGCACTTTCCAAAATTAATTGACCAAAAGTGATATTAAAACAATGTTGGTCAATTAAAGTAGCTAATGTATACAGCAAAAAATTCTCAGATTTCCCTGGCAGTCCAGTGGTTAAGACTTTGCCTTCCAGTGCAGGGGGTATGGGTTAAATCCCTGGTCGGGGAGCTAAGATCCCACATGCCTTGTGGCCAAAAAACAGAAACATAAAACAGAAACAATATTGTATTGTTCAATAAAGACTTTAAAAATGGTCCACATCAAAAATATATATATATATAAATTCTTTGAAATCTAATTTTGCATTTTATGAATCAATTAAAAGCAAATAAGAAATTTGAAAGGTAGTAGAGGAGTTTCCAGAATTAGAGCAAGTGGTCAAATTCTGAAAGCTGATGTGTCTACAGCAGAAACTGACTGCAGGTTAGGGACTGGTCTAGAGGGACAGGTACGAGAACAGCATCCTTAAGTAAGTATGTATGTGGACCTATCTCTGGGTGCAAATTATCTGAGATGGGATTTTTTTCTACTTGTTTGGCAAGAGATAATGTGTTCTGGGAGGTGGGTATGATGGGGAGGATGAGGATGAAAAACATGATGTGAACTAAAGAACTTAAAACAATTTTCACAGTTTGCCCAAATATCATGATCATTAGTTTTCTGCCACTTTTTTTCACTCAAGTAAACCATCACAAAGCAAATAATTCTGGAAGTAAGAAATGGTTTTGTTTATGGCAAATCAATTATGTAGAAAATGAATTTTAGTAGTCATTTTAGTGAAGGATATAAAGAGTGCTGGCCTGCAATTCTGTGGACACTTGGAAGCTCTGCAGAAGTAAGTTTAACCATTACTACATAAACAAATGAGCAAGACTCACAGTTGTTCTAAACGTCAATTTCCTCAACTGTAAAATAAAGGATTTGTTTTAAAATTATCACTGAGGTCCCTTCTGTTCTTAAATTTGTATGCCCGTAATTCCAATAACAACCACTCCACAATTATACTGAATAGCAGTAACAGTTAATTTCATTTATTGTTACTATTTAGCTAAGTGTGGTGCAAAATACTTTCTATGCATTATTCTATTTAACTGTTGTAATGACTTTATAAAATAGGTTCTATTATTAGCTTTATTTTTAATGAGAAAACTGGAGTTTAAAGAGGTTAATTAACTTGCCCAAGGTCACCTAGCTGCAACTGGCAGAGTAATGATTCAAACAACTGACAGCAAATCCCAAACTCAGAACCAATGCACTGTACTTCCTCTGTGTCTCTACCAATATCTCATTTCTAAGCAACGAGAGTGTTTTAACAACTTGTTGCAAGTGTGTAAGATGTTCATTAAATTCACTTGACAGTATAGAAAGTTGTGTCTTATTCCTGTATTCTCTGCAGCATCTCGTAGATTGTCTTACAGATATGTCTTTGTTGCATACACTGAAAGACAGCAACTTTTTCTCCTTGTACCCACTAGGATGGGATCTTCAAAAAAAGTAGTAGGGAGGATCATGTTAAAAATTAGTAGTCAATAATAGTTGATATACACAATTTTCTATAAGCACATACTTCAACATGGTATTAACATAGTTACTTTAATAATGTTTTGCTACAATTTTTCATAAAGGGACCATACTTTTTTCTGTCTGAATAAAGAAGTTCACTAGTCAATTTATTAGCAAAATACAAGATTTTCTGAAGCTACCATTTTGCACTATATTTTACTTAACCTATTTTGCCCTAAGCAATGCACAAATGTAGCTAAGTAAAGTTTATGATTACTCTGACTATGAATACAATTGGATAACAGATACTTTTAGTATTTTGAGCAGATCATGATTATACACCACATACAAAGCCTTACGTGGCAGTCAGATTGAGGTCAGACCTATGCAGGCAGTGGAATTACAAAGAGGAACTAGAGACTCTTCCTTGGGAGTCTTCCAGTCTAGTTGGATAGTCACTCATGAACAATCAATCAGAACAGAAGACAAATGCTATAACTTGTAACATAAGCACAGGGAACAGCACATTATTTCTACCTGAACATGGCAGGGGATGGAAATCAGGAGATGCTTCACAGAAGCTGAGGTTTGTATTGCTCCTTGAGGAAACATTGAAAAGAGGGAGGATGGTATTACTGATAAACATGAAGGTCAACTAAAGACCTAAAGGTCTATGAGTGTGTAGTAGTCAATAGGAAAAGTAGGTCTGAATATCAAGAGTGAGATTGGGTTAGAGAAATGGGTTGAGCATCATCAATATCTAGCTATTCATTAAAATCTTTGTACAGCACAAGGAGCCTGGAAGAACTGAGGTTGGAAGGGACAATGGTGACCACAAACATTAAAGGGGGGATGCTGAGGAAAAAGTGCTAATGACAGGTCGATTGTGCTTTCTCAAATCAATTTCCCTTTTACATTTGTTCTCTCTCCAATGTGACCTCTCTTTAGCTGTGCAACCTTGAACAACCCTCATATGACACTGGCACAACTTTTGTCATCTATAGAGTTAGGGAATGAGACTAATTCATTAATTCCCAACCTGAGTCCTCAAATGTAGTGACAGAGTTCTTCATAAATTAAAACCCCATATGGTTTTCAAAATTACAAATAACAGTATACATTGCAGCTTGTCCACTCATTTTAAATCCTTCAAAATCTCTAGGATCTGCAATTAAAATAATAAAATAATTGTTACTGGTGAAAACATTGCAAACCATTAGCCCAGATGGTTACTACAGTCCCTTCCAGCTCTGAAAACTTATTATTCTAACATCTCAGTGAATACTTGCAATAGTTGGTTTTTCTACATAAAATTTATACTGCACCAAACAATATTCACACTGTCCCCAGCCCTGAGAATGTAGCCTGCTTGGCAGCTGCACATGGGCCGTTAGCACTGCAGTTTACATAAAACACAATGAAATCTGTTTTCTTCGGTTTGTTAAAATATGAAATGCAGGGTTTAAAATCAGAGTAATTTCTTGAAAGGAAGGCAAATGGCATAATGAAAGAAAGACTTAGTTGGGAGCATGAATTTCCTGAAGAAGCCTAGTTTATTGATACCTAGTTAGGAGTCAGATTTTCATTTAATTATAAGATTCTTAGAGGAAACTAAAATTAGCCTTCTGGCATGTTACTTTCTTCTTTGTAAAAAGGATGGGATCATATAATTGCTCTCACCTAATACTTCACGAAGATTTCCTAAAGAGCGTTTTGAAAACAGTCTCTTTGCTCTTTCGAATATTGGAGTTCAAAACCAAGATCACTTAAAAATAATGTCATCACCGACATAGCCATATTTATTAGAAGAAAATTATTTTCACCCTAAAAATTTGCTCTTGTAAAAATATCAAATATTGTAACTGTGTAGTATATAACCAATATATTTCAGTTTTAGACAGTGCACTTATATATATATATTTTATATGTAATATAATATAAATTTTAATTTTAGACATTGCATATATAAATAAATATGTATTTCTGCCTCATTAAGAAGATTCAGTTACTATCAGAAAGCTACTGCGTAACATAAATCAGAAACACATCAAAATGTTGGTGGTGTTGAGACCCAAGTTTGAAACTAATGATGATGAAAATTTTAAACAGTAGGGAAACAATGGAGGCTTCATGTTCTCTTTGGATACACAGTAACATAGTTACTGACCAGAAATTGATGCCAAGAAAACTTGAGAAAGTTTGGAATCCCCAAATTTTAACTTTTTACCGTTTCAGACTTAGGATCTAGAGGAAAATGACAGAAATCCTGTGCTCCAGAAATGAATCCCACTTTTCTGACAAATAAATGTGTTAGTTTTCTTTCTTGCAGACACTGGTCTGCCAAAAACAAAAACTCAAGTCACATATAATTTTCATTTTCTTAACTTTTAGTAATTCATTCATTTCATTATATTTTGAAAGGAGAATTAATGGATTAAATATTTTATAGACCAGGATATTCTTGTAATATGAATGTGTAAGTGAACCTAATGGAAATTAAAACACATTTTAAACCTTTAAACTTTTCAAACTGCCAATCTTATTCAGTCTGTTGCTTCATCAGTTGAATATTAATACCAGCTGCTGCTTTGAATTTCATTTCAACTTAAGTCCACTGATTTGACAGTAATTCAATAAAAGAGCCCTATAGGATTCTAAAATTTAATATGCACATTAAGTTAATTAAGAAAATGACATTTCTCCTTTTACATGTTTTGCAGTAGGTATTAAATATTTATAGCCCCAAATAGCCTGTTGTTAGAGCAGCCTTTGTTCTTCTACCTCTTAAAACATACCAAAAAAGGATACTTACACAAGCTATGCTATTCGCACTGTGTCCCTGGCCTATTATTTACTATAAATAATGAAATGACTGGGTGAGTGTCTGAAGTGAGTTGTGACTCAGGGCAGTCAGTTTCTTGGTGCATAATACTTCCATGGGATTCAAAATAGCTCAGATTTTCAGTACATTTCATTAGGAGCAGATACGAAATAAAGAAAGCTTGCATTTTGTACTCCAAATGGTATTTTTAAAATTGATGTTGAAATTTCAGGAAATATAGGAAGACTCATTTGGAGGGGAGGATCCAAAGGAGGAAAAGTTAATATGGATTATTAAAATATCTTTACAAAATGTCAAGGATGGCAGGTTCACTTCATAAACAATCTTACTGATAATGCGGAAATTACCTGAGGGCTTTCAAGTGGCTGCTGAATTAATTTATCCTAACCTGTGAATATAAATTACAGTCTTTCTTCATCGAAGGAGACAAATATGGACATATTTTTTGAGTGTTCACCTAAAATTTGTTTTTTAGTTAGCGCCTCTAGAAGGATGTATTTAGCATTTCACTGTACAGGATATAACTGGCAAAGTGAGCCATTTTTTTTTTTCATTTGAAAACTGAGCTGCTGAGATGGATTTATTATACTTGGCATTGTCTTCATAAGAATAAAGAAAAACACGTTATTGACAATGTAGGATACTATTTGATATATAAAAATATAAATACTTAATCCCCAATAAAATCAAAATTTAGAATGGGCATAACATTGTCTAGTGTTTCTGTTATCTTCCCTGGGGCAATTGAAGTACTTCTAATAGAGTACTGAGAGTTCTTTAGTTCTCAAATCTGCCACATGACGGGCTCAGCAGCAAATACTGTCGATGCTGTTTCACAAACTGGAACACTCTTGCAGGTTTATAGTCATATGAACATGTAGACCATAATAAGGAAACCTTGATTATTAGTTCACTAATAGCTCTCTTCATTCTTTATTTTATTAATTTGTAAAATTTTGATCCAAGCAATATACTAACATAGCTTTAAAAACCATTAAATATTGGGTTGGCCAAAAAGTTCGTTCGGGTTTTTATGGTACAGGAAAACCCAAACGAACTTTTGGGCCAGCCTCAATAGTGCAATTTTAAAAAACCTGCAATCCCTCCCCAGGTCTCTTCCTCCAGATTGGCACCCCAGAGACACAGCACTGACAAATATGTAATACCAGACATAGTTCTGGTACAAGTTCCGTATGTTGCTATGAATTAATTAATCAAGGATTAAGTTTATATTTGACTTTGTTTTATAGTAAATGAGATCATGATAATTACAACCCCCATACACACACACACACACAGACACACACACACACAAATTCCCTTTTACCCAACCTCCTAAACTACGAATATTACAAACTTTAATCAGTAGTCAGTTTTTATATTATTACAATGTGATTATGTAGATATACATTACTGATCTAATTCTCTACTATCTCTTCTTATATAATTTTTTATTATTCTTGGAGTTAATAATTTCTTTTTTATTTACATGCATGGTTTTTAATGTAACTATTCCTAATATTTCCAGCTTATCAAACCTATCAAAACCCTTTAATATAATTTTTAAACTGATAAAATTATAAATTTTAAATATAAAAATTAAAAATTATCATATAATCTATCAGCTTCTTTTTTCCCCCTTGCAAACTTTCCTCCTGGAGCACTCTACCTTTTATTTTTCTTCACACTCAGCTAATTTGATTGGCTGTAGAATTCCCTGGTGACAATCATTTCTCCTTCGATTTTAGTGTCTATCGATATCTAGTGTTCTCTGCTGCTAATTCAGAAGCTGTTCCTTTTTTCTGTTCCCTTTTATGTCATCTGCCCCTACACCCTTTTGGAATCTTGATTATTTACTCTTTGCCTCTGGAGTTCTAAAATTTCAAGACGATGCACTTTGGTGTGCATTTCTTTAAAAAAATGATTGATTGTCCTAGGTATTCAGTGAGCATTTGCAATCATGCCCTTAGTTTCTTGTTTTTTCTGTTGTTATTTTCCTGTTGTTTTTAAAAATAATTTTTAAATTATTTCCTCTTTGTTCTATTCTGGAATGCTATTGAATTAGATGTTGGACCATCAGAATTGACTCTAATTGTTTTCTTTCTTCCATTCCAACTTTTTTCCCTTTCATTTTTATTCTTAAACCTGGGAGATTCCCTCAACCTTGTTTTCCAAATTTTCTATGGGAGTTTTAATTTTGGTAATATTTCCAAGATCTTTTTCTTGTTCTCTGACTGCTCTAACTTCATTGCCTTCTGTTTTTGTTCCATGGATGCCACATCTACTTTTATAATTCTGAGCTACTCACTATACTTTTTCTCTCATGATCCTTTTCCCAGTGTGCTTGCTTTGATCTCTCTTTCATATTAGAGGCTAACAAGTGTCCCACGATCCTTAATTATGCACTCATATTTGAAGGTAAAGCCATCCAAAGATAATTCAAACTCTTCGTGTATAGATAGAATTTGTTTGATGTGCTTCATTTACAGTGATTAATCAGTGAGTTGATCTTTTCGTTGGGAGACATCAATATTTAGATTCCTGCTCCCCCCACTCAGCCATTCAGTTTCTGAAAAGAAGACTCCTCAGTCTCCTTCCCTCCTGTGGCTGGAGGTCTGGGATCAAAGGGTCCCATCATTACGTTTTCATACCCTCACTGCATCCTTGTATTTAGCTCTGATCCTCACCTCATCTCTTCACTGTTCTTAGTGTCCTCATGTTTAGAGCCACTGTGGTTTATTTTTTCTTGAAAATATACATGTGGTTTGTTTTCCATGCTGGTAGTCACCTTGTTTTTAAAGGTGGGGAAGGGAGACTAGGAAACACCAGATCCCATATGCATCCTTTTAAGCAACCCTCCATTTTCAATAGCTTGTCATTTCCATGATACTTGGTATCTCCAGATGCTGAGCTTTCCAGGATCCCATGGCTGTATTGACCAGCTTCTTGTTCTCCCTCTGCCCAGGCATTTAGGTGGAGGCTCCCTTCCTGAAGTCTAGTTCAGTTACTACTCTTCCATTTGCCTTCTGATTCCTCCTGAAATTGGTCCCACTGAATCTCAGCTGCTGATATTTCTCTGTTTCTCCTTCTCTTCGAGTGTTTAAAAACTTTTTATTCCTTTGTAGTCATTTTGGTGAGGTTATTGGAAGGAGGGAAAGTAAGTGCATGAGATCAATCTAAATTTTAATAGATATTAGTTTGTTAATTTTCCAGATATTAGCACCATCAGTTTGCCTTCTAATATATAGACAAATGTTGCTGAGGACATTTAGAAAGACAAATCCTATCATTCTACAGTCTATTTCTCGTGAAAACATATGACCTTAGTCAGAAAAAGGAAGAAAACCAGAACTGGAAGTTCAGTCCATAACTTGTGTGAAAGAACTAAGAACTGTACAATAAGAAGTTATTGTGGAAGTCCATTGGCATAAAGAGAGTGACAGTGGTGCATTTGAATATTTTAGCAAAAACAAGCTGCTAAAGTTAATGAACTCTGAGAAAATGAAAGGCCATTGTGGGGAAACAAAAATAAATCCAGCTTTTTTAAAAATGGAGAAACAATAATGGTCCTCACCAAAAGAAGGCCCTTACCTTTACAAAAATGTATCTCTCAACGTTACTGCTATATTTTAGGAAGTAGAGTAAAGCAAAGCCATAAATACCAAAACAAATACCAATTTGCATGTATTGAATTGTTTTCAGAATTGTAGTTAAACAATGATGAATAAAATGTTCATTGAACAAATATTTAGCATTGTATTTATGCTGGTAGCTGTGATCTATTTCTAAGTAGTTCTCACTAATAAAGTTTAATTGTGCTTCTAAAAAGCCAGAAAGAATGACATAATAATTTTTGAAAAATTGTTATTTGTAAGAGGGTATGTAGGTGTAGTTATGGATAACTTCTTTAATACTTATCTAGAATCTAGGACTCATTATAGTAGACCTTACATAAGAGCAGTGAAGAGATCAGTAAAATAAATTCTAAGGTACATTTTTTCATACCTAAGGCAATTTAGTGACGGAATAAAGGACGGAAGTGAGGTAAAAGCAAACAAAACCTATTTGCCTATTTATTAAATGTGTGTACAGTCTGCCTATTCCAAAAACTAATTTAAAGTAGATTATTTGAAATATATCACATACTGAGAAAATTATGATTGACCAAAATAAGGTATTGAAATCTTCCAATTACTATTAAAATGAACACATCTCAGATATTCAGCCTTGAATAGGTGGAGAACCACATCTTGACCATGGACCTTCTTCCCTTTCAATCTGTACTTTCCTGAAGTGATCACGTCTAGTTCCATGGTTTAATATGAATGCCATCTATCTGCCCTTGACTCCTAAATTTGTATCACCAACCTTGATATATCTCCTTATCTCAAAATTCATGTATCCAACTGCCAACTTAACATCGTGGGTATGTCTATTACACACCTAAAAAATGGCATGTACAGGTCACAAATCTTGTTTCTGGTAAACATGCTCATTTGAATAATAAATGGCAACATGTCCCCTGTTTTTTCAAGTCAAAAATCTGGGATTCGTTCTTAATATCGCTTTTTAACTCATTTTGCACATGCAACCCATTCAAAAAGTCTTACCTGCTGTAACAACATACATCAAATCTGCCCATTCTCTCCATCCCCATTGCTAACATCATCATCAAACTACAGTCATTTGTTTTTACTTTGTTTTAATATCAGTGGAATATTTCATAAAATAAATGTATAAAATGTATATGTAAAGCTTAAGAAATATTTTTCAATTGACATCCAACTTCAGAAATTGAACAACATCCTTTGAATACCTTGAATGTCGTTGCTGATCAGATTGCCCTCTGCTTCTCCAAGAGGTAACCGACATCCTAAATCATAGGCTCATGATCTCTTGCTATTTGAAAAGTTTTTCTTTCTCTATGTGTATCCTAGTTAATACATTATTTAGTTTTGATTGTTTTTGAACTTTTCATAAATGGAGTTGTACAGTATATATTCTTCTGAAATCTGCTTCTTTCTCTCAATATCTTTTTTTTTCCCTTTTTACTTTTATTGTGGCAAAATATATATAACATGAAATACACCATTTTAATAACTTTCAAGCCTATGGTTCAACGTTCACATTGTTGTATAACCGTTACCGCTATTTCCAGGACTTCCTCATCTTCTCCAGCTCTGACCATTAAACACTCAGTCTTCATCCCCCACAAGTCCCCAGCCCTGGCACCCACCCTTCTACTTACTATCTCTATGGATCTGACTATTCCAGGGATTCCTATGTAAGTGGAATCAAACAGTATTTGACCTTTTCTGTCTGGCTTATTTCACTTAGTATAATGTTCATCCATGTTGTAGCATGTGTCACAATTTCTTTCCTTTTTCAGGCTGAATGATATTTCATTGTATGGATATACTACGTTTTGTTTATCCATTCATACATTGATGGACAATTGAGTTGTTTCCACATTTTGGCTATTTTTAATAATGCTGCTATAAACATGGATGTACAAACATCTGTTTCAGTCCCTGCTTTCACTTGTTCTGACTGCATACCTAGAAGTGGAATTGATGGGTCATATAGTAATTCTACGTTCAACTTTTTGAGGCACCCACACACCGTTTTCCACAGTGGGTACACGGTTTTACATTCGCACCAGCAATGTATGAGGGTTCCAGTTTCTTCACATCCTCACTAACACGTATTTTCCATTTTTTTGATAATAGCCATCCAAATGGGTTTGAGGTGGTATCTCACTGTGTTTTGATTTGTGTTTCCTTAATGATTAGTGATGTTGAGCCTCTTTTCATGTGCTTTAGCTGGCCATTTGTGTATCTTCTTTGGAGAACTGTCCAAGTTCTCTGCCCATTTTTGAATTAGGTTGTTTGTTTTTTTGCTGTTGTTGAATTGAAGGAGTTCTTTATATATTCTGGATATTAAGCTCTTAGATACATGATTTGCAAATATTCTCTCCCATTCTGTGAGTTGTCTTTTTATTCTCTTGATAGTGTCCTCTGATGCACAAAAGTTTTTCATGAAGTCCAGTTTGTCTGTTTTTTCCTTTTTTTTTAATTAATTAATTAATTTATTTTTGGCTGCATTGAATCTTCGTTGCTGTGCGCCGGCTTTCTCTAGTTGCGAAGAGCAGGGCCTGCTCTTTGTTGTGGTGCGTGGGCTTCTCATTGCGGTGGCTTCTCTTGTTGTGGAGCACGGGCTCTAGGCACGCGGGTCTCAATATCTTGTTTGTGAGATTTGTCTGTGTTACTCTGTGAATTTGTAGTTCATTCACTTTTACTGCTTTATACTAGGCAATTGTTTTAGTGTTTCACAATTTACATATTAATTATAATTTGTATAAAGATTTGGATGATTTCCCAGTTTTTCTTGATGTTTTATTGTTCTCATCTTGAATTAAAAACAATACTGCTATGAACCATTCTTGGAATAAGTCTGTTGTGGATATGTGTTAGAGTTTCTCCAAAGTACATATATAGAGTATAAGAATGAAGTCCTGGGGTTTTCATATGTTCAAATGCAATGAATTATGCCAAACTATTAAATGTTTGTGCTGCTTTACACTACTACTAACAGTAAATGAGAGTTACTATAGTTTCACTACCTCACCAATACTAATTATAATCTCTAATTTTTTTATTTTTGCCCTTCTGAAGAGTATAAGGAGGCATCTTTTTGTGATATAAAATTTACATTTTCCTGGTTACTAATGTAGTTTAGCATCTTTCCTTATATTTATGTCCATTCATGTTCCCTGTTCTCTGAAATGCATATTTGGTCATTTAAGTGTGTTTTTGGGGGGGGGGGAAATTCTAGTTATCTTTATTTACTCTTTAATCTTTTTTTTCCCTGTGTTTTTTTTAACATCTTTATTGGAGTATAATTGCTTTACAATGGTGTGTTAGTTTCTGCTGTATAACAAAGTGAATCAGCTATACATATACATATATCCCCATATCTCCTCCCTCTTGCATCTGTGCTTTGTGATCATTTAAGCACTTTTTATTAATTGTCTTATAATTATTGATTTGTAGAAATTTTATATTTTCAACATTATGATCTTTTATCCAATATAATTTTGTAAATATTTTATTTCAGTTCAGATCTTATTCTTCTATTAGTTTTATGGTATCTTATGATAATAAAATATGTATTTTAATTGAGTCAAATTTATGAATATTTTCTTTTGAGTTTGGACTTTTTGAATCTTCTTTGAGATAACCTTTCCAAATGTTGAATCACAAGGATATTTTCCTCTATTTTCCTCTAAAGCTTTTAAAGTTGTGCCTTTTACATTTAAATACTTTACATTTCTTAAAGCAAGTTTTGTGAATGGCACCTGTAGGGATTTAATTTCATTTTTCATTTTTGAACAAATGTCTAAGTTCCAGCACAGTTCCTGAAGTAGTCAACTCTTTTCCAGTAACTGGTAGTGTAACAAATCAAGTCTCCATACATGTGTGGGTCTATTTTTATTTTTTAACTTTTTGTGTGTGAGTCTATTTTTAGAATGTTTTCTTCCACTGTCTATTTCCTATCTCGAATACCGTTATCTTAATTATATAGCTATAACTTTATAATAATACATCTTGATGTTTTATATAGCAGTTTCTTCACCTGAAGCTTCTTCTCGAGAGTCTTGGCTATTATTGTTTCTGTATACATTTTAAATAGTTTTCAATTTTCTTTAAAGATCCTTTAAGTTTCTTTTTTTAATTGCATTGAACCTATAAGGCAGTTTGGGGAAATTTCAATCTTTAACATACTCAGCCTTTTGGTAAACCAAAAACAGGATATACCTCTCCACTTGTTTAGGGTTTTTTCCTTGTCTTTTAATAAAGCTTTGTAATTTTCCCCAAAAGTGTTTTTACATATTTTATTAACCTACTTTTTATTTGTTTGCTTGTTTACATATACCTTATGTTTTTGGTTGCATTAACTAGGAGAGTTTTTTTTTCCTGGTTATCTAGTCTCCCAACGTGCTAGAAATAAAAGTTTTTTCAAAATTTCTTAATTGGAATATTGCAGTAGGCTCTTAACTGGTCCTCTGCTTCCACTTTTGTCTACTTAAGGGTCTATTCTCCTCACTTAACACATTCTGAAATTTTTCTATTTACTTATTCTTTGATGTGTTTGTTACACGTCTTCTCTCACCAGAACTCAGCTTTCTGAAAGTAGAAACTTTCCTTATCAACACTATATCACCAGTGTCTAAAATAAAGTGATCACTTTAAAAAATTGTTGAGTAAATGAGTAGGTGAGTCACATATATTGTTAATATTTCAGATTGCATAAGTCCACACAAAGGCTTTGCCTTCTCGTAAATAAATAAATTGTCTTGGCTATTAATTAACCAGCATGGGCCAAGATCATGGAATTTCAAACCAAAGGATAATATTTATGGGTAGCAGGTAATATAGAAGGAACTGATGACCATTTGCTTATTCTCTTCTGTTCTCTGGATACATTCACTTGCAATTTATCTTTGAACACAGGGTAGACTATACTGTTGATCACAGGTCACCTAGTTCTACCTGTCATCCAGTGTTCCAACCCCTCTACTGCATCTTTGTTGAGTAGCCACAAGATTTCCACTTGAACTCTTTCAGCAACAGGCAACACACTCTCTCCCCAAGTTGCCATTCCATTTTCAAATAGCCTAATTATATTAGAGTTCTTTATACCTAATGAAATTCTGCTTCTCTTGAATCACCATCATTGATCTGAGCTCTGACTACCAGATCCTCAAAAAACAAATTTCACCTCTTTCAGCTTGATAGCACTTCAAATATCTTAAGTAGGCTATTAGTTATACTAATTTTTTCTTATAATCCTAAACATCTCTACTTTCATACTTGCATTCTTTCAGCGACTGTTTCTTGAGTGTCTACCACATGCTAAGCATAGCAGAGATGAGCAATAGTAATTTGAGATAACATTTCTTCTCACATCTCATTATATGACAACTCCCAAAACTAAGCTTTAACCTTTCAGGATGTACTTGTCAACCTAATAGATATTTAATAGACACTTAGGGCTTTTACTTAATTCTAGTTACAAAGATGGAACTGTTTTTACAGAAAAAAGTATGTAAGAACCTTTAACAAATTTTAAAAGAGATACTAAAGTGTTTAATCACACCAAAAATCAGGCTGTATAGAAGATCGCATATTTCCATTTCCTGTCAATATTCAATATAATTTTGAGTTGATTCTCCAAAGAATTCTGTCAAAAAAATCCTAAATTTCCAGGAAAGACCATCTGGTATTTCGTAAGTGTTATGTATTCTTTTTAAAGGTATAGACTTAGCCCTCTGACTAAGAAGTTTAGTTCTTTGGGTAAAGAACTAAAACCAAAAATTATGCCACATTTCAGTCTTCAATTTTTCCCCCAATCATCCTTGTCAACTGAAAATACTTATCTAAATTTCCAGAGTTCATCACTATACTTATCAAAGCTTGACCCTAGCTGATTTTAAAGTTGAATAATATTTTTCAGGGAATTTCATCACATAGCCATTTGGGACTGCCTGCTCTAATGTTCAGCTATTAGCAAATTAGACTTAACGTATGGAAACCCATGTCCCTTTGACATTGGACTGAGCTGACTAACAGTACAAGAATCTTAAAACTTTCAATCATATAACCAGTGGAAAAAGATATTGTATCCTGTAAGCCATAGACTGTCTTGAAGCCCCAGATACTGAGAGGTGTGAGACTCAAACTCATCAGCACACTATAGTCCCCAGTCTCTCCAAGGTTCTGATCATTGACGCCCATTTGTTTCCTCCCACTCACGGTAGACATTCACTCTAATGTTCGATATATACTATATATTCCTGGTTATATATATATCTGCAAAATATACAGTTTTGTGAGTGTGCAGATTTTTTATTAATTTACATAGAGTATATTATGATGCATAGTGTGGTGTCTTGTTCAGTTTCTTGTTTTACTAAACAAGATCTATCCAGGTAGCTAAATGTATGTAAAGATTTCCCCAGTTCGGAAGGACTCACCAGACTCCACAGAGCATCCTGACTTAGGGTTGCATTTAAATGTAAAATATACCAGCACAAGCAAAGAGAGTGCAAGAGAGAATTAGAGGTCCAAGAGATATCTCATTTGCAAGGAGCCATTATTAGGCAAACTCAAAGGAAAAGTTCCCAGGGAAGCCATTTTATGTCCCTTTGGTCACATAAGCAAGGCAGGCTTATCAGACACCAGTAGACTAGTTTCAACCATTCTTAAGAAACTGGCCCAGTGAGTCCCCAACACATCATAAATTCTACTGTCTCTTATTTTGGCCAAGAATAAAAACCAGACCTCCAAGTGGCCCTGAAATATAGAGTTCCTCAATACAGTTATAAATCAACTCTACCTCCACAATGCATATTTAGTGTATTTTTTCTAATTGCTCGATAGTATTTCATGACTTTAAGTGTTATCTTTAAGTACTATTTAATCATTCCCCTGGAGATGGACATCAGGTTGCCTCCAGTTTCCAGCTAGCACAAACAGCACAGTGATGTACATTTCATACCTATTTTCTTGTAGACCTGTGTGAGTTTTCCTGGCAATCTCAGGTGTAGAATTGCTAGATCATCAGTAGGGTAATCATTTAACATGTCATCCACACAAAAATAATGTTCAGACTGGAAGAGGGCATTATTAATAATTATACTGGACCAACTGTATGAACCAGAACCTGGCAAACTAAAGTATATAGTCCTCTGAATCATAGGTGCATGCATACACTTAATATACCAACCTGTTCTCCAGGTAGCATAAAGATACCTGTCTTCACCCTTCCTTGTCAACATTTAGTATTTTCAAATTTCTAATTTGACACGTTCAATGTTCCTTTCATCTACATTTATCTTCACATATGTGTTAGCTATAGTTTTCTCTTTCTTTTAATTTCAAATTCACAGCTTTTTTTTCTACTTTAAATACACATTGTATGTCAGATTTTGAGCTAGATATTATATTCCCTCAATGTGTCACCTATCCATTAACTTTACCCTTAATTTTGAATAACAAGTCCTTAAGTTTGATATAGTGAATCAGTTTTTTAGCTTTTAGCTGTGCTATATGTAATTGTTTAAGTAGTATTTCTCCATCTAAAGGTTTTCTTCTGTATTTTCTTCCATTGGTTTTATGGTTTTGCCTTTCATAACTAGGACGTTAATTTATAATTAACTTAAACTAGGGACCCGGTTTTATTTTTTCTCTATATGAAAAGCCCAATTTTGACTACAGAAGTCTTGACTTTATTTCTAACCCTTACTCTCAATGAAGCAATCATTATCTACCAAACACCCTTGTATTTTCTCAGTTAGTTAATATTTTTCTCCACTTGGCCTCTGTTTTTAGCCCTCACACTAAAAGAACTATCTACACGCAGGTATTTAAAGGCACATGGTGGCAGCGGGACCCTGCTGTCACTGAGTATAGGTTCCCTGCAATTCAGGAGTGTGCAACCTGCCAATTTTTGGTTAGCACCTGTGCCTCCAGTATAACTTGCAGAGGGACACATGCCATCTTAACACATGGGTACCAGAAAGGAGCCAAACAATTATTCTTTTGGGTGAACATCAATTCTTAGCTTTTTTTTTCTTCCTGTAACGCCCATTTTTGAAAATTTACTTCTCATTTTTAGAAGGAGAAAAGTGTTATACACACAGATCCAGAAAGTGAAGTTGAAGGTTTGCGTTTGCCTTCTTTTGGATTATTTGAATAGGTTTTGTCATCTATTTTATATTGGCTTATTAGACAAAATTCTTTGCTGTTGCTTTAGGATTTATAGTATACACTTTTAACTTATCATAGTCTACCTTCAAGTAATGTTATATCACTTTACTTATAGTTGGAGACATTGCAGTTGTTAACTTCTGTGTGCCCCCCAAACTTTGTGCTATTGTTGTTATGCATTTTACTTCTCCATATGCTATAAACTGTACAATCCGTTGTTTTTATTTTTGCTTTAAACAGTAAATTTTCTTTTATAGAGACTAAATTTAATAGAAAATTATTTTTGATCTACCTGCATATTTACCATTTCTGGTGCTCTTTGTACTTTGATATAAATTCAAATTTTCATCTGGGATCATGTTCTTTCTGTTGAAGGACTTCCTTTAACATACCTTGTAATAAAGATACACTCGTCCTGAAATTTTTAGCTTCTGTATGTATGAGAAAGTCTTCATTTTGTCTTTATATTTGAAAGATATTTTCCCTGGATATAGAATGCTGATTTTAGTATGTTAATGATGTTTCCCCACTGTTTTTCGGCTTCCATTGTTTCTGATAAGAAATCTGTATTCTATTCTAATCTTTACTCTCAGTAAATGATATGTCTTTTTCCTTTGCCTACTTTTAAGAATTTCTCACTTCATTTTTAAGCAATTTCATTCTGATATGCCTTGGTATAGTTTCCTTCAAGTTTCTTCTGCTTGTAGCACAAGACTTCTTGGGTCTATATATTTATAGTTTTCATCAAATTTGAAAGTTTCCAACCATATTTCTCCAAATATTTTTTCTATCTACCCTTCCTTTAGGACTCCTATTATCTGTATATTAGGTGGCTTGAAATTTTCCAAGAGCTATCTGATGCCCTATTCATTTTTTTTCTCTTTGTGCTCCATATTAGATAGTTTCTATTGCTGTATCTTCCATTTCACTAATCTGTCTTCTGCAGAATCTGTGGCTAATTCCGTTTAGTGTATTTTTATCTCAGAAGTTGTAGTTTTATATCTAGAAGTTAAATATGAGTCTTTTAAAAATATCTTCCATATTTCTAACATGCTCAAACATACGGAACATCTTGTTTTCTTGCTTCCTTGAATGCTTGGTTATTTTCTATTGGATGCCATGTATTGTAAATTTTTACTTTGATGAATGCCTTATATTTTTGTGTATCTATGAATGTTATTGACTTAATATGATACAATAAGAGCATTATCTATGTAGTCTTGTCATAAATGTTTAACCTCAATTTAACCGTGGGAAATTCAAATACAGAATTTGGGGTATTTTAAGAAATAAGTTACAGTATTATCTTTAAAAAAATCAATTTTGTGAAAAGCAAATACATAAAGGACCCAAAAAGTGAGTGGTATCATTTTATATAAAGAAGACTAAAGAGTCATAACAGCCAATAGCAATGCATGAATCTTGATTGTATCAAAAAAGAAATCAGTTTCAAAAACATTTAGTACACAATTCAAAAAAAATTATATATGAGATTCATATTATATGATATGCCATTATTATTGTCTTCTTGAAGTACGATAATGGCATTGTGGTCATACAGGGGAGTGCTGTTTTTCTTAATATTTTCTGAAGTATTTAGCTAAGAAGTGGGATATCTGAAATATGCTTTCATATAGTTAAGCAGAGAGAAAGAGACTGAGAGAGAGTGAGAGAGAATGAAAGAGAACAAGTGAAAGAGAGAGAAAGCAAATATGACAAAATCTTAGCAATCAATAAAGCTAGGTGAAGAGTGTGCAGCTGTTCTTTTTAATAATGCCTCAATCTGTCAATTTGAGAATTTTTCAAATAAAAAGTTGGTAAGTAGGGACAAAACCAAGACCAGATGGTTTTACAGGGAAGTTTCATTAAATCTTTAATAATTTTTGAGCTAGAAATTATTTTGAGAAATAAGGTATCATACTAATTTCGTAATGTGAGAATAACCTTGAAACTAAGTCACATGAGAACAGTTTAAAAAATGCAAATTTTCATATACTTCTATAAACATGAAAACAGAAATAAAATTTGATAAAATATCAAATTGTAACTAGAAGTTTAATAACAAATAATACATTATGGCCAAGTAGGGTTTATCCTAAAAATACAATGATGTTTTAACAGTAAAATTTACCAAATTAATGGGTTAAAGAAAAACCCTGCAAGCATCTAATAGGTTCCAAAATATTCCACAATGTATAGGACTAAACAGCAGAGAAAATGAATGAACTAGATCTGCATGCATCTTCATGGAAATGTCTCTGAAAACATAAGTTTGAATGCATCAGTAGGTTGCATTTGATACCACAAGTACAAAATTAAAAAATGAACCAAGGGACTTCCCTGCTGGCACAGTGGTTAAGAATACACCTGCCAATGCAGGGGACATGGGTTCGAGCCCTGGTCCAGGAAGATCCCACATGCCGTGGAGCAACTAAGCCCACGTGCCACAACTACTGAGCCTGCGCTCTAGAGCCTGCAGGCCACAACTACTGAGCCCGCATGCCACAACTACTGAAGCCTGCGCACCTAGAGCCCATGCTCTGCAACAAGAGAAGTCACCGCAATGAGAAGCCCACGCACCGCAGCGAAGAGTAGCCCCTGCTCACCACAACTAGAGAAAGCCCATGTGCAGCCAAGAAGACACATGCAGCCAAAAATAAATAAATATATAAATTTATTTTTTAAAAAAGAACCAAAATAGTACAAGTTTGTGGCTACATATATTCAAAGTAAAAGTATAAGAACATGAATGTTGAGAGTATATCTCCTCCTTATGATATTCCAATGGCTTCTCATAACTCCTAAGATGAATAACAAAATCTTTACTGTGGACTCTAAGGCTCTACCTGATCTGATATCAGCCAACATTTCTAGAATTGTCAGATATTATATTTCTCCTAGCTCTGTGTGTTCCAGCCTTGCCTGATTTCATTCACAGACTTGAATGTGTCATAGCACAGCTCACTAAGGGCCCTTTGCTCATGTCATTTCCTCTTTATGAAATAGTCTAGTCTTACTCCTCCTACATAATTTCTATTTATTTTTCAACTCTCATCTCATTTCTCACTTATTCAGGAGATACACAGTCAGATTCCCCCATTTTACTCTTATAACATTCCATACTATTCTTTCCCTCTGGGGCTCTATATCAGTTGTTAGTTCTCATTTATTGATGAGGTTGTATGATTAGTATTTTTCTTCCCATTAGGTTTGTACTTCCCCCACCTAAAATCAGAGACCACATCTGTTTGCTAACCAGTGTATCCCTAGCACCTAGTACAGTTCTTACACATTAAAGGTGCTTACCAAATATTTATTAAGTTGGTGAATGAATTAGCAAAGTTGCTTTCTTTCATAGGATTCCTTTATTTTGATTGTAATCCCTCTAAAATGTTTTTCTTTCTGTGGATTTTTCTATGTTCGCGTTTATCTTTCTCATGACACTAATGCAGTAGGATATGGTTTGGGTGTCTCTCCCTGGATGAAAGGGAATGGATACCATGATTGACAACAACATCTAGAACCATGATTGAATGGAGCATTTCCCAGAAAATGGAAGGGATATGCTAATCTTGCCTATATTTATATGAAATTGCATGGCAGAGCAAATAATTAAGCTGCTTAGGAATTAGGATATATAACAGAAAAGATTCTGCAATAAAAATTAGAATTGAAATATGCTTTTCTTCACGTCTACATTATTTAAGAATGTATAATCATCACTCTTCCTGAGGAAAGAATAAAAATGGCTTCAAAGTTATTAAGTAAAAAGATAATGACAGCTCATTTCAGCATTTCCATCCTTTCAATTTAACAACTATTTATTGAGCATCATGTATGTGTAAGACATGGAACTTGTGCTGTGAAGTGCATTGATAAATAAATAACAAACAGTGACAGAGCCAGAATTAAAATCCATATTCGTATGACTCCTAAGCCCTAGTTTTGCGGACTACAGGCCAAGTATATAAAAGTTTTGGGTGAACCTAGTAAGCCTGGAAAAGTGTACATCTTTCTCCTCTAAGCCAGTGTCTCCTCAAATGTGATGCTGTTCTGGGAAAGAAACCAAGGTCAAATTAGCTTGGGAAATTAGCTTGTCATATACTTAAAGAGCTCTGAGAAAGTTTTTAGTAAAGAAGCAGGTTTTTCATTGTTTAACTCAGCACTTCCTAAAAGGTACTTAAACAGGGAATTTTTTAAATGTAATGTATCCTGGGAAACTCTTCCAGGCAAGAAGGAGCTATAAAATCTTTTTTGGTGGTATTTTTTCTTCTAATGTAGATCTGGGTTTCAGAAACACACTTTTGTAGAGCTCAATGCCCTTTCTCACCCCCTGCCTTTGCTCTTTGCCCAAAACACCCATGCCCTTTTTTGTGATACATGATGCATTCTTATTTATACATTAGTTCAAATGTCAGATCAAATGTGAAGTCTTCTGTTAACCCTTTACCTACATACGTATAGACGTGTGTGCACGTGCACACACACAAAATAAGCACTAAAAGTTATAAAGTAATAATATTAAAGACTTCTAACTTTCATAAGCATTTACTATGCTAAGACTTGACTTAACACATCACAAATTTAATTTAATGCTCACAATTATTATTTATTATCCCTTTAATTTCCCTGTATCTCACATATC
Source organism: Eubalaena glacialis (assembly GCF_028564815.1). Classification (NCBI taxonomy): domain Eukaryota; kingdom Metazoa; phylum Chordata; class Mammalia; order Artiodactyla; family Balaenidae; genus Eubalaena; species Eubalaena glacialis. The sequence goes on along the minus strand of NC_083727.1, from coordinate 62,723,490 downwards.
ATTTCTCTGATCCTCCGGTCTTCCTTGTACATCTCTGACAACTCCTTCACGGTCTACTTTGTTGGTTCTTTTCATTTCCACAAAGTCTAAATGTTGGCCTACCCTAGCCTTTTGCAGTCACACCATTGGTTATTTCATCACATTTCATGTTGAATATCGCAGCTAAGAGCACAGACCTTTGAGCTAAACTGTCTGACTTTGAATCGCAGCTCAACTACTTTGTTAGATGTGCAACCTTGAGCTAATAATCTTTCGTTTCTCACCTCAGGGAGCTCATCTGTTAAAAACTGGGATCTTAACAGTACCTACACCATAGAATTGTTGGAGCATTACATGAATTAATATTTGCAAAAATGCCTGGCACTATATGTGTTTGCTGATATTATTATTTATACTCTAATGACTTATAAATTGTATCTAGTCTGGACTTCTGCCATGAATCTGTGACTCATACATCCAACTACCTACACAGTGTCTGCAATTGGAAGTCTAAGATACATCTCAAATTTATTATGTGTAAAATAGAAAATCTTATCACCCTTTAGCCAGGGTGAACTCAGTAAATGGCAACTACATCCAGTGGCAAAGGCAGGCCACTGAGGCATCCTTGCAGGCATCCTTGAGTTTTCTCTTTCTCTTAGGTCATCCATCCATACGTCAAATTAAGATTGCTCTGCCTTTAAGTTATCTAGACTCTTACCACTTCTTGCTGCACCCATCCTAACCATTGGCCCAAGGTCCCAGGATCCCTCATCTGAAGTTTTGTACTAGCTTCCTAATTTATCTCTCAGCTTCTGCCCTTGCTTTCCTGTGGACCATATTCAAATAGAAGAATGGCTATTTTAAAATGTCAATCAGATAATATCACTCCTCTGCTCATAAACTTCTGTGACTTCCTACCTTACTGACTAAAAGCTGCAGTCCTTACAAAGGTTTATAACAATTTTCCTAATCTGCCCCACCCACTCCCTGAAACTGTCTAATCTCATCTACTATCTTCCCTTCTTTAATTCCACCCTTACTGCTCCTACTTCCTCCCAGGTCCTCCAGCAACAGACATGATTTTCTCTCAGGGTCTTGCTATTCCTTCTACTTGGAATATTCCTTACTCAGGGACCTACATGCCTCTCTCCCTCACTCCTTCAGTTATTTTCTCAAAGTCCACCTTCCCGAAGCCTTCTTTGACTACCTTATTGAAAATTGCAACTCCACTCTACCCCAGCTCTCTTTCTCTGCTTAATTTTTCTCCATAGAGTTTAAGACAAGCTGGCACATGATAGCTTTTATTCATTTGTTTGTTTATTGTTCAACTTCCCCCTCTAGTTTCTAAGCTCAATGAAGAGTTGAGTTTTTATTTCATTTGTTCACTGCATATCCACAGTGCTTAGCAGAGTATATGGCACATAATCGGCGCTTGAGAAATAGTTATAGAATAAGTGACTCCCCCGCACATGATGGATGAAGAAAGTGTGACTCACAGAAATAAGTAATTTTCTCAGAGCATCCAAAATTTGCCTAAGGCATCCAAGGTCAAACCCAGAATTAGAAGATGCAGGTCAGCATCTAGGGTGCACATGCTCACCCTAGATGTGAGCCAATTATACCCAGTATGTAATTTACAGAGAATATTATTTGAGTAGTCATGTACATACTCCCTTTCCTCACTAGAAGCTGACTTCCTTGAGAGCAGGAACAGTTTTAGTCATCTTTATAGCCTTGGTACCTAATACAGAATTGGGATCATAGAAATAGTGATGTGCTGGAGCAGCTACCCCAGCTTGAGATAGTCTACTGTGTGCCTCTCTTCCAACTCTGCTTTCAGTGATATATTGATACATTGGTAGCTTGGAATGGCCCTAAGGGCCATGGAAATCACCAAACACTACAACTCAAGACGTTTTCCCCAGAGAGCTGGTTGTTAAATATTTACTTGCATAAATGCATACAATTACAAAAAAGATACCTTAAAAAATGTTTGTCACATGAGTGAATGTACTGGTGAATGAAATGTATAGGGGAGAGTTATATGCCAAGACATCTTTTAGTACACTGGTGATGCAGAGAATGCGAAAAGAAGGTGGAGGCTGGTGATCAATAACTCTCAATGAACATAATAAAACAATCACATTAAATAATAAAATTCTTGTGATAGAACATAGTTCAATTTCCTACTTTATGAGGGAATTTTATATAAAGAATCCTTTAAAGGAGATATCCAGAAATTACCAAAATAAAATCTTCCAATGAGAGGGAATCCAAGGAAATCAGGTAGAGCTCTATTCCTTTCCAGGATAAAAAAAAAAAAAAAAAAAGATTCATATTTCTTTCCAAGTATAGTATCCCACATAATGTATTCTCATTTTGTATTTTATCATTGTATGTCTGTGAATATATCTGACTCTTCCATTAGATAAGTGCTTCCTAAACATTTTAAACCACCATTTCTTTTAAGAGAATCACCTTCAGATGAAACTCCAAAGATGTATAAAATTGTGCATACAATTTCCAGAGGAGCATAAACCTTCAAAGTAGCCTCCATAAGCCTCAAGTTAAAGAATAGGAATATTGTGCTAGAATGAGAGAACCCTAGGAGCTGACTTTGCCTAATTCATTTCCAATTTCCAGCAAGTGTCTGGCACACTGACACTTGAAAAAAAAAGAAAACAAAGGGAAAAAAAGACTTCAGATTGAGTAAATGGGTGGAATGAACAATTAGTCACTTTAGATGCCTATTACTGCCCCTTAGATCTTTTCTTCAGAACACTTTCCATTTTGTCAACTATTTATATATATAGTATGATTTCCAAAACCTGTAATTTTCAAATTATCCTCTTTTCATAATTCTCCACTTTTTACCATTTATAACCCCAAACTCAATGTTCTTGATTGGTGATAAAGAACATCAAGCTATATTGCCTTTTTTTCACCTGGAATATGTAGTTCTTTCAGTTCAAGATTCCATTATCTTTCCAGGCAACTTTATTATCACCCATGATCCACAGTGATATCTCATTTAGCAAAAAAGCTAGATCTTTTCCACCTGAAAGACTATTAAGCTAGGCATTCCATTCTTCTGTTTCCTCAGTGGAGTTTTAAACCTAACTCTACATTTTTACTATTTAATTCCATTGTCAGTTTCAACCCACTTTCCAGTCTGTGAAATTCTTTGTAAATTATATAGCATAGTAGTAGCTTGAGCTTCCCATTTAGAGTCATCCCTAAATTTATTAAATATGCCTTAAATAACGTCATGTCATCAAATAGTTGGTTAAAAAACGATATAAAGGAAGGTCCAATCATGTAAACCAGAGGCCTCCTGCAGTTTGACATTGATCCATTAATTAACCAGTGTTGTTTGGTAGGAAAGGTTTATCAGCTAAAGATTCAACAAACTGCCCAGCAATCTTACCCATATATATTCATCTTAACCACAAGGGTATCTTAGGAATTATTTCCAATGCTTTGTTGAAATCCAGGTGATTCAGATGAGGCATCACATCATCTGTGAAATTTTTCCCTGAGACTCAAATGTACGTACCTCCTTTGTGTTCCCATGAAATTTTGTGCGAGCCCCATCATAGTCCTTACCACAATATACTAAAGTTGCTCTTGTATGTTTCCCTAAATATTGTAAGGTCTTTGGAGAATGAGTCTGTGCTTTCTTCACCTTTACATTCTCAGAACCTTGTGCACAATAGTTATTCAATAAAATATTTCTCAAAATGATGAGTAAATAATAAATTCTCATACGCCACCTTAAGATGTGGAGTCCTGTATAAAGTGTGCAGTTTTCTCTGGACTTATTCTAAGATGTAAATCATTAAAAATAACTCACAATAATTCGTGGGAATAGACAAGCCAGTTCATGTCTTTGTGTGCCTCACTTAAAACATTCTTACTATTTTAAAATCACGCACATATGGAATGTGTGACTTGTTTTTATTACAAAAAGATAATTTCATCCTTTTAAGCTAAAATTGTCCATGCTATCGTGGTTATTTCTCTTTTCATTCTTTTATATTGCACCTTTTGTATTTTTTTAAACGTCAGAAACAGTATCTCATTAACACTCTTCAGAGAACAGTTGCCAATGTTTCCATTCATAGAGCTAATACTTGGAATGCCTCCTTCAAAATAATATGAAAATGATAAAATGCAACAAAATCATAATGTTCCTGAATATTTATGCACTCCAGTGTATATAATTTACATTGAACTTTCTGTTCCTTGCCTAATAAACTTTTTCATGTATTTGGAGAATAAAATGCCATTATCTCATACCTGCCTTTTGATGGCCAGATATAGATCCATTTTTTTCCCAAAGCCAACTTGTAAAAGGAAATACTCACTGATGAAATATCCAGTGTTCCTGCACACAGCTTGAGTAATTAATATCTATTATAGACTGAAAAACTCAATGAAAGGAGAGCAAAGTGACCTTGTACCTGCTGTGCTATCTTTATTAATTGAACTCTAAGCTAGTCCTTGAGATTTTTATGCAGTCTGCAACAGAAAGGTCAATGAAATACCAATAAATTCTGTTGTATTTGTTAGTTCATTCTGCAAACGCAAAAGTTGGGTGAACATTGATTCCATTCATTTGTAATCCAATATTAAAGAGGGAAAAGTGATTTTCTTTTTACCATCTTATCCATTTACATTTACATGGAAAATAACATTTCCAAGGAAAATCAGAGGGCTGTTTTAATAGCAATGGTACATTAGAGGTTGAGCATGTTTTCCATTTTTTAACATCTTTTAAAATGTCCAAAAAGAAATTACTATTTTGAATTAGAAACTAATACATATTTATATTGCACAAAAACTATGTTTAAGGTGCTTTTATAGGTTCCAAGAATACATCATAAATAATTTAGTCAATGCCCTAAAAAACTCGGAATCTAATGGGAAAATGGAATATTGAGAACTCACTTATAATAAAGGGTAAAGTAAGGGAAATACTTTGATATCAATATGAAATAATGCTGTGGTACCACAGAGGATTCAATGATACTTCCTTTCTTCCTCTCTGCTCTCAATTTCTATTTCCCAGGTGAACAGATTCTTATGCTGCCTTCTTGTTATTCAAGAACTCATCACTACAACATTGCCCCAACTACCCTCCTTATCCAAATCCAAATTAAATCTATGAGGAATGTGTAAATTTCATAAGGCTGCCATAACAAATTACCACAAACTGAGTAGCTTAAAGCAAGAGAAATTTATTTTCTCATAATTCTGGAAGTTAGAAATCCAAAATCAAAGTGTTGCCAGGGCCAGGTTCCCTCCAAAGGCTCCAGGAAGAATCCTTCCTTGCCTGTTCTAGCTTCTGGTGCTTTCCAGCGATCCTGATGTTCCTTGGTTTGTGGCTGCCTAACTCCAATCTCTGTCTCTGGCTTCACATGGCCTTCTTCTTATGTGTCCCTGTGTCTCCAAATTTTTCTCTCCTCATAAGAACACCAATCACTGGATTTAGGTTCATCCTAATCCAGGATGACCTTTTCTTAATTTCATTACATCTGCAAAGACTCTATTTCCTGGGAGTTACTGGGAGTTAAGACCAACAGATCTTTTGGGGAACATAATTCAATCCACCATGGGAGCAGGGGTTGGTGTGGGTGGCTAATCTCAGCTAGGTGGCTAGGTGTTTAAAAGGACTACCAGCTCCGTCGATTAAATCAATTTATACCAAAGTCACAATAACTCTGTGCTTCATTTGCATTTTTAACAAGGACCCTGTAACACAAATGTTTCCATAATGAATAGACTGGTAGTGATCAGAGCATTCCTGGTACCTGCTTTCTGTCCTGAGCTTCCAGCTCTTCACCTTCAGCAAACCCAAGGCCAAGTGTACACCTCCCTACCCACTCATCACAGTGGATCAGCTACACGATGAAGAGGAGATACTTATGTAGAAAATTTAGGTTGTGTATCTTATTTTCCTTTACCTTGAGTTATGTTTTCACTCATGATAAATATTTAAATATTTTCCTTGGATCAGATTATATGAATAATGGCTTTATACTTCATTTTAATTTTTCCATATGAATGTGGATTTAGATCTGCATATTTCCCATATATGGTCTATATATAAAGGATATATATAAAAAATATGAAGGACATTCATGCAAAAATGTTGACAACAGAAAACTACACAAATGGAAATGGTTTCGGTAGGCATGGATTTCTTTTCTTCCCAAGTGTGCGTAGGAAGAATGAATAGGAACAAAGTAAAAGTCTTTACAAAGTTTAAATCAGGTAATCTGGGTTCTTCTGTGCTTAGTAAAGTCAATGTTCACTCGCAATCGTGGAGCACTCACCCCAGATAGGGTAAGGACAGAGGGAGGTGGTACATTTATTTAGGCCATTAAAATCCTGCAATTCAAGTTTTAAAATGATTCAAAATGTGATGAATGTATTTTTTTTTTAAATGCTTTTTCTCGTACTCAGTGAGTCAGTACAGCTTTATGGTAAAATCATCCCATATTCTGAACCATATAATGTATTTCATTTTTTTTAATAACTTGGTTTATTTGTAAATTACATGCTATCAATACACAGCTCAAATCATTGTATTTAATGTAGCATTTACAGCTAAAATTGGAATAAATTCTTTTTCTTTCCCAGAACATTATATATTTGAGAATTGAGAGTTTAATAAGAAACTCTGATTTTTAAAAATCTTTCATCATTTAAACTTTAGAAAGAGAAAATACATTTTTCTAAATTAAGTTACCATGGTATAAAATATCCATTTACATTTTTGTTAGGATTAGCTTTTTTTCTTTGTTGATTATAAAAAATATTATGCTAAATATTATTATTTTGATTATTGACTTCCCAAGAGACTTTAGTCTGAATTAAAAAGCTGCAGCTTAAGTCTTATCATTAAAATGTATAGCAAAACATTTATTTTTCACGCAATTAATTTACACTCAAGAAAAAAATTTAATGGTTATTTAAATAATCATGAGTTTCTATTGTCCCTTTTATTCAACTGTTTTGAACACTCTGGAACTGACCCCAAACATCTGCCACAAATTCCATTCCGTAGAGGGCCTGTTACATACGGAAATTCTGAACCCTACCCCACACCCACTTATCAACATCTCTGGAAATGTATAGTTCATGGGTCTGCATTTAATAAGCCATCTAGATGATTCTTATGCTTATTAATGTTTGAGAATCCAGGATTAAAGGGGACAGATTAGTGGATCTTAACCTTTTCAACACTGGTGATCTCTAGGCTCTGCAGTACACTGGGAGAACCTATTCAGTGACTGTCAGCTTCTTCCAGAGGAAGTCATCCAAAGGGCAGAAGAAGAGAGAAAGCCTAGCCACCTCCCAATGCCCCCAGAGTTCTGGGGGCCTGGCCAAAGATAGCAGGCAGCGTGTTTAGAGTCATAGACTTCTCTTCCATTCCTCCCTCCCTCCATACCGTCCTCCTTCCCTCCCTTTCCTGCTTCCTTCTTTCTTGTCAATGCCTTCTCTGTTATTGTCAGAAAAATGGTCTGTATGTGTGAGGGGGGTGATGGGGTTTCCAGAAGACAGCAACAAAAACCCTCTCTTATCACATCTACCTGGCTCAATCTCATTGAACACTCTCAAAACAAGTTCTTACAAAGGAAAGTATCCGTTTTTGTTGTTGTTATTGTCATAGACAAAAAAGAAAAAAAGTAGTGTCATCAACCATCTGTCCCTGGCCTGTCTCCCATCTTTGGTCCCAGCGAGACATCAATCTCCCTCTGGATGAGTGTGACTGAGGATGGATATAAATATCATACAATCTTTATCATGACTTTACTTCCTATCTCCCATTTTCAGATCCCTCTTCCAGGGAAGGTTTTAACAAGTAGGATCAGAAATCAAAACATCATCTGAACAAGCAAGAAATATACTTGCTTCTTGGAAGCAATCATTGGAGCTCAGCCCAATGCTCATCCTGTCCATCAGAAGCCCCTGGGCTACTAGCTGACCTGCCTCTCCCAAGTCTGTCACATCACAAGTCAGGGCTTCTCATTCATTGTATTAATTATCCCAGACCCCTCCCAGAGCTAGAGAAATGAGGAGATGGAGTGCTTAAACTTTATCTATTGAATTTAAAGATAGGAAAAATCAAACCATTTTAGACCCAGTCTCAGTGAAATTTAAAAAACAAACAAAAAAAGATTTATTATGGTCTAAACCAGAAGGTGGCAAACTATCGTCATGGGCTGAATCTGACCTGCTGCTAGCTTTCGCAAATGAGGGAATACAGCCACAGACATGGGTTTATGTATTGTTTGTCTGTTTTCACACTGTAACAGCAGAGTTGAGGAGTTGTGACAGGAACTGTATAATAGATGAGTAGCTATAGAACATCCTTGACTTTACCTTTTGGCCTGTAATGCCTAAAATATTTACTATCTGGCTCTTTAGTGCACAGTTTACTAGTCCTTGGTCTAAATCAAAATGTTCATGATTTATTTTCTACAGCTTCTGAAGGCAAAATATTCATAAATTGAATTCCACAAAAAATTCCCCATAGAAATAGAAAATATGAATAGACCAATTATTAGTAAAGAGATAGAATCAGTAATCAAAAATCTCCCAATGAAGAAAAGTCCAAGACCAGATGGCCTCACTGAATTTTACCAAACATTTAAAGAATAATTAAAACCAATACTTCTCAAAGATCAGAGAGAGGGGGACACTCCCAGAGTCATTTTACGAGGCCAACATTATCCTAATACCCAAACCAGAAAATGATACTACTAGAAAAGAAAACTATAGGCCAATATCCCTGATGAATATAGATGCAAAAATTCTCAGTAAAATACTAGCAAACAAAATTCAGCAGTACATTAAAAGAATTGTTCACTATGATCAAGTGGGATTTATTCCTGGGATGCAAGAATTGTTTAACATATACAAATTAACCACTGTGATACACCACATTAACAGAATGAAGGAAAATAATCATGATCATCTCAATAGACACACAAAAAAAGCATCTGACAAAAGTCAACATCCTACATGAAAAAACCTCTTAACAAATTAGACATAGAAGGAACATATCTCAATGTAATAAAAGCCATATATGACAAGCCCACAGCAGATGTCAAACTCAATGGTGAAAGGTTGAAAGATATTCCTCTAAGATCAGGAAAAAGACAAAAGTGCCACTCTCACCACTTCTATTAATCATAGAACTGGAAGTCCTAGCTAGAGCAATCAGGCAAGAAAAAGATATAAAAGGCATCAGAATTGAAAGGAAAGAACTAAAATTATCTCTATTTGCAGGTAACACGATTTTATATACAGAAAATTCTAAAGACCACACCAAAAAACTGTTAGACCTAATCAACGAATTCAGTAGAGTTGCAGGATACAAAATTAACATGCATTTCTATACACTAACAACAAATTTTCTGAAAAAAATAGGGAAATTGATTCCATTTACAGTAGCATCAAAATCAATACAGTACTAAGAAACAAATATAAAAAAGGAGGTGAAAGATCTCTACTACAAGATGTTAATGAAAGAAGTCAAAGCAGACACAGTTAAATGGAAATGCATCCTGTGTTCATGGATTAGAAGAAATAATATTGTTAAATGACAATACCACCAGAAACTATCTATAGGTTCAATGCAGTCTCTATCAAGATTTCAATGGCATTTCTTACAGAAGTAGAAAAAACACTTCTAAAATTTATGTGAAACCACAAAGAACCCCAAATAACAAAGAAATCCTGAGAAAGAAGAACAAAGTAGGAGGCATCACACTTCTGGATTTCAAGCTATGCTATAAAGCTATAGTTATCAAAACAGTATGGTGCTGGCATAAAAATAGACACATAGATCAATGGAACAGTATTGACAGCCCAGAAATAAACCAAAGCATATACGTATGGTCAACTAATATTTGACAAGCTATCCAAGAATACTCAATGGAGAAAACACAGCGTCTTCAATAAATGGTGCTGGGATGATTGGACATTCACATGTAAAATAATGAAACTGGACCCCTGTATTACACCTCTCAAAAAAATTAACTCGAAATGGATTAAATGAAAATGCCAACTTGAAAAGATATCTGCACCTCCATATTTATAGCAGCATTATTTACAATATTGAAGACATGGAAACAACCTAAGTGTTCACTGATGGATGAATGAATAAAGAAGTTGTGGTGTGTATAGATATAGATATAGATAAAGATATATAATGGAATATTATTAAGCCATAAAAAATCAAGAAATCTTACCATTTTCAACAACATGGATGGAACTTGAAGGCATTATGCTAAGTGAAATATGCCAGACAAAGACAAATACTATATGATCTCACTTATATGTGGGATCTAAAAAAAGAAACCTCATAGAAACTGAGGTCAGACTTGTGGTTACCAGAGATGGAAGGTAGGGGGAGGGAGAATTGGAGGAACTTAGTCACACGGTACAAACTTCCAGTTATAAGATAGATAGTACTAGGGATGTAATGTACAACATTATGACGATAGCTAACACTACTGTATGATATATAGGAAAGCTGTTAAGAGAGTATATCATAAAAGTTCTCATCACAAGGGGAAATTTTTTTCTTTTTTCTTTTCTTCTTTCTTTTCTTTTTATTGTGTCTTTATGAAATGATGGATGTTAGCTAAACCTATTTTGATAATCATTTCACAATATATGTAAATAAAACCATCGTGACGTATGCCTTAAACTTATACAGTAATGTATGTCAATTATTTCTCAAAAACTGGAAAAAAAGTTCCCCATACACATGTTAAAACAATCTATGTCTTTTCTCACTAACCAGCATAAGATCACCATAAATATGTGGGAATAACTGCTCCAATCCCAATAACAGAACAGCGTCTGTCATAGTAGGTATTCAATAAATGTTTGGTGGGGATATATGTATGCATATGGCTGATTCACTTTGTTGTACAGCAGAAACTAACACAGTATTGTGAAGCAATTATACTCCAGTAAAGATCTATTAAAAAAATAAATGTTTGGTTAAATAAATAAATATTTTAAAATGTGCGTACATTCTACATAATATTCATGATATATCTCTATTTTGGAATAAAAACTTTTAGTCCCTAACTGTGAACTATATTATCTCTGTCCTCCTTATCTTTGCTCATGCTGCACTGCCTAGTTATCATTCAACATTCACTTTACACAGCCTATTTTCCATTAAGCTTCAGCCAAGTGAAATTGAATGCTGGAACATTTGTGACCCTAGCCAGACATTTTGTGCAAATTTCTTCATTTCTTTCTTCACTTCCTCCTCTTGACTATGAACCCTTCAAGGGCAGGAGAATGTTTTAGTCAGCCTTTTAGCCATAGAACCTAGCAGCTGTTACATAGAATGCATTTAGAAAAATGTATGTTGAATTAAAAAAGACCTAAAGACCCAGTCTAGTAATTCTGAAGTCAAAAAATTCTATTTAAAGTACAGCCATAGGAATTGGCTCAACGACCTCTTCTGGCAGCAAATTTCATTTATTACTATAAACTGCATAAAGTAATTGTCTTCATTTGTTCAAAATTCAATGTCCTTTAATCACATCTGGTGAATCAAATTAAGGAACTTACTCTTATTAAGGGAGTTCAATTTTGAATATAACTGAGATGTTTCTAAGAGCATCACTCGGAGTCCTTTAAAATTTTTTCTTCATAAGAAAAGTAATGCTCCATTTGGCTATTTTCCTATTCTTTCATTTATAAGAATCATATAGTACTTTTCTTAATCATTTATACTATCTTTAATCAATTGGCTCAACAATTATTTTTAAATATTATATAAAACAAGTATGTGTCCGTATTATTTCCCCTTTGGTGAATTTTACCCTAATTGACTAAAGTACCCTACATAATATATCTAAGTAATTTTAATTTTTCTATTCACCCTTTGCTAAAGAAAAAAAAAATTGCTCTATAATGATAGCTCCAAAATGCATTTGAGTTTGTGAAATGGTGAAATTAATGAGTAGGATTTTATACTTTACTCAAACATATCCAAAATCAAAACACTTCTCTTCATTGTCACTGCCCCCAAATTTACAACCACCATCATATCTCAACTCAGCTACTGCAATATCCTTTGGAGGCTACTGCTTCTGGACTTGCTTTTTCTACTATTCACAGACTATTCGAAGTGATCTTTTAAAATTTTAATCAGATTGTGCTAGTCCCCTGGTCAAAACCCTCCTATCTCCATTGTATCACAAACAAAGTCTGAACTCCTTACAGTGGTCTCTGAGGCCCAGTGTCACCTGGTCACTATCTACCTATCAACCCCCAGCCCCACCACCCCTCCCCTAACACTGGGCCCTGGGTCACTACACTACAGGCACACCGTTGTTGTTTCCTACCCCCTACTTGAATATGCTGTGCTTGTTTCTGCCCTGGCCCTTTGACCTAGTGTCCCCTCTGCTTATCTTCAGTTTAAATGTGACCTCCTCCAGGAGGCCTGCCTTCCCTGACTGTCTCTGCTCAGGGAGACACCCAATCCTGTTGTTGCAGCCACTCTCTGCTGACACCTCTCACAGTCAGTTCTTTTGCAACTCTCTCTCTGCCTGATGGCCCTGCTATTCAGTCTGCCCTCGATCTTGGCTTCCAGGCCCATCAGAGTCTCTGCTGTTACATACATTGCTACTTCCCACTTCTGACACCTGCTTAAAGCTGAAAACCTCACAAACCTCTGTGGCTGTCATTTTGCTCCCATTTAGGCCCAACTTTTCTCAATTCATTGTCCATGCCACACAATAGCCTAGGGAGACTTGGGATTGTAAACTGTGCCTGTTCATGCCCTGGGACTCTCATGACTCTACTGGGTCACCATCAAGTGTTGGCATGGGATTGCACAGCACAGCAGTCTCTTCCCAAATCCATAAGCAAAAACCCTTAGAATTCCCTCAAGTTAACTAGGATATTCTAAAGCTTCTTCCCCGGGAGGTTTGGACTCAAAAAACTGGGAGGAAAAAACAAGAGCTGTGGTAGCCACTTTCTCCTTCCGCTGTGGTCTTCTTCACTCCCCCTCTTCTGGCATTTCTCATAAGACAGGGCAAAGAAGTCTTTCTTCCTAATGCTCTTTCTACAGGATTGAAACTGCTCTATATAAAATTTCATGCAGACTTTGTCAAACAAACATCAAGATGAAAAGTAAGAATCAGTGAATCATCTTAAAGTTTCATCTTAGTGTTTCATCCTCACTAAGCCTCTGGATCTCGGCAAAACATCCAAATAAACTTTATATGTAAGAGAGAACTAAAGGAATTTAGAAATCCTTCTCAAGACTGCCTGACTTTAAGCTGTACATCAAAATAATGCTTTAAATGACAGAAACTGAGTGTCTGTCCCCACCTCTACCCCAAGTCAGGCAGATGCCTTGACTGTTCTAGGAAGAAAAACATAAGTATGTAGGAATGCAAAAGAGAAAAATATATTGTCATCGTTTGACTGGGTTAGACATAAATGTAGGAAATTTAAGAGAATAATAGTTTCCTTGCATGTAATGCAAGAAGAACAGAGATAATAACTTTATTCAGATAAAACTTTATCAACAAAAAATAATAGCAGTATAAGAGTAACTCCATAACTTGAGTGTTATTTATTCAGCATGCTGAGTCATTATTAAATCGTAACCGTGATTTGGGAAATACACACATGCATGCATGTACTTGTTGGCTTTCATTACTTGCTCTCAATCTAGATAGGATTCTAAATGTTTGATTTTTCTGACTTTCCAGCCAAGTTCATTTCAAGCGCATCAGATGATATATTGGGTGGTAAAAACAGAGCAAGAATGGCATTTAATGCCGAGATAGAAAACCATAAAACAAAATTCACAGATGCTCAAATATCATAAGAGTCTGGAACCAGTTGACATAAGTGTAAATCCCCCTTCTCTATTTTTCTTAATTTATTCGATATAGTGCTCCTTTATGTCAAGATTTATAACCAAAACATTACATATGTTATATGCAATGATTTTATTTGTGGTTCTACTCATTTAACAGCTCTAAGCACAAGATACATACAGTTTCAACAGAGAAGCTTAATCTACCTTAAAAAAAAATCTCAATTTTTGTTTCAAACTGGGGACTCAAATAGTACTGAAAGTAAATATCAAGGCAGAATTATAAACAGTATTTAGGGAGCCATGTGCAAGGAAGACTCTTTTGAGTAGACAAGTTGAAGTTAGGGCTGTATTTGACTCCCACCTATAATACCCTCCAGCTCCTTAATGTGGACAAGTTGTTTGAATTATCTGAACCCTATAAGATGAGGAAAATAAAACCCACCTTACACTGTTGTTGTGATGATTAAATGAGAATTACACACACCCAAAAAGATCATTCAACCGCTATTACAAAATATAGACAAGTTTTTCATCTCCTTTCCCATACCTTTGAAAAGATAATAATTAGGTAAGATTTGATGTTAAAAATAAGCAGAAATGCCATATCTATCCTCCACATTTTGTTTAACTGTGTTTGCATCCAATATTGAAGTGTAAATAAAGGGAGAAATGTACTAAATTAAGGCAAAAATTAAACTCTTTTTCTATTAAGCACAAGCCTAGGCTATGTGTAAATCCAGAAAGAAATCTGGCTGAATTTCGCTTTAAAATCTACTGAATTCAGGAAGAAAAAAAAAAGTTAGGTGTTTGGGGGGTATACAGTGGGAACAAGAGATATGGGGTGTGTGTGTGTGTGTGTGTGTGTGTGTGTGTGTGTGTACTGAGTACAAGATACCTAACCACCATTTTTAGTAACCTATAAGTATGAGAGGCTTCTTTGGGTATGTTTTACAGCAAAAAAAAAAAAATTGACAGGTAATAACTCCCCATAACAGTTTTAGGAGGCACTATCTTAAAGAGAAAAATAAATCCACTTTTTATTTTACTTTAAATTATTCCATAGTTTGAAGATATTTGCCCTTGATTGGGGTGATGAATGTCAGTGGGTCGGTTTCCCACTTTGTATTAGATCTAATCTTCATTCATTACTGAATAAGTAATTCAATTAGGTTTGAAAGCACTTGCTCCGTTTATACCCAATCATGTATGTGGGCAAGTGTCTTAGTCCATTTGAGGTGCTATAACAAAGTAACACAGCCTGGGTAGCTTATCAACAACGGATATATATTTCTCACAGTTCTGGAGGCTGGCAGATTGGGTGTTTGGTGAGAGCTTCCTGGTTCATAGATGCCGTCTTTTCACTGTGTTCTCACATGGTGGAAGGGCAAGGGAGCTCTCTGGATTCTCCTTTATAAAGGCACTAATCCCATTCATAAGAGCTTTACCCTCATGACCTAATCACCTCCCAATACCACTACCTTGAGCATTAAGATTTCAACATATGAATTTAGAGGGGGAGAGGAGGGATACAGACATTCAGACCATAGGAGCTGGCATACATCAACATGGTCTTTATTCTGTTAAGCATCCAGATAATAATAAACATCCAGATGATTTAGTAAAGTTTTATTTTGGTTTTTGTTTTTTTGTGCTATAGACACAACTTATTCTTTAAGTGGAAAACATGAAAAATAGAGACCATGAAATATATTTAGTTAACAAGATATACTCATTTCCTTAGAGTTTTAAAGACACCATTTATTCTTTTTAGTAATATCTCTTTTATTGTACAGGCACAGCTCATTTTATTGTGCTTCACTTTATTGTGCTTTGCAAATACTGAGTTTTTTTTACAAATTGAAGGTTTGTAGCAACCCTGCATCAAGCAAGTCTGTCAGCGCTGTTTTTTTCCAACAGTATTTGCTCCCTTCATTTGTCTGTGTCACATTTTGGTAATTCTCCCAATATTTCAAACTTTTTCATTATTATTATACTTGTTAGGATGGTCTGTCATCAGTGATCTTTGATGTTACTATAGCAAAAATATTGACTCAAAGGCTCAGATAATGGTTAGCATTTTTTAGCAGTAAAGTATTTTAAATTAAGGCATGTACATTGTTTTTTAGATGTAATGCTATTACACAATAAGCTACAGTATAGTGTAAACATAACTTTTATATGCCCTGATATACAAAAAAATTCATGTGATTCGCTCTATTGCAACATCCACTTTATTGCAGTGGTCTGGAACCTAACCTGCAATTTCTCTGAGGTCTGCCTGTATTTTGAAATGACTTATGTAATTCAATAACATTTTCCCCAAAATTAAAAGTATTCATAAATTAATATAAGAAAAGGACACAATAATACATAAAGATCTATGTTTGTAAGATATATTATTTCTTTTTGTTTTCTTTTGGTTATTTAGCTTCATATATATTACACCCAGCACATTTAACTAACATAATTTTTTTTCTCTCTCTATCCTAACAGGTTTATAATGTAATAATTCAAGAATTTTATCATACAGTGGAGTAGCTTAACAACTGTCTATGTGCTTCCCGTGATATGTTCTCTACATTGTAAGTATATACTTACTTTCCCAAGCTGGCCGGATTTTGAGAGAAATGTATTCAATTAGAACTTATAGGTAACTTTGATTGTTTAAGAAGATTACAAGCTAAAATTCATCCAAAGTAAAGAATAGTTTTAGAAATTTATCTTATATGAAGAGATGTTGTGTGAATTTAGGTTTAACATTGTATCAAAGTTAAAACTTAATATAGTATGTCATGGTAGGTAGAATAATATACCCATGACATTTAGTTGTATTTTTATAAATATTACACTTAACATCCTTAAGATTTCTATACTATTCTTTATTTTTCTAAAAAAAACTTTAAATATTGTACCTGTGAAATTTTATGCTAAGATATTAAAATTTCTTGAAATATCTTTTTAAAAATATAATGTGTAATATCATTTCAAAGTTAGGGCAACTTCTCTCTATATTAGTTATCTTTTTGAAAACTAGTTTCAGTTTTGGTAAGATAATACCTATACCACTAAATCTTTCATAATCGTGGTGTTTGTGTGTGTGTGTATGCATGCATACACATATATATGTGCTTATATGTACACACACAATTTCATTAATAAGCTAAATAAAAAGAAGGAAAATCATCTTTGCTAAGTAAGGAAACCTCTTATTATTAATTTCACACTGCTGAAAAGTAAGGGGAAAGGTGAAAGGCTGGGGTTCTATGCTTTGTTTTTGAGTTAAGAAGTACTAAGAGAAAGTACTAACTTGTGGCAGTGGGAAGGAAAGGAGGCAGCCCAACCCCTTTTTCCTCAGAAGAAAGTAAGCCATGAACTGGAGCCCTTCAGTAATCAGAAGTGTTGCCCACTTTACTGCGTGTTTAGGGCATCAAGAGATACTGTCAGACCTACAATACAATATCCATCTTGAGCCTTACTCTCCATTCTTCCAAGCCCTTCCTTGCTGGAGCCCCTGAGGCTATAAAATCCATCAAAGGTGACTTGGAACTTAGTGACCCTTGATCCTTCTTCAGGAAGGCAGGAGAACAAGGGTGCCTGATTATATTGTGGGAGTTGGAGTTAGCTGTGGTCAGGTTATTAGCATGCCATTTCAGAACACTGAATGCCTTCTGACATGAAATATTTTAATACATAATATGTGGTTCTAAAACAGTGCTGTCTAAAGAAAACATAATGTGAGACACATATGCAATTTCATCTTTCTTGGGGCCACATTTAAAAAAGTGAAAAGAAGCTAGTAACATGGGTTTTAATAATATATTTTATTTATTTAAAATATATTTAATAAGATATTAAATATATTAAATATTAAATATATTTTAAAATATATTTTATATATTCAGAATACAGTCATTTTAACATGTGATCAATGTAAAAAATATTAATGGGCCTTTTAACATCCTCTTTTTCATATTAAGTCTTTAAAACCCAGTGTGTACTTATAGTACATCTCAATTTTGATACTAAATTCTTACTGGATATACTTGATCTGTATTTAGATTTCATAAAATTTACATATGAAAAAAAAAGATTCACAAAACCAAGTTGTCCCATATATACTTGAAAGTTTTTCAGTAACTAAATTGAGTATCAAGTTTTAAACTTAACTAATCAAAATTAAAAGCCACAGCCTCAGTCACACTGGCCACATTTTAAGTACTCGACAGTCCTATGTGGCTAGTAGCTACCATATTGCACCACTCTTTTCCAAAGAACTATTGATATAATGCTATAATTCTGCTACCTAATGGATTTTGTAGGCCAATCTCAGGACACCAAAGGAGCATGTAACTTTAAATTTTTAATGAGAAAAAATGTCGAATCCTATATCTCTTACTTAAAATAAATTCTATAGAACCAGCTATTTATGAGAAATTATGAATAAGAAAATATACAGGGTCTAAACCTTCAATCTGTGATATATTGGAATTTGTTTTTTTCTTACTTGCTTCAATGTACGTGCTCTTTTGTCACTAAAGGAATTAGCTGATCACAACCCTTTCTATTGCAATGAGTGAATCAAAAGCAAAAAAAAAATAAAATTTTTTAAAATGGCTCTGTGAAAGACACTGTTAAAGGAATGAAAATATAAGCTTCAGACTTGTTAATCACATATTGATAAAAATATATAAAGAACTCTTAAAAATTAATTTAAAAAAATTTAAAAATTGGTGAAATACTTGAACTTTATCAAAGAAGATATATGAAAGACCAATAAGCATATGGGAAGATGTTTAACATCATTAGTCATTAGGAAGCTACAAATTAAAACCATGATGAGATACCACTAGACAACTTTTAAAAGGGATACATTTTTTTTTTAAATCTGACAATACGAAATGCTGATGATCACAGGAATTTTAATTTATTGTTGAAGGAAATTCAAAATGGTACTGCACTTTGGAAACCTCATTGTCAGTTTCTTTTAAAATTAAACATGCACTGACAATATGATTCAGCATTCTCACTCTTAGGTATTTACCCAAGTGAATTTAAAACTTAGTTTTACACAAAAACCTATAAGTAAATATTCACAGCAATTTTATTTATAATTGTCAAAATGCCAAAATAACTAAAATATATTTCAACTGGTGATTGAATGAACAAACTTAGTATACCTATACAATAGAATACTACTAACCTATAAAAAAGAAAGAATTATTGATTCAGGCACTATCATGGATGAATCTTTAATTCATTTTGTAAGTGAAAGGGGGGAGACCCATATGACTAAATATTGTATGATTGCATGTGTAAGAAATTCTAGAAAAAGCAAAACATAGAGATAGGAAGCAGATCAGTGGTGGCCAGCGTTTAGAGATACAGGAGGATTGACTACAAAGTGATAGCGTGAGGACATTTTGGGGGTGATGGAACTGTACTGCACGGTACTGTGGTGATTGACAAGTGACTGTGTGCTCATCAAAACCCATAGAACCACACAACACAAAGAGTGAGCTATATAGTATGCTAATTAAAAATAGGGAAACAAATGGGATGCTGGAATATTCCAAGATGGAGTAGATGGAGTAGGGACTGTGTCAAATGAAACTAGCCAAATTACAAACATAAGCCGTAACTGAAGGCCATGAGAGAAACAAATCTATCCTAAGTAACTCTGAGAAACAATACTTTGGCAGGATAAAGATTGAAAAGTATAATGCTGTAGAGAAAAATAACCAAACATAGACATACTCTATTTGATCTTTTTTTTTTTTTCTCACAGGAGTACAGGTGAATTCTGAAATCACTTTGCATGTATACTGGGGTGAAACATACAAGTAAATAAATTGTTGAAAATGAAAGCTGGGTTTCTCATTGTCACATAAACAAAGGGAGATAGCTAAAACTAACCTTGCAGTGATAGAGGTAGTGATATCACTATGAAGTCATTTTTATTTTAATCTACATACAAATAGATACAAAAACAAATATAGATATGTGTGCATACATGGGTATATATACATAGCATTTACTAGCTCTACCTACTGAAGGTCCTAGAAGCAGTAATGCCACAGTAGCAATGAACACACCTCATGCCCAGATTTTAGTTTAAATACCATTCTGCAATAAAAATGGAACCAGTGCCCTCAGGAAAAATGGCTGATTCTAGAGCTAGGGCTGGAAAAATGCAAGATGAACCTGAAGCACTTTGTAGTGGCAGAAAGTGAAATAGAGGCAAAAAATTATTGAGGCATGTCAAAATGATACAGGAGCCAACCAGAAAGAGTTCCCAATGACCAAAGCTGAAACACTTTAAGCAAGAAAATAAAAATCATACTAGATGATAACCTAAAGGATAAAATATATGTTAAGGATCCACACTGATATAAATAAATGGTTGAATAGATAAATGACAGAAAAGAAAAAAATCTTTCTTACACAAAAATTCCAATTCACTCACCTCCCGTGTTGAAGCTTAATTCCTCTCCCCTTGAGTGTGGGCTAAACTTCACTACTCAGAGAGTATGGAAATGGGGGAAAAAGGTAACTTTTCTGTGGCAAAACATGGCCACCTTCATTGAGTGATCAATGTTATCATCTCCAAGATAAGTCATGTTGATACCAAGTACTTTGGTATGATGTGATGAGGATATTTTACTTCTGTGATATTTTTCCCCCAAACCCATAGCCATATTCTAGTCTTGAGAAAAATATGAAATAAAGCCAAGTTGAGGGACATGCTGCAAAATGCCTCACAGTACTCTTCAAAAGTTTCAAGATCATGAAAGGAAAGACTGAGAAACACAGCTGAGGAGATGAAAGAGATATTATGACTTAATGCAGTATGGTATCCTAGATCTGATCTTGAAACACAAAAAGGGCATTAGTGGGAAAACTGGTGAAATCCAAAAAAGCCTGTAGTTTAGGTAATATTGTACTAGCTTTCCTTGTTTTGACAAAGGCACCATGGTTATGTTAACAGTGGGACAAGCTGGGTGAAGGAAGCTATCTATACATCCTTGAAACTTTTCTGAAAATAGCAACTTATCATAAAATAAAGGAATCTTTAAGATGAATTACAAATTTTTAATACTTGCTCAGCAATAAATCTACTTTAGGAAGAGTCCTCTCATATGTAATCTCATCGTTTCTACCCCAGTATAAGTATATTTTGCCATTTTTACCTATTTAAGTCATTAAGAACCTCTGTTCTTTATTTGCCATAAAATGTTCAATCATGACTTAAAATTTGAGAATTATAAGAGCTCTTCACATACATTTGCATATTTAACAATTCATACCATTTGAACCATTCAAAGTTATGATTCGATTTTAATTCTTTTGTGGCCATTTGGTTCCATATTCTTGGCAATACTGTCTTGCTGGTTATATAGGCATTAGTTTTTATTACATAAATGGCTGTGTGTTCAGATACCAGATAAACCAATAAGTGGCCGAAATAACTCGAATGCCATTTTAAAATTAGGATAATTAAGGACTCGTGTACTTTATCCAACACAATAATTATATTATATTATAAGGCCCAAATTCTCTTACACTTTTTTAAGAGTTTAAAGGTTTCTTTATACACATCAACCTTCAGTAAGCGTGTAAAGTAGGAAATTCAAATCACATTTCTTGTTTATAAATAAGAAAAGAAGTCTCTGAGAGGTTAAGTGATTTGCCTAGAGACAGGCAGATTGTAAGGACTGAACATCTACACAGAACACACCTTGCTTAAATTAATCCTTTGGCTTTTGTAGCACTTCATAAAGTCCACTCCATATGGAAATATTCTTATTGGCTAGAGTATGTCGTTGTTTTTTGTTTTTTTTTTTTAACTTCCAGAGATGACCAAGCTCTTTTCCTTAATTTAAATGAAATTATAACAAAATTTATTTCATTTAAAAAAAATATTAGTCATGTGTAAAGCCAAAAATCTCACCTGAAATATCTTTCTGTTGAACTTCAAAATCTGACCTAGGCTACTAGACTGGAAATCACTGTTGCTATATTACTTATGTTGTGTTAGATACAGTATGCTTTCACTTTAAGGAAATCTAATATATGAGAATCAAAAAAAGTCACAAAATACATAAACTGAGAAGTGATTTTTTTTAATTATAAAATGTCTCACAAAAGCATGTATCATGTCTTTTCTTCGATAAGAAGAAAGACATGACAATTTCGTTACAGTTATACATAGTATTTAAGAAAAAATAGATTCATTTTATAAAGCAAAGCATATACCCTTGGACATTGTGATTCTTTTCTTTGGTACTTGCATCACTATGCCTGTCTGCTGCAATTTCTCTAAGTAAGAGTGATCTCATAATCTATAGGCAGTTTTAAAATGGAAAAAATTTATAGCATACTCTCACTTATCAATAAATCAGGCTTTCTCCCTATTGCTTTCCAATCACAATGCAGACTTCTAGCGGAACTATTTTATTAGGTAATTTGAAAATACTTTATTAGGCTAGTTGAAAAGCTTCTTGAATATGAGAGGATGATAAATAATAAAAGAAGATACACCAATAGAAAACATGTTTTATACCTTCAAATAATAGTATAGTAGGTACAGAAGACAAATGCAAAATCAATCTAGTTCATCCTATGCCTAAATCTCATTTGATATCTGTTACAATGCATAAAGATGCATTGAAAAGAAGATCCCCAAATCTCTCTCTCTGCCATATTTGAACACTTAGAGCATTTGATATCTGTTACAATCTCATTTGATATCTGTTACGATGCATAAAGATGCACTGAAAAGATCCCCAAATCGCTCTCTCTACCATATTTGAATGCTTAGAGCTCTCACTATTTTCTTTCTTCTAATCTAAATTCCTTCTACCATAGTGAAAGCCTTATTTCATTTTTGTTTAGTTGCTGTTGCTGTTCAAGAGGTTATTCAGAAGAGTTTCTTTTTATAAGACCTGTCTTGTTTGTACTAAGCCTTCCTACTATACTGCCTGGTAAGTAACAGGTACTTAAAAACACTTGCAGTATTGAATTTCTAAAAAAAAAAGCGCCATCGAGCACATTTGTACTCAAAGCACAGTCGGATGTTAATTTAAAATTTGCGACTTTAAATTAATGTCACTTAAACCCCCCCAAAACGAATACAGTGACTTCTCCATTCTTATGTTTGGAATGTCATAATCTACCTCAAAGTAAATCTCTATATTGCTAAAGGGTGAAATCTGGCGTATGCCCCTTTGGTTTTATGGATGCACAATATCACATATTCATTATGTTCAGAGTCGAGGTTGAAGATGGAAAACTGTCTTACATGATAAAGTGAGGAGAACTTATCAGTAAATCTTCAAGGAGCAGAAAATAAGTGATGTGCTGGATAGCCAGAAGAATTTTAGGAAAGTAGCGATCTGTATTCAACATTAACTTGTTTACTTTGCTGTGATAAAACACCTCTCCATCTAAAACTTCAGAAATACCTGCCAACTATGTCTTGTTTGAAAGTTTCAGGGGAAATTAAGTGACCTAATCCCACATCCAGGTCAAAGCAATCAGATGGAAAGAAACATTTGTGGTAGATAAGACATCTACCAGTGGTATTGGAAAATCTCCAGTGTAGAAATTCAGAGCACTAAATAATCAGGAGTTTATAAAACCCCTAGAAATCTCAGAAATCTTTTGGGACGTTGAAATTTTTATGGAACATGGAATAATTGCTTAGAAACCTCAAATGCAGAGACTGCTATTTACACCTATGTTACTTTTGTTATTACACAAACATTAAAGCAATATTTAAAAACTCATAAAAATGTATTATACTCAGAAACCAACCACCCCAGAAATTCACATAGCTTTTCATCTGTTTCCTTTCATTTCTAATCCATATGTATACACAATTTTACATAGCATAATTATAGTTGTGTGTTTTGATTTTGTGCTGAATGCCAAATCATGAACACCTTAACATATTCATTATTTTATGTGTCCTTATAATGACTGTTTACTTAGCTCTTTTCTTATCTTAGATATTTGGGTGTTGGTGGATATATATATATAAACACTTCATTTTAAATACCTGTATTTATCAAACATTTTTGTCCTTATTTTGGATCTTTTTCTCTTGCAGAGGAAGTAGAATTCTGGCTTAAGAGTCACTCTCTAGATACTCAGAGTATACTAGGTATGTAGCTATGGAAAAGGTTCTAAATTTTCCTGGTCTTGCTTTCATCAAATGACAAATGAAAATAAAAATAGGATTTCTATTGTAGAATTGTTAAGAGGATTAATTGCAAAAATGTATAAGATTATGCAGAGCGTCTATTTGGGCAAATTCCTAGAAATTAAACTATCGAGGTAAAGAATATGACTACACATATTCTTTCCAAAACTGTTAGACAAGTTGTTAACTTCCAGAGTATTCAGCTGCCAAAAAGATGAAAACCAGTCTTCCAAACCTTAAACAAAAAACGACAAAGCTGAATTGATTGCTAACTTAAGGAAGGGGGAAATATATTGGTGGGGCAGAGGCTCTCAGAGCAGAGAGGACTGCTGAAGTTTTGAAGCTTGAAAAATGCTCACTCAGTCAAGCAGAAAAATATTTATGCCACCCCTTACACTCTTCTGTAGATGTAAGACATTGAAAATTATCAATTACGTGCAATGAGTTATCAGTCTTTGAGGCATCTGAAATCAAAATGTTCTCTGCCTCTGCTTTCAACTAGGAGATTGAACATATTTACATGTGTTCATAATTTCAAACTACACCTTGAACTCATGTCATTTGCTATTATAAATGTACTTATTTGATCTAAATAAATTCTATGGAGCAAAGGCAATGCCATCTCTGCATTCTTTAATTTTCTTGTAGGGCTTAGAGCATGTCCAGACAGACAATGAGAAACATAAAATGATTATTAAAAGGGAAATGAACAACCATCTGTAATAATATTAAATAACTGAGTAGGGAATTTAAATCTAAGGGTCAAGGCTTATTAACCTAAATAATAATTCATAAAAAAACTGTTTTTATGAAGTTTCAGATTATTATTTAGCCTGAGAATTAATAATTTCTCTTTTTGGAAACTACTTTTTCTTTAATTGTAAAGGACTTCTTGAGACAAATTTAAATCAATATATTTTAAAAGTAACAGACTCAACTACATAATTATCAAGGGTTGGTGGAAAATTAATTCTAGGTGGAAATGAGGTGAGCCTTTCTGGACATCATGATGGTGGCATTTATAAAATTTAAAGAACATATATCATTTGACCCAGTAATTCTACTTCTAGTAGTTTATTCATCAAAACCATTTGTACACACCACCAGGAAACCAGCCCAAAAATGTTTATTGCAAATTTAGAATGACAAAGGATCACAAACAATCAAATTAATATGGGAAGACCAAAATACATAATGGTATATTCTTACTAATTAATACTAAGCAACCATTGAAAATAATTTGGTGAATATATAATGACAGAATAGAGTATCAAAGTCAAATTATTCAGTGTAAAAAGCAAGTCTCAGAATAATGGGCTCAATTATCTAGCATATGTATGTATATATCAATATATCTGGACACATACCAGTATAAGGTTAATGAAAAAATTCTAGAAGGATATATGCTAAACTGAGACAAAGATGATTATCTATTGGGGAGGAAAGTGGGTTGAAAAAGTGGAAAAATAAAATTGGTCATTAACTGTTTATTCCATGTATTCTTGAATCGTTTCAATTTTAATAATAAAAAATATATTATATTACTTGTATACTTTTTATTATAAGTCAGGCAAATATAGATACTACATAGTTAAATGTTTTCAGAGAAATTTATTGATTATCTGTTAACAATTGGTTAGAATTTTTGAACCTTTAGTTAAATAATTAAGCCTTTGTTATTATGTATTTCTGAAAATCATACTGATAGAGCTTAGCTTTGGCTGGAATCAAATCTTATGAGTAAATTAGATATCAATTGGAAGAAAAAAATCAGGCCCTCCTCAGTAATACCACACTGAGGGTTGGAAGAGGTGGTGAGAATCTCAATCAGTATGTTTGTTGGAAAACTAATTTCTTTGATTTGAAAAATCATTTCTATTTGTAAAAGAAGTGAAAAAATAAAATTTTATTTTCTCTGCTGTGAGAGAAATTCTTGTTGTGTAAATTTGTAAAATATTACAAGTCTTCACCTGTATCTACCCGGTTACAGCACTTGTATTAAATAAGAAAGAAGAAGAATGAAACCTGGTGTGAATACAATGTCTCATTAGAAGACTGTGCCAAGACACCATTAATTATAAATGGTGCCAAGACACCATTAATTATATGTCCTCCCCACCATCCATCTTGAATGGCTCAGTAACACAATTTCTGAGTCTCCATGCCTTGAAAAACTTAATAGCCTTCTATTCTTTTGTGAAAGTACCTCTTGAAAAGGCAGAAATGGAGATGTCCTGGTTCTTGGACATTAAAACATGCTGTAGATTCACTGCAAGTAATGAGCCTGAAATTTTCAGATACTTCAATTGTTGCTACAATTATTAATATTCAACCTGCCTTTAAATATTCCTCCTTAGAGGATACAGAAATCATTCTTTTTTCCCTTAGGGGTAATGCACTAAATATTTTTTCTTCTATACAATTTTAATTGAACTACATATACAAGTTGTCAAACTTAGTGCGAGGATAGAACAGGTGTTCATTGTCTTTCTGACTCATTCTGAAGCTGTCTCTTGTGCAGTGTCAGAGGAAGCCCTTGGAACTTTGTCTTTTTTCTTCCTTGATAATACAACCTGTCGCGTGTTACTCTCCGGCCATTTCTAGACTCACGATTTTAGAAGTTCTTCAAAATTTAATCTTTTTGTACTCTGACTCTGTTCAGGGAATCAGTACATCAGAGTGATTATCCTTGCTTGTAAAACTGAGTCAATAATAGTAACGACCTCATTGTGTTGATTTGAGAATTATATGAGATGACCTTTATTAATACAAGGCCCAGTGCCTAACTTACATGAAATCATTAATAAATATGAGCTGCTAGCGTTATTTTCTTTCCATGAGTTCCTAGATACCTTCTGTTCGAAAATGTCACTACAAACTGCTATACTTTGCTCCTTTTCCATTTTAAATTTTGTGTTGCTTCAGTTGCCTACCAAACACCTGTATGAAGAAAAATGAAAAAAAAAAATGAGTAGAACATACCATGAATGACTATTTCCCAAAATTCAGCTATCGAGAATTGTACAGATAATACTTGAAAAGGTGGTTTGATTTTCCTCATTTTCCAACTTGTTTTTCCCTTTCCTTCTTCTTCCCTATTTATGTTTGAAATGGCTGCTAACACTAACCAGTAAAGTTGTGCAGACTACGGGTGTGGTGATATTACACTCCCCCAAATACACACACACACACACATGCACACCTTTGTTTTGGATCATTGTTGAGCTTAATAATAATTCTTTAACCAAAAGAAGAAATCAGGCATTTGTTTCGAATTCCCATCTCTGAGGAAAAAGTTCTATCAAGACAGCTTACCTCTCATTCTACTGCTTCTTGATCTTCAGAGGAGGTATGTGGTTGTTTTGTAACCTGGGGATACTGCAGGGAATCCCAGCTTCCACACATGCATTCCCTGAGTCCTCTAGGAGTCCCTCCCACAAATCCCCTGAAGAAATCAAGATTGAGAAAAGATTTCCTATTACTTTGCAGATAGCACAGAAACCAAAAGAAGTCATCTTTCTCCTTTACCTTATAACACAGAAATTTTCTCTCCTGTTCCCAAACAAGTAAACCATTTCTCTAATGTATGGAAAGGAATTAGGAAAGCGGAGGTGATCTAAAATTTACTAATTGCCTAAAACATGTCAGTAAATTACAATAATTATTTTTGAGTATCACCATAGTCTTACGAAGAGGTTATTATAGTCTCCATTTCTCATCTGAACAAGCCTCCAAGTCATTAGAGATTTACCTAAGTCCCAACATGAAATGGAGCAAAGGCAAATGAGGCCATTTATCAATTGTTTGTATTTCCCTCCTGCCTCCCTACAAAATCCCCAAATTCCCTGTAATACACTGTGTTCTTCCTCTCTATCATTTGCATCACTTGATGTTGTAAGAAATATGAAAGTCTTTTGTTTTTTATGTTACAGTTTTTGTAACATTTTTTTCTACAAGCTTTAATAGTTTACTTGGGGTGGGAATTCTTTCCCTCTTCATTTAAATACTCAACATCATTCAAGGAAATTAAGCAAAAAACAAAACAAAAAAAAGGTTTCTAGAACTTACATATCTACAATTCTTTTCCTAACAAACATCTATAAGCCGTTTCTGAAAATGAGCAAAGTGTCAGTTTTTCTGCCCCAAATAGAAAGTGTCCTTCTCTGGTTTCAGCTGCATGTTGCAGGGTATTTGTTATGTGTAGGTGTGCATTCCACAGCAGAACCATCGTTCACATAATAGAGGAAGATGAATTAAAGTGTAGAAGATACATAATATGGGAGAATATCTTCAGTATCTTCTCAAAAAAGCTGAAAATTATCCCTGGACTGGTGAATGGGGAGGGGTGACAGATTGAGGGCTTATCAACACTCCGCTAGATACTTTTGCTGGTCATTTATGCTTAGTCAATTTTGTTTTGTTATTTTCTGTTTTTAGTGATTTGGACACATTCACTTTTGAGGTGAGGAAATACTTTATAATGTGTTTTGAGATGCTTTAATAGAATTTGTGCTAAAATGTATGAAGCACATATCAGTCCCTATAAGCTCTCTTAAAAGTTTTGTGAGACATAATCACCCAGAGCAAAGCTCTATTTGCAGAATCTTACTCTAAAAATGAAAAGCAGATCTACAAAAATAGCATATAATTCTGTTTGTTTCAGAGCATTTTTCTTTTTATTAGTATTCTTGCACATTCATGGACAGTATGGGCCATTTGTGTGTGTGGTGTGTGTCAAGGGTGTGTGTATGTGCATATGCTGGGTAATGATATAAAATGTATATCTTATTGTGGGTCATAGTCAAAAACTTTAAATGCCATTTTACCCCCAAAGAATAGCACTGAAGAAGTAGAACTCTTAAGAAACTTTTCCCAAATCTAGAAACCCAATCCTTTGCTTTAAATACGATCTTCACTCTTGTGATGCTTTACTTAAATAGCCATGAATGTAGCTAGAAGAAGAGTACAGGATGAAGTAAAACTAAGAAAAGGAAAAGTAATGAAATCATTGCAAACACTTGAGTAGTCAGTTGATCTTTTTAATAATACAAACATATCTTAAAATTCAGTAATAAATGGTGAAAGCAGATTAGTAGGGCTCAGACCTCAACCCTACAACTTGCTGTTTGAGGAACCCTGGACAGTTATTCAACCACATGAAGCTATACATCCTCATCCATGATATGATGGTTCAATTACCTCTGTATCTTTAGACAGTTAACAGAATTAAGGTGTATAATTCATATATTGAACTTAGTGCCTCACAGGTAATAAATTTTCAACAACTATTAACTGATATTTCTACATCTCTACAGGAGGGATTACAAAGCACTAATTTATAGACAGACCGACCTAAGATTGTTTTGTTTTATCTGGTTTTGTATGCTTGTATAGTTTATACACTCTTAAAATTATTTGCAAAATTAGTAGTCTCTTAAGTGAAAAGTAAATTTTGCTCTTTGATCTTTGAAGAAATATTATTTTTTGTAAGTTCTCTATGGTCCAATGTGGATAGCGATAGTTTCACTTAATTTTTTACTCTAAAAACTTGATAGTTGAACTAAATAGGAGTGATTTTTAAAAAGATTTCAGACTGATATGAAGTTCTTCCTTTTTCATGACTTCTAAATAGAGAAGGCCACAAAATATGAGACTGGCAAATTTTTAAAAATTGTATCAGACATATGAGTTTTGGAGAGAGTTGCAAGAGAAAAATAAAGAGATGTGAACAGATAAAAAATACATGTTTAAAATACAGTATTTTTCTGATTATAAATTAACATATCTTCATTATAAAAATGCAGTTAATACAAAAAATAAAAAGAACAATGTTAATATCTTGGTGCATGGGTTTTAAAGGTATTTTTGTGCATATATACAGCTAATAGATTATTTTACTGGGATTATACCATATATAGAGTTTTATACATTTCTTTTGTCTTGTTACTACATCTTGGATGTTTTCTGTATCAACACATACGTCAATAGCATTGTTTTAAGAGCTGATAGTATTCTATTCTTTGGATTATAATTTTAATCAATTACTTATTCAAGAACATTTACCTTATATCTAATATGTAGAGATTGTAAACAATGCTTCTATCCTTGTACAAAACTCTCTGTGTCCTTCAAATATTTATCCTCTAGTTCCCAAATGTGGCCACCAATTATTGTATGGCAACTATGTGATAATCACAGTGTTAAGAGCATTTTGTTTTAATTACAATAACCATGCAAGACACGTACCAGCATTAACTCCATTTTACCAAATAGAGTAACTGAGGGTTCATACAGTTGAATAATTTGATAAAAGTTCACACAAAACTAGAATTATAACCAGCACAGGCTGATTTTTTTAAAAAAACAATGCGTATAACTATTACATATACTACCGCTCTCTTATAACATGTACATCTTAATTTTTTATAATGTTTATTAACGTTTCCAGAAAATTTAATTGATTTTTGATGAATAATCTAAATTCTGTTTTGTAGGACAACTGCAATTCATTTTGTCCCTAGTCCCTAGTGCATGGTCTATTATGGAACCTCATCAAATAGCAACGTGACACATTCACATTTCATGGCATTTGCAAAAAATGACAAATCACACAATTGCTGAGGAGTTTATAAAACTAGTTGCAAAGTTAAGAACTTATATGTTGCTTGGAAAGAAAGCAGGACAAGTTATTGGAAATTACTTTATCAAATGACTTTATTGAATATCACATAACATGAATGGCAGACAATGTTGAAGAGAAACTATTATTGTCTGAGTTTGCTAGCTGTTAGTTTTCTTTGCAGTTACATGAAAGCTCAGATGTGGGTAGTATAATCAATTGTTAGCAGATGTATGGTTGATATACATGTGGGACGTTTTGTTCACTGAAAGTGTGTGCTAAAAGAGAAGAGATATTTCTTTAGTTACTGTTTATTATTCTTTTGAAAAACATTGTAGCCTCAGACAGTATTCTACTGGGATTAGAAATGAATAAGCGCCAGTTATTGTGCCCCAGGCAATGGTATTAATGAGCAAATATCAGAGGTTGCACCTTAATGCCAATACTTAAACTGCTTTGGGCCAGAGACCAGTTGACTAGCCAATCTAATTAATATTTACTACGGTTCAACATCAATAATAATAACAATATTGAGCATTGGGAATATAATAAGATTATGAACACTAAGTGTACTGTCTAAAGATATGTGCAGCAAATGTAAAACCCTGGCTTTCTCTTCTGCAGTATACTCGTTGTTGAAAGGAAAAGTACTTTTGAAATGAAGGAGAGGAAACAAACATTTCTTCCCAAGACCGATATTGCCATTTCTATGATTTCAGGTGACTTCCCCAAGCAGCATATGTTAACGATATATTCAGTATCTAGCATAGCCAAAACCAATAACTCATTGCCAGAAAAATGACTTTTCTGAGATGAAGATCATAGGATCCCTTAATAAGACCAAAAGAAAATCATGAGAAAGGCCTGATCACTTATAGATCGACTTTTTCCCAAAACTTGATGATCTTCTTTGTCTCCTATCTTCTTTCTTTATCTCTGTATCACCTGAGAAATATATTGATGGTATATCACTGGGTATATTTAAAAACCACATCCATATGCTGCGTTAGATCATAAAGAAATTATTTCAGAATAAAGTACCATCAAAGAGTAAATTAGAAAGTAATTTACCCTTAACTTCCTAATAGCTGAGTGAGTTGAATCACTTAACCTTTTAGCTTTGAGCATGATATGTTGACTTAATATCTGATGAAGCACAGGAGGCTGGATCTCAGTATTCAGAACTATCTAAGAGAGCCTCTGAATGCTTGTTGTAAATCTTAATAGATATAATTGAAAGTTTAGATTTAATACTAAGAAATGAAATGTATTAGAGCCTATTTATCATTGAGTCAGAAATAAACAGTATCACGCTTATTGCAGTTATAATTGTATTATGTTTTATTATATTTTATCTTTGTATTTTAACTGTGATAAACATTTTAATGTATCTAAAATTGGCAATATTTTTTGCTTGCTAAGTATCGATTAACTGGTCTGCAGATGCTGAAAGATTGATGTCATGCTAAGAAATATCTTCTTCACAGCCCTTGGATGCTATCCCAATGCTTTTTACATTCAGAAGATAGCAAATTTTATTCCAAAGAAGTGTAAAGAATCACTTAAATGTGGCAAAGTTGTGTATAGGAGTTTGGGAACATTTGGGGGTTTTAAAGCTATAGGAGAAAAGAAATAATTATGACGATACTCTCAAACCAAAAGCTATTCTCACATTTCACAAATAATCAGTTTACAATCAATCAATGTAAAAAATTTAGTATGACTTTTCATATGACTCATGAGTATAAACTTTTCATATGACTTATGAACCAGATTTGATCTTTACAGCATACAGACTACATAATAAAAAAATAGAATAGAGTACAGGAACATGGAAACTTAAGACAGTTTATAAATCCTTGACATTTACCTTTTCTTGTTTTCTATATGCATCAAGACAATATTTAGATTCATGGTCCTCTTAGATCGATCAGCGAATATCTACCAAGAACTTATTAATTCAAGGCACATTCTGAGGCGCAGTAGAGATAGAAACCATGAGACGTGACTTCTTTCCTCAAAGCCTTGGTAGTTTTATTTGCCTTTTATTTGTGTCCTATAGTCCTCCTTTCACATAAGTTTTCATTTGGAGGAGTACAGTTATCATAAAGTATCCCATGGTAGTCTGTTTCCCTGACAAACAGATCATTTGTCAAGGGACATGTTTTTTGTCAATTATCAATTATCAACCCCAGCTTCCTTTTCAAACTGAAACATCTAATCAAATACCTGTTCAGGGGCTTCCCTTATGGTCCAGTGGTTAAGAATCCACCTTCCAATGCAGGGGACGCGTGTTCGATCCCTGGTCGGGGAACTAAGATCCCACATACTGTGGGGCAACTAAGCCTCCGCACCACAACTACTGAGCCCGCGTGCTCTGGAGCCCGCGCGCCGCAACTAGAGAGAAGCCCGCACGCCGCAATGAAGGCCCAGCACAGCCAAAAAAAAAGGGACTTCCCTGGTGGCACAGTGGTTAAGAATCCGCCTGCCAATGCAGGGGACACGGGTTCGAGCCCTGGTCTGGGAAGATCCCACATGCCGCGGAGCAACTAAGCCCGTGCGCCACAACTACTGAGCCTGTGCTCTAGAGCCCGTGCTCTGCAACAAGTGAAGCCACCCGCAGTGAGAAGCCCACACATCTCAACGAAGACCCAACACAGCCAAAAATAAAATAAATTTTTTTAAAAAAGCCTCTTCATTCAAAATGTAAAGACATTCTAATATCATTCTCCAATAAAAGCAAGGAAATGTTTAAAAAAAAAAAAAAAAGATTGGGGAACCTATCAAAGGTACAAAGGAGCCAACCGAAAGACCTCCTCATGGCCAATTCTGAGTAGCATATAATGGAGCAATTTTATCACAAAAGAAATACTGTAGTATCACAGTATAACCCAATGTATAAAATGAATACCCATGAGTATATACTTATATGAATAAATGATTAAATAAATGGGGGGGAAAAGACATCTCCTGTTCAGAAGAATTCCAAATAATTTATGTAGATGCTTCACCCTCAAGGAGGGAATGCGTAACTCCCATCTCCTTAAGTGTGAGCTGCATGTAATGACTTCCTCCCAAACAGTACAGTATGGAGATGGGGAAAAGGAACTTACCAGTGTTGAAACCTGATAAGCCCTACCTCCAGCTGATAAAGGTTAACAAAAATAGTGGTAAGTCAAGTTGATAGACTGTATCCTTGGAACGATGTGATAAGAATGGCACTTTACCTCTTTGGTCATCCTCCCAAAACCCCATAACCTCAGTCTAACCAAGAGAATAATATCAAACAATCCAAATCGAGAGATCTTCTAATCTGACCAGCACTCCTCAATACTTTCAAGATCATTAAAAATAAGGAAAGTTTGAAGAAATTGTCATAGTAAAGAATTGCCTAAAGGAACATGATGATTAAATGTAATGTGGTATCCTGGATAGGATCTTGGAACAGAAAAAGAACATTAGGTAAAAACTAAGGAAACCTGAATAAAATATAGAATTTAGTGAATAACAATGTATCAGTATTGGTTCAATAATAGTGACAAATGAACCATAGTAATAGGGGAAACTGGATTTGGAGTATACAAAAGTTCTCTGTACTATCTTTGCAACATTTCTATAAATGTAAAACCATCCTGAATTTAAAAGTTTATTTAAAAAGTTATACATAATGGGCTACCAGAAGCTATAATCTAAGATCTATGGAGCATCCCAGAGACAACTAAAAGAAGGAAAATGTGTCTCTGTGTGCTTATAACTGCTGGACTGTTCTCTCACTTCATTCTGTTAATGGAGATTCTACATACTTGTCTACATTCTTATTGTCTCTTTCAGTGATAAGCTACTAAAAGACACAGACCTTACCAATTTTGAATTAGTTCAGCCCTCTCTTGATTAAACAATAGGGCAGCAATAGTTTTCCAATACAGAACTGGGTATTACTATATCTTTGGGGAAAATGACTTTGCAGAGAAGGAAAAAGGTATTTAAAGTCTTTAGATAAAAGAGGCAGGATAATCTTAGCAAAGGTAGGGTTTTGCTTGATTTTTATTCTTTCCTCTTTCATTTATGCACTTCTATTTTTTCCCTTCGTTGCATTATAAAAATAGATCTGAATGCTGACAATGAAAAATGATAGCTTCCAAAGAAAGATATGTGAAGGAATATTCTTGGGTAACAGAGCCCAAGCGCCTACGTGTTCTTTTTTAACACTTTAATGTTACCAAAAAAAAAAAGTGAAATTGAAATGGCACTTCCTAAGGCAAAGAGAGAGAGAGAGAGAAAGAAACAAAAACTGTTAGCACAGATAGTTAGCAACAAGGTTGAGGACACAATTAACAGGCTGAAATTATATCAGTGTATAGTATCTTCAGCAATACAGAAGCTCTGGCAACAGCAGTCAAGACTGAGTTGGCTTCATAAGTTATCCTTTCACTTCCTTTCTGTCTACCTCTTATATCACTTATCCCTGTAATATACAGACATTTTTAGGTATCTGCAAATGAATTCTACTAATCAAGAAAGACTGTCCTTTCTGCAACATGTGTTATCTCCTTTAAAGTGGAAGTTTCTCTTTCAGGAATATTTAATCTTAGTTTGAAGCATTCAGATAAAATTTCAGAGAAAAAGTGTAGCATAAATTAGACACCATTAAAGCAGAGGGCATCCTGTCAGAAAAATTCATCAATCAGTTATTGATTGCCTTCAGTGTGGAAAATGCAAATCTCAATTTAATCTCCATGTTTAAAAAAAATTGTCCAGTGTCTAGAAATTAACATTATACGTGCTAGACAGCAAGACTTTGCCTTACGAGTTACTTTCACCGCTGAGAATGTTCACATTCTTCATTTTACTGCTCAAATATCTAAGGTATGCTATGCATTATATACCTAAAATCTTGACAGAAATGCAGTTACATTTGAATGATAAAAGAAATATGTTTTATGTCCTATCAGGTAATAATTAAATCAAAACTTCAATCTCTGAGCAATAAAGAGCTTTCCTGGAATATACCTTTTTTTTGTTTAATCTAGACAAACACAGATTTTTGTTTGTTTGTTTCTTTGATTAGAATTAAAGAGACTTTCAAAGTATCCCAAAGTTATTATATTTATGACAGGTTATCTATAACACAATATAGAAGCAATTCTTTAATCAGTTTCTTCTGAAATGTGTTTTTTCTTATTTGTTTCCATGTTTTAACAATCTTTATCCTGATGATAAAGTCTAGACAAAATATATAGGCTAGTGGATCATTTTACCAAATATTGGAAAACTACTAGTTCTAAGAGATTTTTAATTACATTTCTATGAAAAAAAAAGTGTTCCATGATCAAAAAGTTTCA
This sequence comes from Eubalaena glacialis, assembly GCF_028564815.1. Taxonomy (NCBI): domain Eukaryota; kingdom Metazoa; phylum Chordata; class Mammalia; order Artiodactyla; family Balaenidae; genus Eubalaena; species Eubalaena glacialis. The sequence goes on along the minus strand of NC_083727.1, from coordinate 62,687,467 downwards.
GAAATGTTGCCTACCATAGTCTCCTCTAAGTTTCTTTCCATTAGCATATGAAAAGTTCTAGTAAATTCTATAGAAAGAATGTCTGCCAAAAATATTATGAGAGCAATAGGAGTAAGACTGCAGAAGCAAACAGCATCCAAATTATGAAGGGTCCTTTTATGCTTCTCTGAAAAGTTTGGAACTTTTCCAAAATTTCTTTTTAGAATGATCGCTTTGGCAGCAATGTGAAGGATGGATTCAAGACCTACTCAGGGAATTTTTTCAGTAATCAAAAGAAAAGAAAAAAACTGAGCAAAAGTAGTTATAATCATACTGAAAAGATACAGAAAGATTAAAAGTATATTAGAAAGGAGTGACAGGATTTGAAGCCTGGCTGAATGTTAGGGATTAAAATTCAAGACTGAGTCAAGTTTACGGTTTTGGTACTTAGTGGATATTGGAGCCACTTACTAAGATCAGGCACATAAAAAGGGGCATCAGAAACAGACAGAATAAAATGGAAAATCTGTTTTCATGTGTGTTGAGTTTGAGTTACCTGCAGAAAATCAAGAAAAATATTCACAGTGTATAGTTGGATATAGAACCATGGAATTCCAGAAAAAGACCTAAGCTACAGATATATACTAGCAAATAGATGGTAAAATGATGGGAATGGATGAAGGCACTCAGAGACAGTAGTCAGAATGTGAACTATAGGGAACACCACAGCAACAAATTAGTATTAGATAACTAAGCAGACTCTTCAGGTGGAAAAACATAAGTGAGCAGGGTCATAGAACCCAAGTGTAGGGAGAGTATCGAGAAAGAGGGAGTAATTATCAATAGGACAGAAAGGTTCAGTAGGACATATATAAAAAATATCCATTGGATTTAGTAATGAATCACTTGTTAGTGATCATAGCTGTGTTACCTGTATGAACACTACAGTTGCCCTCAAGGCAAAAACCAGATAAAAGATTAGGTGGGAGATGCAGAAGTGGAGATAACAAATGTGAGCAATTTTTTACTTAGGAAGGACAGTGCCAACAAGATAGTAAATTACAGATACTTAGGTAGAGCATATGATTTTGTTCCTCCTTTATTTTATATTTAAGGTGGGAGAGGGCCAGTAAAGAGGAAAAACACAGAAAATACAGGTAAAGTGATCTTTGATTAACTCAGATTCATGAAGAAGCAGGGAGGGACGGGATCTAGAGGGATCTGTCTTTTACAATGACTAAAGGAAAAATGGTAATGATAAATACACATGCAGATAACTTGTTAAGTTTAAATGCATAATATTGAGGGATTTCCCATCTGTCAGATTTTATATTCTCTTTGGAGTAGAAGGCAATTTCTTCTGCTTAGAATGAAAAGAAGTTTAAACCATAGAGGCTTTAGGAAAGTTCTGAGGATTATGAAGGAGCCATTCTGAGGAATGGATGAGTGACTAGGGACTTTTTTGTCAGACTATTGAGGACCCAGTTGAGTTAGGAACAGTGGATCTGTATTGACACCACACTATTTGGTTGCATGATTTTCTCTATAAGTGATCAGCGGTCTGAGTGCAGAAAATGAGAAAACAGTCGGATTGACCCAGGATCAAGGTGTCAAGGAGTTGAGAGTTTTGGTGAGATAATGTCTAAGTAAGGAATGGAATAGATAAGAGGATGACAAAGAAATCAGAAGGTTTACAGCTCAAGCAAATTCAATAGCACATGCAGTGGAAGCAAGGAAGTGAGAAAAGTGGGAGTCTAAGAAGTTATAGGATATTTGAGTGTTAAGGTTTCCGAAGTAAAGCTGTAGGTCATGGTAACTGGCCATAAGGATGATGCTTGAAGGAGCTTGCAGATGGAGGTCATTGGAGGTGACATGGTTAAGCAACCAATTGGCCATCAGGTTGGATGTGTTATCTGTATGAACACTGTGGTTGCCCTCAATTAGGGCAGGATTAGTTTAAACAAAAAAACCTGATGCTTATCTATTTTATGTGTAGTAGTGTGTATCTGTTAATCCTGTACTCCTAATTTATCCCTCCCCCTTCCTTTCCCCTTTGGTAACCACAAGTTTGTTTTCTATGTCTGTGAGTCTGTTTCTGTTTTGCATATAGATTCATTTGTATTATTTCTTAGATTCCACATATAAGTGATATCAAATGACATTTATCTTTCTCTGTCTGACTTACTTCACTTAGTATAATATTCTCTAGGTCCATCCATGTTGCTGCAAATAGTAATATTTCATTCTTTTTTATGGCTGAGTAATAGTCCATTATATATATACATATATATACCATATCTTCTTAAACCAGTCATCTATTGATGGGCACTTGGGTTGTTTCTATGTCTTGGCTATTGTAAATAGTGCTGTATAGCACAGGGAACTATATTCAATATCTTGTAATAAACTATAATGGAAAATAATCTGGAAAACATACATATATATATTATATATATATATATATAACTGAATTACTTTGCTGTACACCTGAAACTAACACTATATTGTAAATCAACTATACTTCAATAATTACTTAATTAATCAGAGCTGAGAGTCACATGCCAAAGAATTCAGAGGTTGTTAGAAAAAAAAAGCAGGAAGTGGGAAAGTAGATGGTAGAGGGGAAAAAAATAGAAAGTTATCTACCTGGATAGCCAGAGCATCAAATACATAAAATTTTACCCAAAGATAGAGGATAAAAAGTAGAGGGGTATTGAGGAGAAAGGATTCTAAGGCTGGTAGGGTATAGGAAAATGAGGAGCCTAAAGTACAAACCTGGAACTTGAGGCAAGGGTTCCAGAGGGCACAGAAGAGAAGCAGGGGTTTGGGTCAAAAAAAAGGAAGGGAGTAGCAGAGTAGTGCAGGGGTAAAAGGAAAAGAAAGGGTGGATTTTCACAGGGGCTTGCATTTTATGTGGCAATCCAGGATGGCAGGGATAGGAAGCATGGTGAATTAACTCACCCCAAATTTCAGAGAGAGCTCTAGGACTATGTGACAAGCTGAGAACCCAGGAAATCTGGGGAATTTGACAGTGGTAGACCAGTTCTTGCTGGGATCCAACTCATGGCATACTATCAATATTACTTCTCCAGATCCCCGTTGTCCTCTCTAAGATCTAGCTGGTTATGATTTGACTACTTTTGTTTATTACAATTCATAACATCCCTCTCCCTGTCTGCTAGCTGCCCCTCTCCAAGTTCTAATCTTATCCCTCCTCCACTTTACATCCCAACTCTTCTGTAGGGATTGAGTAGTCCAAACATATCTAAACAATATATGTATATCTGCGAAAGGATATTTTAATGGCAGTGTCAGGGGTAAGGCCAACAGTTTGTACAAACAGCTCATAAACTTGCCTACAAAGCTGTACAATCCTTTTAAAAACTAGAAATTTCAGGGATGGAGCCAGGTGTTGGAAGATGGCAAAGATAATCAATCCCATTAGAATTTTCTATTTCTAAGGCAAATTTCTAGTTCCTGAATTCATCTGTACAGCTTCCTCTTGTATTAAAAAATGATACTAAAGGCAAGACTGATCTGTGCTTGTAAAAGTAATCAAATTATCTTCTTTCCCACCATAAATAGGAAAAAAAAATGATGTTGTAAATAAGGTCAAGAACCAGAAAAGGGCTGAGCTATGTCAGTGTCCTATCCAAAGTCAGAATCTGAGAGAAAAATCTGGCTGCACTTTGCCAAAAGTGAACAAAAGATCAAATTCCAGAAGATCTGCTAGGGAGGAAAAATGATCAGACTCAAAACAGACTTGGATTAGGAGCTACTTAAAGGTTCATCATTAATGAGCATAGCACAACTAAATGAATCTTATCCAAGATCAGAGGCTGTTTGTCCTTTTACTCTTTTGTGTTTGTCCCACCCCCACTTGAGTGGTTTATTTTCTCTGTATCTGTGTCTATTATGGGATAAATATTGCAGGTTATTCAGAAAATTTTACAGAAAGGACTAGCTTCCAGAAGGATCATGATAAATTATTTTGTAAATTATTTTGTATATATTTGTATTTACTTTTTACTTTTACTTTTGTATCTGAATCCTCAAAAATCTCATTAAAATACACATATCATGTGTAGGGAATAGCATATAAATATCACCACTCTCTTATCTTCTCTCTTATGAGAAGACTCAAGAAATTGGGCTTGTAAAATCTCCTCCTGAAAATGTCTGTCCGAAACCCTGTTCAGCCAGTTTTCCCCAGAGCACAGAGTGCCTCATTTCTGATCTCCACCCTGAACTCCTTTCAGGGTGCGTTGAAGGTCAGCGGCTGCAGTGGCTACTAGTGACTTCATTCTTGTAGAAGCAGATGGCAAGTACCAATTTTTAGTTGGCATTGGCATAAGTAGTCAATGTCACAGCTAGTAATGATGCCAAGACCATTTTAACCCCATAGAATGTGCTCTTACGTGCTACATTGCCTCCTGACTTAATTTCATGCATTGTTTGTAGTTGCATGACCTTGGACAAATTACTTAACGTCTCTAAACCTGAGGTCCCTACCTGGAAAATGCAGGTCCTAAATGACATTTCCTTGTAAGTTGGTTATGAGGATGAAATGATGTGTTGAATGTAACTGCTCAGCTCAGTGCCAAGGAGCACAGGAGCCCTCACAAATGCTACCCATGCTATTATTTCACCTATAAAATAGAAAAGTCAAGGATTCCTTCACAGGCAGTAATTCAATAAGCATTCACTGAGTGTATATTATGTGCCAGGCACTGCACTAGGTACTGGAGAAACAAGAACAGAAAGATAAGCCTCTTGCCTCAAGTGGGTTCTTGCCCAAGGAAGGAAAGAACACAGGCAAACTAATACTTGCCAAATTTATTTCAATCATTAAGATAGAGACGTGGAGCGGGGATGGTGTAGGCATCAAGCATGGAGTGGGCAGGAAAGGGCTGGAGATTTAGGAAGTGTTTGCTAGAAAGTGGCATTCCAGACAGAGAGAGGAAAGTGAGCAGAGGCAATGGAATTGCAACAGCTTCCACGTGCTTAGAAAACACGAAGCATTTCAGTATGGCTAGAGTGCAAGGATGAAAAGTGCCCCAATAAGATAGAAATTAATGGTTAGACAAGGAGATAATTTCTTAAAAGCAGGTAAGTCATGTAGCTCTTCCTTTCCTTCTTTTCTTCCTCCCTCCCTCCCTCCCTTTCTTCATTCCTTTCTTTCATTCATCCCATCTTCCCTCTCCATCCATCTTTTTCTCCCTCTTTCCCTTGCTTTCTTCCTATATTCTTTCTTGCTTTTTAGTACACCCTTTTCTTCCCCATGTCTCAACTTTTAGTCCTCAGGCATGTCATAGCCTTAGTCTTTGTCAGTGCTGAGTACAGGGCCATTAGCAGCTGTTGTACCACCAGTATTTTTTTAACAAGATTATTTTAAACTATAAAGATATAAACCTGGTGGGTGGATTGAAATTGTAGACAGGTTAGCCTAGTCATGGGTCTTTTTGAACAAAGAAGGTAAGTGGGAACCGTACTGCCCTGTTAGAAACCAGGAAGGAGCCTTATGACAGAGGATAGTGAAGGGACATCATTTAAATAACTTAAGCAGATTCCTTCTCCACCTCCCCACCTTCTCTGCTTTGCTTTTTGCCACTTGGAGATAGCTAACTCTGGTTGTGCAGCTGTCTCAGAAAGCCTTGATTTAGCCAGTGGTGAGGTGAGGCTTTCCAGATAAACAGTGAAATGTACCTCTTAATCAGTGTGCTCTTCCCCTCCAAACTGGGTCTCCTGTTTACCCCTCTCTCCTTCCATACCCTCACCTGGCTATGTTTTCACAACATGGGACCTTTAGCCATACACGCATGTGTGCCCACCTACACACACACACACAGACACACACACACAGTAATGGAACTTGTTTATTACATCATCTGTGACTTTTACTTTTGTGGGAAGTTAATTTCTAATCCTCTTTCTTCCTTAGTGATTGTTTTTCAAATTAGTTGAACGAATGATGATATTTGTTTGCAGCTTCCAGTGTTGCCTATAAAGAACACCAGTTATTCATTTAGGGAAATTGCTTGATCAATGCTATGCAGGGCTACTGTAAGTTTTTTCTGCTGAGAGGAGAAAAGAGTGATATGCCAAATTGAAACAACTGGAAAAACAGATCGCTGAATTACAAGTGAAGATATAATTAGATGCACCCTCCAATAATTGGTTAGAATTGGAAGCATTTAAGTCTGTACATAATCAAATATTGCCTGGAAATGTTACAGCATCCTTATTTTATGCTAAATAGATTTTTATGGAAGGGCAATAAAGGAGGAAATCTGCTTGCTAATTTGATTAAAAACACAATGGATCTCTGTTATTTCAGCTATTAAGACTCCAAATAGGAGGAGGCTGATTAGAAAAGAAGAGAAGAAATTAATTTCATATTTAAGATCTATTATCAAACATTGCATATTTTTAAGTGAAATTATTCATAACAATTGAAGATGCATTTTCATAATTACTCTCAGAAAAGAATAGATATACTCCTACCTTCTCTTTAAAATGAAAAAAAGATCTAAAGAAATAATAGCACTCTGCCACTGGTATTTATGGGAGAGAGAAGGCAGTTTATTAACCACATAAGCCCATTTCATAGAAAATGCAACAGAGATTGAAAGGATTCCACTTGCTGAAGGCCATCCCCAAACACAGGTCTATAGAGTCCCATAACTTGCAGACTAAATCCATCCTCTGCTTATACATTCATAATTTCTTTATTTTGTCATAGCTATTAGTGAACACACTTTTTTTGTCTTACTATTCATCCATTAAACAGATATTTACTGAGCACCTACTGTGTGGCAGGCAGTGTTTCAGGCACTGGGGACACAGTAAAGAATGTGAAAGGCAAAGTTTCCATCAAGGATCTTGCAATCTATTTGAAAAAGGGCAATGTAAATAATAAAGTACAACATATAGTGTGTTGTATGTTAATAAATGCTAGGGAAGGTAAATATGTAGAAAATGTGAAGTGTGGGGTTGCGTTTTTATTTTAAAGGTAATGGTCAAAAAAGACCTCACTGAGGAGAGCTTTGAGTGAAGATTTGACTAAAGTGAAGGAGCTGCCCTTGTGGCTATCTGAAGAAAGCCCTTAGGCAACGTGCAAAGGCCCTGAGGCAGGCATGTCCCTGGCTGGTTGCAGTACAGGGAGAAAGCTTATGCTGAAAGAGCACATCAGAGAGATGGCAAGGATGGGATGGGGCGTAAGGGAGGGGTGCCTATTCTATTAAGCCTGGTAGGTCTTAAGGTCACAGTAAGGATTTGATTTCTAATCATAGTGACATGCGAAACTGGCTGATTTTGAGCAGAAGAGAAATGATCTGCCTATTTCATTAGATGTGAGCTTCTAAATGGCAGGGGCTACTGTGGACCATGCAGCTTGTACCTTTTTCTGAGTAGCTTAATATGGTCCCTCTTACCTAGGATCCAGAAATATGTTTTAAGTAAATCATAGTTCCAAAGACAATTCCAATTTCCTTTTTTGTTTGTATCCTATCACTCTACTGGTTTGTAGACAACTCAAGAGCTTTTTTATCTACTTTATTATTTAGCATGCAATCAACACTGGAAAGTATTTATTAATGAATGATGGTGGTTAACTTTTACACAACAAATCTAAAATGTGGCTCTAATTTAAACACAAAATGACAAATTTGGAAACTGCAAAGGAAAACATGAGGGATCCTATCTTTATAATCCAGTTTAAATGCCTATATTTCTTAAGAATACACTAATTTGATGATAGTAAAACAAAAATTATCTTGATGCAGCATGAATATGGTAAATATTCTTTGCTTTTTCTCCTTTGGAACTACATTAAAGAGGAATAAATCAATTCTGGAGCCACTTTGCTGAAGAAAGAAGCCAAAGGAATATCTCTAAATGTCTATTTTATGTACCTTCTCATACTTTTCCATGTCACCATAGAACAGCATTACTACTTGGTGAAAGTTTTATTTTATTATAAAATGATAAAATGAATTTTAAATTTATTTCAAAGGATGCATCCAGGAGCCAGCTAAATATGCTCATGGGTCTTCTCCAACCATGGTGTTATTACTGTTAATTGACAGGCCCTATTGTACAACACTGAATTTGGAACTGAAAATTCTCTGTCTTTGGATAGCTATAATTTAGTCAAACTTGCTTTAGTGCTCTTATTATTTCATAATGAAATATAAAATATCTTACAAGCAAATACCTCTCTTCCAGAAATTAAATAGAGAGGAAAGAATTCACAGGCCAAAGAGTAACAATCAGTACAAACACAATTACCTTCTCACATAAGAGATAAATCAACTCTCCTTTTTTCTTCTTATCCAATATCAGAGCAGTACAATCTTTTCTCCAGACTTGTTCAAGTACCTACAATTCTTATCTTTACGCTAAAGCAAAACAAGAGGATAAGCAACCTTTGGATGTAGAAACACTAAAGATATTGATGTGTCTTCTGAGAAAAACTAAGTTTCAGGAAGCATATAATTATAGATCTTAAACCTAAAGACAGAAGACTTCTTATATCTGAAAGCAATATGAAAATTTACAGCTAGTAGTACCCCAGGTGAAGATTTCTTCTCTCTCCAGCCTTCCTGTACTAATTGAAATGATGGAAGACACCAGGGTGTTAGTCAAACAATCATCTCATACAAAGTGCTAAATCATCACTTGAAGATGGCTAGTCACGATGGATCCAGGCTTACATAATTCATCTGCAGGAATGCTTTGAAGATATCACAGCCATGCTAGATAAAAGATATTCTGTGGCTGAGATATAGTTAATATTTTAGGGGAAAAAAAGTACATTTGATATGGTTTTACATGAGATAAAGGTAAAAGAACCATTGAACATGGGATAAAGAGCACTGAAGGAAAAATTAGTTTTAGAGACAACTACAAAGAGAAGCCTTCAAAAGAAACATTTATGTTGGGAAAAAAAGTGTTGAAGCTGGGCAGCACATGTGAAATTAACTGAAGGCCGGTCCTTCATTAAAAATCATTTTTAATCTACCACATACCTCACGAAGCTGATGATAACTAGAATTCTTTCTAACCTCTTCTCCTAGTGGACTAATCAATCACTAAGCTAGAAATGTGAGAGGTAAGTTCTAGTCACAATTACAAATGACCTTGAGCAATTCACCACTGTAGGTCTCAGAATCTTACCTGGAGAAAGAGAAGTTCAGGCTAGATAGAGCACCCACTCCCTCGTATTTCCAAAATTATTTCCTTCTAAGAGCTCCATAGAATCCTTGGGAGTTGGTAGGATAGATGCTAATCAACAACTCCCACCAAATCCAAATAATCAAAACACAAATAAACCATCATCAAACAAGTTCCATCATTGAGGTGGATGAAGTATGAGTTCTCTGTAGTGCATCAAAAGCAGACTCAGAAAAAATAAAATAAAAAAGCAGACTCAGAATGCTAGCTTTTTCAAATTTTACCATTTGCCTTTAGTAAAAATTACATGGCATAATCAGTTGAGCTATGGCAATGTGCTATGAAGGCTATTTATTCCTGGGTTCCTGATACCTTCATTGACCCTATGAGGACAGTGAAATATTTCAAAGCTCAGAGTAGCCTTGGGGAAGCTCAGGTTGTAACAATTTTGTATTGTTTATGATCTAGATTGCTCTAGGTACATATTTTGCAATAGGGTTGAAAAGACGTTTAAATATGAAAAAAAATCAAATAAGTACTCCTACAGTGGAATAAATAAATGAAAATTTAAACAAATCAAATGTCTTTATTCTGACTCAACACATCCCACAAATCCTGACAAAATGTTCTCCAACTGCTTTTGTGTGACTGGCTTAAAACTTGGGCTGTTAGATTTTGAACCACTTGAATGAATAGACTGCTTTCATTATGTAATTCCCTAACATCATCTTACACAGTCAGTACTCCATGCATTTTTGCTAAATTGAATTTAATTCTTCTACCACCAACAGAGTGCATTTGTTTTAATGAGCAACGTGATTACTAATTTAGATGACATGCAACCGAGTTCAAGATAGACAAAAAAGACTCTATTGGAAACCACAGTGGAACATTTTGGGTATAAAATGGAAATATTGACTTAAAATTTATCCCACCATGCCTTACAACCCAAAATGGGCAAATTTTTTTAATGCCTAAAACAAATGTCTTCTCAGTATAACCCTTCTTGAAAAAGTACTCTTATTTTCCTAAGTTGCTGAAATTTGATTGCCTTAAATCAGGTCTATGTTATCAACATGAAGCATAACTCAATTATTCACAATCCTCAGCAGAGCCAAGAATAAACCTTATTGAAATATAGACATTGCTAGACAAAAATGCGGCTGTAAGTTCCATAGAAAGCAAACCTTTCTTTGCCTGAATTTTTAATAATTATATTTCTAGAGCAAAAGATAATCTCTGCCCACCTAGACCTTGATTCTTTTAGGAGGGATAAGAAATAACCCAATAATCACCTCAACATAGGAGAAAAAATGGTGTAAACTAGAGACTTGCAGATAAAGCACCATGAGAATTCAAAAGAAGTGATCAGGGATCAAGAAGTCATTGTAAAAGCAAAAACAATAACCATTGAATCAAGTAAAGAGCGATGCACCTAGTATACTTATGTATACATTGTTAGAGGGCATATTCATTGTTATATATTAAAATCTGTATTTCCTTATGCCAAACAAAATCTGAATTAAAGATGTTGCAGTTTTATATTAAAAGAAGTCATTGTATAGAAAGCAGCATTTTTGATAGGCTGGACTATCAAAGTGTGAGAATTGGGGGGTGGGGAGTTGAATCCAGCATTCCAAGTAGAGACAGCAATGTGAGGAAAAGCCCGGGGTGGGGGAGGTGTGAGGTACTTACTGAGAAGAGTGCTTGTTTCACCCAAGTGTGTCAAAGAGAACAGTGGGCAATAGTGCACCAGATGATGGATACCTGTCATAGCCTGTGATCGTCGGCCTTGGACAGGCATGGAGGATTTTGAGAAGGGGAATGACAGCACAAGAGCTGTTCTTTGGAGATTTATTCTGGCAGCCGTGTCTAGGATGGATTGAAGGGGTTGGTGCCAGCTCAACAGCTCAGAGTAGCACCTAATCCACGAGCCACTGAAAATTGACCTGTACTCCACCTGCAGCACACAAAAGAAGGACCACCTACCTCTTTCCAGAATACTCCAGATACATGATCAGTTAAAACCTTTCTGTACTTGAGAATATGCCTTTCTATATTACGTTGGAGCACGTAATTCCCTAGGATTGGGGTAAAAGGCAAGATAACACTTGAACAACTCCCACTTTGTTCCTGTTTTAAATTTTGAAGTTTTATAATAGTAAGGTACTTAATTCATCTTGAGATTTGAGCTGTGCCACTGATATCAGCTTTCTAATGACCTTATCTTTATCAATGTGGCTACAGAAAGGAAAAGTTTGATTCCATAATTTAGATTTGCAGATATCACGTAGAACACTAATTGATATTTTGGATATATGATTTTCAAAGTCAGCAGACATGGTAACAACAAGAAAACGTTTTAACCTAAAGTCATTTGAAGGCTGAAATAGTTGTTAAATTTAGACTCTAAAAGAAAGTGAGGAGAGCCCTGCTTCCTTGAGGCTTAACTGCTTTGAATAAACTTGATAGTGAGTTATCCTTGGGGTAACTTCTACTTCAGATGAGCCTCATTCCATGGGTCTCGTCATAGAGTATATATAATAGAAATTTGGGACTTTTCCCCCCAAATATACTACCCTGTCTGAAGGAGATAATCTCATTTTAACAGAGAGAAAAGAAAATCTATCAAAGAGAATGAGAGAAATTATACTTTCCTTTCTTGTCTTTGCTTCCTAAGGTGAAGTGAAATTGTTTGCCTGTTATCAGATCAAATGCAGACAAACTTTAAGGGGACTAGTCTTCTGAAAGACTTTATCAGGTAAAGGCATCAATCTTGCCTTCCTATTTGCTTCAGGGCACTGAAAATGGCCTCAGAGCACATCCATATGCTAGTTCTCTTGTCAAAGTTATGCAGAACAAAACTCCCCTAAATTCTCAAGAGACCTGTTATACAAAGCAATGAACAGAGTCTTGTTACATACAGATTCACTGTCTTCATCAATCATGAGCTTTGAGTTCCAACCAGGAGATTCTGGACCTAAGGAGTAATTTATCCTTTTGCTTTCTCCAGGAAGCAACCAAAGATATAAAAGGAGTTACATAATTGAGACATAACTGTGAGCTTTGAAAGTATTTTTAATCACCAGAGCCAGCTTTTTATAAAAAAATAAAAAAGGATCGCTCAAGCTTCATAATTGGAGATAGAAAACAATGACAATCTTGAAAAATACAAGCAACGAATTAGAGAGATGAAGTTGAGAAGCATTCAAAAAAAGATCAAAGGGCACTTTTATTCACAGGTCCACATTATGCCAAAGCCTGTTGAAAAATTATTAGATATATTTATTGACATTGAAACCGTTTCCATCTTGACTTAGGGTGAGATCAGTATAATGTTTTGAGAAACGACAGGGAAAGAGCCTGTATTTTAAAGCCTGGTGCCACCCAGGATTCTCTGGATGCTGGCCCTTCAATGGGTCATCCTCTTCCTCTGTCATGGTTTTAACAATTACACACCGTGTATGCTGGTGACACCCAAGTCTATACATTCAGCTCAGGTCTGATCCCTGAAGTTCAGATTTGAATAGTGAGAACTAAAAAATTTGCCTGCCACATCAGTAACCAAAGGATGGTGCAGCCATCAAGCCATCACATTACAGCTGCCTGGAGGGTGAGCCCTGAGGGAACTTGGGATGGAGACTAGACTAACGGGCTGCCCACTGCCAAACCCATCTAGCAATCAGCGCTGCAGCCACAACTGACGGTGCACCCGGAGGAGACTCAGGATGGGAAAACACAGGATACTACCCCCAGATAGTTGAGGTGCATATCAAAGGAATGATTTCAGTGAGCCCAGACTCTTGCATCTTCCCATACATAGAAAAGCACTAAATTCCTTAACTTGAGATATCTGGTTTTCTTTTGTTAACAATAATCTTTTGATGTTCCAACTACCTGGTCTATTGTTGCAAATACTCCTATATATCGTGGCTGCCCCCCTTGCCTCTTCAGAACAGTTTCTCAGCATTATGTGAGATGCTGTGTCCCGGGCTTGAGTCCTCAGATTTGTCCACCGAATAAAACATAACTCTCAACTTTTAGGTTGTGCATTTTTTTCAGTCGACAATAGTGACCTAGATATGCACATGGATGTCCTTGTCTTCCACACACTCCGTCTCCACTCCTGGTACTCCTCACATTAATTTCTAAGTGCTTATTTCACTGCCCATCTCTCTCACTGGACCAGAGCCCTAGGAGGACTGGAGCTACATCTCATTTTTTATCTTTAAATGTCCTGAGACAATATGATCTCCAGCCACTGCCACTGAAGATGCAGGGACTGCATTAGGACTTATCTATGTGCCTGTCTACTTAAGGTCACAGCACCCTGAGTCACTCTGTATGGTCTTCTTAGACTATGATTTGCTGTGTGACTTTGTCTATGAATATTCTGCCAAGTACGAATAATTTGATATTACTGCCCATTCAGTTGATAGAGTTGTAGATGGGGAATTATTGCCTTTCAGAAGAATGTTGCTAAAAATGCATTCAAAGCCATACCTGAAGAGAATAGTATAAAAAGTGTTTTCATTCCCACATGTGTGGTTCAGTGAAAGCTGAACTTTGCCTCACAGAGGACAGGCAAAGTGCATGTGGGTACCTTCTAGGTAAACTGTAGAAATCTAGTTAGGAAGAATGCTAAATGAACACAGAAATCTATATATAATAGAGAGGCCATTAGTTCTTCTCATTTATAAAGAAAGTAGAGAGCCTTAAAACAAGCCCATCATTTCTTTCCCATCTATTACTTGGTTATCCAACGGGGGTACTCACAAAAGTATTTAACTATATTATATATTTAAAAGTTGCTAAGAAAGCAGATCTTAAAAGTTCTCACCATACAAAAAAAATTGCAACTATGTGAGGTGATGGATGTGTTAACTAACTTTATTTGGCAATCATTTTGTAATATACACATATATATCATGTTGTTACATTGTACACCTTAAATGTATACACTGTTATGTGTCAATTAAATCTCAGTAAAGCTGGGGGGAATGTATTTAATTGTGGCAAGTAATTGGTAGGATAAATTTTTAAGAATCCAAATTCTGTAAAGAAATACATGTAAATAATTTTTGAAGAGCATCAAATCAGACCATCTCGATTCCTCTCAACTCACCCGGCATGTCCTTTGTGCCCTCTCAGAGTCCACTGCTTCATTTCTCCCTGCCCGCTCCCTAAAATCACAAAAGGACATTGAATGTTGACTGATGCGTTAATCTATATTTGGGGGATACTAGAAAAAACTGGTGTAGTATTATTTTTTATAAGTGTGTAGGATTCCCTATAAGTAGATAATGTGAGAGAGAGTGATGAATACTTTTCAAATATCTTCCTAAATATGAAATTGAGAAATATCCTGAAAAGTCAGAGAAGTCAGACTGAATTAAGCTAAGAAAATACAGAGTCATATGATTTTCACTAGAAAGTTGTCCTTATCCTGATAATGACCAGCATATTGCAGGTCTCTAGAAAGGTCTTCACTCAGACAAGACAAAAATAGTAACTTGTAAATGAGAGTATGGGAAATGCTGCCTACCTCCTGAGGTCTCTCACTTATTACCATGTCTTGAATTTCATTTTTCCAGTTTCTTTATAGTTTTCAATTATGAATGCTAGAATCACTGCTGTCGTTTTAAAATTATGTATAACGTCTTTATGTCTATGTGCCATAGAATTTATTTCCTCCCCATTTTAGAAAACTTTCTTTTGCTAGTAATGACCAGGCAATCTGGAAAGGGAATGATTGAATTCTTAATTTTCCTGGAGGGGAAGTTCCTACATTTGTCTTTCATTTCTCGCTTTGATTATCAAACTCTATATTTCTACCTCATTAACCTTATTTCAGGACTTGTCAATGTGAATAGTGGGAGAAAGGGGAATAAAGGCTTTCAATCCAATGGTTAATCTTGTTTGACACGATATTTACTTCCATATACTAATGGGTACTTTATATTACTCTGTAAGTCATAATTATAAATAGCTTAAAGTACTTTACAAGTCATCCATCTTGGAGTTGGATATTGGCAGAAATCAAAGAAGTACAAGGGCACAGAGTAGTGAAATCATTTTCCCAAATAATGACCCACTGTTAATCCTGAATTTTTAGTTCTGGTTCTCTTACTGGTGCATATAGCCACAATTATCTAGCCAAGTTTTATTTTTAAAAATTATAGTTTTTCTTGGATTGCAACAGGGATAAAAAAGAAAACGAACAACACTTAGGTTGTTAGTTGGAAATTATAAGGTATATTAGTAAAGACGGTTTTGGTTGCAAATCACAGAATGCGCATCTTATGCTCTCTTAAAAAGTAAAAGTATTAGTTTACATAATTTAAGAATCAAGAGGTGGGGGGCTTTGGGTACAATCTGATTAAGTCTAACTCAGTTTTTTTTTTGCAATTCTAACAGCTCTTTTTTCTTCTACCATAAGCTTCATTCTTAGACTAACTTTTCTCATGGTAGCAAAATGAATACTGCAGTTGCAAACATTACTTCCACCCACCATATTGTTCAGAAAGAAAGAGAATGTCTCTTTTCCCAGTAGCCAAAAATGCTGGGCTTCATCCTGCTTGGACCAAATTAGTTCATGTGTCCATTTCTGAATCAATCACTGTAACTGAACTAGTTATGTGTACACAGATTGGAAAATAGGAGCTGGCATTTGTTTAGACTTCATGGAAATTGTCCCATGGGGTGGGGTCAGTCCTCCAAAATGCTTGCCTGCAATGCAATGAGGAGTCCATGACAGTCTCAGTACTTACCCACATTTGCTTAACATGCCTATAGGCTCTTTTTTAATCACGAAAGTGTCCTCTCTATTGTATAGAAAAATTGCCCACAATAAGCAGAGCAAAGGATCTCTCAATTCTATAGCAGTTGAGGTTCACTTTCCTATAGCACCTGCCTTTTTTTGAATGTTCTTAGTAAGCTTAAAAAGATTTTAAAACCTTATTTCTAGATTTCTTTGAAATCTAGAAAGTTACTAATTAGAAATTAGGAGGGAGAAAAAGACTTAGGATCACATGATTTACTGTAAAAGGTTTTTCTTTCTTCTGGAGGAGAAGGTGTTACTGGCTGTATTGTGTCCACCCCAAATTCATATGTTGAAGTCCCAACTCCCAGTACCTCACATAGAACCTTATTTGGAATCAAAGTCTTTAAAGAGGTATTAAGTTAAAGTGAGGTCATTAGGGTGGGGCTCTAATCCAATATGATTAGTGTCCTTATAGGAAGAGACATCAGGGGCACACACAAAGGAACAACCATGTGAAGAGGCAGCAGAGGGTGGACATCTGCAAGCTAAGGAGAGGGGCCTCAGAAGAACCCAACCCTCCTGGCACTTATTCTTGGACTTCCAGTCTCTAGAATTGTGAGAAAATTAATCTCTGTTGGTTAAGCCACCAAGTCTATGGCATTTTGTTGTGGCAACTCTAGCAAACTAATATAGGAGGGTTGTTTGCTTTCTGTATCTGATTGTTAAGGCAATTAATTTCCAGTTTTGTTGCTTAATATGCCTTTGTTAGGTTCAGTCTAACCATTTCTGGTCTAGGACTTTCTCCTGAAGCTGGCTATCCTTTTTTATATAGCTGGAGACTATAAAACCAAGCTGTCTCTTCCCTCCTTTTAATTTAGTGTTTTGTGGTTGCAGTCAGGGGAGCTAATTTCACGGAAGGAAGTAATTACTTTGCTGCTGTTCAAGAGATACTTCTCATCCTTGGTGAGGTGGATGTATTTCTCTTCACCAATGGAGTATATAATGCTGCCAGAAAGTTTTTAAGTTTTTGCCTTGGTCCAGGACTGGTAATTTTCCTTCCAACCAGCAAATACTTTGAGAATCAGATCTATGAGTTAGCATACCTATCACTATGATCTCTTTCTAATTTTGTTGTTATTAGCTCACCTTTTCTCCATGGAACCTTGGGAACATTTTTGTTTTTTGTGTTTTTTTTAAAGTCCTATATCTTTTCATTTCATCTCACCATAAGCTCGGTTCTTATACAATAGAAATGAAATATCTCCTTTTTACAGTGCACTGCGATTTGGATCTTCAATTGTGACTGACGATATCTAAAGAACTGAAATATAATATGTTTCCATAAAATTATGGGCAGGAAATGCTAGTTTGAAATGTTCTTTTTTCCTTCAGTTTCTATTAAGTTGGGTTGGCTTGTTGTTAAAGAAAAGAGAGAGAAAAATTAAAGGCAAAGCTTCCGCCTAGAACCTTGTGCCCAAAGGAACCGATGTAACTATACCTAGCCCTAGAGAAAACATGACTAGCTATGAAGGCTAAGCAAGATCTGGTTATTTCTATTCATTCTCTGATTCTATATAATATTACCAATTACCTTCACCTTAATTTCCTTATGGAATTGTGAAATGTGTGTGACAGTTCCTCTGCCTATAGTAACTCAGTAGTCTGTTACCAAAATCACTGAAAATATCTCAGAGGAGGGCCTTGAGCTCCTCAAAATTTGTTAAATAGATGTTAAATAAGGTAAAATGAAAAGATGTTTGGGTCTTTTTATAATTTTTCTATTATTCTGATGAATTTCTTTTTGTGTTTTTTTCTTGGAAGGGATAACTTAATAACTACTTGGGGACTGTGCCCTGAATCAGACGGAACAATATTCTTAGATTTGGGTGGGTTTATGTTAGTTGTTTTTAAAAATTCTAGTTTAGAATTTGTTCTAGACAAATGATGACATTTAAAAATCATTCAAGATTTTAATAACTCTTTAAATGAAACAAAAATGATGTAGAAGGATTTAAACATTTAGACTTCATAAATGCCAATGATGACTCTAGAGCCAATTCAACTAATGATTTCAAAATATTACATAAACTAATTTTATATACATATTTTCCAAAACAGGAAATGAATCCACTTGTTAGTGAGAACTACTCAGTCCTGTAATTATAACTTGAATCAATACCATATTAATATAGAGCAACCTTGTCTTGCATTTTTTCTCTTTTGATAATCCAAAGATTGCTTGTCTTCAAATTTACTACTGTCTTCTCTTTAGAGACAAGCTCATTAAAGAAATATAGAGATTTTTCCATAATAGTATGATGCAGATGAAGGGATTGTATTTATAGCAAATATGATTTCCACAGATATTTATTTTTCTCTCTAAATCTGAAACTTCATTTATATCAATTATACTATCCAGTCTTTAAGTATCAACTTATGACCTGACGAGAGTTATTAACATCTCTCAGGTGGAAACCATTTGCAACAAGGCAAAAGAGATTGCTCTCAAATTCCTTAATGACTCCTTCTGTGACTCTAAGGACCAGACACGCATTAACTGGCCCTCAGACGAGGAACTTGCTCTGTTCTTTGATTATCAAATATTCTGGGGAGATTTAAAGTATCTCTAACCAGGTCTGGTGTTTCCATGACAATATTTGCTGGCTAATCACCCTAAGTGTCCCTGACTTTATTCTACCACTAACAACTAAAATTCAGGTTCTCACTCCTTTTTCCTACATAGGCTTGAACCCTTTGTACTTTAGCATCATTTGTTAAATTTATTTTTAAGCACTTGTTCATAGAATATCTGCTGCATCCTTGGCTTTGCACTCTGAGTGATGAGGTACCAACCATTAAGTTGAGCCAAAAGGAAAAAAAAATAAAAGCAACTCTTCTCTAGAATCCCCTTCCAAAATTCATAGAATGGAATAGGACATGAGCAATTAGAGTATAAGTTATTAAGATGGGTTCTATCAGACCTAATACATTGGTAGAACTATTTGTAAGATGTTTTAAACATATATAATTTTTAGAAATGTCTCCCCAAATTGGCTTTCATAACCAGGCTAAATACACTGACTAAATCTTTTTGACTTGTTCTTTTTCACTCATATAAAATTTTCCCGTGGCATTTCAAATTACTCTGTTCTTTAAACTGTCTTCTACCAGAACCAGAATTCAAGTTCCAGTCATCTTTCTGTCATCTCAATCCCCAAGCATAGTACTTTAATTTAGGGCTTAATAGGAGGCCACTATCTGTTGAATGAATGACTGGATGAATCAAGCATTACAGTTTCATAAATGAGTCTTGCATCAACAGGATTCCAAACACATCTATTATTGGCTTTAGAAGTAATGGATAGTCTTGGTGAATTGCATCACTAACTCATGCTTTCTTGATGATAAAGTTAAACGTATACTTTTTGTTACTGCCTTCGCTACATTTTACAGTTCTACTTTATATTACTGATTATTCCTTGGATATATATTTTCACTGGCTAAATTTATATGATTTTTAAAAAGGCAAAATTGAATTAGGCGAAAATCATATAACATTAGAGAAGGGTAGAAGAATCATAGGGATACTCTTAGTTACATAGAGATAAAAGATCTGTTTAGTTTTTTATCCATACAGGCTTTCTGACTTATCTTTTAAAAATAATGGCATACTGTGTTTCCAACTTAAAAGATGGTTCAAGCTTAAAATGATGCAGGTAGCATTAATTTAGTTTTTGGCACATTGGATTAAAATTGGAAATTCTGAAATTTGTGTCAATGATGAGATTGTGCCTCTATGAAGTGTTGGGAGTGGGGAAGGAACTTTGAATAAGATTATGGATTGCGCAATCCTTGCAGCAGCTAATTATTTGTCTAATGAAAGATATACAGTTATGCTATCTGGGTTTGCAGAATAAATAGCTTTAATTTCTATCACTGACTGTTTCTAGTTGAATAACAAAAGCATTGTTCACTGATTCGGGTAATAGTCACTGGATCAACCCAGGGAAATAATTGGTCACTGTAGTTGGAATAATGTATATGAAAGCTTTCAAAATGTATAAAATGCTATAAACTTTTAAGGCATTATTTATTAGATCACTCATATGTAATGGTAAAAATTTGTCCAACTTGATGATTCACTGAATTGTCCCAAATCAGTCAAAAATGTGGGAAAGACAACCTAATAATGTATGTTGATGATTTTTAATAATTTTATCATCATAGATAGTTAGCTCTTAATTATTTATGGAAATGGGCTTTGGTGGTAGCATGGGAAAATGAAAATGCAGATCTATCTATAAATACATTTGTATTACAAATATCATCCTTTTCCATGGCAAAAATGACTACATTTGGATTTTTCTCTAGTATTGCTTATTATTTACTTAATGTGATAGAAATAATAATAATAAGGTGATGATGATCGTGTGTGTGTGTATGTGTGTGAGAGAGGGACAGAAAGGGAGGGAAGGAAGGAAGAAAGAAAGGAAGGAAAGGGAAGGGAGGAAGCAAGGAAAAGAAAGAAAGAAAAGGAAGTAAAGAAAAACTGAATATTAATGTTTCCAAATTAGGTTTGTAGAAATTGTAATCACTGGATAACTTCCATCTACTTCTACAGAGTAAATTAAGATGGATATATTCCTTCAGTAAAGGAAAATCTGGATCAGTTTAATTTTGTGACACCAGAATAGAAACCACAATTGGCACAAGAAAGATCAAGCTCAAGGAAGAGGTTTTATAGCTATAGCTATATAGATATAGATAGATATGGATATGAATATACAGATATAGAAGATATAGATACACACATGGACAGATTGGATTTAGCTTATTCGGAAAGAGTAGTAAATAGTTTCAGTACTGGAGGTGACTACGTGAATGTGGACGTGAATACTGTGGACCATACAAGTATTTTTAGGATCTAGAGACTTCACATACTTAGCCATACTAGCTATACAATGAATTCACATTTTCTGTTAAATAAAAACCACATTGTGTAGACAAAAAAAAAAAGCAAGAGCAGTACCTGTAACTTCTGTATTACAGTGAATGCCAGATATCTCTAAGAAAGTGCCTCTACTCCTCCATGCCTTTTATCATGGGAAATGAAGGAGAGGTGTTCACCATTCCAAGAATTTGTGCTAGCAGTTTTTTTTTAGTTCTTTTCTCCAAAGAGAGTGTACCCTTTAACATATCAAATGAGTTTTTAATTTCAGACAGTGTGTATTCAGTTTTATAATGTTCATTTAGTTTTCTTCCAACTGTTGAAATTCTGCATCTTTTAATCCAGTTTGTCCATTTTTAACCATAAAAATGACCATCCTTTTGACACCCAAGAAGACAGCGAGATTCGCCAAGCTCTTCTTAACACTTGAATTTAAACAGAATCCCAGGTACAAGCAACATTTGAAGACTGTCACTTTAATGTTCTATATTTTTATATGTTGTCTGCATAATGTATTACATTTCTCATTGACTCTCTTTTGTAATAAAATTGTATATTCTCAGTAACATCCAGATCTACAGGCTGAACAATGAGGTCATACAGCAAGACAGGGAAATATCACAAAGTACTAGCACTGTTTCCTCCGAGCAAGCTCACCAGTTGATGCAGCTAAAGAGTGGACTTGCCAGATTGAAATAGTAAGAGCATTCTACTGACAGAATCTTTTATTTGGAACACAAATAACCGGCAATACCAATTAGAAAACAATGTCTTTATCTTTCAAAGCATTTGCTTGTATCCACTACACCTCTGGTAAAATATGCCAAAAATCCAGGATGAGGAAATATTTTCAATCAATAAATGGATTTTTTGAAGGCATATAAAAATATTACCATGTTCAAGAAATCAACCAAGTCCTTCTGTGTAACCTTACAACAACTGACTTGCAAATCTTTGCTGGGTAGAATGTTTAAAGATTTTTTTTTTTCCAGACTGGGTTATCTGGCATTATACTACTCTTCAGGGACACTATTTAGAAATGAATTCTATCTAAGAAGCCCTAATATCATTCTATAGTATCATGATTTGCTCATGGTTTCTTTGCAAGTACACCCAACAATCTAAAGGAAGTCTCAATGTAAAATACAAAAGCCATTAAGACCCAGCAGAACAGGCTCAGAGTTACTTGGTTATTAAAATCTTGGGCAAAAATTGTGACAGTGTACAAAAATGAGGGTACCTTTTGATCTGCTCAGCAGGAAAGAAAGGCTGTAAACCTGTGGCATCTCTGGAGGGTTGGCTGGGCTTTGCTGCCAGCGTAGGCTCCCGGGTGTCAGGGGAACAGGCTGGGTGCTTGATAAATGGCAGTGTCTCTGGTTCACTTAGCCTGAGAATCAGTCACCAGAGCCGCCTTCAGCATGCCCTTCCAAAGGCAGCGTTGTTCTCTGAGGCAAGTCAAGTGTTAGGACGTAGTTTGCTTACTTCACCAAATATCTTCAGGATCACTTAGGTACTGCAGAACTTTGATTCTGCAATTCCCCTGACGATGCTGGGGTTTTCAGGGCAGTTTGCTCTACTGCATAAGTTTTCAACTTTTCTCTTGCCTCCTCCCAGCTCTTCAGAGTGTGTGCTACCAGTTCTTTCTTGTAGTTGTACCTGTTAGTGAGGGCCAAATGCCGCAATTTCTTTATTTTTCCCTGTTCCTTATTATCTTATGACTCCATTCTCTCTTAGTTCACTGAGTGGCTTGGCGTTTCAGTCACAACCACTCACTAAAAATATCCCTTTTCTTTTTATTTGGGAAATTGTTCACTGATATCATATTGTGAGTATTATGTAGGTCATCTGCTCTTCTACATTTCGTGATTTATAATGTTTTTTATCACTCCCCCACCCACGTGAGTCTCCCTCTGACTCTGACGCCACTCTGCATATGTGTGATTATTCAGAAGATGCACTCCATATATCTGAAGTATTACCACATATAAAATACGATTTGAGCAGGAAGAATGTATATAATGTTTGTGCATAATCTACTATAGGCACAGCTATAGGTAGTTTTGGGTAGAAAGTATTTTTAGAAGCTTGCAAAGATGATTGCCCTTAGAAATAAAGATGTATTGCTTCAAACTTCCAGAAGATGCCAATACTGCCAGGTTGTCCCTATTTGTTATCTCTAAATATGATCCAATGATATTTACCAATAGATAGCGATAATCATCAGAATGATACATAGTAATAGATGTCCTCATCTAATCCTGGAGAATGTTTCAGTTTTCTCATAATCAGTGCTTCTAAAACTTTAACCTGCATACAAATCACCTGGGTGTTTTGCAAAAGATGAAAATTCTGATTCAGTAGGTCTGGAGATTTTGGATATCTAACAAGCTCCAAAGCAAAGCAATGCTGCTGGTCCAAAGACCACTTTTTGAGTAGCAAGAGACTATTATTACTTTAAACAGTTATCTTTTAGCTTAAGAATAATAAAAATAAAAGATTGTATTTTACTTCATTTATTCCTTCTTCGACACTCTTCCTTTCCTTATGTAGAT
Source organism: Eubalaena glacialis (assembly GCF_028564815.1). Classification (NCBI taxonomy): domain Eukaryota; kingdom Metazoa; phylum Chordata; class Mammalia; order Artiodactyla; family Balaenidae; genus Eubalaena; species Eubalaena glacialis. Next base: position 62,664,051 of record NC_083727.1, on the reverse strand, counting down.
ATGAGTTTCTAACATAGTCATTTCTCATAACCTTGAAAGGACTCTATTCACATATCTTGAAGGGCAGTTCTGCTGGCAAAGAATTCCCTTAGTTTTAGTTTGTCTGAGAAAGTCTTTATTTCTCCATCACTTTAAAAAATAATTTCTCAGGATTTAGAATTCTAGAATGGTGGGGTTTTTTTTTTCAATAGTAAATATTTCACTTCACTCTCTTCATGCTCATATGGTTTTTGGTAAAAAGTCCACTATAATTATTATCTCTGTTTCTTTATAGGTAAAATATTTTTTTACCCCCTCTGGCTTCTCTCAAGATTTTTATCTCTGTCTTTGGTTTTCTGCAGTTTGAAAATGATATGCCAAGTGTAAAATTTTTGTTATTTATCCTACTTAGTGTTCTCCAAACTTCCATGATCTGTGTTTTGGTTTCTGTCATTAATTTTGTAAAATTCTTGACCATTAATATTTCAGTTAATTATGCAGCTTTGTTTTCTCTTAGTTCTTCATCTGACATTCTAATTATGTGTGTTTCACTCCTTTTGAGATTGGTTTGTCCTGTAGTACTTGGATGTTCTGTCCTTTTTTTTTCATTATTTTTTCTCTTTGTATTTCAGTTTGAGAAGTTTCTATTGACATATCTTCAAACTCACTGATTCTTTCTTTGGCTATGTTTAGTCTACTGATGAGCCCATCAAAGGCATATTTCATTTATGTTTAGTGGTTTTGGATCCTTTTGATCCTTCTTAGAGCTTTTGGTTTTTTGCTGAAATTAACCATCTGTGTTTTCAAGTTATCTATTTTTTCCATAGAGCCCTTAACATATTAATCATTGTCATTTTAAATTCCCTGTCTGATAATTCCAAAATCTGAACTATATTTGAATCTGGTTTTGTTGCTTGTTTTTCCTCTTCAGAATGTGTTTTTTGTTGCCTTTTAACATACTTTATAGTTTTTTGTTGAGTACTAGAAATGGTGCATCAGTGAATAGGAACTGAGGTAAATAGGCCTGTAGTCTGAAGTTTCATGTCAATCTGGCTTGGAGTTGGACTGCTTAATGATTGCTATAGCTGTAGGTTCCAGAGACTTTACATTCTGCAATGTCCTTGTTTTGCCTCCACTGTTGTCTTTGTGCTCTGTTTTCTCTTGAATGTTTTCTCTTAATGTTCCCTTAGAACTCTTACTACATGGATCCTGCATCCTGCAACTCTTTCAGCTGCAATCCACTGATTTTATACTGTAGTCCTGTTGGCATGGTGGTAAGCTGTAGCTCTGGGAATGGGATGGCCCTTCAAAGAGGGCCTGCACTTGCAAGGGGGCCAGACCATCATACTCTTGCCTTGATAAGACAGTAGATATAGGAGCAAGTTTGGGAGAAGCACTCAGCTATGGAGGGACTCAGCAGTGAGCTGCCAGTAGCCAACAGGCCCAGCAAGGGGGGAAATGAGTGAATGCCAAGGTCACTGGAGGAGGGAGCTGAGTGGTGCCCCACAGTGTTCACTACAGTGACCCACCAAGTAGTGAATAAAGATATTTTAAACTGCTGTATTATGCTAGTGAATAACTGATCTGCTGAGGGGCAATTTAGTATTATTGCCCATGGAAATTCTGATGAACGTGTAGCAAGTATAATCATGTCAATTCTAATTTCAAATTAAGCTGTGCTGCTGGTTTCAGTTGCATTTTAAATTCACCCCCAATTAAGGATAGTAAAATAATACCATTATCATGGAGGATAGAGTCCTCTGAGGATTCAATGAAACTGTTTAAATAAAATACTCAGCATAAACACATATATATGGAATCTAAGGAAAAAAAAAAAAACAAGTCATGAAGAACCTAGTGGCAAGACGGGAATAAAGACACAGACCTACTGGAGAATGGACTTGAGGATATGGGGAGGGGGAAGGGTAAGATATGACAAAGAGAGAGAGTGGCATGGACATATATACACTACCAAACGTAAAATAGATAGCTAGTGGGAAGCAACCGCATAGCACAGGGAGATCAGCTCTGTGTTTTGTGACCACCTAGAGGTGTGGGATAGGGAGGGCAGGAGGGAGGGAGATGCAAGAGGGAAGAGATATGGGAACATATGTATATGTATAACTAATTCACTTTGTTATAAAGCAGAAACTAACACACAATTATTAGTAAAGCAATTATACTCCAATAAAGATGTTAAAAAAAAAAATACTCAGCATAGTATAGCCACATAGTAAGTACTTGATAAATGCAAGTTAAGTTAAATAAATGGAACAAAATTATAGCTCTTAGGAAGTCATAGTTTCTTTTTTCTATTATTGCTAAGAGTGCATGCATGTGTGTGTGTAAGAGAGAGAGAGGTTTGGTTTTCTTGTTGCTTATGGTTTTGTTTTGCTTTGGTTTATTTTGCTTTGGTTTGTTTTTTTCTATTCAAGACTAGAATTAGACTTCTATTTCTCAGGAAGAAACTATTGATGAAGTACACAATCTTTTTAAATTTAGACATTTTATTTCTCTCTTTAGGTTTTTTAATGAAGAACTATTCCAAAATGAGTAGGCATTATAAATAAAACTTTCTTTTCATGTTCAAATTTCTTAATGCTGTATATTTGCCACATTTTTCTCTTTTGCTCTTCAAAATTGTTTATGATTTTGTCTCATTTGAGGAAATTCATATTAAAGTTTTTCATTGTGTTGAGAAAGAGAAATGAATTTCTTATGGTAAAGGTAAGTGAAAGATTACTTCTTTCTGCCAGCCAAATAAATTCGGAATAAACTTGAGTGAGTATTTTTTTTCATTAGCCTGTGAAAATGCTATTTATTTCCACATGTAATTATAAAACAAGTAATTCCAACTTAATGAAATAAAACCAACGCTGAAAAAAAATAGGACTCATTTGCAGTTCCAACTAAATTAGATACTGAAAAATGTTTTCATTTTGATGTGTTTTGAAATGTCTAATGAAATTACAAATAAAATATTTCAAATAACATACGTGCACAGATAGTATCCTAAGAAGCTCAAATTCACCTTGCCATTTTAAGATTTACCTTATTTATAAGTCAATGACATGGAATAATGCAGGAAAATTGAGTTTACACCCAAATCTCATGGAGATGCTAAATTTCCGAGGAATCAAGTATAAGTAGTTGGCAATGTGCACAGTAGGTCGAACTAATGTTGTAATCCATGAGAGTTAAATGCTTTATTTGATAAATGCAGAAATCTAAGATTGCATCTCGCATAAGTTTAAAATAGGTTATAAATAAGATTTAATGTTAATAGCAGGGGTTTATACCAACCATAAACTGAAAACAAACCACATTATTATGTTAGGGTCATGAACTACATTATATCAAAATCAAACTGTCCCTTTTTTTTCTTAAAAAAAAAAAAATAGCCAAAGAACTAGTTAATTAAACTGGAACAAAATCTTTCTTTCTCTCTCTCTCTCACACACACACAGACATATATACTGTTGAATAGGAATAAAATAAGAAAATAATATTACTGTCACTTAGAATCATTGCCTTATAGGTTGAAGATAATGGTTTCCCTATGGTTTCTATTGTAAATTAATAAAATTCATAAAGTGTGTAATAATGACAAAGAGTCTTAGGATTAGAAGGAAATGTATTTTTCTAGCTCTCCATTCAAGCAACACATTAGAAACCGTGTAGAATGGGGCATTTGGGGCTTGTGCTCTGAGTCAATTAGAAACTCAAAGAAAATCCCAGTTACCTCTAAAGCCCTCTCACTTTCTCTAAGTTACTCATAGCCTTAATTGGGACATAATCAATTGTCTACTGTTTTGGGACAATACATGGTTTACTCCTCCTGCTTTTTTCCCTTCTTTCTTCCCCTCTATCCCCACTGTTTTAGTTTCAGTCCTTCTGAAAGAGCCTGACACAAAGACTTGATTGCCAATAATTGTGAGGAGCATTTGAACCTAAGGAACAGGAGCACAGAACAGGACAGGTAAAAGAGGAAAGATGCAAAAGCTGATTCCAGGGTGTATATCAACTTGGCCAACAAACAGGTGACTGTTACTCAAGCCTATGACACATTCTGAGAAGACTTATGCAATGTGTCAGAGCTGTTTGCTTAGGGGATGAAAGACAAAAGCATTTATCTGTCAGTTCCCATCCCTGTATAGACAGGCTTACTCCTCAGATATTAAGTGCCCAGGACTTCTGAATGCTTTGCCGGATCCCAAGAATGTCCCACACTCAATGTGTTAAAGAAGTCTCTGGGCAGTAATTGGTAGTTACGTGACCCAAGGAAAAGCACTGTTGGGTTGTATCTAGCACAGCCGATGGAGGGCTGCGTGGAGACGGTCACCTCACTGTTGCAGAGGTTGGAGTGCCAGGTCGGGCTCCGAGCACGGGGCACAAGTGGGGCACAAGAGTTGTCTGCAACACACATCTTCTTCCCCATGCAATCTAGACTCTTTTAAGCTCCACATCAAGGGCTCACAAACACTTCATTCTTGTCATTCTCTGTATCTCACTGTGATTTTATCTCAGATGCATGACCCTTATTTTTCTGGAATCAGATAAAAACAAAGTAGAGATATCTTTAACATTAAAGACTTTAAAAACCTAAATAGAAGCTTTAAAGAGGGTCCATGCAGCAAAATTTTGAATGCCTCTGCCTTATTCAAGGGCTCCCATCAACTCAATGAATGCCCATTCTTGGTTTTCCCCTATTCATCCCAACCCATAAATTAGGCAAGTGACCTGAAACACCATCCTGAGATCCTTTCCTGAAACACCTAGCAGAATAATATTTTTTTAATACTTAAGACCATGTTTGGTTGACTATCATTTGATGATTCTAAAGGTAAAAAATGTCTCCTCAAATCATCAGTGGGAACTAACGGGAATGAAAGTTTTCCTTTAATGTTTTTCTTAGGGACACTGCCATTTGCCACTATATGCATTTTATATGCATTTTGTTCCTGCCAGTCATGCTTGTTCATGATTGTGTATGGGTCTGAATACAATTTCAAATAATTGTTTTGTCTCTGTACTTGGAAAACAACATTACATCACTGAGACATGTTCAGTTTATTAACTACGAAACCCCTGTAATCTTTTGTCCCCTTTTTTAAAGATTAGATTCTCTACAATGTAAGTTTCTGTATAATACTACCAATGTTTAGAGATTGCTACCAAAAAGCAAGACAATAAAGAAAGGAAATTGTTATTGAAAAACACTGGAAAATCATTGAAAGTTTAAGGCTGAGAACTGACAACTAGCAGTTAAGAGGCAAGTTTAAGTCCTTAAACCAAGGATTAAGTCTCTAGGGTACACTGGTAAATATGACCAATCTGAGTAGCTTCAACTCCTTTACTCTTATTTAACTTACTTTTGTCACTATTGTGCAAGGTACTATGATTATTACCCCCCAGAGGCTTTCCTCTTTTCTTTTTTTAAAAACTGTTTTAGCGGTAGAAAATCTAATGAGTAAGTCAGAATTCCAGGGTTAAATGGCAAGTCCTGGTAGATCTTAAACAAGCCTCAAGATTCTTATTTTGTTTATATCATATGTCCATAAGGATTATCACTGTGGAGGACAAAATATGTAAATAGACATGATTCTTATTCTTGAAGAGATAATTATATACTCTGAGGACATAAGAGAGCTGTGCAGAAACGTTTACATAATATATGTATATACATATATATGTATATGTATATGTATAACATAATATATTATGTAAACGTTTACATAATATATAAATAAAATATATATAGGTGTGAAGTTTCCCAGTGCCATTGACATATACTCAAAAAATTTAAGGGAAAACATTTTAAAGGGCTAGAGGCAAAATATTTAGATGGTTTTATGAATTTGGGGATGGATTTGTAGAAAATGGGAGGTTTGAATTTGGTCTGGTGGAGAGGAGCCAGAAACATATTCCTTGTGAAGAATAATACAGTTCCACAAGGTACACAGCATTCTGTCCAGTTGCAATGGCATTTTTCTATTTCCTTTAGTTCGTCTCTGCTGCTTTTTCTTCAGCTCATTGAAGGGCTGGCTCCCACTTGTCATATAAGTCTCCCCTTAAATATTCCTATGTCATCTTATTTATGTAGGCACCAGTCACTCTCTAGTGGTATATTTTATTTTCTCCAAATAGCTTGCCTTAACTGATATTGTCTTGTTTACTTGTCTTTATTGTGTTGTCTGCTATTCCCCCACTAAAGTGTTAGCAGAATGAGAGAAGAGAACTTGTTTATCTTCTTTACCTGCTGTATCAACAGCAACTTGAACAGTGCTCAATATGAACTTGGTAACAAATCATATGAATTGAATTAGCTGATGAATCTACCACATATAACCACATGACCTTACCTCTTTCTTGGTGGTAGGTGGGACTGGAGCGTGTCCTTTACTCAAAGTCTTTGTGTTCAGTAGAGGTTTACTTGACTAGGTTCTTGCTTCATTTAAAGTATTCATTAAAAACAAAACAAAAAAATTGATGAATATTTTATGAGATAAAAATATTTTTGCATCTGTCTCATAAAAGTATGCATTTGGCAAGATGGAACAACTGGTCTTTTATGTTTACAATATGATAATTTAACTTAATTTAACAAACATTTAAAAGAAAAGTCCTACAGATTTGTTCTTTTCTATTACTGTCTACTTCATGAGATCTACTGTCATCTTATAGTATTGCTAAGAGTTTTAAGTTTTTAAGTAAATATGATTGCCACATTGTTGTCATTAAATTGTTTTAAATCTACTTTCATAACCAAGTAGTTAATAATTTGTTTGTGGATCATTGTTTCTTTTTTATAAAGAGAAATGTGGAATTTTACTCTCTGAAGACTAGGATAAATACAAGAAGTATTTAATAGGACTTGTAAAATAAGGAACTTCTGGTTGAGACAGGAAATACGGAATCCAGTGACCTAATAAATCTCTCATTTTTTTAAAAGATGCACAAGCAACACATTAGGGAATGAAGTAAAAAAGATATGATTGGATAGATGCAAACTTTTCACCACTGTATGAAACATGTCGACTAAAAAAAAAAAAAACACACACACAATGTGAGAGCTGTGAGTTCCGTTTTATTTGGGGTTTACTGAGAACTATAACCAGCAGACAGCCTCTCAGATAGCTCTGAGGAACTGCTCCAGATAGGTAGTGGGGGAAGTCAGTATATATATGGCTTTGGTGAAGGGGGTATGTGTAATTAAGGACACATCTTGGTAGAAGTTTGCTGCTAGTCACAAGAAGGTTGCTGTTAGTCACAAGGAATAGATGTCTCCCTTAATGATTTTAGTTCTTTTCTAGATGCAAGAAATTGGGTTCATAAAATTTTCTCCTGAAAATATCTAACTATCTGAAGGCCTGTTCTGCCAGTTTTTCCCAGAGCACAGAGTGCCTCATTCCTGATTACCACCCTGAACTCCTTTCAGGGTGTGTTAAAGGTTAGCAACTGAAGAACCAGATGGCAAGTGGCATTCTTTAGTTGGCAGTGCCACTTCATGGTCATAAGTTTGACCATAGTTTGGGAGGCATTTCATGACCAATTTGTCCCACAGTGCTAGGAATGCTCATTCCAAGGTCAGGGGAGGATTTTGTTGATAGGCCACTCAATGTGCTATTACTGGACTTGCCCTGTTAACAGTAGCCAAAGGTCTCTGGACCACCTGTCTTACTAGTCTGTTATGGTCCAGGATGAGATTCTCTCTTGTTGCTTCTTCCTATCTCTAGAGTTACACTATCACAATCATTGATCTTATATAGAACTATACATTTGGTCAATTGTTTCCAGCTGCCTAGTATCATTTTATCAGAGGCTCAGCTAATCATCTGGTAATGGAAGAAACCAAGCTCCTGTAAAATAGGAAGAATACAAGTATTATAGCTAGTAGCACTAATAAGATTATAACTAAATATTTAAGCCACCAACTTCCATTAGGTGCAGCCCAGTATCCCCAGATTGTCTGACTTAGTCTGTTCCATACCAATCGTTATCTTTCAGGGAAATGATATATTGGCATTCTTCATAAGACACCCAGCCCAATTTCCTAGTATATTAGACTGATTATTCTTAGTATGGTTTAACTGTCCCAACATAAGGGAGGCCCTTAAACTTAAAAGACTGTAGCCTGGTGTTAGCCATATAAATCCACCCCACAACTGAGAGAGGTTATATTCTTTGGCCAAAATCTAGCTCTTTGCTCTTACTGAGCTTGAGTAACTTTAAAGAAAATTCATATTTGTGGCCATGGTCAAAGCAAGTATGATTGACTGGCCAAGTAAGGGAGTTCCATAGTAATATCAATACTGGCCCAAGCAAACTATAACTTCTTTCTTCTAGAATAATTTCCTAAGATCCATCCAATTAGAGCTTTGGAGTGGAGAAATCCACCAAGGTAACCCAGAAGTACTGGATATAGGTAATTGACCATAAACCCAACAACTGGATTAATTTTTAAAATTCTGCACAAGATTGTGCTCATGGTAGAAAAAAACATTTGATTCATATACAAAAGTCCAAGAAATTAAGAAAACACTATAAATAATCATATGGGTCAAGTCTGGCATCTTGGGATAGATGCCTACTTCTGATGTTGTGATCTTCTCATCCTGGTGTAGGTGTAGTTACTAGTCTGTTTGAGTGTTGTTTAAAGGTGATTTTGAGGTCAGCAGTCCTCTCTATAGACCAGTCCAGTGCAGGGACCCTTTCTAAGTGGGAAATACTAATCCAAGAGTCAATTCCCTTCAGTTTCACTATGCATGAGCTAGTCAGCAGTACCTGATAAGGGTCCTTCCATCTAGGTTGGAGATAGTCCTTTAAATTATGTTTTTTTCCAGTATGCATAATCTTCTCATTGCAGGTCATGCAGCATTTGATCTTCATCCAAAGATAGATTACTGAGATAACCTTCAGAAACAAGCGTAGAGCTCTTTTAATAATTCAATTAAACTTTACAGTAATATAACATAACAATAAGGAGCTATCTGGGAAGTGAATCTTAGTAAATACAGACCTTTATTAACAAAACTAGAATTTAATATCTATTGAAACAATCTTTTTCTCTCTAAAATTACCGTAATGTCTACCAAATATAGCCAAATTAAGACTAACTTGGACCAGAGGGGAGACAGCAGAAGCAAGAAGAACTACAATTCTGCAGCCTGTGGAAGGAAAACCACATTCACAGAAAAACAGACAAAATGAAAAGGCAGAGGACTTTGTCCCAGATGAAGGAACAAGATAAAACCCCAGAAAAACAACTAAATGAAGTGGAGATAGGCAACCTTCCAGAAAAAGAATTCAGAATAATGATAGCGAAGATGATCCAGGACCTTGGAAACAGAATGGAGGCAAATATCGAGAAGATGCAAGAAAAGTTTAACAAAGACCTAGGAGAATTAAAGAACAAACACCTAGAAGATTAAAGAACAAACAAACAGAGATGAACAATACAATAACTGAAATGAAAAATACACTACAAGGAATCAATAGCAGGAATAACTGAGGCAGAAGAACAGATAAGTGACCTGGAAGACAAAATGGTGGAATTCACTGCCGCAGAACAGAATAAAGAAAAAAGAATGAAAAGAAATGAAGACAGCCTAAGAGACCTCTGGGACAACATTAAACGCAACAACATTCACATTATAGGGGTCCCAGAAGGAGAAGAGAGAGAGAAAGGACCCAAGAAAATATTTGAAGAGATTATAGTCGAAAACTTCCATAACACGGGAAAGGAAATAGCCACGCAAGTCCAGGAAGCGCAGAGTCCCATACAGGATAAACCCAAGGAGAAACATGCCGAGACACATAGTAATCAAATTGACAAAAATTAAAGACAAAGAAAAAATTTTGAAAGCAACAAGGGAAAAACGACAAATAACATACAAGGGATCTCCCATAAGGTTAACAGCTGATTTCTCAGCAGAAACTCTACAAGCCAGATGGGAGTGACATGATATATTTAAAGTGATGAAAGTCAAGAACCTACAACCAAGATTATTCTACGCGGCAAGGATCTCATTCATATTCGACAGAGAAATCAAAAGTTTTACAGACAAGCAGAAGCTAAGAGAATTCAGCACCACCAAACCAGCTCTACAACAAATGCTAAAGGAACTTCTCTAAGTGGGAAACACAACAGAAGAAAAGGACCTAAAAATAAACAAACCCATAACACTTAAGAAAATGGTGATAGGAACATACATATCAATAATTACCTTAAACATGAATGGATTAAATGCTCCAACCAAAAGACACAGGCTTGCTGAATGGATACAAAAACAAGACCCATATATATGCTGTCTACAAGAGACCCACTTCTGACCTAGGGACGCATACAAACTGAAAGTGAGGGGATGGAAAAAGATATTCCATACAAATGGAAATCAAAAGAAAGCTGGAGTAGCAATACTCATATCAGATAAAATAGACTTTAAAATAAAGAATGTTACAAGAGACAAGGAAAGACACTACATAATGATCAAGGGATCAATCCAAGAAGAAGATATAACAATTATAAATATGCACCCAACATAGGAACACCTCTATACATAAGGCAACCACTAACAGCTATAAAAGAGGAAATTGACAGTAACCCAATAATAGTGGGGGACTTCAACACCTCACTTACACCAATGGACAGATCATCCAGACAAAATTAATAAGGAAACACAAGCTTTAAATGACACAATAGACCAGATAGATTTAATTGATATTTATAGGACATTCCATCCAAAAAACAGCAGATTACACTTTCTTCTCAAGTGCACACGGAACATTCTCCAGGATAGATCACATCTTGGGTCACAAATCAAGCCTTGGTAAATTTAAGACAATTGAAATCATATCAAGTGTCTTTTCCGATCACAATGCTATGAGATTAGATATCAACTACAGAGAAAAAAACGTAAAAAACACAAACACATGGAGGCTAAACAATACGTTACTAAATAACCAAGAGATCACTGAAGAAATCAAAGGGGAAATCAAAAAATACCTAGAGACAAATTAAAATGAAAACACGATGATCCAAAACCTATGGGATGCAACAAAAGCAGTTCTAAGAGGAAAGTTTATAGCAATACAAGCCTACCTCAAGAAACAAGAAAAATCTCAAATAAACAATCTAAACTTACACCTAAAGGGACTAGAGAAAGAAGAACAAACAAAACCCAAAAGTTAGTAGAAGGAAAGAAATCATAAAGATCAGAGCAGAAATAAATGAAATAGAAACAAAGAAAACAGTAGCAAAGATCAATAAAACTAAAAGCTGCTTCTTTGAGAAGATAGACAAAAGTGATAAACCATTAGCCAGACTCATCAAGAAAAAGAGGGAGAGGACTCAAATCAATAAAATTAGAAACAAAAAAGGAGAAGTTACAACGGACACCGCAGAAATACAAAGCATCCTAAGAGACTACTACAAGCAACTCTACGCCAATAAAATGGACAACTTGGAAGAAATGGACAAATTCTTAGAAAGGTATAACCTTCCAAGAATGAACCAGGAAGAAATAGAAAATATGAACAGACCAATCACAAGTAATGAAATTGAAACTGTGATTAAAAACCTTCCAACAAACAAAAGTCCAGGACCCGATGGCTTCACAGGTGAATTCTATGAAACATTTAGAGAAGAGCTAACACCCATCCTTCTCAAACTCTTCCAAAAAATTGCAGAGGAAGGAACACTCCCAAACTCATTCTATGAGGCCACCATCACCCTGATACCAAAATCAGACAAAGATACTACAAAAAAAGAAAATTACAGACCAATATCACTGATGAATATAGATGCAAAAATCCTCAACAAAATACTAGCAAACAGAATCCAACAACACATTAAAAGGATCATACACCACGATCAAGTGGGATTTATCCCAGGGATGCAAGGATTCTTCAATATACACAAATCAATCAATGTGATACACCATATTAACAAATTGAAGAATAAAAACCATATGATAATCTCAGTAGATGCAGAAAAAGCTTTTGACAAGATTCAACACCCATTTGTGACAAAAACTCTCCAGAAAGTAGGCATACAGGGAACCTACCTCAACATAATAAAGGCCATATATGACAAACTCACAGCCAACATCATTCTTAATGGTGAAAAAGTGAAACCATTTCCTCTAAGATCAGGAACAAGACAAGGTTGCCCACTCTAACCACTATTATTCTATATAGTTTTGGAAGTTTTGCCACAACAATGAAAGAAGAAAAAGAAATAAAAGGAATCCAAATCAGAAAAGAAAAAGTAAAACTGTCACTGTTTGCAGATGACATGATACTATACATAGAGGATCCTAAAGATGCTATCAGAAACCTACTAGAGCTAATCAATGAATTTGGTAAAGTTGCAGGATACAAAATTAATGCACAGTAATCTCTTGCATTCCTATACACTAACAACGAAAGATCAGAAAGGAAATTAAGGAAACAATCCCATTCACCATTGCAACAAAAAGAATAAAATACCTAGGAATAAACCTACCTAAGGAGGTAAAGACCTGTACTCAGAAACTTATAAGACACTGATGAAAGAAATCAAAGATGACACAGACAGATGGAGAGATATGCCATGTTCTTGTATTGGAAGAATCAATATTGTGAAAGTGACTAAACTACCCAAAGCAATCTACAGATTCAATGCAATCCCTATCAAATTACCAGTGGCGTTTTTTACAGAACTAGAACAAAAAATCTTAAAATTTGTATTGAGACACAAAAGACCCCAAATAGCCAAAGCAGTCTTGAGGGAAAAAAATGGAGCTGGAGGAATCAGACTCCCTGACTTCAGACTATACTACAAAGCTACAGTAATCAAGACAATATGGTACTGGCACAAAAACAGAAACATAGATCAATGGAACAAGATAGAAAACCCAGAGATAAACCCACCCACCTATGGTCAACTAATCTATGACAAAGGAGGGAAGGATATACAATGAAGAAAAGACAATCGCTTCAATAAGTGGTGCTGGGAAAACTGGACATCTACATGAAAAGAATGAAATTAGAACACTCCCTAACACCATACATAAAAATAAACTCAAAATGGATTAAAGACCTAAATGTAAGACCGGACACAATAAAACTCTTAGAGGAAAACATAGGAAGAACACTCTTTGACATAAATCACAGGAAGATCTTTTTTGATCCACCTCCTAGAATAATGGAAATAAAAACAAAAATAAACAAATGGGACATAATGAAACTTAAAAGCTTTTGCAAAGCAAAGGAAGCTACAAACAAGATGAAAAGGCAACCCTCAGAATGGGAGAAAATATTTGCAAACGAATCAATGGACAAAGGATTAATCTCCAAAATATATAAACAGCTCATGCAGCTCAATATTAAAAAAACAAACAACCCAATCAAAATAATGGGCAGAAGACCTAAATAGACATTTCTCCAAAGAAGACATACAGGTGACCAAGAAACACATGAAAAGTTGCTCAACATCACTAATTATTAGAGAATTGCAAATCAAAACTACCATGAGGTATCACCTCACACCAGTTAGAATGGGCATCGTCAGAAAATCTACAAACAACAAATGCTGGAACAGGTGTGGAGAAAAGGCAACCCTCTTGCACTGTTGGAAGGAATGTAAATTGATAACAGCCACTATGGAGAACAGTATGGAGGTTCCTTAAAAAACTAAAAATAGAATTACCCTATGACCCAGCAATCCCACTACTGGGCATATACCCAGAGAAAACCATAATTCAAAAAGACACATGCACCCCAATGTTCATTGCAACACTATTTACAATAGCCTAGTCATGGAAGCAACCTAAATGCCCATCAACAGATGAATGCATAAAGAAGATGAAGATGTGGTACATATATACAATGGAATAATACTCAGCCATGAAAAGAAATGGAACTGGTCATTTGTAGAGATGTGGATGGATCTAGAGATTGTCATACAGAGTGAAGTAAGTCAGAACAAATATCGTATATTAACGCATGTATGTGGAACCTAGAAAAATGGTACAGATGAACCAGTTTGCAGGGCAGAAATAGAGACACAGATATAGAGAACAAACGTATGGACACCAAAGGGGGGAAAGTGGTGGGGGGGATGGTGGTGGTGGGATGAACTGGGAGATTGGGATTGACATATATACACTAATATGTATAAAATAGGTAACTATTAAGAACCTGCTGTATAAAAAAATAAATAAAATACAATTTTGAAAAAGACTAATTTGTTTGCAAAATAAGCCATTTCAATAAACTTGGCCTGATTATTTACATAAGTGTAATTAATCATATAGGCTCTTTTAAAATTGGCTTTGCTGAAACTTTTAATAAAGAATCTCAGATTGAATTTTTAAAAGGCTTCTCAAGGCCAGGAAAGCCAGGCCAAGGGCTTGTCATCAGATTCCACCTGTGATAGCTATAGATTTGGATGAATTCCTCTCTTCTCCAGATTCCCCAAGTCTCTTGAGATTCCTGCACCTGTCAGGAGGTGGCCTTCTTTATTCACTTGATAAGGCTGTTGGAAACCTAAGAGTTTCCAGTCTCTGGAGGGATTGGGTAGAGAGAAAAGATATATATTTCAATTCTGCTTACAAAGGTAGAATTTACCAAGTTGCTGTTTAAGTCATTAATAGCTTGAGGGGGAGTATTTCCTTATATCTGGAAAATATAGATTAAAAGCCAGTAATGTTTCAGACAGAAACCATAAAAATGATAACCATATTTACCAGTTCACTCAATCTTATATAACTAATCCTTTTTAGTTAACAGTTTAATGAAGACTTCAAGTTTCCCACTGGAATTCTTTAATTTCTTACCCAGTTCACTGGTATGGTTTGAATAGTATCTGAAACGTGGACTTAAAAAAAATAGTCCTTGCTATGAATTTTCTTGAAGAGGAAGGATTTTTGCAAAGGCATCAGAGTAAAACAATAACTGTCTATGAATGACAAAAGACTTAAGAAGGAACAGTTAAAGAACTGATTACAATGCAATTGGCAAAGAAACTTGGTTACTGCTGTTACCTACAACATTTTAAGATAATAACTAGAATTATGACTCAAAACATTTTTCCAGGACAAAGCAGATTTTTAGGAAAGCCGTATAATTTCTAGAATATCTAGATAAATAATGTTTATTTACTAAGAAGATTTATTACTCACTTGACAATTCTTCCCATGTAATTTGACATGCCAAATGAACTAATTAGTTTAACATCTCTCTTTGGAATGCCTTAGGGGCCCTTTGAAGCATCCCGAAGTTAGCTAGAGGTCAAAGGAAATTCTTTAGAATTTGATTTTGGGAAATTCATCAAAAAACATCAAAATGGTTTGAAACACTAGTCAAATAGTATCATAGGTCACTGTGAAACAATGCTTATTCACTTAACCAAAGTGACAATAAAAGATTTCAAAGGCAAATACAGAAAGTTATAACATTACCAGTTGGTAAAGAAACTTTACAGTCTGTTATCAAAAGCAGATCAATATTTTAAGAAAACTTTGCCCTCTTGATAGAGAGAGAAACCAAATTCAGGTTTGTACCACTTTACCTTTAACATTAAAACTCAATTAAATTTATTTTAATCTTATTCATTTCTGACCACACATAGAATACCATTCTAAAGATTCTTTTTTTCCTCTCACAAACCTTCTACAACTGTCTATATCCATATTAATTTGTCCCTTATGTTCTTTCCTATTTAGAAATAACCAGCTTTAAGACAAATTACTTTCTTTTCCCTTAACAAAATGCTTTTTCATTTCTCATACTTTCTTTTACTGAAAACACACATCCTACACTCCTTGTATATTGAAATGTCTCCCTTATTGTTTCTAGTAGCTTTAATTACATATTTAAATTAGAATCTTCAACTCTTAAAAACCTTAATTTCTAGTGAAAACTAAGAAGCAATTTTACATTAGCATTCTGTATATTAGCAAACTTATAAATATCAATAATTTCTAAAAATATGTGTTTTCTTACAGAAAATATCTGTGTGGCACCAAACATATTTATTAATAGTCCTAAATATCTTTAGTCTCTCTGTAAAAAGAAGCTAGTGTTCAGTGATTAATATTTCAGTATCTTATTTTATTTGGGAATGACCTAGATATTTGATAAACTTCAATCATTTAACTTAATTTAGCAAAATTCTAAAGTTTCAAGTCACCAAATATCTGGAGAGAATATTTTTAAGTAGACATTCCTAAAAAATAATTATTCCTAAGGACCTTACCTAAAAACTTTTTTCTCATTTATAATTAATATACTTATAAAAATTTTCATCATACCAATTTATTTTATATTTGCAACAGATATAATAAGATTTTATTTGACTTCTAGTAAACCTAGATACAATAAAATTATTATATTTACTACTGATGACTCTAAAGGCATAGCTGTGTTAATTAAACCAACAAACTTAAACTGACTTCAATGCCAAATATTAATTTAATACTAAATATTTTCCAGTTCACTTAAAACTGAAATTCATTTGGGTTAGTTTCTTTTATATTTCTGAGCATTTATATAATTGCTTAATATTCTTTAAGCTAATTAAATAGTGCTCATTTACAAATTAATTTTGGTAATACCTGCTGGAGGTGAAGACATATATTTACAACGCACACATAGACATATAGACAGACACAATCAGAAATCTCATAGCTTCATTTTTTTAAACTTAGTCATGAATCAGGTATTATCATATAAAACTCACTAGTTTATAGTAACAGTTGGAATAAGCCAAGTTTAAAAAGACCTCTTTTCTCTCTTTTTTTTTCCCTCAATCTCAGGAACTAGAGATGGTCTAGATAAGTGTTCCTGAGACCCCTGTTAGAACATTTACATCTCAAGGCACAGGGAGAGAAATGCAAGTTTCCCCTAGAAGGACTTCTTCCAGAATTCCAAAAAGATGTTTTATAATGCCAGCCTTCTCTAACTTAACCGCATATGCAATAAAAGAGCCCCATTTTGGCCATTTTCAATGTAAGATTTTCTTTTAATTCTCAATTAAGTAAGTATTTGTAAGTATAAATTTTGCAAATACATAAACCTGACTGGGCTGTTAGGTGGAGGCTGGCTTTCTGATACCCCCTCATTTAGGAAAGATGTTAGGCCAGCCTCTCACCTATCACCCAGTCTAGACTGTTCAGTGTCTCTCAACTGAGCAAAGGTGCACTTTTTCCCAGCGTCTTTCAGCTGGACTCCCCCAGTATCTGTCAACTGGAGGGGCACTCTCTAGTATCTTTCAACTGGGGGGCCAGATACTGTTATACATGGCCAAATAAAACTCAGGACCATCAACCGGTAATCGGAAGATCGGAGAACCAGGAAAGACTCACCCAAATTCTTTTGGACTCTCCGAGGAGGTGAATGGGCACAAGAGGCCTCTGCTGATACCAAGGCTCAGATCCTCACAGAGTTCAGGCAAAGGAGAGACGTCTGCTCTGGTTCGCTTTGTGGTTGCCAAAACTGTTGACTGGAAAAAAAACGTACAACGTGAGAGCTGTGAGTTCAGTTTTATTTGGGATTTACTGAGGACTATAGCCTGGGGGACAGCCTCTCAGATAGCTCTGAGGAACTGCTTTGAAGAGGTGGCAGGGGAGGTCAGTATATATATGGCTTTGGCAAAGGGGGTATGCCTTCCTCCAGGGCACACATCTTGGTAGAGGGTTGCTACTAGGCACAAGAAGCTTGCTATTAAGTCACAAGGAACAGATGTCTCCATTAATGACTTCAGTGCTTTTCTAGGTATGAGAAGATGCAAGAAATTGAGTTCATAAAATTTTCTCCAGAAAATATCTAACTATCTGAAGGCTTGTTCTGCCCATTTTTCCCGGAGCACAGAGTGCCTCATTCCTGAGTTCCACCCTGAACTCCTTTCAGGGTGTGTTATAGGTCAGCAGACTGCAGTGGCTAATGATTTCATTCTTGTAGAACCAGATGGCAAGTGATATTCTTTAGTTGGTAAAAAACTGAAATTCATGTCCTAAAAATCACAGCTTTGTACTTAAGGAGCAGCCCATCATTATGAAGAGATGTTAAAGAAACTTAGATTACCATTGAAGAAAGGATAGCTGAGGGTTGTTAATAACTATTGGGTTGGCCAAAAAGTTCATTCGGGTTTTTCCGTAACATCTTACAGAAAAAACTGAATGAACTTTTTGGCCAATCCAATACTTTCAAGAATATAAGAAATTCTGTAAAAAGATTGCTCAAATGTTTTCCATCTACATAGAGAAATAATCAAATTAAGTGGTTTCAAATGACAATAAGAAAGATGTAAATTATACCTAAAAAAAACCTTCTCCACAGCAGAAGTCTCTTGAAATAGAACAGTTATCTTTCACCAGTTAAGTATAGAATTACTTAGAGCCAGGGGTTAAACAGCATAGTTATCTACCAGGGTTTTTCTCCTGGCTAGAAATAGACACAAGGGTGCCCAGATAAAAAAAAGCTGATCAATGCCACAATAACAAGATATACACATTATAATCTTATTTTTCTCCTTTTATCATTGTACTTTTATGTGGAACCAGGAAAAAAAGTGATAAAGTGAACACAGGAATTGTGAGTAGGTTAAAGAGGTTGAAGAAGATGAAAATAAATGGGGGAGATAAGTAGAACTCACAGAAAGTGATCTGTGAGTAATGGAAACCAAAGACTACTTCTATACATGCCCAGTTCTGAACAAATTAACCCACAATAAAATCATCCCACAAAAAAGTCCCTTGAGATGGAAAGCAAAGCATTTCATACACATAGTTTTTTCCTTCCTTTTTTTATTGATAAACGTCTAAAGTTTTCATTTATCCAGAGGAGTTTTTGATTCCAAAATGTTTCAGGATCTTACACAAAACTTTGCCGTGGACCAGTTATGTTGTTATGCCAATCATGACTTTTGCCTTAAGAGTTAGGAGTTAGCTAGGTTTCAGGACTTCTTCCTTGAAGCTGGACTGAGAAAATGTATCAACAATGTATCAAGACTCTTACAGGGACTATTTAAAGCTAAAGGAATGCCCTTTTGGCTCCCACTTCCCTGAGGCTATGGTTTCAGAGATAAATCTTAGAGCTCATCAAAGAGAAAAACTACAGTGCCTCTAGGAGGACATGGCCCCATCTCCTTCCCAGCCAGCACACTCAGCTCTGCCTTCACTGAGTAAAGACAAGGAACTCTATTTTCATTTTCTCCCTGCCCCACTCCCAACTTCTGTCTCAACTAAGTACATCTCCAACACTACAGTATCTGCTAAGAAATATATAAGAAATGTATTTACTTTGAAAAAGCAGAGAAAAATTAATATAAATTCAGTCATCAAATATTGTACCTAATCTGTGGCTAGCAGTGATAATTACTTATATACAGATGTCATGGGCACTTCGTTTAATGTATATTTTACTAGCAGTAAAGAGAAAATACAGAGTTCACTGCTGAACTCTAGCATTCCACTTGAGCCATCAAATATCAAGATAACTAACTCACATTACATTTTAAAGTAAGTTCTACCTGATAGTAGATATTAAATATTTCAGGCTTTGTGAGCCATAGGATCCCTGCTGCAGCTATTCAGCTCTGTCATTATAGCACAAAAGTGGCCATAGACAGTACATAAATGGATGGGTGTGGTTGCTTTCAGCAAAACTTTATTTACGAAACAGGCAATGACTAGATTTGGCCACCAGGCATGTAGTTTGCTGCCCCTTAATTGAAACAGTTCATTTTGATCATTTAAATTTTTTTTTTTCTCTCAGATATTCTCTCCTTTCCCCTGCTTTTCTCAAAACCTCAGATAAAACCTTCTTGCAAGAGAAAAACGGGGAAGCATCTTTCTGTCTGACACCTTCCAACCTCAGGACCATGCTTCTTGTCTACCTGCTTCTGGCTTGCCCTGATGGTTTAAGTTTCAGGCTGGGATAATTGTGACCTGAGACTTTCCAGTGTTGACAAAAAAAGTAATCAATAATCATCTAAGAAAGAAATGGAAAATTTTATTTGGGCCAACCTGAAGATTATAAGCTGGGAGGCAGTCTTTCAGAAAGCTCTGAGAACTGTTCTGCAGAGGTAAGGGCGGGGGAGGGCAGTGTATATGTGATTTTGACAAAGGGATACGTGCAATCACGCACACATCCTGGTAGAAGATTGCTGCTATTCTTGAGGAACAGATATCTTAGTTAATGATTTTAGTGCTTTTCTAAGTATGGGAAGACATAAGAAGCTGGGTTCTTAAAATTTTCTCCTGAAAACATCTAACTATCTGAGGGCCAGTTCTGCCAGTTTTCCTAGAGCATTGCAAAGTGCTTCCTCCTGATCTTTGCCTTGAATTCCTTTCAGCGTATACTGTAGTCAAAAACTGCAGTGCCAATGACTTGATTCTTATAGAATTGGATTGTGAGCAACATTCTTTATTTTATAATTCTTTTCCTTTTCGGTGTTGATTTCAATAAAGGTTTGGGAGGTGTTTTGTGACCAATTTGTCTGACAGTCCTAGGAATGCTCACTCCCAGGTCAGGCGAGAATTCTGTTGTTAGGCCACTCAACGTGCTGTTACTGGACTAGGCCCTGTTAACAGTAGCCAAAAAGTCTCTGGACCACCTGTCTTACTAGTCTGTTATAGTCCTAGAAATGGTTCCCTCTTGTTGCTTCTTCTAATATCTAGAGTTACAGTATTTCAATCATTAATATTATAGGA
This sequence comes from Eubalaena glacialis, assembly GCF_028564815.1. Lineage (NCBI taxonomy): Eukaryota > Metazoa > Chordata > Mammalia > Artiodactyla > Balaenidae > Eubalaena > Eubalaena glacialis. The sequence goes on along the minus strand of NC_083727.1, from coordinate 62,643,376 downwards.
TTATATATTTAGTCAATCATTTCAAGTAGCCTGATCATCATTAATTTTATCAGAGGATCAGTCACACATTTGGTAATGCAAGAAACAATAATGTTGTAAAATAGATATAATATAATATAGCTAGCAACATTAATAAGGTCATAAATTAGTATTTAAGCTAAGAACTTCCATTAGGTGCAACCCAGTATCTCCCCAGATCGTCTCACCAGTCTATTCTGCACCAATTGCTGTCTTTAAGGGAAATGATATATTGACATTGTACATAAAGTTCACCAAAGATGTCTGCACGTAAGATGGTCATTATGACCCCTTACAGGGTCATTTTACATAAGGTTCACCAAAGTTGTCTGCTAAGGAGTTACATGTCTGGCACCAGAAAAAGAAAAATTGATCTTTATGGTTGAGCAGGTATTTCTGCCGTTGGGCTGGTCTGGTTAATGCATAGTGCAGATGCACATAGCACACTGGAGGGGAGGGAGGATGCCCAAACAGGCAAAGAAAAATGTTTAAATTTTTCTTGTCTTAAAATATGAATTTTTATTTCATCACCCGTAATGACACACAGTGGAGCAGCCTGGTTGCCATGGGTTCCCTTCAGCTTCTTGAGTGCTAAGACCTTTCAGGGATCTGGCTGTGGCTGCCACCCAGTCTCAGGCCAGGCAGTCAGCTCTGCAGCCCTGCAGGGCCACCTCACCACATCATGGCATCCCCCTCCCACAAGCTTCCCAGCCATATCTCATCCACCCATACCAAGGGATGCTTGCGAAAGCTGTCCCTCAAGATCTCAGGTGTCTGACCACCCTGGCCAAGTTGACTTTGACACTTCCTGTGGTTTTCAAGAGGCCTCCCCACTCCTCTCTGTTTTTAATATCAATCTTAATTATCTGACACCCCCGACTTAGGCCAAAGCCCAGAGAGCTTCCTTCAATCTTAGACCTTGATATGTTAAAAAGAGAATAAATGCATTTGAAAAATCTCCTCTCAAAATAGTAACTGAGCTTGCATCTGGTACTAAATGTCAGAAGCTGAAAATTACATTCTCCTTTCTCTTTTTATTTCTTCTCGAATAAATCCTAACTTACCTACCCCACTTCACCCCCAAGATAGGTTAGATAGACAGGTCAGCTAGGATTAAGGTCATGCACTGAGAAAGTTCAAAAAGAAAAATGTGTACATAGCTTTCAAACTATTACTCTGTTTTATGTTACCTTCTATTTCTTCACAACCACCCTTTTAGGTAGGTGGTGCCATGTTGGAGAGATGCAGAGAGACTATGAAGGCTCAGAGGAGGAAAGTCTCATTAAGATAAAATCTTTTAAAGTTTATATTATTCAACAGGATTTGTATCTTACCTTACCACTTCTTTTTTTTGGCTTATGAGTTCTTTAAGGCAGTTTACTTATATTCATTGTACCACCCATTTATGACACTGTGTCACATAAATGAGCATTTGCTATATGCAAAGCTTAGGGTCAGTTAGTTTGCTGGCTGTAAGAAAAAATGGAATTTCAGTACAGAAAAACAATAAGTAAGAAAATGAAAAAGGGTGAAAAATCACTTCTAAAGAGAACACCTGAAAAATATGTTTTTAGAAATTGAAGGTCAAAGAGGGGCAAAGCACATCAGAGAAAATGAGTTTCTTAATCACATGGAGCCAGATCTGCCTATTGAACATTCAGCTTATGACAAAATAATTGTCCAGTAATTACTCTAAAAGATGGAACAAAATCAAATTAAAATGGAGCAAATTGCCTTTTGCATTGTGGCCAGTGACACATTCATGCTGCAAAATACCACTTTCTTTTTTGTGAGAGGTGACCAATTGCTTAGTGGTTAAGTGACTAGGTTATCCCATGAAAAATCTGCAACCCTGTCTTTCAGAGAAGTGCAAAGTGTCTTATTGCTACTGCTATATGTGGCAATTTCATATTCAGAAATGAAAAAGCACACATCTTAAGCCCTACACATGTATATGTGGCAAATATTACAGTTCATAATTACTGAGTGCTTGCTATGCACCAGGGGCGGATCCAGGTAATTTACATGTATCAATTCATTTAACATGCACAAATCTGGCAAGTAGGTATTCTTCTTATTTTTTAGATGAATAACTGACACATGGAAAGGTCGAGGATATTGCTGGAAAGCTTCACAGAGAGCCAGAGGTAGATTCAGGATTGGAAACTGGGCATACTGTGTGCAGAGCAGGTGTTCTCAGTCACAAAACAACATGCCATATGCCCCACACAGTCCACAGCCAGTGGATGGTCTTCCTTTTCACTTTTGTTTAAAGATATAATCTAGCACTTATTTCACATAGCATAAAAGTAAGAAACAAGTTTGAGTCATGGATGAACATAAAGTGAGTGAATCATTTGTTACCTTTGTATCTACTACATTTGGACTATTACTTTTAAAGTTAGAGAGAGACAAATAGATAACATTGGTACCTACTGACCCTCAAGCACCAAAGGGAAAACATTCAGGATTTGTTTCTCTCCTTTCCAGCTCAGAAAAAAAGATTTTGTCAGTGTACCAAGAGATAATCGGTCACATCAACATTACATATACACACAGGTAACTGAATGGTGAGTTTGTTCATTCAAAAGGAGGGATATAACTTTTTGTTGATTTCATCCATGTAAGAAATATTGATTGAGCAATACAATAAAGTAAGTGCTGTGACACACATTCATGATAAAAGGAGTGTCAAAATATAAAAGACTTAGATGAGGAGGTACATTAGTTTGCTAGGGCTGCCATAATAAAATACCACAGACCGGGAGGCTTAAGTAACAGATATTTATTTTCTCACAATTCTGGAGGCTAGCAGTTCAAGATCAAGGTGCCTGGTGAGAGCTCTCCCCTTGGTCTGCAGATGGCCACCTTCTAGCTATGTGCTCACATGACCTCCTGTTGGTGAGTTTGCAAGAGCAGGGAGAAGAGCAAAAGCTCTCTGGTGTCTCTTCTTATAAGAACACTAATCCTTTTGGTCCAGGGTCCCACCCTTGCAACCTCATTTAATTGTAATTTTTTCCTTAAAGGACCCATCTCCAAATACAGCCACACTGGGAATTAAGGCTTAAACATATCAATTTTGGGAGGACATAAACATTCAGTCCATAACAGAAAGTAATGCTGCATCTGATTTCTTTAAGGATAAATAGAATTAGACACAAGGGAAATGACATAAGAACAAAATCAGAGGTGGTTATTGTTGTTGTTGCTCTGCTGTTGTTATTTTTAAAAAGTACTACATGCAGTGAGATGTTAATATATTTATAAATCTTGTTGCCATGGACATTCTGGGATAATGCAAATGATCAAAATTAACTCAAGTAATAGAAAAAAAATTAAATATATAAATAAAAGAAATTGGAAATGTTATCAGATAACTAAAAAAAGAGACGGATCAGGACCGATTGGTTTCAAATTCTCAAGGAAAAATAATCCTCATGCTACAAAATCTTCTCAGTAATACTACCTAATGCCCAAAATAAATATTAATAACAACAGTTGGCATTTATTTTGTACTTAGAATATGTTAGGAACAGTGCAATCTCATCTAATCCTCTATATAGATAGTCTAGCCTTAATATCAAAACAATTAAGAGGGCCCCATAACAAAAAATACATACTCACTTCTGGATATGTATGCAAAAATACCTAAATAAATATCAGCACTAATTTGTATGGAAAAATAGTGTTATGCCAATAATTTAGGGAAGATTTAAATAAGGAAATATATTAATATCATAACAAATCAAAGACCTAATACAAAATCATAGGATACTATTAGTAGAAGAAAAAGTACTTAATTAAAACAAGCAAATGAAAAAATAGAATCAGTAACTGATTTAAAGGTATAGAAAGAAACTTCCTTAACATGAGAACAGTATCTCTATCTTATAAAATGGTCAGAAGTGACACAGTCCTTACAAATAGGAAGTGCCAAAGAAGCCAACTATCACTCTTATTATTTAATGTCTTTTCAAAAATTCTAAGCCATGAGCAATGTATTTTACCTACTGAAATTGTAAAGAAAATATTATTATTTACAAGGGCTATGCAAATATATCTTAACAACTCAAAATCAACAAAAAATTCTTAAAATTGATAGGAGTTCTGTAAAGTGTTACAATAAAATATAAAAATGCAAAATCATTAGTGTTTCTCTATTTCAGAAATAATCAGGAGATATGAGGGAAGAAAAATACATTAACAGTGACAAGGCCAGCAAAAACATGAAATGCCTCAGAAAAATAAATATTCTGTACATAAGATACCTTCAATCTTTACCCAGGATATGAACAATTTTAAAAGAATGGCATAGCATGTTTTCCTTAAGAAGAACAAATACTTTTGGTATGTTATTTTTTCAAATAATTTAAACAGACATGATGAAATATTTCTCCAAAATACTAACAAAATTTTTTTTCAAGGATGGGCTTGATGAAAATTATTCTGTTTTTATTTGGAAAAATAAACAGGTTATATACAATTAAAGAAAATAATTATGAGGAGGAAAATTATATAAACAATTTAAAGCATGCTATAATCAACAGATCAGTAGAATAGAATAGATAACCTTGAAATAAATTCAGACGTATACCTGAAAGTGTTTTGGTAAATAAGACATCATATAAGGAAAATGTCTCCATTTTACACTCAGGAGAGTTGTATAGCTTATGTAACATTCTCCAGCGAGTCATGCCTCATAAATCCATACAAGTATACGTTTGTTTACAGTAAGCAATTCTAAACCAAGAACATCTTCCTTACAGTATTTCATAGATAAGAATTCTCCCTTCCAGCAAATATTAGTCTGTTGGCCCAGAGGTCAAGTTATCATGTTTTCAAGGACATTAGACCAGGTCGCCTGCATTCTTCCCTCCCACTCCCCAGGATCATCTCCCTGGTAATAGGCGGGATCTCAGGCCAGCTGCTTTAACACCTTCTTCCCCAACACAACTTCTATAATAAAACTTTTTTGAAAGAGAGAGAATGAAAGGGAAAAAAAAAAAAGGACACTCAAGTCACAGTGTTTACTAGGAATCGAAGGAAAGCAAGACCAGTATCAGTGATAACAGTTAATGGTTCATTACAACAATCCAGGAAATAAGTGATAAGACCTAAACAATGAAGTGGCAAAAAAAATGATAAGACCTAAACAATGAAGTGGCAAAAAGATGGAGAAAGGGAGTGAGATTTAACAAATGTTATGGCATTTCAGTTGACTAATTGTGGTAATCTGTGGAAGTCAGGTTAGGGAGTGGAGGCAGTAAATCATGATTTCCAACTGGAGACTTAGGCAGGTGTATGGATGATGTGACTATATGCAAGGATAGAACAGAGGAGCGGTTTGGAGAAGGGTGAAGGTTCTTTAATAGAAGATAAGAGAATAGTGTTCATCAAATATGGTGTTTTCTTCTGAGTATTCAACTGCTTGGTAAAATAAATATTCAAAAGATTATTTATTAGGAATGGTATCAGAATAAGACACTTAGGTGACCCTTGAGTATGTTTCATTCAGGCTACAAATAAAGAAGCCAAAGGGGCCAATTGAATTCCCACGAAGATATGATAGAAATCCTCCCCTCCAAGGACTGTAGCACTTGTATCTCCAAGATTAAAAGTTTCTGGGCTTTCCTGGTGGCGCAGTGGTTAAGAATCCGCCTGCCAATGCAGGGGACACCGGTTTGAGCCCTGGTCCGGGAAGATCCCACATGCCACGGAGTAGCTAAGCCTGTGCACCACAACTACTGAGCCCACGTGCTACAACTGCTGAGGCCTGCGTGCCCAGAGCCCATGCTCCGCAACAAGAGAGGCCACCGCAATGAGAGGTCCGCTCACCGCAACTAGTGATAGCCCACACGCAGCAACGAAGACCCAATGCAGCCAAAAATAAATAAATTAAAAAAAAAAAAAAAAAAAGATTAAAAGTTTCTTACTCTTGGAATTTTTACTCCTAATTTCTCCCTTTCCACCTTTCTTTTAATAATATTATCTTCTGTTAAGTATGTTAATCAATCAGTTCGTTTTCAGATTACTCAGTTGCAAGTTGATTAAACTTGCAACTTTTTTTTTCCCTACAATCTTCTTAGCCACACTTCTATCATATTGTCTCAGGCTCTTGACTTCTTGTGGCTCATCCTTTCTATTTTAGTTCTTACTGGCCAATTTTATTATAGATTTAAGTTGAAGTTTCAGAAGCTCCTCATTAACTACAGTAATCTGTTTTTATTTAATCCCAGTAAAGCTGGTGCTAACTAGCTTCACATGAGTTCAAAAGATGATCAGCCTTCAGAATTTGGTCTGATGCAGAAACTGTTGTCATGGCAATGCCCCATCTAATACAATGTATTTCTCTCTGTAGGTAGATATTCTTTCATTCAGGCAGCCTCCTTCTTAGTATCTGCTAACATGCTTTGATATGCATGATGGTGTTTTGTTTTTTTTGTTTTCATTTTTGCTTTTGTAGCTGGAAGAGCAAGAATTTAATGTTGGGGATAAGGGTAGAGGAAAAAGCCAGAGAAGGTAAAGTAGTTTATTTCCTGTGGATTCACTCACTTGCCCTATAAATGAGAATAAAGCCTGTACTGTTAGCAGACAGAGGACCAGAAATTGAAGGAAAAGTTCTGGGAGAGATGTTGTGAGTGTCCCAGCATATTCAGAGATGCTGGAATCAGTGACCAAGTTTGATCAGAGAGCTGGTTTTTCAACTGTGACGTGGACCCAGAAACTCTGGCACCCTGAAGGTTAGAGGTCAGGGAAAAGCCGCATTTGTGTTTCTAGGTCCACACATCGAATGGTTAGGAGGAGAAGGACAGCTGCATTAAGTGGATTCTCAGACTAGTGGAACCACATGATGAAGAAGGATAAACAGTGGATGGGGACTGTTGCTGCCAGACTGGTTGGGTTCCAAATGAAACTTGCATGGTCTTTCACAGAAGCAATTGAGGGACACCTTAAAGAAGAGACATTCCTGGTAGTAAGACTGATGGAAATCCAACTAGCAAACTGCGGTGATTCAAAGCATATGGCCTTATATATTCAATAGTAGTCTGGTGAGATCCAGGGAATTTAGAATACAAAAATTTATAGAGAAGGAATTCCATATTAAGTTTTAAGGAATGGTAAAAATAAATACTTGTAAATCCTTTAAAAACATTAACTGATGATGTTATGTGGACAAACTCTGGGATATAACTGAAAATTTTATTTAAATGATTCCTCTTCTCCGCCTTTATTGTTTTTAGGCAATTTAGCTCTTTGAGGTTAGTTGAGTTTCAAAATTGACTCAACAAAGCAGCATATAAAGAATTCATCTGAAAGAGAATGTGACTAGCAGGAATGTAACTATCAGAGAGGCCTTGGATTAGCAATTACAAAGGTGTCAATGTCCTTGGTATTCCTTGAATTGCTTTATAAACACCGAAATAATTAAAAAAAAAAAAAAAACTTGACTGGTCCCTGCTCTGATTTACCTCTCCAAACTCTCTTGCTCTCTTGGGGGCAGTAGGAGAGTTACTTAAAATTCTAGTACTCTGGACCCACTGTTCCGGCCATTGGTTTCTAGAATAAGAGCCAGGAGAGAAGTGTTGATGAATCTAGTTTGTTCTTATGAACAGTGGCTCCAGAGTAATATATATCATAAAATAAAACTTTATTCCTATAATTCATAGCATTCTCTGCAGTTATAAGCTGGAACCTCAATACTTAACATATGTTTTTTTTTGTTTTTTTTATTTTTGGCTGGGTTGGGTCTTCGTTTCTGCGCGAGGGCTTTCTCTAGTTGTGGCAAGCGGGGGCCACTCTTCATCGCGGTGTGCAGGCCTCTCACTATCGCGGCCTCTCTTGTTGCGGAGCACAGGCTCCAGACGCGCAGGCTCAGTAGTTGTGGCTCACGGGCCCAGTTGCTCCGTGGCATGTGGGATCTTCCCAGACCAGGGCTCGAACCCGTGTCCCCTGCATTGGCAGGCGGATTCTCAACCACTGCACCACCAGGGAAGCCCTTAACATATGTTTTTAAAGCAACACACTTTGGAGTCAAACCACTAGTGTCCACATCTTGACTGACCATTTGCTGTGAGACATGAGACAGATAGATAGACAGTTTCCTCATCTGTAAAAATGAATATAATTGTAGAGTATATTTCATCTGGGCATTATGAGATCTAAAGGAATTAAAATTTGTTAAGTGCTTAGAACCATGATATCACAGAGAAAGTGATGCATACTTATTTGTTAAATGAACAAAAGGAAATATATTTTTCCTGAGGATTAAATGATAAAATCTACATAAAAGTTTTAGCCTGGTGTCCGGAACACTGCAAATGCTCAATAATCGTTAGTTATGTGGTCACTCCAAAAACATTTGTTGAGAGCAAAGATATGCCAGGTCTGACTAGGCACTAGGGATTAAATACTGAGGAAAGACACCCAATATCTACCATATGAGCCTAGTTATGGTGTAACAGAGGCAACAACATTAATCAAATACCCACACAAGTATAGGTAAATTTGCTACTGTGCTAAGTGCTATGCAAAAATGGTTCTATGAGACATGTACTTGGGACCTTTGATTTACTGTGTGTGTGTTGGACAGTGGGAGGGGTCAGGGATCCTTCCATAAGCAACCACCAGTGGAGCTGAGACCAGAAAAGTGAAAAGGAGTAAATCAAGAAAGAGCAGGAAACTGTTCAGGGAGAGGGAAGAACTGGTGCAGTGACCCCATGCAAGACGGCCAAGCACAGCATTGCAGAGAATGCAAAAGAGAGTTTGTCAGCGCACTGAGGCTGGAGACAGAGGCAAGGTCCCCATCATCCAAAGCTGTTTAAGCCACATTAAGACTTTTTTACTTTATCTTAAAAGCAACTGGAATTCATACCCTTAAACAGAAGGGTAACATGTGATCTGTGGTTTGAAAAGTTTATGTCGGAATCACTTGGAGGACTTTTTAAAATGGATTGCTGGGCCTCACCCCAGAGTTTCTGATTCCATATGTCAAGATTTGGGTGGGGGAATTTGCATTTCTAACAAGATCCCAGGAGATGCTGATGCTGAGGCAGTCTTGGGAACACACTTTGAGAATCACTGGTCTACTGCAGTGTGAATGAACTGAAAGGATCAAAAGTGAGTGCCAGGTGGACCACTTAAAAAGCAATGTTAGTAGTCCATACAAGAGATGATACACATTTTAACCTAGGGAAATGGGGAGAAGTCAACTAATCTAAGAAATACTGAGGCAGCAAAATTGGCAGGTCTCGTGCTGGGTTGGGTGTGGATTTGAAGGAAAGGGAAATGTCAAGGCTCCTTCAATGGGTTAATTGCTCTACTTTGTCATCGGAAAGAAAGAAACTCTCAGAGTCAGAAACACATAGTAATATTTTGGCCCAAAAATGAGAGGTTTTTTTTTTTTTAAAGGCATCCTTGACCTTCCTTACCTGGCTGCTATGGTCTAACACCTAACAGTAATCATAGAAAGCACTATGAAATTATGAAAGATTGCCTCAAGGGAATCTAGAAAGCATGTTCTGGGAAAATGACAGAAACTACCCCCTGTACTGTCTGGGGTGCTCCTATGTTTAGGTGGCACATGGGCCACGTTACACTTGGGCTGAGTGTCAGATCTGATTGTTCTAGCTGCAGCCAGAGCTGGTAAATAGAGCTTCTAAAGTGAATTGAGGCAGTGATTAAGAACTAGTGATTATGAGTAGAGAGAAGAGAGCAGATAAAAGATCAGACTAAAAAAGGTTAATCCCTGAATTGAAAAGAAAATTTCAGAGACTGAATGTAGAAACTGTCCAAGATAAAGAAGTGTGCAGGGCAGGAGAAGTGGCATTTGGCAACTTGCACACCAAAGGAAACAAATGTCTGAGACAAAAGTGAAAGCAGAGAAAAAAAAAAAGAGGTTTTTGAGCATTTAGAGGTAATAACCCTAAAGATGAAACCACTGTATTAATAAGTCAGGAAATTATTAGTTATGCCAGAATGTATTCTGAGGAATATTCAGGAAAAGCATTGCTGACCAAAGCTGGCATATTTTGGTGGCAGCTTCTCTGGTGTTTGGAGGAAGTAAAACAGAGGCTTATGCCTGGAAATATCAGAGATTGCATCCAAAGGTCTTGGAGAAATGTTCACAAACACAAATTTGATAGCATTCCGGAGATCAACCAGTGTCTTCTTGCCAAAAAGTAAATGGCATTTCTCCCAAAGGCAGGAGACATTTGGCTCAGGAGCTAATGGGGAGAATTGTGGGAACTCAGAGCAGGAATGCCCACAAGAAAGGTTGAGTGGAATGTGAGGTGTCAAGGGAGTCTTTGAAAGTAAAGCCATGAATATATTAAGTCTTACAGTGCTTTGAGGCAGAATATAATTCGGTGTACAGTGTAGAAAGTAGAAGGCTTATATTTTTATTCTTGTAAAGGATTTTAGCATAAAAGTTGTAGGAAAGAGTAGAAGCAAAAGAAAACAATACCAACCCCCCCCCCCAAAATTTTTTAAAGGGGCAATTTAAATTACAAACATCAGTGGAGTATTCAGAAGACTTTTGCAGAATTCCAGATACTAATATCATGACGCTAAACACCATAATGATTATATGGGGAAAAATTGTTCTCTGAGCCAGCCTAAACAGATTACTAACTGTTAAGTTAGACACCACCAAATATCTAAACTCTGGGTGCAGTCTATGGCTTAATGTAAAGTGAAGAGATTTGTTTGCTGTTTTGAGAATTTATATATAGGTTTTTTAAATCCAGATAATTTTTTGAAAGATTTAAATTATATATTTCACATACTGCAGGAAGAAAAAAAGAAAAAGGAGAGATAATCAATTGGGTTTTTGTTTTTTCATTTTGGAGTTTTTTTTTGGCTTGATTAGGGTTTTGTTGTTTGTTTTTGTTGTTTTTGTTGTTTGTTTGGAAATTATTGCAAGTTTATGCAGTAGCTCTTAGAACTGAAGGAATATCTGAAGAACTAAGCCCAGGAAGGCGGCATCATGAGGAGCTCCTTGGACCCAGATAGCAGAGTTTATATAATTGTCTTCTCAGGGAACCCCACTGTGATTAATCAGCTCCAATATTTTTTCTCTCTTGGCCCTTACGCTCAAGTTTTAAACACCCAGAGAGAGAGAGAGTTTGAATGATCTGGCTCCCCTGCTCAACACTGGTTAAGAAAAAGAGAGATATTGTTCTCTGCAGTCCCAAAGATTTCACACAGGAGAGGAGAGGTATCTCGATAGGAAATTAGGGTGCTATTTTCAGAAAAAGGGAGAGCAATTGCCAGGCAGTAAAAACTAGCAAATATCTGCTACAGAATCCTCTAAGTATAATATGCTTATAGAGCAACGTTTTGTGAAAAGACTGGTACCATGATTTATTGAAAGACCTGCTTATATTCATTATAATTTTGTTTTCTTATGTATTTTATCCAGACATTATTAATAATGAGTTATGTTTTGTACTTTGAGGAGATTGTAGGTGTGTGTGTGGTTAGAAATGGTAATAATTTGCATAAAATCAGAATCTATTAGTCCAAAAGACTTTCAGCTATGATGAGAGCTCTGATTCTTGACTGTTTAACAAGAAATTGTAATATAATAGCAAACACATAGTGCTTTCTATTGTCCAGACACTGTAGGAAGCACTTTACAAATTTTATTCTGTTTAACAGGAAGGAAATCACAATGTGACTATATATGGCAATCCTTCTGTTTTTTTAAACCACTTCTAATTTTAATCCACCTAGTAATTTGTCAGTGATTCATTTCAGGTCTTTGGGGTTGATCTGAGTTGATCTCAAGATCCCCAAGTAGATACAAAGTTCTGTTCAAGGGTTTCTGATTTTTATGCTTTTTTTACTGAGGATTAAAAAGTCTTGCTTTATCAGGAGTGCTTTCATTATGAACCCGGACAACTTATAGAGAGTAAGTGTACCACACAGAGATTGTCAGTTAGAGTTTTCATCTTTTCCAGATATATGCCTGTTTCTTTCAATTTAAAATAAGGATTCAAAACACACACACACACACACACACACACACACACATTTAGAATTACCACACCTTGAAGAAGCCTCCTGTTCTTCTTGGTTTCACATTTCTCTACATAATACCTTGAAGTATACTTATGGTTTGAGAATCACACCTGAACCGTTTCTATTCCAAGCTCCTCCATTCTTTAACACTTAGAGCATTCTTAATGTATGACTGAAGGTCTCTTAATGGAAAACACAATTATACACATTCAAATTCTTACAAATCTTTTACTAAGACTGTTATTTTTAATGCTAAAGTCTTTAAATTATATTCCTTCATATTACTTGAAACTATTAAAAAATGATACCAAAAACTTGAATTATCCTGTTTATGGTTATGATTTGCTTTATGCTATAAATTTATTGCTATCTCTCTTGAGAGCTATAGTGACACAGCCGCGGGTCCTTCAAAAATAGGTTGTATGAACAATTCAAGACATGTTGGGTATCCAACTGAATTTTAGTAATGAGGAGTAGGTGAAAAAGTTCCTGTCAAGGGGATGTCAATTTGGGTCCAAGAGACAAACTTTTCTGACAGTTTCTGTACAAAGCAGGGGTTACTGAGTAACTGCCCCTGTTGTTTAGTAATTGACCCCGACAGCAGTGGAAATTTGAAGGGGGAAGGTGTGCAGAGAGTTAACAAGAAGAACCTCAAGAAACTCAAAATGTCCAGGAAGCAGGAAAACTGAGAGGCACACAGTGGAAAGAATGTTGTTTCTGCCTAGCAACGAATTCTTCCCGTTTGGCCAAAAAAGTGTTGTGGGACTAAAATGTACAATATGCCAATTTTGAGATGCTACAAAGAGAATCAAAACTAGGAGATTTTGCTCATCTACTGGTAGGAATACCTGTAAGTCAATTTTAATGATAGTTATTCTGTAGAGGGATATGTATTAAATACACCAAGAAAGCAACTAAGTATAATTTCATTCATTCACACTTGGTTCACTTTTGTTTATCTAGTTACCAAGCATTTTACCTTGGGCATAGTTGGTACTCAGCAATCCACCCATTCATTCATGCAACATACACAGCATCTATTAAGCATCTACTGTAACCTGGTGATGAGGATACAGCAGTGAGAAACAAAGCCCCTCATGGAGCTTACGTACTGTTATCATCAAGATGATTGTATCCTCTGGCTGCAACCAGGGGAATCAATGATTATAAAAATGTAGTCCTCAGGTGCCCAGACTCTGGAGCCAGAGCCTGAGTTTAAAAGTGTGTTCTGCCACTTACTATATCACCTTGGGCGAGTTTCTTAACCATTTTGGGCTTTAGTTTCTTCATGATTAAGATGGGAATATAATGAGTTAATACGTATGCTTACGCAGACACACACCACACATATGTATATACATTAACACACACACATATGTATATATATGTTCATGTAAGTCCTCAGATTAATGCTTGGCACTAATGAGCACCAGATAAGTGTCAGATATTGTTCTTGTTATGGGAAACTGATCTGAATTTAACTCCTGGGTAAATAGTCCTCACTTATATAAAGGGCAGAAACTAGAGAAATCAAGACAATAAAACCTGAGGTGCCAAATGCACCTCAATGGATTATTGATGTTTGCCTTATTTGTTCAAAGAAGATTATAGAAGGCAAGAAAGAGCATAACTCAATGGGTAAGCTAGTTATATCTCTGGCCCTCAACTTCCTCATTCTGCAGAGAAGAGGTGATAAAAGACCTCCTTGATAGGGGTTCTGTGAGGATCAAAGGAAATGAAGTATGCAAAGTGCTTGGCACAAAGGCTAGCTGAGAGTGAGCATTTAGGAAACGGGTACTGTTAAAGTTACAACTTGATTTTATTGAACTGACATCCTATATTTAGTTTTTGCTAAGACCGGAAAGGAAAATGCAGTTGATTTTGTGATTAAGTGTATTTTAGGATGTATCACCTGTTTATCTCAAAATGTATTTATGATTAACTCTTCACCCCTACCTCTACCTACCCCTCTATCTTTCCTTTTCTGTTTCACAGGAAAAATTATGACCTCGGCATCCAAAGGAATTCTCCGCCCATTTTTAATCGTCTGCATTATCCTGGGCTGCTTCATGGCATGTCTGCTCATTTACATCAAGCCCACCAACAGCTGGATCTTCAATCCCATGGAGTCAGCCAGCTCTGTGCTGAAAATGAAAAATTTCTTCTCCACCAAAACTGATTATTTTAACGAAACTACGATTCTGATTTGGGTGTGGCCATTCGGGCAGACCTTTGACCTTACATCTTGCCAAGCAATGTTCAACATCCAAGGATGCCATCTCACGACGGACCGGTCCCTGTACAACAAATCGCACGCGGTTCTGATCCATCACCGAGACATCAGTTGGGATCTGACTAATTTACCTCAGCAGGCGAGGCCACCCTTCCAGAAATGGATTTGGATGAATTTGGAATCACCAACTCACACACCCCAGAAGAGCGGCATTGAGCACCTGTTCAACCTGACTCTGACTTATCGCCGCGACTCAGATATCCAAGTGCCTTATGGCTTCTTGACGGTGAGCACAAACCCCTTCGTGTTTGAAGTGCCAAGCAAAGAGAAGTTAGTGTGCTGGGTTGTAAGTAACTGGAACCCTGAGCATGCCAGGGTCAAGTATTACAATGAACTAAGCAAAAGCATTGAAATCCATACCTATGGGCAAGCATTTGGAGAGTATGTGAATGATAAAAATTTGATTCCTACCATATCTACTTGCAAATTTTATCTTTCCTTTGAAAACTCAATCCACAAAGATTACATCACAGAAAAGCTCTACAATGCTTTTCTGGCTGGCTCTGTGCCTGTTGTTTTGGGGCCATCTAGGGAAAACTATGAGAATTATATTCCAGCAGATTCATTCATTCATGTGGAAGATTATAACTCTCCCAGTGAGCTAGCAAAGTATCTGAAGGAAGTAGATAAAAACAATAAATTATACCTTAGTTACTTTAACTGGAGGAAAGATTTCACAGTAAATCTTCCACGATTTTGGGAATCACATGCATGCTTGGCTTGTGACCATGTGAAAAGACATCAAGAATATAAATCCGTTGGTAATTTAGAGAAATGGTTTTGGAATTAAAGTTTTCTATCATTTGCACACTTGGCAAATTATTTTGATGAGATATTATTGAGGTTTTGAAGATGAGAAGAGACATCATTCAGCTTTTGTGTCATAATTTATTTGTATCACTCTCTCTTGGGTGACATATATATTTTGATGGAGATTTTTGAGAGTGCAGCCTCAGCAATCACGCCACTTGTTTTAAATTATCTTGTATATACCTAATTATGTGCACTGAAAAATAATTTATTCTTCTCTATCATTTGTAAACATCATTTTTTTCATATTTTTGTAGTTGTCTGTAATGTAACTTTGTGATTTGATTGTTGTTCCTACACTGATCAGTTGTTTAATCCATTTGGTAAATGAAGATGCACATCTTCAAATATGAAATATTTTCATTAAATATTATCATCTCTAGTTCCAAGTTGGCATAATGTAACAAAGGAAAAGCATTTTAATTGAATTCTAACCTCTTTGACTTCGAAGTTGAACAGTGTACAACTGTCTCTATTTGATCTATTTTTTACCTGTTTACCACATTTGTGAATGCCACATTTATGAATTATTCACTTAGTGAATAAGCCAGATATTGGAGCAGAACTATTCTATTCGGGAAGCTATTAGGCTTTCCATTTATTTTCATTAAGTTGACTTGCACATGCAGCCACTTGTTCTCATGATCTTAAGTTAAATTATTTAAGTATTTCTAAATATCCAATTTGTTGGGATTTTTAGTACCTGGGAAATAATCCTAGTAACACTTAAGAAAATCTAAGATAGTTTTCTTCCTGATCTTAACACTCCTTTTTATAATAAAACAAATAATCTTATCAAGTGACAAGGGAAAAGGTTATGTATAGATACAAGTCATATTTATAATTGGTACATTTATGTATCAATATAATTTTTAATAACATATCAATTTAAAATATTTTTTCAAAAGGTCCAATGTCTAAAACTGTTTCGTTTCATCATATGAACATAATATGTGAGATGTTTGTCCTATCATTTAAAAGAACCTAAATAAAATTATTATCAAGGTGTTAAGTATAAGATGTTAAACATAATAAAATGGCAATCTGTAGGGAACACATAATGCTAACACAGAGTGATATCTCAATGCATATTTGTTGAATTAATAAATGAATGACATTGAAAGTCATCAGAAAATTTTTGTTTGTTCCCCAAAAGTGACAGTTCTAACCTAGAGGTACTAACTGGAGATGATGTTTTATATTCCATTTTTGTAATTATTCATATGTGGCACATATGACCATGGCCCTCAGGGTTTTACAGAACCAAAACAAACTTTCACTACACTATGTTTTTAGATAATTAACCCCTGAACTTGCAGTTGCTGTACAGTGTTTCCCCTCCATAACGTTAAGGGCTAGATATAAGCAGAGAACAGTGGGTGAGAAAAGATGGGAAGATAAGGATTCTTCAAAGAAAGCATTTACCAAAAGAATCTTTAATGACTTTATTCTAAACCCATCAAAAGTGTTAGAACGTTCTGATGACATCCATTTGTGTCTATTTGTGACTTAGTCTAATAATCCTCTACATGTTAACATCAGTAGAACTCAATTCCACAATTTTCTACATCAAATGGAAGTTAGAGAGAGAGGCAAATTTAAAATCAGAAAGCAGGAGCTATGTCCAACAATCCAGACTGCCTTGTGAGGGAATGAGCTCTTGGGACCACTAGAAGGATTTGAGCAGCGGAAGATTCCTACATTGGATGAAGGATTGTTTGATCTTCAGGTTCACTCTTTTATCCATGACTGAACAGGCTCCCTGTGTCAGGAAATGCCCTAACCAGAGATAAAGATGAACAGACCTGTTTCTGAGCCACAAACTTTGTTTACTCATTTGACCTAATGGAAGATTACCTCCATATTATCTCTTCTAACCACACTGCATCCAGAAATGATATGTCTGTGTAGATGCCCTCCTAGATAAGGAGAGATCTCCACCACATTTATTTCATTACGTTCAAATAGTCAAATTCATACATTTATGTTTACTTTATTGTCTTTTTGGCCAACAAAAAGTATAAGGATCTAAAGAGGATACATTACTAACCAATTTAGAAATACCTGCTTTCTTCAAAAGCAGAAAAGCATTCAGTAAAAAGCCTTTGCTGTGGTGGATGCTCATGATTTCAAAGAACTGAGAAACCTGTGGGCATTGCCTTTATTGTCAACTATGAATTTGGTCTCTTTCTCACTGTGAGACTATAATTATATGCTGATAATATGACTGAAGCTAAGGCAATAATACTAAGTGACTAACTAGCACATCTGTATATTAAAAACCCATTACCAAGTCCCAGAAGAATAAGTTTTCTTAATATGAAGTGCCAAAAATGAATGTCAGCTTCAATTCTGGGTCCATTGATCAGTGAGTTTTAGGGCTGGAAGAAATTATAGCAATGTTTACAAACCAATCTCTTCGTTCTACTTATGAAGCAACTAGATTCAGAGATAATATTTATTTAAGACATATGTTCACACACACACACACACACACACACACACACAGGCACACACACTCGTACACCCCACACCTATATTGACATAGCCAAGATTAGAATTAAAGGGTACTATCTCTCTTGATCCTGTTTTCTTCTTCATTGTATTCTCACCTTATCATTGAAGTACATCTCAATTCTAAAAATGTGAATGCCTTATTGGTGTTATTAGGGCCTGTAGAATGTTACACTCTCTGTGGAAGCACTTTGACTTTTGAAAAAGTATACATAAGGTAAATAAAACATGAAACTTGTTAGCATTCTTTCTGGTTTAAATATTTTAGGAGTTGAGCTTTAGTATTAGGAAATGGGCTTTCACTACATTTGAAGTGAAATGCAACCCTCAAGATGGTTCTGTTTCCCTGCCACTTCTTTAATAAATCCTGTGGATTGCAATTTTTTAAGGATATCACATGGTGAAACATAAAGATTTGACAAGATTGGCTCGCTGCTGGTTACAAAAACAAACAAATTTTGCCAGGAGGTAGATTGTGAATATAAAAAAAGAACAGACCACTTAACAAGTTTTATTTAAAAATATCAAAAATCTTTTACTTTCAATGGTCTGAATATTTAAATATTGTTTATTGCAGGCCTTACTAGTAAGAATATATAAATATAATTATTATAGGCCTTATTAATAAGAACATATACTAAATTCTCCATATCCAGCAGTATGTCATGTCTGAAAATAAAAGACATGACAGTCATAGTTTATGACAGCCATAAATATGACAATATGAAGTAGAAACTGAAAAAGTTATCTAAATAGGAATCCACTATCAGCTTCAAAATTGTATATTTACTATACAAATTCTGATAATCCCAGAATGTGCAGAAATATCTTCTGTTGTGAGGGCTTAGAAAGCTCAGAGCATCTGAGGTATAAATTGACCAACTATTTAGAAATTATTTGCTGAGGCTTTATATTCTTGCCTCCAGTTGGAGGTTAAATATGGAAAGAGTAGGAAACTATACTATTGAGATCTTTTTGCCTGCCTATTTTCAGACTAGATTCCGTGAGTCTGGAAGGCAATCACCCAGAAAATGTCTCTGCATGAATTAATGTTACCAAAACAAGGTTTAGATCCTTACATTATGACTTTGTGCTTAATCATATCTTTGAGTGCCCTTAAACTCTGATCTCATTTAAGGGAACTTCTTAATAAATTAATTGTAATCAAGCTGTTAAACAAAATAAATTTTAGAATCTAAAAGATAAATCCAGTGCCTAACCCAGAGGAGGATCTCAACAAATTCTTGTTGAATGAATAAACAGATTGCATTAGAGATCATTCAAAATATTTTTTAAAGTGTGATAACAGTTCCAGCTTCTTGGTACCCGTTAAACATGATGTATTTATTTCATTGGTCAGTTTGCTGCCTGGATGCAAAAGGAAGGCATTTTATGTCTTTCCAGTCTTACTGCATTCTAAGACCCCAAAGAAGTAACATTTCTAGAAAGATTAAAAAGAATTTGGAACATGTTAACATTCTATTCAAATATTAACATACTAACTGTTTCTATTAGAAAAAACAATTAGTATTTAAGAAGAATATAAAGTGCAAGCACCGTAGGGGGCACATATATTTATTACCAAACTATGCATGGGGAGAAATATCTTTTCTTTCCTCCCAAACTACACTTATTTGTATTGAAAACATCAGTCAGTTAAGATGGTATTTTTTTTCTGGACATCTCTCATCTGGAGATTTTGTAGCATTTTGCAAATGGATAAGCTCCACTACTACCAAAAGTGTTCTTCCTCTTAGTAATTCATATTGAATGCATCCATATCCGTAAGCATTATATAGAGTATATAGAGCAGTTTACAACATAAATGAGAGATAGCCTGCTAAACCAGAAATATGAGTAATGCTAGGCTGGGTTATTTATTCAAAAAACTGTAATTTTGAGAAAGCCACTTAACCTCTCTGGACCTTGTTTTCTGTATGTTCCTTTTAGCACTGTTACTCTCTCATCTAAGATCTAAATTGATATATGCGCGTATTTGCAAATGCAGTTCCAATGACCATCACAAAATAATATTTTGGAAGTAAATATTCCAACAGATTTCCCTCTTATTTCTCTGAATAGGCAAGTAAAGTATAAAACTGATTATTAATCTAATATTTGGAAAGAGCCTAATCCAGTGAATATAGCAAATGCTCAATTAACTAACCCTCCTCCTTTAACTCCTTCCGCCCCTTAGTTCTCTACCTACTTCCTTTGCAATTCATGTACTCACCTACTCACTGAGATCTTAATTGCCTGCAGAAAAATAAGCATATATTGAGCATTATTTTTAAATATTTTAAATTTTTCTACACCATCCACATTCCTATTACAATTATCTGAAAATTTTTATTTATGCAAAAATTTCAGGGAGGTAGTGGAGGCGCATAGTCAATCCCCAGATGACAGTAAAATGGGGAGGCTAATTTGAGTAAGCCAGATT
This sequence comes from Eubalaena glacialis, assembly GCF_028564815.1. Classification (NCBI taxonomy): domain Eukaryota; kingdom Metazoa; phylum Chordata; class Mammalia; order Artiodactyla; family Balaenidae; genus Eubalaena; species Eubalaena glacialis. The sequence continues at coordinate 62,623,277 of NC_083727.1, read as the reverse complement.
GAACACATCTGGACAATTCAGTTATTTTTTAAACTCACAGCTAATATGTATTTATTCATTTGATTTAAATTAAAAATATTTTTAAGAAGAATTTAACTAGAACCCCTCCAACATCAGCTGCCTTTTGTCAATGTTAGCGAAAAGCCTGGTTTCTGGGTCACCTGACCTAGAATCACCAGAGGTGTTTATGAACAATACTGACTCCTGGGCCCAGCTCATGCAGTTGGAATCTCTTCACATAAGTCCAAAAAAACATGCTTTTAATGCATGTCCTAAGTTATTCTGTTTCATGCTATAGTTTGTGAACCATCCTAAGCCAATGGTTCTCAAACACACGCCTTTGGAACTTGCTGGGTCAGCTACATAAGAATCATTTGAAAAAGTGTTAATAATACACAGCTTCTGATTCTCTGGATCTGAGATGGGAGCTGGAATCTGTATTTTTAAAATCTCCCCAGATAGCTCTGATGTGCTGTTAGTTTTGAGGTCTGAGTCTTAGCGACCTGTTAAATGGGAAGTGTTCTATCGCTCAGTTGAAACGAGCTATCACCTTTCTTGAGTTAACCTGGAATCTTTCAAATATGTCAGTAAAGTATTCATTCCTCTACTTCAAGGTCCAAAACAATGTATATGCCTAATTATTTCATGCAAAGGCTCCACAGCTGATACTAACATGGGGCCACCTCTGGGAACCACCAGTCTACACAAAAGACATAAACAATTCTTGGCCTGGAGGAATTAGTAGGACAAGAAAAGGTTATATACCTTGAAAAAAATATCTCTCGTTCTCTTTCTGCGTTCTAACTTCATGTTTATATTTTGCAATGGAAGGACTAGACTATCCAATTACTAAAATCCTTTACAGCCATAAAATCTTAGGCTTCTGTGATCTGCTTATCTGCTGTAAGTGTTTAAGAAAACTCTTTCCCAGATTCCAAAGTCCTTGCTTGATGGGTGGAAAAGTAATTTGCAATTGGGATATACCAGCAAGCTGTAGCACATGGATATTTTTAAATTGAAGTATAACAAATTGATTTACAATATTATATTAGGTGTACAACATAGTGGTTCAATATTTTTATAGACTGTACTCCATTTAAAGTTATTACAAAATAATGGCTATATTTCCCTGTGATGTACAAGAAGCAACAAGGTTATAGTGTACAGCACATGGATTTTTGATGACCACAGATTTAGAGTTGAATCCCAGCTCTGCCCATTCACTGTGTGCAAGTTATGTGACTTCTCTTAGCCTCAGATTTTGCATATGGGGGTAACATGCATGTGGAGGTAAAATGGAGGTAACATATTCCTGATGTGTTTTTTGTGAGGACAAATATAATGACATTTAAGTGACTAGACAATGTGTCCAATTAGTATGGTTTACTATAATGAAAGATCATTGTGAGGAATCCAAAATTATTTCCACAATTTCAGTTCTGAGGCTCTGAAAGCGTTAAGCAGACAGTTTATAAGAATCACTGCAAATTTAAATAAGCCAACGGAATAATCTTCAGGAGAGGAGAAACAAATATAGTGCGGAAGCGTGCATTCACGTCTTCTGTAATCACTAAGTAATGCAAGGGGTGTGGGGAGCTGACAGTCGTAGTGCATAGGCATTATTTGCATTACTAAACACATACATCATTTCTTAAAATCATGGAACCCAAAGTAGACCTAATTTTACCTCCATGTTATGAGCAATCAGTAAATTAATAGTCAATTTAGCATATTATCAGTTGGTATAGCTCAAGTCACAGACGGAATAGCAGGAAGATTCTCAGAAATCGTTTTCTGGTAAGGAAAGAGGCTTAGAAATAAATATTCAACAACTTGACTTAATCCCTCATTTCAACTGTCTAGTAGTTTAGCCACAGAACTAGTTAATGATAAAAGTTAGGAAACAGAATCAAGTCTCTACTTTTTGTAAAGTTTAAAAAGAATGCTAAAATTTACTTTTAAAATGTTAGAGTATACATTCAATGAGCTGGGATGTATTTGTTTACTGGTGCAGAAATAAAATAATTCTTAGCCAGACTGCGATTGACTACTCTAATTACTAATTGCATAATAAAAAGAGTTTTGATATGAATATTCTCAACTGTTCATGTGCACAATTTCTAAGTTGTACTATAATAAAACAAAAAGGTAGACTTAAGGACAATTTTTATTTTTAATGTGTAAAAAAGGAATGATATTCAAAATAGTATTTTTAAGTAGTTCCTAGTTGTGTTGCTTTAAAAACTTTTAGAAACATTTATTATTTCAGATACAAACTTAGAAAACTTCAAAAACTGAATTAAGTCATTTTTCTGAGTTCTCTGGCAACCAAACTGTTGAATTAATTATATATGTAAAGTACGTTAAGTTAGAGCTTGCTGGAATTTCCTTGTGAAAAACGTAAGTTTTATCAGAAAAATTTTAAGAGCGATTTCTACAGAGAGATATGTTAACTGTTGTGGCTTTCTACACATGACTGCATTCCATTTTGATTAATGAGAGTGCAGGAGAGAGAAAAGGGGCTCAGCAGAAAGAGGACCCACACTAAATTAACAACCCAGTACTACTCATTATGCAAGAAATATGTGCCAGGGTTACAACGTGCATCCCCTGATCTCAGATGGGCCTCATTAGCCACCTTGGTCCCTCGGATGAGACAATCCTGAACATGCCATCTTTTTTTTTTTTTTTTTTTTTTTTTCATGCCATCTTCATCCAAGGCAAGATTGCCAGAAGAGAGCTCACTATCATGTTGGGTAGGACACGTATCTCTAGGGACTGTAATGAGATCAGGCCTTTCACATACTGATTTGCAAATGCCCTCAAGCAAATCGAGAATATCTGGTTGCCTGTGTAAAACTGGGAGCAGTGCACTTTTTAGATAACAGGTGACCTACCTCAAATATTTTATATATTATTTTAAAATAATGAATCAAAAGACAAAGACTTGTGGCCAGGAGTTTACTTAAAAGGAAAACAAAACAAAATAAAAAATCCCTTTTAGCTTGTAGATGCTCTACACTCAAATCAATGAAGGCTCTTGCCCCGGAAGATTAACAGGTTATGTGGCAGTGGAAATAGGAATAGGAAAAAAAAAAAAAAAAAAAAAAAAGCTGTGAAAATAGCATCACGCTTTTTAACTCTTAAAATAAAAATTTAAATCTCTAGAGCTATCAGTATGATGGCAACCTTCACAAACAATATACCTATTCATGTGCCTTTTTTTCCCCTCTTTTACCTTTATCTCTCTTTTTATTTAAGGTTGGGTTTGGTAAGAGTCAGGGTTAGCGGAGTAATTGTGACAATGTAAAAAAACAACATTTCCATAAATCCTGTGTCAGATGAAGATAAGAAGTAATGTTTGCTGGAGGAAATGCAACTGGTCAAAATTATTTGAATGAAATTATTGAGATTTATCATCTTCATTGGAATACTGTGGTCTATTCTAAATCCAAAACAACATGTGTGTATAATAGATGTTTTTAAAGGGAAAAGGTAAAGAGCTAACAAGTCCGCAGGTAGATACACGTTCACAAAGCTGCAGAAAGGAGAAAAATGGCGACAAGAAACAAGGAAAGGAGCATTAAATTAAGGATCAGAACTCAAGTTCTAGCTTACATAATCTATTATATAATTCACTAGCTTTTCTGGGCCATAGATTTCTCATCTGTCAACAGAGTGCAGTGAACTTTACATTATCATCACCTGAGAAACTCTTACAAATTTTGATTTGTTGATTAGACATCCTGGTTTAATTAGCCTGGCACAGGGCATGAGCTGTTATATATTTGTCTAGAATTTTTCTTCTTTTCTTCCTGCTCCCTTCCATGTGGTCATGTGGATGCTCTGTGAGCCATAAGAAAGAGGGAAAAGAAGTTAACAGGCAATTTCTTTAGGAGCTCTAACTAAAGCACTGCTAATGAAGAAAGCTGCAAGGGAGGTTTACAGACGAAGAGTAGGGATGCCATATGCTTCCTCTTATCTCATTTCCTCAAGAACACACATATAGACTCACCCATGCCTATCCTTTTTTTTATGTAGTTCAAGTGTAACTTTGAATAAAATGACATACACTCAAGTAAGGAAGGTCAAAACTATCATGATGAAACAAAATGTGCCAATTCTAGCCAATGTGTGACTTGTAAGGGTCAGTAATCCATAAACTATTTGGATGGTAATTGTATGTTTTATTCATGTAATGTGATTTTGCACTATTGTATTGTCATATTTAAACAGACTCAAAAACACCCTGAAACCTAAATGCCAAATGTACAGTTTATAGGTTCATGTTATTTCTGATAAGGATACTTGCATTGTGCTAATAGTTGTTTAATGCTCTTAACTTTCTGTATGTGTATTATTGCCATGCAGACCTGATAGGGTTGTCGTAAGCACACTAATTAGTCATCTGAATTTTTATAGATAAAACCACACATTGATCAGAAATCACTTTTCTACTTATTTTTTTGTAGAGTATTTTTCCACACTTGAAAAAACATGATTATTTTATATCAAACATCAGCTTTTCTTTAAAATCTTATTTTAGTAGCCAGTGCATGTTTGAAATAAGTTGTGCTAGAAAGTATATGACGATATTACGGTTGTGTTATATTAGGTGAAAAACTGCATGCCATTAGTGAATCGTGCAACTTTGGGGGGATTCACACTGCCAACTCACCCACAGGCTTCATCTCATCCCATGTGCATGATTCACGTTCTTTCAAAAGTCCTTTTTAAACTTCAGTAGTGAAAATGTTACTCTCAGTGTGAATGAGCCCATAGACAATGCTACTTTGCTTATTTTCTAACTTTGCAGCATATTGTGGTAAATTCCACTCCTCCCAATTTTCTTCTTGGCGTTTCTTGTCGGCAATAAAATACAACAAATAAAATCATTTGTTGTCAAATGATACAATTTACTGTATAGCAATTTCCTATAAGGAAGCATGAACATGTGAAAAAAAAATCATCTCAATCCATTCCGTACTATGAACACAATATTCTGGCAGATTTTTCTACAATCAAGAATGGTATGTCTTTTTTTGACACTGCCAAAATCAGTACTACTGCCAGTGGGGTTAAAAAAAATAATTAATTAAAACAAAACAAAACAAAACTTGAGGCCAGATCTGCACAACACTAAATCGGGCAGTAACGTTTAGAACCCCCAGGCAGTATGGACAGCCAATCAGTATAATTGGTAGGAGGAAAAGAAATAAACCAAATCTTTTTCTCAGTAACTTGAGTAATTTAAAAAAAAAAACATGATTGCACAGAAAATGTGAATTTTGGCTGCAAGACCAAGCCTCTACATGCTGAAAATTTGCAGCAGTCCATGTGAGCAGAAATTACTCCATTCAGCAAAGTCCTGTCTTTATTTTTGCCTTTGTGTTCTTTTTTCAGAAAATATACTTGTGTTTTTGGAAGGGCTTAATTCCAAACGGATAATATATGTGGACCAATAACCACCCCACCCCACCCACGAATGAAATTAGTCATTCACCATGATATAGTGAGGCTGGAACATAGCACTTGGTGACTTGAACACCAGTATAGCATTTACACTGTTGGAAGCTAATTTCATTGCTATGTTATTAAAACAGTGGGGATCCTATTTATACATTTATTTATTTATTTATTTGCAGAAGTTTGGTTCATTCAGGTTATTTTAACAGCTTCAGTGAAGTTAGTATATTGGTAAGAAAAGCTGACTTCAGCTATTATTCCAAGTGAAAATCATGCAACTGAGTCTTGCTACATCCTGGAGTCAAGTATTGATCCAGATGATGAGTAGCCTTTCCCAGCAATATGGAGGCCAACTTCCCAGACCAGGATGTTGTATGTTTATGACAGTCAGCAAACATCAATCTGGGCTCTTAGTTTGCTACCATACTGTTCCCTTCATTGATTCAACCTGTAAATAACATAACATATTATGGCAGCTAAGCAAATATTTTAATAAGCCATGAGAGGCAAAATGCCATTGAAGATCTGTATATTCAGCTATCTGGAGAACTTGTGTTTTCCACAAATTAAACTGGAGATGTCATTTGAAGTTTCCTTCCCTTAAAAATACTATTATAATGTGGGTTCCTTGCCACTGATGTCTTTCCGGGCTTATAAATATATGATGTGATTGCTATAGTTATAATTTTGTGAAATTTTGTTCAGCAACTAATAGTGACTTCAATCTGTGCTAAGATCCCCAGGCAGAAATAAATGTATAAAAGATTTGAGCCTGTATCTGTAAGAAGAAATCTCTTCAATCATATTTCCTATATTCAGTGTAAGTATTTCACTGATTTACTGCTGGAGTTATCCCTTGGATGTGCAAATAATGATGTTCTATTCAGGCCTAATAAATTCCTGTACTATGAATATTTAAAATAAAAAATTCAATTTAAATGTGCAATACTTACTGCTGGTTATTTATAATGCTTACGTTCAAAATCATTCATTCGAGGAAATTCCTTTCCACTTATATATGAAAATCTAGATTCCCTGTATACATTGAATTAAAATTTTTAAACTAAATAAATACATTGTACAGATTATACATTCATTACAAAGACCAAGTCAGAAAATGACATGAACCTCAGCAGTGCTCTACAATGAGAGTATGTCTTATGTGAGTTTGGATGCCCGCATATGTATCTCAATGTGTGGGTCTGTTTTGTGTACTCATGTTTATGTGTGTATACCTCTGTTGTTTGTGGTGAGAAGGGCAAGTTCTTTTCTTTCTCTTGGCTTCATGTTTCTTTCTTCTCTCTGGGCAGATAGGATGGTAGTACATCTCAGCATACCTGGAGGGAAATGAAAACTCCTCAGTCCAGTTTACAACTTGGATCCAACCACATATAGGTATTAACTGGCCATTTCTTACTTAAGTTAGCTATCCCTTTTCCAGGTAAGTACTCAGAGATAAAAACTAATCCATCTAGGCACACTTCCCAGGAATGGCTACTATATCAAATATGTCTGTAACAATCCTCCCAAAATCTCTGTAACAGATCCCACAGTGATCCCAGTAGTTCTTACTCCAAAATAAATTCTGTGGTCAAATATAAATGATAATAATAGTAAATATAGATCAAGGGCTTTCAATAAACCAGGCTATATTCTAAATACTTCACATATGTTATTTCATTTAATCTTTACAACACTCTACACTTCCACCATTACCTTTATTTTTCTCAGCCAAAAAGTTGGGACACACAACCAAGTTTACACAGTTTGAAAGAGGTAGAGTTGGAATTTGAGGCCAGGCAATTAACCCAGGGTCTCAATGATTAACTACTAAGTTCTACTTGTTGGAAACACTGGGTTAAATGAGGTTGAACCAATGATTGATTGATTTCTGCTATAGAATTCCTTACTAACCTTAATGTGTTACTGTGAATTATGAATTTTCCACAGCAGGATATACCATAAAATTTCCAAAGCTTTTATAACCACCAACTTTTTTATTTTCATGGAGTACCTAAAAACACTAGTAGAACATTCTTTGGAGAATGTTGCTATAACTTGATTTTTGTTCTGGGTTAATAAAATAATACATAAGAAACAATTGAACCATAAGGAAAATTGAGCAAAAATTAAGTGTATTTATTTTCAGTTTAATATCAATTGGTTGTAGAATTCTTTTCCTATTGATTCTAAGATAATGAATATGTCAACCTGGGTAGACAAAACTGAATTGTGCCATACAACCAAACTCCTAAAATTATTTTTTTAAAAATCAGTTGTAAAGAAAGAGAACGACTCATTTTCAGGTAAATAAATGAAAGCAAAATGTTAACTAGCAAGTAGTCCATCTATGTGTCATACTGATTCAAGAATTAATATATTCAAAGAAACAGGTACTTAGCAAGCATATAATTTAGTTAAATTCTTTGGTGATAAATTTATAATGAATTCAAAATGGAAGCTAAGGAAGCAGTTTCTTTCTAGAATTACTGTATGAAAGACAATCACTATCTTTTCTCAAAAAAAAAGTGATATATTCATTCAACTTAGTGCCTCCTGGATGCAGGAAACTGTTGTTTTGTCTTTTAGAAGACAATAGATGAATAAGACACAAATTCTGCCCAGATATGTTTCATAATTTAATCCTCAGATAACTCACACCCTCAAGGGAGAAATCGCATTCAGAGGAGGGAGAAATGCACAGGAGAAGATGAAGAAAGATACAGAAAGGAATGTCATTTAAACTGGACAGGCAGGTACTAGGAAGGGAAAGACATGAATGATGGGAAAGGGAACAGAGTGACTTATGTACAGAGAAGGAGAAGTACAGAGAAGAAGAAAAACATAATTCAACTTAATTATATCTTTGTGTCTGTGAGGGGAGGAATAAGCAGTGAGATATGTAGGTTTTGTGGAAACCAGGGTAGAACTCTACCTACCCTAGGGCAGAACCTACCAAGCAGACAGGGCAGTGTGATGATTATGAGCATGGGCTGTGAAGCCTGAAGACTTGTCCAGATTTCAGTAGCCATAGCTCCCCACCAGGAGCAACTGTGCTCTCTAGGGGTCATTTGGCAAAATCAGGAAAAGTTTTTAGCTGTCACAATTATTTTAATGTTGGATATAGTATTGTGATCATGTAAAAATGTTTAAGTAATACTACATTTAGCTTTTAAGACAGTGACATTATAGCTGTAACACACTGCTTATTGACATTTAAAGGGAAAAATATCATTAGTCAGTGAGCTAAATATTTCAGAAAAACTCTTCTGATGATCATAGCTAAAAAAAGATAGAGGAAACATAAAAAATTATCATCCAAAAGTTATCAAATAGTTGGGTGGTAAGGAATTAAAATGCCGAGACACTGGAAAGGCTGTGAATCCAGAGATTTTTAACAGGGCAATTGGGAACATTTTTGCCTGGGGCATTATCCAATTATAAGTTGATCACCACCAAAAGCTGAGCTACTTCTTATTTTATACATTTTTAACATCATCACAAGTCTTGGGTGACAAAAATCAACCTTCAGGACACATGACATGTATAATCCTACTAAGCTTCACTGTCTGCTTTGGGTTGGCTTTAAAAAGCCACATCCCAGGATTAAGAGGAAAGAAGGAACCACCCTTGCACAGCCAGCAGCCAGGTCATCTGGGTAGACCAGAAAACTTCAAACCCAAATCTCAGTGTTAAGTTATACAGACAGTGATCCCAGAAACCAGCAGTAGCAATAAAAATCTTTAAAAAGATTTTAAAAAAAGATAAATCATCCCCAGTTCTCTATTATTTCTATCAATAATTTTCCTTATATACTATCCATTACTCAAAAATAAACAGACAAATGAGAAAACCAATCATAGATGACAAGCAAGCAAAACCACTTCTGAAACATCAATAGAAACACATACAAAGGACCCCTGAGTTGAGGACACAGAGAGACAGAGTTGGTAGAATGGAGAGGCAAGGAAAGGCATGTTTGTAGGGTAGAGTACCAAACAGGAAAGAGTTGGAGAGAGAGAGAGACAGAGACAGAGACCAATAGAGACAGAGAGAGTCAAAGATCTGCAGAGGGGCCCCCTGTTAAGAATTCAGCTGAGTGCTGATCGAAACATGTGTGTGAGGAAATTACCTGAGACCAGAGGAAAAACAACCTGAAAGGATTAGAGGGAACAATGCTTGGAAATAATATAAGGCTGGGATTAGTTTGTGTTCCTACCAGAGAGAAGAGAAAAACTTTGAAGTTCACAGGTTTTTGGATAAAAGACTCGGAATGTAGTGCCTCAGTAAAGGGAAAAATTAGTCCTAGACTAAAGGCTGCTCTGATTCCACCTAACAAAACTTCAGAGCAAATCTCCACAGAATCAAACTATTCCCAAGTAAATGTGTCCAAAACAAAACTCAAGAATATCTGTAAGAATAAAAAATACCTATGATCCACAATAAGATAAAATATACAATGTCTAGCATCAAACCAAAAATTAAATCCAAATTAAGCAGAAGAAAGTAATAATAATATAGCTCAGAAATCAAAGAAATAGAAAATGGAAAATTAGTAGGAAAAATATCAATTAAACCCAAACTGGTTCTTGTAGATGCTTAATAAAATTGAAAAATCTCTAGCTTGACCGATTATGGAAAAGAGAGAAGATATAAATTACCAACATCGGAAATGAGAGAAGTAACATAACTACAAATTTTAGAGGCACTAAAAGGTTAATGAGGGAATACTATGAGCAACACTATGCCAATAAATTTGACAACTTAGGTAAAATGTGCACATCTTTTAAATGCACAAGCTACCAGAGTTCATTCCAAAAAAAAAAGAGAAAGAATCTGAATAAACTCATATCTGTTTTCAAAAATTAAATTTGTAGTTTAAAAAAACTTTTCCACAAAGAAATCTCCAGAGCAACATGGCTTATTGGCAAATTCTACCAAACATTTAAGAAAGAAATAATGCCAATTCTACACAAATTCTTCCAGAAATTGAAGAGAATATGTTCTTTTTCTTGATTGCAGTGATGGTTTCACAGGTGTATACATATATCAAAACTTATAAAATTTTACACTGTAAATATATGCAGTTTATTGTATGTCAATTATATCTCAATAATCTGTTTTTAAAAGGTTTAAAAAATTATGTGCCCAATAAATAGGCAACAGAGAATTTCCATAGGAAAATGTCCAACATTAAATAAAAAATGCAAATAAAAGCAATATTGAAATATAGTTTTGTACCTCTCATCAATTTTGAACATAAAAAAATCAAATAAATTTTGACAAGGCTGTGGTGATACAAGCACAGCTGATGGAATTCTAAACTTTTCACCCACTATGGAAAACAATACTGTAAAATACATCAGCTGTCGTAAATAGTTTTATTTATCTATAAAGAAATATTCATGTATTCAGTAATCTTTGTTTTTATCATGACTTCTAAGAAAATGATTTAACAATAAAGCTCCCTTGACCAAGATGTTTTCTTCATTAAGTATAATAGGAAAAAATGGAAATCATTCAAATACCAAACAGTAGGAGAGGTTTTATAAATCATGTTGCTGATACATTATGAAACTACTTGTAAGTCAAAAAATACACAAATAAATAAATGAGAGAACAAGTGAAAACACAGATGTCAATATTATGCTTGGTATAATTACAACTATTTTTAAATATATATTTATTAATGAGAAAGACAACAAAGTCTGGATATAACATGTCAAAATAATAATAGTTTTGTTATGATGGGGATAATATTGGTGATTTAACATTTTTTAATGCCTCTGTTATTTGTTTTAATAGAAAAAGGCATTCCAGTTGATCTAAATGTTTCTTACAATTTAGGTTCTTTTTCTTTAAAACTATTAATTCTTTGAAGTAGTTTTCTATTAAAGAGACTAATTTGGACTAATTCATCTACATTCTTTTTTTCTTCTAATTTCATCAGGGATCTTAAGTACAGACTACAGCCATGGAACAGTGTGAAGCCCTGAAGTAGATGATAATCTAATTAACCTGACATTTATCAACTGAGCTAAGTGGCCATGAATATGAATGCAACAGAGAGATGATGACTGAGGAAGTTTCTGCTGTGCTGGTTGCATTCTGCCTTGTGCATAAAAAATAACAAGGCTTAATGAAAAAAGTAACAAAAACAATAACCATAAAAAAAAATCTTTGCATAGTTAAATAGCCACAGAAATTTGCATCCAGCATCTTGATCATTTAGTCCTTCCGGAGATGTAGATCTTTGAATGTGTTTGCTTTCAAAAGAGTCTTGTTTGATTAAAAGTAAAAATGAGTCTCAAGATTCAGGTGTTTTTTGTTTTTTGTTTTTTCCATTTTTCTGTCTCTCTCCCTCTGTTCCTCTTAACAAGAGGGAAATGTCTTTGCAGTTTCTTCATCTGCACTCATAGTGGTGGCACCAGATAGCTTAACTTTGAAGAAAAACTTGGTGCTTCTGGAAGCCACTACCTCTGCATATTGCTAAAATTTTCTCTTTGTGTGAATGCTTGTTTCGACATGCTTCAAACATGTTTGCACACTAGGAAAAATCACTTGTCTATTTTTAAATTGACAATATTTCCCTGTTGGCCAATCACCTGTAACCTAGTTTGTATTACAGAAATACACATTCAAATCACTTCAGCTTTTCTAATAGATTATTTATCTGAACATGCTACAACATAGTGCATTATAAGTCCATGGATCCTTTTGCAGACTTCATACAAGTTTCTTAAACCTTTCCATTTGTAAATGTAAAAATGTTGAGCATTACCTAATAGGATTGCCTGGAGAACATGTGTTTATAGTATTAGCAGAGTAATGTATTTATTATCAATAACTTCTGTAGACAAAAGATGAATTTCTCAGTAAATCAAACCTATCAGAGGTAACTAGCTATTTTAAACATTATAATACAGATATTGATTGTTTTTACATTGCATTATGAAGTTTAAATTTTGGTTATCAACATTATTAAATTTGCCTTTGTTAGAAATATAGTGTTAAACAAAAACAGTTGCTTCCAGTATTTGGAAGAAGTTGACTTTGAGGGGAATGTATAGACTCTAAACTAATACTAACATTAGTGTTTATTTACTAGTGTGTGACATAAAGCTATCATTCACAAATTATTATTAAAATGAACTGAGAACCTAATCTGAGATTACAAATAACTTAGAAAACAATGATGAATTCCAATATGGAGTCAAGAATAGAGTCTTTACTACAAATGGAATCTAAGTAGAACCTTGACACATTTACAGAATACTTTGATGCCAAATATATCTCACAAATTATTCTCTGTCAGAGGTTATCATGGAACAAATTCAAGTAAAGAGAAAAAAGAACAAATAACATAAAATACCAAGTGGTCACATTAAAACAGAAATAGATACTCACTGCTTCACAAAGCCAGAAATAATCTCAGCCATCTAGTCCAATTTCTTCATTTTACAAATTAGAGTTCAGAAAAATCAAGTAACTTTCTTAAGGTTATATAGTCCATGGTTGGCATAAACAGTACTAGTCTCTTAATTTCTAGTGTTGTACCCATTCATCTTCTATATCATGTTTTCATATCATGTCAAATAAGGCACAAAATGGAGCATACTATAAACATATATACCACAGTCAAGGCCAAATGTTAGCTATAAGCCAAAGCACTAAAGATATTTCAAAAAGAATTTTTGAAATTTTCCATTGGTTAGGAAATCAGTTATATCCATGAGTGGCCAGTGGCAAATTAAAATATCTTATGTACTACACATTGACTGCCATTCTTCTTCTTGTCTTTCAAACTAAGTTCAGCCAAAATTTCTATGTAAATACAGTTATGACAAAAGAATAACACCTTAAGTGATTTTTAAAAAATTTTTATTTATGTATTTATTTATTTTTGGCTGTGTTGGGTCTTCGTTTCTGTGCGAGGGCTTTCTCCAGTTGTGGCAAGCGGGGGCCACTCTTCATCGCGGTGCGCGGGCCTCTCACTATCGCGGCCTCTCTTGTTGCGGAGCACAGGCTCAGTAGTTGTGGCTCACGGGCCTAGTTGCTCCGCGGCATGTGGGATCCTCCCAGACCAGGGCTCGAACCCGTATCCCCTGCATTGACAGGCAGATTCTCAACCGCTGCGCCACCAGGGAAGCCCCAAGTGATTTTTTTTTTAAACTGCCATTTCAGTCAAAACAATTAATTTATTCATTTATCCATAGTGTTTAATTATCATTAGGTCTTTTATTTATATTTTATATGAAAGTATGGGTAAAATTACAATCTTATTTTATTGGGAAATATTCATTTAATTCTTTACAACAAAAACATCTTTATAGAAACTGAAAAATAAAGTGATAAACTCACAACATCAATCCAATTATCTTTTAGAGCTAGAAGAGATATTAGAAATTATTGAGTTCCAGTATTTAATTTATTAATGAAGGAACTGTGATCCAAAGATTATTCACAGCTGTAGGGCTACCATGGTGAGAACAGAAACACAATTCTTTGCTCTCTCTTATTCCTTCCAGAGATGGTTCAATATATCAATATTTTAACATATGTATCTGAAAATTTAGAGCCCCAGGATTGGGTTCTCAAGTTGATAACTGCATAACTATATACCCTGAATGATTTTATAGATAACGTTTTCTAAAGGAAAACATTTTACTCTAACTTCGCAAAGTGTAATAAATAAAATAGGATCTTAGACACTTGCAGTACAGCTTATCTCAGCTTCCCAGCCTAAGCTACATTTACTGAATTTGCTAATGTGTGTCACAAACCAGGGCCACACTAGAAGAAAGAACAAACCTGATGACTGAAATAAAACAAGGAGTGACTACAAAAATGTGAGGATAGTGGAAATAATTCTTTTAAGGAGACACTTGATGTGTAAAAAAGAGAAGTGCCAGTTTGGGAAAAGGAATAATTATATTATGAAGGTGACTGGTTACAATGGATTAAAGAGAAACTCAAGGAGCATAATTTACTAGAAACAAAAAAAGAAAGAAAAATTTAACCACAGGCAGAGGGGGAATCTTCTTTCACGCCTGTCGTTAGCCTGGAGGTTCTGGTGGGAAAGACAAATGAGGATAAAGAGACATCTTTAATAAACAATATAAAGAAAGTCACTTTTTACTCAAACTCCAGATGGCAAAATCAGTAAGCATGGGGCTGCCCATACACCTAGGGTTCCCAGCACCACAGGTAGGACAAGATAAGAGAAAAGAAATCCTCTATAAATGCCTTGTACTATAATTGCACACACACACACACACACACACACACACACAGAAGTGGAGCAAGTAGACAGATGTGCGTGCCTTCACTTTCCTAACGATAGAAGGCAGTTCCTTTGGAAGACCTCTTTTTACTAGAACTCTCAGGAGAATTCCCATCCACCTTCTGATACAATTCCCTTCCTCCTCCATTTTCGTCCACCATCTCATGGACTAGTTCAAGAGTCTAAAGAGTTGTCCATGTTCTGGTAAATTAGTTCAAACCTATCAGTGTCACAACATTAAAAAAAAAAAGCAGCAGTAAATTTCATTAATGAGTCAGAATGAGGGGACAATATCAACACTGATAGATACCCATCTGTCTATCACAGTCTTCTTTCTAACTTTAAAAACAAGTATTTAATATTATAATTCATCCATTACTGGATTTGGAATAACTGGAAACTAATTTATGTTTTCAGGTATATAAATAGTGGGTTATTTTATACTACATTTAATTTAGTCATTAGCTTAGAATGAATAAATATGTATTTTGTCCAGATGTTTACTGGTATTATGGCAAATTATAATTTATGTACTTACAGATTGTCTTCACATGCAGGCAACAGGATAAACAACCCAGGTACCACCCGTTCTGTATTGCTCTAGAATATGGAAACCCAATCTTCTTCAGCTCGGGATGGCCTAGGGTACACAACTTCATCAGAAGAAATTGCGTTCATCATCTGTCATCATATATCACTGGGAATGCACAGCACTTCCCCATATTATTCGTTTTCTTACAAACAACCCTGGAGAGTAAATACAAACAACTCATTTTCAGATGAAGACATTGAGGTCTCTAACTGGAGGATGATGTAGATGCCACAAGTCAGCAACAAAAAAGAGATTAAAAACAGTCTCTTGACCAAATTACATTGCTTACGTGCTGATACACAATACCTCATTCAATGACTCACATTATCCAGTATGTGGTTGAGTTTTTCCCATTCATTTTTGATCTAGTAACCTTGAGATTTTACACCACTTAAGTTTTATTATTTGGAAATTACATTTAATTTATCCCCACAAATACATTGGAATCGAATACATGTAATGTAAATCAGTAATCAGGTGGCTTTAAGGCTGCCTTTTAATTAGACCTGGGTAATTTGTCTAACAAGTATATCATTGTGCAATCAAATTAATGTATACAATAAATTCTAAAGTGGCTCTTCTGCCATTGGAAGACTGTAAAGCATGCTGCATACCAACTAGTATCAAAGTGTTCCCTGGGCTGCAGATTTCCTGCTATGAGTATTTTTTCTCATTAGGGAGTTAGACCTAACTCAACTTGCACGCATGTTCTCCTGGTTGCATGAGTAACCCAAAGCAACAGTATGACCAAAGATTTCCTGTGGAGAGATTTAGTTATGCCTCCTACTGTTAATATCTTGCCCAGTCCTCAAGCCTTTCTGTTATTAAAAATTATCATGGGCTTATTCATGAGCCATCTCAAAGGGGTTCTTTGTCAGCCACATCAGTACACCTGACAGAGATGATGATAGAAGCTGGCAGAAGGAGAAAAGGGATCAATGGCTCCTCCTTGTTCAAGAGACTCCAACATAGAGACAAAAAGTATCCAGTAGGTTAATCCTTTCTGAGCACATGAAGCTTCATAAACCTGCAAAAAAGCAGGGTCATAGTGACAATGAGCAGGTCTGTCTTCAGCTCTCAAATGTGTCTGCAATCTGACTTTCCATTCCTCAGAGGCATCGTTAGTAAAATGGAGTTAATACTAGTCTTTCACCATAAATTAATAACTCAGTTCTGTTCTTCAAATACTTTCTTCCCCAAAATGTTTAAGATATTACACTTTGTCAGCTACTGATGAATTTGTTGGAAATTTTGGAAACTTTCTTCAAAGAATACTACTTGGCTTTATTTTCTTGAATTATTCAGATAAATGTCATTGCCCTGTATGAAATTTTAGTGATTACTAGCAAATTTCATTAACTTCAACATAGAGCTTTTAAACTCAATCTAGAATATTATTTATTTAAAGTATGTTATTATTAGTAACATTACTATTATTACTATTGCCTGTATTTAAAACTATCATTTATGGCATACATACCATAGGACACACTATGCCAGGCCTTTCATTGATATTATCCTACTTAACACTAAAAAAAAAAAAAAAAAAAATTACATGGAGAAAGTTTTAGCCCCATTTTTCAGGTTTAGAAACTGAGCTTCAAAGAGGGTAATATGTCTAAAGAAAGATACAAAGATACCTTGGCTAATTACCTGGCAGAGCAGAACTCAGCTCTATCTGACTCCAATATCCTATCTATTCAGATTGTGATCTTCTCTACAAGGGTTTTGAAGTGTCTTATGTTAAGATTTAAAACCTCTGCTTTTCCATTTCATTCAATTATAAAGTCAACTAGTATTTTCTGAGACTCCTAAGTGCCAGGCAAGAGGTAAAGAATTGCCATACAATGGAGAGGAAAACAGACCTGATTCCTACCCTCAACGAGTTTGCAAACCTATAATCACACCAATAAATAGAAATTGCCAACAGTGACAAGTGTTATGAAGGAAGAGTAGAGTTTCAGAAGGATAGGTATTTGCAGCATCTCTGGAGTAGGGTGGGGTGCAAAAGCCGTTTTCAAAGAACAGAAAAACATTCAGTAACCAAAGCTACCCTGGGGCAAGATGAGGCTGAGTGAAAGCACCTTTGTGACCAGGTATAGAGAAGGACACTGCCACGGAGAAGAGTGGAGTCCTATTAGATTGCTAATATGAACCAGCATAATTAACTCTCACAACTGTGTGTAGAGAGGATGAATTATTAGCCTCATCTTATCCACGTGGAAATGGAAATTATATGACCATCCAGACACAGAACCAGCAAGCAGAAGGGCTGAGAGTTGAATTTGGGTGTGCCTCTCCTGAAAGCCGGCACATTTTTTCACATTACCCTGCCCGGGGACTGCCTGCTGGGCAGGCTGCTTCAGAAAAACACACACAGGTGACCATCAGCTAAAACTTAAAAGCTGATGAAAGCTGATTAAGAACTGCTTCGTGATAGAGCTCCATTGAAAAGCCTCTTGGAATGACAGGAGCCAAAGGATGAGGGATCTATCAAAAGTGAAAATCATTTTTTAAAATTACTCCTGACACAAAATAATGCTTGGATGGGAATTACAACAAAAATACCAATCCTTGACTGTATTTTTTGCATTCTAAACTCCAATTCAATGTACATCTTTGAAAGAATGCATTCTAATCTCCTCAGTCTCAGGAAGTGCTACCAGTTTCACTGTGCTTCTCCCAAATGGCTGCAGACTAGGAACCTAAACACATACAGAGTCATTGTGGCAATAAGGATGAATATTTGCTAATGTTTCCACAGTACCTCTGTGTAGTTGCTAGAATAAATTCATTTCTCCTTGTACTATCAAGTTTGAATTAGGAAATGTGACTCAGTTTTACAGAGATTTGCAGTATATCCTAAAGCTAAAATAAGTGTTTCTACAAGACCCATATCCTAAACTCATATAATGTTCCTTGTCGGAAATCCTGCTCTTGTTTGTGCAAATATCTTCTAAAGCACAGCACAGGAATGTTGAAATCATGGTCTAAGCTGCTTCAAACTCATTGTTTGAGTCCCTCTGGAGACTCTCCAGCAGGCCTCCCAGTCTCTCTAGAGTGCTTGCTGAAATAACCTTCTTTCCTATAGTCATTTCTGAAAGCCTTCCTCATTCTTCAATGTCCAGTGTAAATAATGAATATTTTAGCAAGTTTCCCAGATGTCCTGTTCAGAATCATTTTTCCTCCCTATACTCCCATGGGTACAGTATCTCTACTGTTATACCTGTTTCAGTGTGACATATTAGAATTGTGTTCTATCTCCTCTACTCACTACATTTTAAGTTCCTGAAAGTCACAGATGACATATTTCTTCTCCTCCCCTCCCCACTGCTCAGCAGAGGACACGGTACAAAGACTGTATTTGTTGACTTACAGACTCTCCTTATCTTAAGAATCTAATTCTATACAGTCACACATTTGCTTTATTATTTACAACTATTTATCATGATTTTTGAAGACATGTCCTATAATGAAAAATATAGGATATTTGGCTATCTTTGGGATAGCCAAATTCTGTATTACCTTCACATAGTGCCTACCATAAGGTCTTTGGCCCACTCCAAATTCTGAATACACACACATACACACACACACACACACACACACACAAATGCAAAACACTATTATAGTCTAACTAGACTTCTCCCTAGAGCGTGGGCACCTCCACGTGTTCTTACTTCTGTCCCTCTCTCTGGACAGTTAACTGACTAATATTGCTTGTCTAATTGTGGAGTAGATTTTCCAGAAGTCATGGAGGACAAAACAAGATTATCTCTAACAGAGTTGTATCTAACTACCTCAGAGCTGATAGAACCTTGAAAATTGAAAGAACCCCTTTGGTTTGTAGATGATAAAATTGCAGCCAGTGGAACTAAGAGAATTGCTGAATACTCATTCAATGACAGAATCGGAACTCCTTATTCCCAGCCTGTTGATCTCAAAGGCCTGATATTTACAAAATATAAAATGCTGGCTTTAATAACTCAAGAAGATGTTTCCACAATTCTGGAATATTTGGTTTACATATTTTTTTAAATCAACTTTATTGAGGTGTGATTTATGTGCCATAACTTTCATCTATTTTAATTGTACATTTCTATGAATTTTGAAAATGTGGACAGCTAGGTAACCATCACAAAAAAGATATAGAGCATTTCCCTCTCACCAAAACCTTTCCTCAGGCCTATTTTCAGTCAATTTCCATTCCATTTGCTGGGTCCAGGCAACCACTGATGTGTTTTCTGTCATTGTAGAATAATTTTGCCTGCATTAGATGTTCATGTAAATGGCATTATTTGGTATGTGGACAAAAATGTCTGGCTTTTTTCACTTAGCATAATTTGAGATTCATCAATGTTGTTGCTTATATCAGTAGTTGATTTTTTTGTTAATTAACAAAACCCCAGACTTTATTTGGATTTCACCAGTTTTTCCATTTATATTGATTGATCACTATAGTAAATTTCAGAGAAAGGATAAATAAACTGCAGTGGGTTTCGTAAAGAATATATGAAATGAATGAACTGAAGAGCCAAGCCATGATTTGGGTGAAGAACATTCAAACTCAAGAGAAAAGCAGATTAAAATGCCTCAGTGCTGATGTGAGCATAGTATGATGGAGGAAAATCAGAGTTCTGAGGAGAGAGGCTGAAGAAGAGAGAACAAGAGTAACAGTCATGGGAAATGAGATGGAGAAGTAGCCAGAGATCCATCCATATAAAGTTGTACATGCTATGGAAATGTTTTAAATTTTATTCTAAATAGGATGAGTCACAATAGAGTGTTTCAGTACGAGAGTAACATGATCTGATTTGTTTCAAAGAACACCTGCATCTTCCATTTTAACATAATGGCAGAAAAGATATAAAGAGAAATATATCCAAGTACAACACATTATTTTTTTTTAAGCTGTAGGCAAAGTAAAGGAAATCCACTAAGGTCAGAAACAATAAGAATCTATATTTTAAGTTTTGGTCCTGCATTAACGTTAGAAATGTCTGTCCTTCCCTGGTAGATGAGAGCTGGGATTTAACAAGCTGAGTGCACTGAGGACTTTAAAGAGAAAAACCTAGGAAGTCTGATTAGAGAACACTGATAACATTGGAGACCCTGAAACGTAGATGTTCAGTGGGTGAATCAGACTCCCAAAGAGGGTAACTGTGGAGGAAAAAACCAAAACTTGAACTTGACTTTGGGTTTTATGATAACAATGAAAAAAACTACCCATTGAAATTTTAAGTCCCCGTTCACACAGGTTTGCTTCTGATTTCATCTTAGCCAAGTGGTTCTAAAATAATCCAAGCTGAAAATTTACCACCCATGTTTCTGTTATTTCCATGCACGGGTGAAAGCAAATGAATGAAGATACATACAACTCAGGACTCAAAGAATTGCCACAGAGTTTCAAGGAAGGTGAGCTTACAATAAAAACTTCCTAATGTTAGGAGGAGACAAGCTGATATTAAGATCATTAACAAAAACAAACTACAGAATCTGCCCAAAATAGAAAGATGATATTAGAATTTTCCAGTACTAAATATAAAATAAACATTTTAAATATATACAAACAAAAAAGAAAATATTTAAATGTATGATGAAGGAATAAGAATTTATCAAAATTGACAAGAATATTTGAAAATAAAATAAAACAACTATGAGGTACAAACATGCAAACAAAAGTAATGTTATGGGTTAACAGCAGACTAGAAAAAGGTGGAAATAAACTGATAAATGGAACTATAAGAGTACAAAACAGGCAACACAAAGATAAACAGGAAATCTGAAGAAAGAATGAGAAGATGTAATATAAGACTTACTAGAGTATCAGAAGGAGAGAATAGAAAAGAGATAGTAGTTGAAAATTTTCCAAAACTGAAGAAAGAGTGCAAGTTTCAAAATTCAGAAACTTGAATGAAACCTAAGGAGGGGAAATTGAAAAGAAATCTATACAAAGTCATATCATACTGAAAATGTAAAATATAAAAGACAAAGAGAAGGTATTAAAACAGCAATCAAGTTTTAAGAGATTATAAACAAAGTTAATTCAAAGAAAATATAATTAGAATGATAGCTAATTTCTCAATAACTATAATAAAAAACAGAAGAATGCTACTTTCTGATACGAGAGAAACTAATTGTCAAACTAGTACTCTGTATTTGGCTAACAATCTTCAAAAGTAAGATTGAAATATAGATATTTTCAGAACCCCAAAAAGAGAATTTACTATAACTGGATCACAAAACAGAGTTCTAAGGAATCTATTGATACTTAAAAAAATAGAACCTATTGATACTTAAAAAAAAATAATCAAGAAAAAAATGTCAGGGATTAAAAAACTGATAAGCAAAGAAAAACAGCAATCTGGGTAATAAAGCTATACAATCATTAACTACACTATAAAAATTATTAGATAATAAGAGAGTATTAAAGTTTGCTGAATGCAAGATTACATTAAAAGACAGTTAAAATTTATTAACCAGGAGGAAGAATTAGAAAATGCAATTTGCTCAGAATAAGTTCCACCTAAAGATATATAAGTGTTATGAAAAAACTATAAAATTTATTAAAATTAAAAAGACCTAAAGGGAGGCATATACCATTCCATAGATAGTAAACATTCAATGCCATTTCTACCAAAAACAAACAAACAATTTTTCGTGGTACATGGGAAGCTGATTCTAAAATGTATGTGGAAGAATGAAGGGCCAGGAATAGCCAAGACCCTAGAAGGAAGAATTATTTTAATAGTGAAAAACAGAAAATAAGCAAATTTTCCAATGATAGCACAATGTCTAAATATATTATTATTATAAGGATCATAAAAAAACCTCTCCTTAGGATCTGAAATTCCCTCCATGTAACTCCCTATCACCATATAATAATTTTTTCTTGTTATGGGAAGAGCATTTTATCTTACTCCATTGTTCTAGGTAAATTTGGCAAAGTTCCTTTTTTTTTTTACCCCCCTGTAAGATGTTTATATATTTGCACTGAGGAGGGATGAATAACATGTGCAAATTCTCTTGGTTTATGTTCTTAGGGACTCTGCTGGCTCATCATATTGAATATATATTTCCCTAACTTAATTATAAAACATCAGTACAGTTACTTAAGATCTGATAGAATTCTTCAGGACTTGACCCTGGAAAGTTTTAATGTTGTAGATATTCACTGCCTGTTCAGATCTACCCACCAAACTTCTCTGCTCTCCAGAATGAACTCTATGATCTACTTCAGGCCTTTGATTTTTCTTTACAGTATTTTAACAAGAACTTCAGCTCTACCCATTTTCTAAGCTAGCCATTCATGCCAGTTTATGTTATATATTGAGATATATAATCACTACCATTTAATTTGTTTTATTTATTAAACCTACTGAATCATCTTAAATAATAAGCAGATCAATGGATACGGGAGCTCTTTTAGTTAGGATGGCTAAGCAAGTCCTATTTGAGGTGACATTTGAGTACAGACCCGAATAAAGTAAGGTATTGAGAATTGTGCAACGTTGGGCAAGAGCATTTCAAATAGGGAAAACAGCAAGTGCAAAGGACTTGAGGTAAGAATTTTTAGCATGGTGCCTTTGAGGAACACCAAGAAGGCACCGTAGGTAACAGAGTGAGGAGGTAGGAAGTTGTAGGATGTAGGGTTAGAGATGTACTCACGGGCAGATCACGTAAGGCTTTGTAGGTCATGATGAAGACTTTAAATTTTGTTCTGATTATAATGCAAAGGAATAGGAGGATTTTGATGAGGAAACTAGCATGATTTGATTTACATGTTTGAAGGTTCACTCCAGCTCAGCTGCAAAGTGGAGAACTGACATTAGAGAGGTAAGAGAACAAGCAGTTAGATTACCATCAGTCTAGTTCAGGGTAGAGATGATTGTGGATTAGGGTGTGGGGTAGCAGTGGTGAGAGGTGGTTGAATAAAGGATATATTTTTAAGTTACGGCCAATAGAGCTTTTTGGTTGATGGGTGTGGAGTCCTGACACCAAAGTTATACTTAACCTTATGTACAGAAGTACTAAGCCCCTGGGAGAATTAAACTTCTTTTAGTAATGGAGGTAAATGGGGATGCCAGGTATGATGGAATTATTTCTGAGGATCTTTTAAAGGCAAGTGGATACCCAGTTCCAATTCCAGCCTCCCCTTTGAGAGATGGATTTGCTTAAGCAATTTTGTTAAATAATTCAGACAATGTTGTGGTAGATACAGAACAGAGCGTGGGAATATGAATTATCACTCAGAGTACATGAGGTTCCAGGGCCTCAGTGAAACTGCTCTGAACTGTGCTGAGCTCAGAGGAACAGGTGTACTATAAGGCACTCAAGGAGCATCTTGAGCCATCGTTTTATCCAAATAAGGTATTTTACTGTCTTACCCCTACAAAGAGTTGATTCAATTGTCCAACCGGGGAAACTTTTGTTTGCAAACCAATTTTTAACATTCTATCCAAAGAAGCATTATCAGATGCCTTATCAAAAAAGTCATATTGCTTTTTCTTTCCCAGTAGCACATACTAAGTGTTCCTTTAGACGAAATAATACTCTCGCTCAGTCTCTGCAACCTGACAATTAGCTGTCTTGTCTGAGGTTTCCTTATCCTCATAAACGTATAAAAAGCATCAGAATAACTGCATTTTTTTTCTCCCTGTGGAGTGACACCTATCCTGTGATTAATGTGTGTTGTTTGACCATTCAGTACCCCTTTCTTTGGGGAACTGCCCCACCTTTATTCAGTAAGATTCCAGCAGGACTGTCTATAACTTACCTGTTTTCTTCAATGGTGGTGGGTCAGACCCATGATGTAGGCCTGACCAAGCATGGTACTCAGATTCCTGCCCAAAGTGGTCTATAAGGTGGCATGTGTCCCAAATAGCACTATTCACAGTCCTATATAAGATTATATTTATCAAGGGGTAGGAAAGAGAGGATGTGATTTTTACCTGTTAATTAAATTATAAAATTAATTTATCTAAAATTAAAAGCTTAAATTTAATGTGAGCCCAATCTGTCAGTGGTCATAATTTCTCCCACATGGGGGAGAGTCTGAGAATAAAAGAAACACAGAGAAATGTAGAGCCAAGAGATGAAGTTAAAAGAGCACCAAGAGATGAAGTTAAATATAGCCCTGACCACAGCTTTCAACATATGACTCCATATGTACCTCAGCAAGTTCTCCTATTTGTTTTATTTGTCACTTGTTTTATTAGGAATCTATTTCTCTCTAATAAGTTAACCTAAAACATTGCAGCTTAAAATGACAAACATGAATGACCTTACACAGTTTCTGAGAGTCAGGAATCCAGCCGTGGATTAGATGGGTGGTCTGACTTAGGATCTCTCATGAGGTTGCAGATAAGATGTCATCTGAGCAGATCATTATCTGAAAGCTTGACTGGGGCTGGAGGATTTTTTCCAACATGACTCACTCACTCACATGGCTGTTGGCTAGAGGCCTCAGTTCCTCACTGCCTTTTCTCAGAAGGCCTCAGTTCCTTATCACATGGATTTCTCCACGGAGCTGCTTGAGTGTCCTCATGACATAGCAGATAGCTTCCCTTGGAGTGAGCAGTTCAAGAGAGAGCAAAGTAAGAAACTACCACGTCCTTCATGATTTATCCTCAGAAGTCACATACCATCACTTCTGCTATCATCTATTGGTCACACAGACCAACCCTGACACAACGTGGGAGGGGGTGACACAATAGCTTTAAGAAGCAGGAAATGTGGTCACTGAAGCCATCTTCAAGGATGAATGCCCGATTCTGCAAATACATATACATTCTTTTTATTTTTTTCTTCTAAGCTACTGTGTTTTGGGTTTCTGTCACTGGAGGCCGAAATAGAGTTCTGCCTAATATATAATCACCAAACAATCTTCCCACCCAGCAAAATCTACTCTATTTTCAAACATTTTAAAAATAGAGGCCATAGGGAATACCCTAGAAAGAAACCCCAAACATATAAGTAGTGTTATTATATGTGACATTTTGACTTTCTGAGCTTCATTTCCATCTAAAAAACATCTGGACCAGACTTTCTACCACTGTGAAAATCAAATGAACACAAGCAATATAGTTGTTACTTTTAAAATGAATATTTAAAAGTTTACAAATCTTTCATGTATCTTTTTTTTTATTCAATGATTATAATAATCCTGTGAAGTAGATAGGTCAGGTATAGCTTTCAGCAGTTTTCAGATGAGGAAATGGAAGGGAAAGGTTATTATTAACCCAAGGTCAATGTAACCCAGCTGGTAGAGTGGCATAGCTGTGCATCTATCAATCTAGTTTGTGCCATATTGTCCTTCTGCACTCTTGCATCAAAGGCATTTCAACCATAATAAATGTCACCATCCTGTTTCAGCACTAGCTCACGCCTGAAAATGTGACTTAGCCTCAACTGTGCAAGTTTAATAAACTAATATGGACTGTAATCCAGTCTGAATAGTCATTAGTTTTAAGCTCTTCATTTATGAGAAACTGACACATTAGCTCTATTTCCAAGGCTATACTTTCCCAATACCACATTCTGAGGTTTTGTTTTTTGTTTGCTTTTTTTTTACAAAGAAAGAGAAATGTGCTGATACATCACAGAAACAAGGACAGGGAAATAAAAATTCTTGCTT
Organism: Eubalaena glacialis; assembly: GCF_028564815.1. Lineage (NCBI taxonomy): Eukaryota > Metazoa > Chordata > Mammalia > Artiodactyla > Balaenidae > Eubalaena > Eubalaena glacialis. Next base: position 62,597,300 of record NC_083727.1, on the reverse strand, counting down.
TACAGTATAAGGTGTTACAATTTAACAAGAGTAATGCTGTAATAGGAAGGTATCAGAAGTGGGGAGACAAAGAAGGTTGCTGTTTCTCCTGAAAGTCATCAGAATGTCTCCTTGCTCATCTGTTTAACAATCAGATGTGAATATCTGCAGAATGAAGCCCATTAGGTACAAGAAGACAGTGTTACAGATTCATAGGGCAGGGTGTGGCAGCCTTTCACTCCCAAACACAAGCTTTTGCCTGTGCTTTTTAAACATAAGTAGCACGTAAGAGCACATTAAAATTACACAATGTGCAATGTAAGACATTTTCATTTTAAGCCTCATTGCATCTATTTCTGACACGTATAATGCAGTAAATCAACCAATAAAGAAAAATCATAAATTCTCTGAGAGGACTTATGATATGAGCCATGTTATCTCTTCTGTGAAGTTAATTACTTCCTCTGTTTTTTGGCTAAAATCTCAACCCTTTTTCTAATGTCCCTTAAAAATTTCCTTCACTTTCTCCCCAAGATAGCACTACATTTCCCTGATCCACAATAAGCTCTTACTCATTTTATAAAGTATTATCATCCCTTCTCAGAAAATCATTGAAAATAGAAAAGAAGAAGTGCTGATTGTCCTTCTCTTTTGGTGGCAATAACAATTTTTCCCCATTAAATAGAAGTGATAAAAAGAACAAAATTCAGGTCCTCCCATCCAGGCAAATGAACTCACAGGAAATTATATAGTAAATTATACAGTAACATCTAAGCTTTGTGTATTTATATATGAAAAGGGCATCAGCCTAAGTGAATTGAAATGACCTATCATCCAGACATTTTATTTATTTAAAAATACTACTTGCTGAAATTGAAAAAGCAGAACGTTTTGATAAAGATGAAATTTTACTCTTTTAAAACATTATTATCAAAAGATTACCCAAACTCCACTCCTGACTACCACCCTTTTCTTTAGCCTCAACCTTCTCACACATCATTGCCCTCAGCAGCGTACAGTAAGGTGACATAACTTGTATGTCTGGAATGGAAGGATGCTCAGGACCGAAGGGAATCAGAGAGCGCGTGATATTAGAGAGGGCAATTCAATAGCAATTTTAAAAGACTCAAAGTTCAATAACTTAGCGTTTTGAGATATGAAATAAATGAAAATGTAAAAAAGTCCTGAGTATGAAAGTAGACAAAAAAATTACCTTGTCAAAATGCCATGCATCCATCAACGGTAGAATCTGTAAATAAATGGTTGCAAATGGTTGCAAATGGAATCCAATACAGCAGAAAAAATAAACAAATTGCAGCTAAGTACAACAACATAGAAGGATCTTAGGAAAATAATTTTGAGTGGCAAAAAAATTGTAGAAAAATATATAACAGAACGATTCAATTGAGTCACATAAACTTCAAACACTTAATCTAAACAATAGATTGTTTGGGATATAAACATAAAATTAAGCTATATAGAAAAACAAGGGAATAATAAACCTAAAATTCAAGACAGTGGTTACATCCCAGTGTGAAGGAAATGGAACGAGGACTCAGAGAGGAGTGTCTATGACCTCAAGGGAATGGATTTCTTTGTATGTTGGGTGGTAGATACACAGGTGTTCATTGTGCATTGCTTTTTAAAATCCTTGCATGTATTTAAAAGTATCCTTTGGATTTTATTTCTATCTAATTTTTAAAAAACAAATTTTAATAGTGTCATGTATCTTGATACTGACTAGCCCTTGAACAAACACTGACCATCTAAAGAGATAGTTCCTGAAACTGAAACTCAAATTGAGAAGACAGGCTTTGGGTCCCATGCTTTTGGATCTGAATGTTGAGGAAGGATGTCTAAGATATACTTCTGAAGGTTATTTGCTGATGTGGTACCCAGCACAAGGAGGAAAGCCAGAAATGGGATTCTGCTAATTCTGGGAAAGCCAGAAAGTCAGGAATTCCTAGGGAGAAAGTCAAGTCCTAGTTTAGACAGTTATTTTTAGTAGTCTGTTTCTGAGAGACTATTGTTTTTTTAATGAACATACTCTGGAAATCCATATTTTCAGCACCATAGAAATAAATAGCCCCTTATCTTGACCTATGTAAAGTCAGGAGTGTACTAGAAAATCTTTAGTCCCATGCACTAATCACAGATTTATCAGAAATGACTATTGCATAATGTATATTCTAACAGAGGATGTAGAACTGACAAGTGATAATGCATATGTTCCTATTTTAGAAATCAATCTCTAGATAAAGTTCCTTTTTTGTTTTAGCTGAACATTCAGAGTGGCTTCTGATGGAAGGTGATTTAAATTTATGACTAAATTTCAGGTTACTTCTCCTGAGACTGCTATCAAATTTCCCTCCAGTATTGAACAATATTCTAGAAGAATATAATCTTTTAGATATTGAGAGAAAAACCTTATCAATAATATATTTAGCATAATTCTTTCCATATAATGTCTATCCTAGATTAGAATTCATGAATTCCCACAGCAATTTTTTAAAAAAGGGAAGATAAAATCCAATTTTATGTTGGCTAATTTACTCTTTATAGTTATAGCTTATTGGAAGCAATGAGAAAAAGATAGTACAGGCATACCTCAGAGATATTGAGTGTTTGGTTCCAAACCACTACAATAAAGCTAATACCACAATAAGCAGAGTTGCACAGATTTGTTGGTTTCCCAGTGCATGTAGAAGCTATGTTTATACTCTACTGTGGTCTATTAAGTGTGCAATAGTATTATGTGTAAAAAACAATGTACATACCTTAATTTTAAAATATTTTTAAATATTTGCAATAGTAACATCAAAGATCACCAGTCAGAGACCACCCTAACAAATATGAAGATTAAAAAGTTTAAAATATTGCAAGAGTTACCAAAATGTGACACAGAGACATGAAGTGAGTAGATACTGTTAGAAAACTGATGCCTACAGACTTGCAGGATGCAAGGTTGCTACAAACCTGCAATTTGTAAAAAAAAAAAAAAAAAAAGCAAAAGCAATATCTGTGAAGCACGATAAAGCAAAGTGCAATAAAACAAGGTATGCCTGTATCAATTCCAAGCGATCAAAGAGAAATTTCTGGAGTTAAAATATATATGTATGATTAGACAAATATATGATACATATATGCATAAGCATATATATTTATATATAAAATATATAAAAGAACAATAAAGATGGAAAACCAAAGACAAAAATCATAGAATCTTAAGGGAGGGTAATGAGCCAAATTAAAAATGTCACAAACATTATCTCAAGGCATACAATATTCTGTTTACAATGAATGAGTGGAAGGGTGATTAGAATGGAAGTGTCCATTTAATATATATGTACTTATATATGTGATATATACATGTAACACTCTCACATAGGTAATATATAATATATTTTTATATTATATATACATAAACAATCTCACACACTACAACAGTTAACTAAAAGTTTTTGCCCTTATAGAGCCAACATAATTAATATCAATCACAATTGGCTTTTCTTTTTGTTGATTTGCAGGTTCACCTGGACACCAATCAATGTTGCTTGTCTATAGGATGCTACCCCCGTTATTCATACCGAACACCTTCCAAGGATTCTTTAAATTCATGTATCAAACACAAAAGCCATATCAGTCAGAGGGGTACATTGCAGATGAGAACAGTGACAAGTTGGTAGAAGGAACAAATGGATATATTATTTCCACTAAAATCTCATATTTACGTACTTTTTTAAGAAGCATACCCCCTGCCCAACCCAGAAGTCTGGAGGGAGAGAATACAGATCTAAAATCTTAACATGCTTCCTAGGATCAAATCAAGTCCCAGATGAATGGAATGGTCAACCCAGATTTCTGGGTTCTTTAAACACTGGAGTCCTTGAAGATAATGAGGTCTGGACTGAGGCCAGTTTGGAGGTCCTCCAGGCAAATCTGCTTTCTGCTTTCAGAGCTGATTCCTTAAGTAGTTGGTTCTAAATATGTAAGGATTGTTAAAACTAGGAATACCAATGAGGCCCAGCCAGACTTTATTGCAAACATAACATCACTCCCTTTTTGTATTGCTTTCATTGTTTGCATGAAAGTAATCCAGAAATAATTTTCTCTCAACGAAAGATGTGTAATACATGTTTAAAAAAATCTTTGTGAAGAATATCTGGTTTCACAGTTAAGAAAACATTAATTTTATGCCCATCAGCATTTGGAACAACCTCTTTTGTTAACATATTTGACTGTAGGATTATGCATCTATTTATTTATTTCACTAAATGCCAAAGCAGAGATTTCCAGAATTTCCACAGAATTGTTGTTATATAATACAAATATCCCTTCCTTCTTGATGAAGACTCTTTAATGATTACACATTAACTAATATGAAAACAGAGAGCAGGGATAAAATGGAATTTGTGATTTTAATTCTTGCCTTACTCAGTCACCAGGTGAGCCCCACAATTTCTCTAAAAGAACATTTAAGCAGAGAAAAAGTAGAGGTACAGTACCAACAAAAATCTGGGTGTGTGGAAAAAGAACACATTCCAAAAACTTCCTTCCAGGGATGTAGCCTCTATAATACCAAAGCCATACTTTAAATCTAACAATTCCTCCAAATGAAAGCCTACTGTTAAAGGTATAATAAATCTGTCTTCAAAAGGATTGCACTTGACTACCTTCAGACCTCATTTCTCATAAAATCAGAATGCTTTGTCCATCAACAGCTAGCAGAAGGTAATCCCAAAATTTTCGCAGAGAGAAAGTAAAAAGTGCTTTTTAAGCACAGGTGTTCAACAAGTGTGTAAGGGTTTATGTGTGAGAATGAATGAATCACTGACCTGCCTCTAATGGCGTGGCTGAGAATTTGTGGGTAACACTAGGAAACAGAGGCATACCTCTGGCACTTGGTTACTCTACATCTTCTGGGTAGAATTAGAACAGAATCAGAAAATGATGCGCTACCTCACCTGCCTCTACCCACAGCCTAATGAGGCACGTGCCCAAATATATCTTTTTTGGAAGTAACGGTAAGATGACCGTGAAGTAGGTCAAATACCTTTGAAAATAATTTTCATAGAGGAAGGGTTCAAAAATAAGTGGAAAGGGATAAACTTGCTGGTTGTATTGTAAGGACTCTTATTGCAAAGGTGTCTATGTCACAATATCTATGAAAAGGATCTGGAACAAAAATCCCACACACTTAGTGTATAGTAATTTGAAACTTAACTGTGAAGTGATTCTGATATACACAGCAATTTAACCTATAAGAGAAAATGCATTTTGTTTCATCTTAAAAAAAAAAAAATCACCTTAAATATTTGTCTCACCCCACTACAGAAGGTAGTCATTGGGAATGCATAAGTTACTATTTGATGGGTACATAATTTTATAATAAGTCCCAGCCACCTGCTCCTTCCTCTAATTATGAACTCAAGAAGGACACAATTCACTACATATGGTACAAAAGACTGATGGAAAGGATTTAAGTATCATGTATAGCTTCTTTCCAAAATATTCTTTTTCAAGATAACACAGTTTTCAGACTTAAAACACAAATCAGGGGAATTACTAACTCACTTTGAAAATTAGCAAATGCTTCTGAAGGAAAATGGGAATTGATAAGAAAAGACGATTTTAATTATTTTCATACAAAGACTCAATATTTTTGCATCCCATGTATTCTTTCATTGGAATCCACTCAAAGATGTGTTTTAGCAAAAGGATGGAATTAACCAAGAAAGATAAGACAATGGGACTCAGAAAACAGAGAAACCAACACAAAGACAATAAAGTCCAAGAGGATAGATGCAGCAGTCTTAGAAAGGCCCAAGGCTAAATTGTACCAGGAGGATGGAGGATTCCTGGAGGTAGGTCACCAGGGAACAAAATGTTACTGATAGATCACATTTGAGAATGAACAGATATACATAAATATAAGCAAAAGGTGAGGCCATTATTAACTCTAGGAAAAACAAAAGAATGCACAAAAAAGGAAGCATAGCATAGCACACTACTGTGGCAGAGACTACGGGTAGCCAATCCAATATTCATCTTCCCCTTGTTTCTTTCTAACAGAACTTCAATTTATTTGGGGGCAGAAATGTGTTCAGCTGAAGAACATTTCCCAGCCTCCCTTGCAGGTATGGGTGGTCATGTGAAACTATTATGACCTATGGAATTTTAATAGAAGCTGCTGTGTAAGGCTTCTGGGAAAGCCCTTTAAAGGAGACACAGACTGTATGCCCTTTGCCCTTCCCAAAGTTCCTCACCAGGAATACGATTGCAATGCCTGATGTAGTGGGACAATTCTGTCACCGTGAGGATGCAATACATGGTAAACCTGGAAAACAGGAAAGGTAGTAGGATCTTAGATTGCTGATGACATCTTGGAGTCTCCTAATGAGCCCTTAACTTCATGTTTTGTGAGAAAAATAAACTGCTAATTTGTTTGAGTTAATGTTTTGGAATCTGTGTTACTAGATGAACACAATTCCTAACTGAAATGATTATATTAAGAGGAAGTGGGGTGGGGATGTGTAAGGGAGGTAACTCCTTTTTGATATATGTAGGATGTTAAAGATAATGTCTAAAGTTCATAAACCAAGAAATAGTAGTAAAAGCACATTATGGAAAATAGGAAAGTACATACCAGAGGAAATTTTACAAGTTGAAAGTGATTACTCCTAGAATGGAGTGGGATGGGGTAGGAATAGCTATTTTTCATTACATGTCTTTAGTATATCTGTACTTTGAACATGTATTACTTTGATAAAAATTAAACTAATTAAAAAGAAACAAAAAGATAAAAACAAAACAAACAAACAAAAAAAGATTTTGTTTAAATCTATGTTTTAACTCTCCAACTCAGAAAACATTTTTAATATCAAAAGGTGCAACCATAAGCTTGATTTAAATGTTACTTTCAGTTGGGATTTCTTTTTTTAAGGGAGAGGGGATGCCAGAAACATTTCTCCATTTGTTTCGCACTCTTTCCCAGTGTGAAATTGACAAGAAGCAGTACAAAGCTAATGACAGGGAAGGGTGGGAATTAACAACACAGGAAGAGTAGTTTTGAGTTTTTATTTTGACTAAGATAAATATTTACTGCTATTGTCTTGCCTTTCATTTGTCACAGAGACGATGCAGCTCATACCATAAACCCTCGCATGAAGGATTCATTGTCTTTAATAAAGTGAGACAGCAATGCCTACATATATTATCTTCAAGATCCTCTTCTGCTTGTAGAGGGGATGGCTGATAAATGGAAGTAAAGCTCCATGGAACAAACTGAAGAGAATGGCTATGCTATTTTATGAGCAACATTAGAAATAGTCTTACCGAGCTAATTCCCAAAACAGAACGGCATCATACACTTTTAGTGCCACACTTTGAAGAATTTCACACTTCAGTTCTCCAAATTAAGAAAAGTACCACAGAGCTTTCTAGTGCTGCTTTTTCTTTACATTTCAATCAACCAGGATCACATTTATCAAATGGGGTTAGGGGTGGTGACGGAGGATCAATACTGTTTTTAAAAGGATACACAAGGAAATTAAAACTCTTCTGTTCCTCTACGTGTTTTATCACTGAACAAAAGGAGGTGAGTGGGTATTTTGCTAGTATCACATGCTGCGAGCCGAATTCTTTCATCAGGTCTCCAGTTGAGACCTCTAACTGTGGAACACACCGTGAACGTCCTGAGTGCATGTGTCCAGGAAGATTCCTGGGTAGTTTTTACAAGTGATGGTGTTGGTTCTTTTTTAGCTGCTCGATCTCATCGTTTCCCATCTTCCTCAGAGGTGATTACGAATCTCCCTGGCTTCTTGTTAAGTAAACAGATAAAACACATTCCATAGAATATAAGCTGGAGAGGTGACACGGAAAAGGTAAGGTGCCCTCCGTTTTGTTCTGACTGTGAGACAAAATAAGGAGTATAGTTTCTTCAAAATCTTTCCTGTTCATCAGGTTGAAACGAAGAGAAACGTTATTTAAACAATAAGGAAATTCTGGCCCTTCAAGTTGAGGACTTTTTTTAAATATAAAAATATTCACTGTAATAGAGGGTGTGGCAAGAGAGGAACCTTGGAACAGGTGTGCACAAGCACTACTAGAAGAGCATATTGGTCCATTTTGTAGAGACAGCAACTTGGCAATATGCGTGAGCCTTTCTATAAATTTAGTTGCCTTTGACTCAGTCATTTCACTTTGAAGACTCTGTCCTAAATAAAGTGGGAAAAATCTGATGTTCAACAAAGACATATGCTATTGAAAAAGCTAAAAGCAATACAAGCACTCAAAAATGTGAGTGACAAAATGCATCATGGAGCATTCATACATGCAATAAAATCGCATTTCTTGAAAGAACAAAGGACTTAGTTATATGCTCATAGAAAATATTAAGTTAAAAAAGATGGGATACAAAACTATGTACAACATAGCTACACATATAATATACTCCCATATATATTTATGAATACATTGTACATATGCATATAGTGTTTTCTAAAGAGATATGAAACACATAAACATTTACCTATATATGTATATTAAATGATATATGTATTACAATATATTGTATATGTCTAATATATTTGAGGTAGTTAGAAATACCTCAAATATTATTAGTTTTTGTTTCCGGATGTTAGCATTATAACTATAGGTGGATTTTATTTGCTTTCTATTTTTTGTACCATCCTGTATTTTTATAATTGGGTTGCATTTTTTATATTAGAAAAATAAATGTTAAAACTGTCTGGTTTAGTAGGCTGTAGTTAAGAAGTCAGCATTTTTCAGAGTCCAGATCACAGTAGTTCCATAACTTTGAACAACCCAGTTAGCTCCTCCAGTTGGGAGGGACTAACGTCCAGAGCTAGATTCGTTAGCAGGAACAAGGCAGGCACTAGGGAGTCTACAGATATGGAAAGAAGTTCAGAAAGAAAATCACAAGTGGAACACTATGTATATCTGGAGACTAACGCTAACCACAAAATGGTGCCCAGGCAGGCTGTCAACACTGGGGAAGTCCCACCCTGAAGATTCCCAAAAAGATGGGCAAAGCAAGGAAAGACAGCTGTGGCTCCTAGAATAGGGGCTCTTCAGCAACCCAAGCAGGCCATATGGACAAAAGCTACTCAGTAGACCATCAGCAGGTTGCCACGTTCCAGACTCTAGGACAGAACTTCAATCTCCAAAGATATGGAGAATAGGAAAAGCAAGATGAAATAAGCATTGGAAATAAAATAAGGCATTACATTCCTAGAAGTGTAATTCAAAGTAGAGATTGAGTCCCAGCATTAAGGTAGAAATGCAACACGGTCCTGGAATTAGAAGAGTGGAACTTGGAGACAGGTCAGAGTAAATTCTAAAGCAAGCATGGCATGAATTGAAATACAAGGCCAGTTCAGGGTTAGCTTTATAAAAAAAAAAAAAGAAATGGTACTTGCTTTTAGACATATTATGTTTGACGGAATAGCAAAAAATCATATGGAAATAGCCAAAAGACAGCTGACCTGGAGATTAGATTAAGGTGAGCAATCCAACAGGAAAAAAATATTTGTAGTCATTGGCACAGAGATGATACACTGTTGTCTTTGCCCCTCCCAAGATCTGTCAGTCTCTGCTCTTCTCTGCCCACTCCGCACGTTAGGAAGCTGATCTCTGTAGAATGTTTACCCAGTCTTGCTTATCAGCTGGCTTCAGGTTACATTTAGCCAGAGAAGGCAGAGACAGGGAATTACAGAGGGTGGTAGGAGCAGGAAGTGGTCAGGGTACTTCTTTCTTTTTATTTGTTTTGCCATTTGATTCTTTTTTTTAAATTGGAATATAGTTGCTTTACAATGTTGTGTTAGTTTCTGCTATACAACAAGGTGAATCAGTTCTACATATACATATGTCCCCTCTTTTTTAGATTCCCTTCCCATTTAGGTCACCACAGATCACTGAGTAGTGTTCCCTGTGCTATACAACAGGTTCTCATTAGTTATCTGTATTATACATAGTAGTGTATATATGTCAATCCCAATCTCCCAATTCATCCCACCCTTGGTATCCATAAGTTTGTTCTCTACATCTGTGTCTCTATTTCTGCTTTGCAAATAAGTTCATCTGTGCAATTTTTCTAGATTCCACATATAAGCAATATTATATGATATTTGTTTTTCTCTTTCTGACTTACTTCACTCTGTATGACACTCTCTAGGTTTATCCACGTCTCTGCAAATGGTACCATTTCGTTCCTTTTTATGGCTGAATAATATTCCATTGTATACATGTACCACATCTTCTTTATGTATTCCTCTGTTGATGGACATTTAGGTTGCTTCCATGTCCTGGCTACTGTAAATAGTGCTGCAATGAACATTGGGGTGCATGTGTCTTTTTTTTTTTTATGTGTCTTTTTGAATTATGGTTTTCTCTGGGTATATGACCAGGAGTGGGATTGCTGGGTCATATGGTAGTTCTATTTTTAGTTTTTTGAGGAACCTCCATACTGTTCTTCTTTCAGATCTTTCTTACTTCCTCCTTGCTTCCAAGTCTGGCTTCTGACAGTAACTGCATCCCTCCATGACTATAGTTCCCACTTAGCAGTTACCTCCTGCCAGGTTTCAAGCCTCACTAGGCTCTTATAAGTTAGATTACCCACTTTTTCCTTCAGCCCTTGAAGTGGAGATAATTTCCCACCACCATTATTCCCTGAGTACTGCACCATCATTTTGTTGAGACTTTAACCCCGCCAACACCTCTGAAATCCTTTTATTAAAGACTTGTATTAAATAATCTGGGGGTAAATTTACTTTTCTAATAATTTCATGACTAAATCAGATGATGGGGAAAATTTGATGGGGTGTGTGGAAAGGGGTTTATATAAAGAAAAGATTCCTCTTTGATCTAGAGGAACTAGACAGTATTGAGTATAGACACTTGGTATCTTGGGGACATAGACGAAGAGTGGTGAGGAATCTTAGAGAAACGAGATGTGACGACGTCACAGAAATGATGGGAAAAGAGGGGATGAGGAAAGTTTCAGTCAGTGACGTGAAATGCTTCAAAGAGGCCATGGAGAGTAAGAATAAGGCAAAGGGCATTTAATTATCGAGTAGACATTCAGCGACCTTTAAGAGAAAAGAGTATAAACAACAGAGGGCATATTTTCAGGGGGTGTGAAAAACGAGTAGTGAAGAAATTGGAACAGAAAATAGACTCCATATTTGTGGATGCTTTGGCAATAAGGAAATTCAAAGTAAATGATAACCATAGTACAAGATAGGTAAAAGTTTGTTTCTTTGTTTTCAAAACAAAAGAGAATTAAGTGTTTGAAGGCAGAGAGAAACAGAAAGGGAGAAATTGAAGAGGGGTGGGGTGGGAACAGTGGAGAGGGCATCACTGCAAAGGTGAAGGGTTTAGCTTTGAGAAGAAAACACGGTTAAATGTAAGTATGCTACTCTTCAATTTCTTTTTTAATTTATTTATTTTATTATTATTTTTTTTTTGGCTGTGTTGGGTCTTTGTTGCTGTGCGCGGGCTTTCTCTAGTTGGGCGAGCAGGGGCTACTCTCCATTGTGGTGCACGGGCTTCTCATTGTGGTGGCTTCTCTTGTTTTGGGGCATGGGCTCTAGGGCACACGGGCTTCAGTAGTTGTGGCTCAAGGGCTCTAGAGCGCAGGCTCAGTAGTTGTGGTGCATGGGCTTAGTTGCTCCTTGGCATGTGGGATCTTCCCGGACCAGGGCTTGAACCCATGTCCCCTGCATTGGCAGGCGGATTCTTAACCACTGCACCACCAGGGAAGCCCCAATTTCTTTTTAATACAGGGTAATGCTTTCTTCTAAACTAGAGAAAGAAGTAGATAAATAATATCACATAGAAATATTTTATATTCTGTTCTGAAATGAACTATTGCAGAAGCTCATCGTGGATGGTAGAAGGACCCTCTCCCCTACCCCCCCCCCATAGGATTAAGTCTCATCTGTGCCGTTAGTTCAATTCTGAGGCATCTTGAAGCAGGAGCTATGCACAGACCAGTGGTATCTGGATATTTTCATCCTGAACTCAAATGGTAAAAAAGGAAAATGTGAACATATACCACAATGTACAATATTTAGAAATTATTTGCATTAAGTTCTATAATATACTAATTCCGAGGTCTGGTTTATAAATTCAGTCCATTTCCCTACTTGGTTAATTGGCATATATACCTGGAAAAGACACTCTGTAAAAACATCTAGATCCAAATAAAAAAAGTGTTTCACTAGCTGCTTCTACTAAACCATTATACCTTTTTTTCTATCTTGTCCATCAGAAAGGATAACTATGAAACTGGGCTGAATTTTACCTTTCCTGATATCAGTCAGATCTTACAAAACAACGAACATAATATTCTATTTAAAACATAGAGATAAAACCTACAAAAGCTCTTCATTTGGGAGATTTTGAAGAGATTAGAAAATTCTGTTTTCAGATATGCAGACTTTAGAGTTTATAGGTGATACGCTTACCATTGTTTTTGTCAACAAAGCTACATAATGATGGGAATATTTCCAAGCACCTATTTTCAAAATTCTCTTGTCATAACATAAGACTGTTTAAAAAAGCATTCATTTTCTCAATCTTTGTTAAAATGTCACCTTTAACTTGAAGAGTTAGATTATGTGTTTATTTCTTTTAAAAAAGTATTTTCCAGGTAGTGGTATGCCTCCTCATCCCTGAAAAGGTCAGCAAATTTGTAATATTTGTCTTTTTTAAAAGAGAAACTGTATCTTTTTTTTTCAGTTGTCAACTCCTTTAAGTACTTGCCATGAGACAACCAGAAAATTGCTGGGTTAAAAGAAACTTTCATGGTCACTCTTTTGTGTTTAATAAAAAATACAGAGTTCTACCATTCAAAAGTCTTGCTTTTACAAAACTAACTACATTAATAACATTTGAAATGGTACACTTTTATTTTCAAAGTCTTCGCTACAAGTAATAAATAAATGAATTTCAGTTGTGAAGATATCTCTATAACCATAACCAAGAACCTTGTTTATAATTCCAAACAAATCGGCAATTTTATCAATGGTTATATGTATATACTTATCCACAAAACAAATAGTTTGCAGTTAATGTTTTTTTAATCTAGTTATTTATACTGAGAATATATCTTCTATGGGACATCTTCCTTTGTTTGCCCACAAAAAGAAATATAATCTAGCAAGTACCATGTAGTCTGAATGTTAGAAAAGCCTCTACAGTTATCCATCTATATAGTAAACTTCCACAACTACATGAAATATATTTAATACAATTTATTTTAGTCAGTGTTTCCCATGCATGTTCCAATAGAATTTTCTGAGAAATATGTTTTAGTTTATCCCAGTATTAATTTCCACAAAATATTTCAACTATTTTTTTTTAACCAGGGCAAGAATCAGTGTTTCCCTAATGGTACATGGTATTTTTTCTTCACTACTAAGAAACCTCAAAATTGTCATCCAAACATTTATTATATTTGATTAAATTTTATAAAGTATTGGATTATCATATGATTCTAAACATTACTGAAAAAAATGGTCATCTTATTCCAAATGCTTAGTTTTTCAATGTCCTGCTACTCATGATGGCTTTATACCCTGATTAAATCAGGGCTAAATAAACATGACAAGATTCCTCCTTAATGACACTAAATGTGTAAATTTCAAATGGTCTCTGATAATTTCAATTTTTTTTATCAACATCTCAAATATTGTTATGATCTTACTGTTTTTAGCTCAAAATGTGGCTGAAGAGGAGCCAGTGTTAGAAGTCTGAGCTCTGCCATTTTCTTGTTTATTTGCACCTGTGTTATTAGTAATATATTCAAGCTATGATTTCTTTGCAGGAATCTTTTTTAAACAATTTGTTCACTTTGAGAGGCTTAGTTTCACCAAAAGCAATTAATATAATCTGCAAATCCACCTAATCAGGCCCAAATACATTGCAAAAATCATAATATGCTGAAATCAAATGAATGCACAGAGGACTTGTGTCAACACCTTTGTTATAAGACACCTAATCCTGCCTCAGGATAGCTCATGATGGCTGAGTTATGACACACATGCCTGCGAGGGTGCCAGCATCAATCCTGAAATTAAATATTAGCAAATCTTAACGAACAAGCTCAGTTAACTCCATATTGGAAACCACTGGTATAAATGACCCCTTGAATTTCATCTCATCACAGTGACTGCACGTGTAAAGATGTTCATATGGTTCACCGACAGTCAAGATTTCACTCTGACCCAGTGCCTTTAAAAAACTCTTCTAATCATTAGTACTTTTAAATCAGTCACTAAATGATTTGCAACATGCTAAGTCAAAATTATGTATGTACATGAACATAAATCCAGTATTTTGAACAGAATTTGCACATTATATTTTCATTGTTAATAAGAGATATCTTACATACAAGAGAGCTCCAAATTTGGGGAAAACAATATCAAAATCACATACATTAGTAAGAAAATTATTTCCAGATCAAACACCTACTTTTAATATACTTTTCCTCCCATTTTCTTTAACCTAAGGAAACATCTTAACTGATTGAATGATATAGCTGGCCACTTCTTTTGTTCTTTATTCAAAGTAACAGACTCTAATTCCAACTAGACTATAACTGGCAGCCATCTTAAAGGTAATTTTTTTTTTAACCTTCATGTAACTGTATCATGGTAGTTGACAAAAGAGTTCATTTTTACACTTATTTGTTTAAAAACACAAAACTTTCTTCCGCAGACCTAAGAGAAACTATATGTCATTTGCTATTTCAATTATATCATGAAGATATTTCTAAAATGTATTCAAATCCACATCCATTTCCTGGTAAATTGATATGTATAAAACAGAAAATGCAATATTACAAAAGGCTCTTATGTGAATGCTACAGAAAAGTCTGTCACCTCTAGGAAACCTGGCAGTGTAATTGACTGTGCCTAAAATAAAGCTTCCCACTCAGATAAAGCGCTGGCTCCCACATCGGCACAGGTGTTTCTGCTACCTTAGATTCAGTCAGCTAGGAGTTCTTTTGCTTTAATATTCACTTATTGAAAACCAAAAGCCTAATTACTCATTCAGTCACATTCTCATATTGCTCACCTTATGTGAGCAGCATAAATAAAGCAATTTACTTCACACATTTCAGTCTTTACATTTTAGCAAAGATATCCAGTCACCTTACAGCATCACAGCTCTACCCAATTAGATTAAATTCATAGGGATCAAGAAGTAGGGCCGGTTCTCCTGTTGCTTGCTCTTGTGCCCCTGTAGCCAAGTAGCCTTTAAAAAGGCTAAAGACAGACAAGCTTCAATTCAATCCAATTGTTGGAAAGCCCGAGGAAGTTGGCACCTTAGATCTTAGGTAGTTAGAAGCCAATGAGTGCCCTTTCTAAGATCCTCTCCCTCAATCCTAGACAAGGGGAAATTTCTCAACAACTTCTCCGTACGATCTCTGAAAAAGAAAAATTAAGTTACAGCATAAGAGGCTGTATCTGCCTTTGATAAAATATAACTAATAAAATATTAATAGTGCCATAACCCAGAATTTTGACAGTTAAAAATCAGATTATTTTCAGTAAAGTATGCATTCCTAGCTTTCAGTTGAGAAGTTTTTGGACAAAGAACAATTCATAAAATAGTCTTTTCTCAATATTATTTTGATCAGGAACCTCTAAGGAATCATAAAAGTTGCTACATAGTCATTTAACTTAATTTACAAAATTGCACTTGACATTTTTAGGTGAATTTTCATGGAAGTTTTTGAAAGAATATTCAGATAAAAACATTGCTTTATTTTATAAAGTGCAGCTAGGGTCATGGCTGCAACAAATTCCCTCTGACTGGGGCAGGAGACATCCCTGAGAGAAGCAAGCGATGGAGGACAGTAGAGCGAGATGCGGAATGAGCCCCATTTACAGAGGTGGTTACTACTACTCAGCTCCAGCTGACTGCTGGCCTGGGCTTCTCATAGAAGTCTTCTGATTTTTCAAAAGAAACCAAAAATCTAGTTAGACCAGTTAGAAGAATTCCAAGGTAATAATTGAAATGAACTGTGATGGTAAGTTCAACTACCTGGTTAAGGTGAGGGTAGTGAAAGGTGGCCAGATCTGGGCATATATTGAAGAACAAGCTAACAGATCCCAATTCACGCAGCATTTGTGCCAACAGTTTGAAATGCAATGAAAAGATGCTGACCATTTCTTATAAAACTCAACCTCTCCAGTCCTGGTAATAAATAAAATACGACGTTGGCTTCAATTAAGAGAAAAAATAAAAACACTTAATGTCTTCCAGAATCTGGCCCCGAATCTCTCTCTCATCACTTATTTATAAACATCCCCTCCCCTGCACCTCCACTTCCATTCTAGCAAATGATGATTGTCTCCTGAACACACTGTGTATAATTTTGGTCAAGACTTTCTTGACCAGACTCTGTTTTTCTTCTGCATGGAATGTTCTCTGCTAATTAAGTCCCACTATTCTGTCAAGTTTATGAGGACTTTATTAGCAGCCCAAGTGATCTCTCCCCATTTCTTCCTTAAATTTGCAATGTGTTTAAAGAAATAGGACTAGATAATGAGGGAACCTTGCATTTGTTCCCACTTCTGCCTCTTTGGAAAGAAAATGCCTAAAACTTGCAGCAATATATTTCTTACATCCTCTTAAATCTTTCTTCTTATTCAAAGACCCAAGTCCTATATAAATCAGCAAACAAAATTACTACAGTGGAAGCAGATGCGGGAAGAACTCTGTAACCGTTCATATAGCATAGTGCAATTTTTCAGGGACTAGTGACTACTGAGAAAAGCAGATAACCAGAGACACAGGTGGGAGGAAGATAAACCTGCAATAGGGCAGAGGTGAACCTGTGAGTGCTTACTGGATTTTGGAATATGAAATAGGAAGGGTACATTGAATCAACCTGTTCTCTGTCAATCTGAGAAAAAGATTTAACCACCACTCTTGAACAGTAGCAAGACCAAGGACAATTTACTCACTCTGTATTCTAACAATCTAAGTTTTAACACATCTTCAATGGGGAAAAGAGAGTAGCCATGGAACATAAAGGAAAAAATATTGCATAGTAAGGGAAAAAAATACAGCATCTGGCGACTCAAACAGCATATGTCTGAAAAAGATCTACTCAATGATTTGGAAGAAAAGTTAAGGAACTTATGCAGTGTGTGTATGTACATAGTATATATAGAGAGATATTGTGCATAGCTTTGTGTCCAATTTTTTTAACCTAATTTTTTTTTGTGAATATTTAACCAAGTTTTAAATATCCTTGGGAAAAACTAATTTTTACTTGCTATATAATATTACACGTGGGGATGTTCCAGAATGCATTTACCATTCACTTTGTTTAACCATTTTGTTATTTCAGCTTTTCACTGTAGCATGTATGTTTGTAGAACTTTTTTTTTTCACTGTTAGGAAGATTAATCAATGTAGAATTAAGAGTCAAAGGAGAAAATTATTTAATAAATATTGATGGAACAATGCAAACATTTTTTAAAAACAATTTAACATATACTGCATATGGAATATAGGATAGAGATAGAAGAAAAGGAAGAAAGAAAGAGGGAGAGAAAAAGGAAGGAAGGAAGGAAGGGAGAAAGAGAGGGAGGGAGGGAAGAACAGAAGAAAATTCCAAGCTTTGTCTCACAGGGAAAGAACAAGCCACCAGTACTCCAGCCTGACACTTCATCCTTAAATGAAACTATAAAAGTGGTGGCACCTCAAAGACAAGGCAACGTGAACCACACCTCAAGCAGAGATCAACAAGAAAGAGCCCTGGTCCAGGCCAGGACACAAGGAAAGGACAGGGATTCCCTGCTATCCTGAGGATACATTCTTCTACACAGACACCATCATGGGATGAGGAGACATTTTGAGAGGTCAGAAATTCCTGAAAAGGATTTAAATTTCATATTGACCTAAAAAAGACTGTTTAAGATGTTACAGGCTAAGTTAATTTGAATAAGCAGGTTTAAGATCTTTTTCTACTCTTGGAAAAAGTGTACCTTGCAAGAAGTGAGAAATCATCTAAAAAAATAAGGAAAGCTACATCTCAGTACCCATATAATTTCTGACTGGTAAAATCATGCACACTATAGTCAGCTTTTTTTTTTTTCCACCTTTTTTAAAGTATAATTGACAAATAAAAAGTGCATACAATTGTATGATGATGTTTTGATAAATGTATACATTGTGAAACAATCACCTACAGTTAACTTTTTAAATACTTCAAACTATATGCTTCCCTACACTGCTACCAAAATGACTGAAAAGAAGAAAAAACAAGCAGACAATATCAAGTGCTGACAGGTTGTGGGAATAACAAATACTCTCATTCTGCTGGTGATGGTCTAATTTAGTAAAATCTCTGGGGAAAACTGCTTATCAGTCTCTTCCAAAGCTTGACATATGTAATCCTTATGACTCAGCAATTCTATTCCTGTGCATAGATCCAAGGGAAATGTTTACCAAATAGCATTCGTAAGAGTGTTCTCAGCTGTGCTTATTTGCAATTGCAAAAAGGAGGGAAAACTTAATAGCCATCTACAATACAATTTACATACCCTCCCTCACTCAGAATTCCCTCTCACCCTCCCTCTCTCAGGATTTCCTCACACCCTCCTGTTACGGAAAGCTCGGCCTCTGTACACCAGTGCCTGCCCAATCAAGTCTCAGGACATAGAGCTTTGGGTGAAGTAGGAAAGGATAGCTTTATTACTTTGCCAGGCAAAGGGGGACACAGCGGGTTCCTGCCCTCGAAAACTGTGTGTCCCAACCCGGCAGGATTTGCTGAGGGTTTTATAACAATGGTTCAAAGGTGGGCTCTCTGACAAGATTAGGGTGTGAGCAGGGCTTGCACTCCCTTCATCTCATCTTGGGTGGTTTCTTGGCTGCTCTTCCCTTGATTAGCAACTGTTCGAATCTGCCCTTTGGAACTCGGAAAGTCATGGAGGCTGCAGTCTTGCCTACAAGAAATGGGGGACAAAAGGGCCTCCAGGCCGGGAGCCCCACAGGGCCTCATTGGGCTTCACTCCCTCACTCAGAATTCCCTCTCACCCTCCTTCACTCAGAGCTCCCTCAGACCCTTCCTCTTTCAGAGTTCCCTCATACCCTCCCTACCATTTCTCAAAATCGTGTCCTTGTGTGAAATGAAATCCTCTTGGAAATCCACCATATCTTCAAGAAAACCTGTCCAAGTGCTCAGGTTAAATTTGTACTGTCTCAGAACTAGCGTCAGTCTTCATAAAAAGCACTGCCAACATATGTAATGGATGTAAGAAGCTGCAGAGTGATGCCTTTGAGCTAAGACGTTAATTGAATGCAACTCTGTGTAATCCCTGATTCACTGCATAGAGCTCACAATCTACAAGGTAAGGAAACATATGACCAAGGGAGAAAAAGTGAGCCACAGTTACCAGGGCTTCTGGTAAAGGTCCTGTTATGGACAGAGGAAATTTATGTGGCTCAGTGAAGAATATAAAATGAGATTATTCTCTTGAGAGTAAGTTTAAGAAATACTTGAAAAGATTTACCAGTTTTCCTTCACAAAACTTTCTCAAACTTGGACCTCTATTCAAATATCTCATGCTTTGGATTGAAGCTGATTATATCTATCTGTAAATTATTCCCAGAGATTATACTATTGTTCCTCAAAGTGATCGAATTGTATGAAGCAACTCCAAGCTCCTTCAAATCAGAGGCTTAGAGAGCAGGATAAAAGGAGACCATATATCTGGTGCCTGTAGGGAAAGTGGGGATCTTGCCCCCAAACAAAATGATCGTAGTGCAGAGAAGATGAGACAGCCTCTGGCACAGATAGCCCTAGAACTTGATCCTCCATTTCCAGAAATTAGGCATTAGATCAGAATTTGAATATCTACAATCCCTAAGCTAAAAATTGTGTAATTTAACATGTAAGGCAAAGAAGGAATTCTTGTGGATATAATGTTTCCTCACTTCCCTCATTGTTCATTTTCCTTAGATCTACGCCTTTCACATTCACTCTGCTTTGGTCTCCTCCTTGCCCCAACCCGATCTCTACTTATCAATGGCCCATTCAACAAGCATTCATTGAGCATATACTATACTGCTCTACACCTTGAAGACATTAACATATGTAGTAAGTACATAGAAATAAGTCTTGCAAAATATATATCAAAATTATTAACACTGACCCATCTTTGGATGGGATTCATTGCTCTCCCTATTTTTCTTTATTCTTCACATTTTCTCCAAAGAAAACGTATTACTTTCATCATCGAGTATTATAGTAACAATACAATAATAATAATGAGGGATTAAAATTCAAGAAGTGAAATAGGAGGAAAATCCTAATTATAGAGTTTGAGAGTATTGTGGCTTTCCCTTGGGGATTCATAGTAAAGGGTTGACTGCTAGCTTTCTGGAGTAATCGAGGAATAGTTTTAAACTAGAGCCAAGCGACTTGACCAGATTCCTTGTGCAAAGATATTCCTGCTCCACTACTCTGAGATCCAGACTTTTCTGTTGGTGGTGATGCATCTCTAAAGGAGTCAACTGATATCTATTGTGAAATGCTCAGTTTATCGTTGCTTGAAAGGAAATAACAGAGAGACACACAGAGAGGGTTATTAAAGAAGTATACAGCTCTACTCTCACGTTAAGGTTTCTCTAGTTTTTTCAAAGGCTAATCCAGGGAAAGAAAACTTTTATTTCAACATTTGCCATCCAACACTAATATTTCAGACCAACATAAAAAAGAAAATGCAAGGAATAAAACCAGTCAAATATATACAATCTGCTGCAAATACAAAGAAATCCAAAAGTGGCTTGCCAATGAATGAGATTTTCTAGAGTTACGGGCATTACGAACAAGTCTGTCATTAACAAATCTGGAGAAAAAGCCTATGTTAATCCTGTGAGTCCATCACATTCTCATTTTCTCTGTGTGCCTTTCTTTCTTCCACCGTTAATTCTCCTCTAATTCCAAAGGTATGAAGAAAGAAAACCAATTACCAAGAGAAAATGAGAACGATGCTAAGAATGTTTTTCTCCTTGGATTTTGATTAGTGGCTTTATGTGACTCAGTTATTTTTAGCTATTGGCTTGAAGATATTCGCTTCACTTACATAATTCTCATTGTATATATATTTTTCCTTTTTGTTTACAGGGCTTTAAGCGTGGTATATGATATACACCTTGACAGTATACATTGAAAAATTCATATGATAGTGAATATTCATTTTGTATATAAAATAAGCAAGCTCAAATCTGCCCAAAATTGCCTTATGGTAACTGAATTACTCCTAATTTTTTAAGCTACAAAATAATGTGCCTTATTTCATAAATCAGTTAATTCTTAAAACTGCCTAGTTACTGATCAAAATGAGGTTTTTTTTTAAAATCAAACATGATTCCTAGCTTTTGTATAACTAGCATGAACGTTACTTTGGGAGCTAATGAGTTTTATTGGCCCAGCTATTATGTAAATTTTTTCTTGCCAGCTGTAGCTAAACATTTCTGGGTTATTTTCTGGTGCAAATATACGTAAGGGGGTATTGCAAGTGGTAAGCTTAATAAACAACTGTTTAAAACAATTTTCTCACTGAAAATAATACAAATGCAATTTAATTTTAAGTAGAAATAAGCAGATGAAAATAAAAATAAGGTCTACCCGTCTATTTCAGATAAAACCCACTACTAAATTTCCAGCTGGGAAAAACAAGAAATACACTACAGCAAAAATAGAAGGCATTTTCTGGAAACTTCGGTGGTATTATTATTAAAATATTTGCAAATTCTTGAGATCCACCTATTGGAAAATAATCACTGTTCTCTATTTGCACCCTTGAGAGTCAGAGGCACACAATGTTATTGTGTCCTGCACAGCATGCTTACAAATCATACACTGTCAAAATCAAGCACGCAGACTGCAAATAAAAAGCTAGAGCATCTTGGAATGAAACCCAAGAGATTAAGATCAGAAGCGTCTACACCTTGAGTTATGTTGCTGAGAGGGAAACCTGTGATTTCCTATTGCTTTTCTATAGGTTTTGAAGTGATCTATCCTGGACAATCTTCTTCCATGTGGGGCTCAGATAAACAGTAAAAGTCAGTTGAGTTCATTCATTATTCCTTTGTTATTTATTTATCACAAAATATTTGAATCAAGATTTCACAGAAAATTTCCCAGTAAGCCTGTTAGCAACTAGCTGAGCCATATTCAGAGTTTATCTGAACATCTGAGTCTACTGAGAGAATTCTACATATGCATCCACAGGTGAAACTGTGAAGAATATAGTGAAATGGAAAATATGCTCCTCAGAACTTTGATGTGCTCAGTAAAATCTTCATCTAGTGCCTAAGCATTTGAGAGCAACATTTGATAAAGTAGCCATGGCTAGGGAGCAGGGAGGTAGCTTTTACCATTTTTTCTTTTCCTTTTTTTCCACATGCTTCTCCAAACCTGGGAGTTACAAAGATGCACTCAAAGGATCAGGCATCCTAATGACTTTAACAATATAAGAAAACATTTCAAGAATGTTTTAAAAAACACTTGGACATTGGGATAAGATGCCCACGAGAACTAAGCTTACATTATGTTTCTAACACAATTATGGAATTTATATTGCATATCTCTTATATAGATGTGCCTAGTAGACAAAAATAACGTCTCACATATATCTAAGGCAAGTCTTCTATACCAGTTTTAAGGAAAAAACAATGTTGAAAAGGGTGGATTTCTATAAAAAGGAAACAAACCAGGTGTACTTAAAGGTCAAATTTGATTTTAACACCAGAGTATCTTCAACCATTTAAAGGACTAATTTCAAGGGAATATTTTATGCTGTTAAAATCATAGTGACTCTATATTTGGAAGAGAACACAAAATTATTTGGTCCATGTCAATGCTTTTCAATTAGGGTTTGTCTACACATTGCAAGTCTGCAACCCACTGATAATCTAAAAACAAAGATATTCTTAACCACCTGAATGAACACCTTATAACTGCCATGTGGTTGGAAAATTTTTAATTACAATTGTGTTTACAACCATGTAAGTGTCAAAAACTATAAATCTGAGCCAATAAGAGAACTGTGTCAGTCTGTTTAATGGCCAAAAAGATCAAGGTGCCTTGCAGTTTGAATAGGGAAAGGAAATGGGAGACATAAGTTACTACACAGTGTAGATAAGATAAAATAAAAATCTGTTTTAATCATCATTACCATATTTGTGTTGCTTACAGCAATTTAGTTTCAGCCAAAATACATCATTTATCATAACATGAAATTATTTAAATTAACCTGAGGTTGATGGCTCGCTAAGAGTTGACAAAAGCTCGAGAAACCTTTAGAGGATGCCATCACAACTCAGAATTTATTGAGAAGATGAGAAGATTCTCTGAAGGAAATGTATAGGAGTAGAGAATGCCTTGGTGTTTCTTCTCCACTCTATCCCATTCTCCCAGTCCAAGTAAGAAGGGTAATATGAGTGCCCTGCTATGATATTTGGGGCAACATTTTTCCAGAATGCAAGGCTGACCTCTTATTTCCTGTTAGATGATAGATAAGCTGCAAAAAGCCAGACCCATGTAAGGTTAGAGCAGAGCATTGGAGATTTCTCTGAAGCTTGGGAATGAAGGGAAACAGGTGCTTGTCTCTAGTTAGGATGAATCTGAAGATTAGAGACTGCTTGGAGTGCCCTTGATGGTTGAATGGGGATAGACAGCATAACTGAGAAAATCCTGAAAATTCAGAGCTCGACAGAGTGAGGTAGTGAACTTTTCTAGGGACCAAGTGGACACTCAGAAATTACTAGGGCTAGGATGATCCTGAAAGGAGCTTTCTAAAACACCCCCGGGGTGTTGTTCATGAGGGTGGGAGCTGGGAGTCCTTTAGAGCAAGCATGATCAGCATCAAGGAACAGCACATTGAGAAGCAGTCAGGTAGGTCTTTGTCCTTTCCTTCTAAACACCATTTCTCAAGTTCCAGACCCTGAGGACCCAGGAGCAGCCGAGGTGAGGAACAGGCCATGAAGCAGAGAAAGCTAGAAGAGAACACACTATCTTCTCTATGGGAACTACAGTACTGAAGTTTAGGACTAAACTGAAGGAGGAGGCAAACATAATTGACTAAATTAACACCAATTAATATTTAATCAATCTACATTAAATTACAATATTAATAACAATTTATATAATTAATCTTGAATTAAGAGGCTGAAGTTTTTATTTAGCTTTTAATTGGATATACACATATGTATATTTCCTTTCAGGCTCATTGAAGAACATTTTAAAATAACTTTTGAATAATTTTGGAATTATGAACAAGTTGAAAGTACAAATAACTTTTTCCTGAATCATTTGAAAGTAAGTTGATGATGCAATGGCCCATCATCCTCAAATACTTTGGCATGCAATTTCTATAAGTAAGGATTTTTTCTGCATAATTATAACTATCAAAATCTGGAAATCAATACTGACTCATGGCTAGCATCAAATCCTCAGATTTTGGTTTAATTTAAAATTTTTGTAAGTATTAAAGATTTATATCTTATTTATTTTGCTTTATAGGTATACTTATTTAAATAACAGTAACATTATAATAAAGTTAATTTTAAATACTGAGGTCTTTAAGGGTGCATGCATAACCCAAGTTTAGGGGAAATAAAAACAATGAACTATTAAAATCCATTCATAGATACATGTATATGTATAACTGAATCACTTTGCTGTACACCTGAAACTAACACACAATTGTTAATCAACTATGCTCCAATATAAAATAAAAATTTTTTTTAAAAATCCACTCATGTTACATACAAAAAATGCCGTGTTCTAGAAAGATGGAGTGACTACAGTTTTCTAGTGGCAGATCCAGAAGCCAAATAAAATGTCACAGCTCAAAACTTTGTTCTCATTCACCCAAAAGACAATCTGCTAGTTGTGCTAAACTCCCTCCTCTCTACCTCCCAAGGTTGGGGTAGGGAGTAATAATCATAATCTTAATAACAACAACAGGGACCAAGTACATACGGTGTGCCAGGCATGAGCCTAAGTATTGTGTGTGTATCATTTCTTTTCCTTCTCACAACAATCCTATGAAGGAAATTTTATAGGTACCTTACTTTAAAATGTAAGGAGGGGCTTCCCTGGTGGCGCAGTGGTTGAGAGTCTGCCTGCCAATGCAGGGGACACGGGTTCGAACCCCGGTCTGGGAAGATCCCACATGCCGCGGAGCAAACAGGCTCATGAGCCACAACTACTGAGCCTGCGCGTCTGGAGCCTGTGCTCCGCAACAAGAGAGGCCGCGATAGTGAGAGGCCCGCGCACCGCGATGAAGAGTGGCTCCCGCTCGCCGCAACTAGAGAAAGCCCTCGCACAGAAACGAAGACCCAACACAGCCATAAATAAATAAATAAATAAAGAACTGATTGAAGGACTTTATAAAACAAAAAAAAAAAAAAGTAAGGAAACTGAGGAGTGAAAAACTAAGGGAGATTTACGCAAGGTTATATGATTTCCAAGTGGTGAAGTCAGCATAGGAGGAGGCAGGCAGACACCCCAGCTGAGGTTCTTAACGGCCGGGCCACACTGTCCTGCTGCCTGCCCTCTTGAATTCTGCTCAGTGTTGAAATTATCTCTGTGTGTTTTATGATTTGTTTTTCACTTCTCTCTCTCTCACAAGTATCAACGCATCAAGGATGAGAATTCTTTTGCATTTTTTTTCATGTGTCTAACAAGCATGATATTGGACGCAAGGAAGGAGTCAGTAAACATTGTACCTGAAATAATTAATTCAAAATATTGCGTGAAAGGGAGAAGGAAAGAATGCTAACTGCAAAAATCAAAATGAAGCTGGATGTTAGAAGGATGAAAGTCTGACCCCAGTAACAAAAGACTTTAGTTTGCGAATAAATCTGAAGGGCCAAAGGAAGGTTAAAGTTCTTAAGTTCTCTGCAGGAGATCGCTGAGGGCCTGAAATCAGGAGATGGAAATATTAAACTGCATGAAACATATACAGAAACAATGGCACTAAGAAGGAAACAATAATTTAAGAAAGAAAGGGAGGGAGGGAGGAAGGAAGGTAGGAAGGAAGGAAGGAAGGAAGGAAGGAAGGAAGGAGGGAAGGAAGGAAGGAAAAAAAGAAAGAAACAATATGGATGAAGTAGGAGATTGTGAAGTGACTTGACAACAGGATTAGGAATTAAGTACAATGACTGATTTTCCGTTGTTCAGAATCAACTTGGAGGAAGGCTAAATAGCTCTGAGAACTTCTGGCCCGGATTCAGATTACATGTAAAGCTATTACAGTGGTGGTGACCACAACTACAAGATAAAAAAGTCTACTGTTTTCATAGCTTGAATTTGACAATACATTTAGTCAAAATGGGCAGTCATATCAGGTTGGCAATTTTGCCTCAACTGATCTAATTGGTTGGCTGATTAAATTGACTTGAAAAGTTTTTTTTAACAAACATGGGTGCACACAAATATAGTCAGAATCAACCAATCCAAGAGCTGGTATTTATTGAATGTATCTATGGATTAGCATATCTGTTAAGTAAATTAACATACTTGGGGGAATTTGTAGCTTTCAGCAGATGTTTGGCTACTGGCAATAAATAATTATATCACTCCTAAACATTCTGTACAGTCACAGCTTTGCTTAACTGATAATATAAAGAGTACAGCAAGGATGAAAGAATAATTATTACATTCCAGTAAAACTCTGGCTCAAAAGCAAATTTTAAAACACCCCGTTTAAAAGCCTACCAGCAAACACTGTGGAGGAGTATTGAATCCTGTTCTACATGGCACTGCTAACGCAGCTGAAAGGAGGAAATGGGTTGAGTTTTTTAAAGATAAAGAGATGAAAATAAAAAGGAAAGCAGGTCACATGAACTGAAACGGTCCATTGAGGAGCTTGTCACAGAACACACGAGGTCTGGCTGTGAAAATAAAAACCTCTGACAATCCTGATTAAATCTAAAAACAAAATAAATAGCATAGGAAAATACAATCTACATTATTAGGTAGCAAAGAGCAGATCCTGGCAGAGGAGCTAAGGGCAACGCTTTCTGCAGTTGGCTTGCTGAGCCAGCAGTTTGCATGTTCAGGGTTGGAGCAAGGAAAATAACTGCCCTGGGTCTGACCACGCAGCGAGGCTCAAGCAGCTGCAGCAGCCGACTTGAGGACCTTGGTCCAGTGGCTTTGTTTGTGAGAAAAGACTAATTAGTGAGGACAGAGACAGGGGTTTAATGTGAAGGTTGGTCAAGCCTGCGGACATTTTTCTTGAAGTGGAAAACTTTTCACGTGGAAGAATAAGTTTCAACATTCTTTATTTCTTGGGATAGAAAAACAGATCATTATCCCATCAACACCAACACATTCAGTAGAAATATGAAGATTCGTTTTTGCATTTGTAAAGATGTATGAGAGTGTGTGTTGTTTATCCTTTAAAGTACCTGCCTTTGAGAACAAGGTCTGTGCCTTCCGTGAAGTTTGATGAGAGCCCAGGCATTGGCATGGACAAGTAGCTCCTATAAATATTTGAGTGATTCCCCTGGTCCTTGAATTTTTGCCACCAGATGAAAAGGAAATATTGATGCCTAGCGTTCTCCCCAGAAGTCCCTGAAAGGCAATGGCTCCTCCAGAGAAGTCTGTCTGGCTCTAACATAGAGCTTCATGTCTCTATTTTTCAGCACCGAAAGCAGAATGAGAAAATACTGAAGGGAGGACAGGACCATCATTCCACATTGTCAATTCACGAGCTACTTATAGGGCGTGTAAGCACAGTGTCGCAATCGCCTGAAATTCCATCCCCTGACTCCACAAATCAGCCAAGGTGCTTGTGCCTGGTGGTGAAGCTCTAAACTGCTGTAAGAGGGAAGCATCTACTCATGTATTTTTGTTTAGTTGGAATGGTAGACAAATCCAGTTAGCCATATGTGCTTAGTTTTTTCTTTTCCGATTTCAGTGTCTAGGAGGATTAAGCAAACACTATCAAGTAGCTAATAATCATCCCAAGAATATTCTTCTTAAATATGCTCAAAATAACACAATATGCCATATTTTTTGCATGTGTTCTTAAATTTACATAATTAACATAAAGACTCCTACTGTTCAGTGATTCTGCAATATGCTTTTTGCATTCACTATTCAATTTTGAGATCTGCCCATGTTGATACTTAGCCCGCTGAAAGTGGGGAGGCCTGATTTTACTAAAAGATAATTGGGTGTCATAATTCCAAACCAGGAAAGTCATCTACACAGTGGTAACCAGACACCCAAATTCCAAGGCAAAGTTCAAAGCGAGATGTGCCATTGAAACCTACCCCAGCCACTGCATATTATGGTCAGCTGATCAGCTGCGCTCTGAGACTTTGTTTTCCTAATATGGGACAGAGATGATTTGAAATTTTTCAGCTTTAAAAGACTTACCTTCTTCCTTCAAACACGTCCATCAAAGTTTAGATGCTCTGTTGGATTGGGCTCTGCCTTGCCCTAAAAATGACTTCCACTCAGCACTCAAGCTTTGGTCTTTGAGTTTTTATTTCTAGCTCTAGATTACTCTACATGCTGTATGATATCCCTTTGTATGAATCTTCCAAAATTTATTTCTCTATTCACACAGTGATGAATATTTGGAGTTGTTTTCATTTTTTTTCTAATTACTATACAAATAATGCTACACTGAAAACGGTTGTTCATGTTTTTCTGTATATAATACCACAAGGATGTGATGACAAAATCAGTCCCAACTATCAAAAGAAGTTCATGTCAGTTATTCAGTTAAATACTCAGCTGACATTAATGTTTTACTGTCAAATAAGCACCCCCAACACCCTCAGAGATCTTAAATATCACAGTCCCACAATATTTGCTCTAAATAAATATTCTGAGTTGCCTTGTTTACAAGTCAATATGGTTGATATCTTTTCAAGCCATGTATGTTCAGTTTTCTCTTTCAAAATTTGTTTCTTGCGAGTATACACGTTCCCTATCAGGTGTATCACCAAGAAATTCCTGAATCCATGTGTATGTATATAGGGAATAGGGGAGTATAAGTCTTGAATTCACTGAGTCATTTTTTAAAAATCCTCTAATTTTGGTGTTTAAGGAAATGAGGATGGTCATCACCAACCCGAGCTACTAAGCCTCCTTCCTACATTGCAATTCTTTAAGATAGCAAAGTTGTTTTTTTTTCTTAATACAATTCTTTGGCCTTTTTTTATGATAGAATATACCTGAAAATGGAATTTTTGATACTAGCATATGGACATATTCAAATTTAGTAACTATTACCAAAATACTCAAAGTTTTGGTCTCCTTTATTCTCTTATCATCAGTGAATGAGAGTGATGTCTTTTAAATTTGCCGACGATCTTTTGAATAGTCCATTTTGATGTCGTTTAATTTATCCTTTTTTTCTTTGTGATTTGTATTTTATTGTGAACTTATTTTTTATTATTAAGATATTTTCTTCTAGTAAATTTAAAGTAAAATGGATATGATACATATATTAGAGAAAGAGATGGAGAGAAACAGACAGATAGATGAATAAATAACTTCATCTAGAAAGGCCAAAAAATTGCATTGTTTTATGAAAATGTCTCAATATGCCTTCACATGCACTGAATATCATTGATATGTCTTTTAATTTTTGTTCAATTTGATAGACCAAAAAAGGTACCTTAATGTTTCAAATTACATTTACATTTATAAATAAAATAATTGAAATTCTTTCTACATTATTGACTATTCTGAGTTTTTTCTGTGTGAATTCTGCTTATGTTTATTTTCATTGAGACACCAGTGTTATTTTTATTTTGTAATATTCTTTATAGCAAGGGTCTTGAATCTTTTTTCTTTAAATAATTTCTAAAAATATTTGTTTAAAATGATTTGGGAAATTAGATATCTTGTATTTCTAAAGTAGATATTTTCACATTTACTTTTCTTGTTGATTTCTTCCATTACTTTTATTAATTTTATTTATTTTAGGATCTCAGATTCACACAGATGGTTATCTTTTGCCTCAGTTTAAGTCAAGTTGTTATCTCCATGTACTGCACTGTACTTTTAAACATTTTTTATTTTTTATTTTGTTTATTTATCTCCACTCCCATACCCCTTGGGCCCCAATCCTGCACTCTTGAAAATTATATGGGATCTTTTGTGTACATATATTTTTAATTTACAGAAACAAAAGTGGTCTCTAAAGCTCATTATGATATTTATTCTATAAAATCTCTTATCATTCAAGAGCTGATTGCATACCTCCTAGGTTTGTTCTTGATCTAAAAAGAATGTACCTAAGTTGTTGCTTTTTTCTACTGAGTGAGAAATGACTTAGTGAGTCAAGAACATTCTTTCTATTACAAATTTTCTGAGAAAGTTTGTTACTGCTAGTTGTTTAATTTTATCAAATGATTTTTCTGTAGCCATAAAATGATTGTGTGTAATTTTACTTTTAGTCTACCTACATGAAGAACATTGATAGAATTTCTGATGTTTACTCACTAACTGGCCCATGATAACTTGTTTTAAAAATATTTTTGTGTTCAGGATTTTTATATCTACATAAATTACATTAACCTCTAGCTTTATATTTTGAACTACCCTATCTGTTTTAGAATCAAGATTACACTAATCTCATAAAATCAGTTTTGTATCAACTTGTTTTAGATAAGGTTATCCATTCTTTGAAATTTTAGTGGAACTCACCAATAAAACTATTTAGACATTGGACTTTTTTTTTTTTTTTTTTTTTTTTTTTTTTTTAGGAAACAAGGCAGGTTTTTGGGGGCAAATCTATTTCTTTTACTTCTTTTTATTTTTTTTTTTTTTTTTTTTTTATTTTTTTAAACATCTTCACTGAAGTACAATTGCTTCACAACGGTGTGCCAGCTTCCGCCCCACAACAAAGTGAATCAGCTACACACATACATATGTTGCCATATCTCTTCCCTCCTGCATCTCCCCCCCCCCCACCCCCCCCATCCCACCCCCCCAGGCGGTCACAAAGCACCGAGCCGATCTCCCCGTGCCATGCGGCCGCCCCCCACCAGCCATCCACCCCACATTCGGTAGTGTACACATGTCCATGACACTCTCCCACCCCGTCACATCTCACCCCTCCCCCTCCCCACATCCCCAAGTCCACTCTCCAGCAGGTCTGTGTCTTTATTCCCATCTTGCCACTAGGTTCTTCATGACCTCTTTTTTTTTTTTTTTTTTCCCTTAGATTCCATATATATGTGTTAGCATACTGTATTTGTTTTTCTCTTTCTGACTTACTTCACTCTGTATGACAGACTCTAACTCCATCCACCTCATTACAAACACCTCCATTTCATTTCTTTTTATGGCTGAGTAATATTCCATTGTATATATGTGCCACATCTTCTTTATCCATTCATCCGATGATGGACACCTAGGTTGCTTCCATGTCCTGGCTATTGTAAACAGAGCTGCAATGAATATTTTGGTACATGACTCTTTCTGAATTATGGTTTTCTCAGGGTATATGCCCAGTAGTGGGATTGCTGGGTCATATGGTAGTTCTATTTTTAGTTTTTTAAGGAACCTCCATACTGTTCTCCATAGTGGCTGTATCAATTTACATTCCCACCAACAGTGCAAGAGTGTTCCCTTTTCTCCACACCCTCTCCAGCATTTATTGTTTCTAGATTTTTTGATGATGGCCATTCTGACCGGTGTGAGATGATACCTCATTGTAGTTTTGATTTGCATTTCTCTAATGATTAATGATGTTGAGCATTCTTTCATGTGTCTGTTGGCAATCTGTATCTCTTCTTTGGAGAAATGTCTATTTAGGTCTTCTGCCCATTTTTGGATTGGGTTGTTTGTTTTTTTGTTATTGAGCTGCATGAGCTGCTTGTAAATCTTGGAGATTAATCCTTTGTCCGTTGCTTCATTTGCAAATATTTTCTCCCATTCTGAGGGTTGTCTTTTGGTCTTGTTTATGGTTTCCTTTGCTGTGCAAAAGCTTTTAAGTTTCATTAGGTCCCATTTGTTTATTTGTGTTTTTATTTCCATTTCTCTAGGACCTGGGTCAAAAAGGATCTTGCTGTGACTTATGTCATACAGTGTTCTGCCTATGTTTTCCTCTAAGAGTTTGATAGTGTCTGGCCTTACACTTAGGTCTTTAATCCATTTTGAGTTTATTTTTGTGTATGGTGTTAGGGAGTGTTCTAATTTCATACTTTTACATGTACCTGTCCAATTTTCCCAGCACCACTTATTGAAGAGGCTGTCTTTTCTCCACTGTATATGCTTGCCTCCTTTATCAAAGATAAGGTGACCATATGTGCGTGGGCTTATCTCTGGGCTTTCTATCCTGTTCCATTGATCTATATTTCTGTTTTTGTGCCAGTACCAAACTGTCTTGATTACTGTAGCTTTGTAATATAGTCTGAAGTCAGGGAGCCTGATTCCTCCAGCTCCATTTTTCGTTCTCAAGATTGCTTTGGCTATTCGGGGTCTTTTGTGTTTCCATACAAATTGTGAAATTTTTTGTTCTAGTTCTGTGAAAAATGCCAGTGGTAGTTTGATAGGGATTGCATTGAATCTGTAGATTGCTTTGGGTAGCAGAGTCATTTTCACAATGTTGATTCTTCCAATCCAAGAACATGGTATATCTCTCCATCTATTTGTATCATCTTTAATTTCTTTCATCAGTGTCCTATAATTTTCTGCATACAGGTCTTTTGTCTCCTTAGGTAGGTTTATTCCTAGGTATTTTATTCTTTTTGTTGCAATGGTAAACGGGAGTGTTTTCTTAATTTCACTTTCAGATTTTTCATCATTAGTATACAGGAATGCAAGAGATTTCTGTGCATTAATTTTGTATCCTGCTACTTTACCAAATTCATTGATTAGCTCTAGTAGTTTTCTGGTAGCATCTTTTGGATTCTCTATGTATAGTATCATGTCATCTGCAAACAGTGACAGCTTTACTTCTTCTTTTCCGATTTGGATTCCTTTTATTTCTTTTTCGTCTCTGATTGCTGTGGCTAACACTTCCAAAACTATGTTGAATAATAGTGGTGAGAGTGGGCAACCTTGTCTTGTTCCTGATCTTAGTGGAAATGGTTTCAGTTTTTCACCATTGAGGACAATGTTGGCTGTGGGTTTGTCATATACGGCCTTTATTATGTTGAGGAAAGTTCCCTCTATGCCTACTTTCTGCAGGACTTTTATCATAAATGGGTGTTGAATTTTGTCGAAAGCTTTCTCTGCATCTATTGAGATGATCATATGGTTTTTCTCCTTCAATTTGTTAATATGATGTATCACGTTGATTGATTTGCGTATATTGAAGAATCCTTGCATTCCTGGAATAAACCCCACTTGATCATGGTGTATGATCCTTTTAATGTGCTGTTGGATTCTGTTTGCTAGTATTTTGTTGAGGATTTTTGCATCTATGTTCATCAGTGATATTGGCCTGTAGTTTTCTTTCTTTGTGACATCTTTGCCTGGTTTTGGTATCAGGGTGATGGTGGCCTCGTAGAATGAGTTGGGGAGTGTTCCTCCCTCTGCAATATTTTGGAAGAGTTTGAGAAGGATAGGTGTTAGCTCTTCTCTAAATGTTTGATAGAATTCGCCTGTGAAGCCATCTGGTCCTGGGCTTTTGTGTGTTGGAAGATTTTTAATCACAGTTTCAATTTCAGTGCTTGTGATTGGTCTGTTCATATTTTCTATTTCTTCCTGGTTCAGTCTCGGCAGGTTGTGCATTTCTAAGAATCTGTCCATTTCTTCCAGGTTGTCCATTTTATTAGCATAGAGTTGCTTGTAGTAATCTCTTATGATCATTTGTATTTCTGCAGTGTCAGTGGTTACTTCTCCTTTTTCATTTCTAATTCTATTAATTTGAGTCTTCTCCTTTTTTCTCTTGATGAGTCTGGCTAATGGTTTATC
This sequence comes from Eubalaena glacialis, assembly GCF_028564815.1. NCBI lineage: Eukaryota > Metazoa > Chordata > Mammalia > Artiodactyla > Balaenidae > Eubalaena > Eubalaena glacialis. Next base: position 62,563,372 of record NC_083727.1, on the reverse strand, counting down.
AATTTTGTTTATCTTCTCAAAGAACCAGCTTTTAGTTTCATTGATTTTTGCTATTGTTTCCTTCATTTCTTTTTCATTTATTTCTGATCTGATCTTTATGATTTCTTTCCTTCTGCTAGCTTTGGGGTTTTTTTGTTCTTCTTTCTCTAATTGCTTTAGGTGCAAGGTTAGGTTGTTTATTCGAGATGTTTCCTGTTTCTTGATGTAGGCTTGTATTGCTATAAACTTCCCTCTTAGAACTGCTTTTGCTGCATCCCATAGGTTTTGGATCGTCGTGTCTCCATTGTCATTTGTTTCTAGGTATTTTTTGATTTCCCCTTTGATTTCTTCAGTGATCACTTCGTTATTAAGTAGTGTATTGTGTAGCCTCCATGTGTTTGTATTTTTTACAGATCTTTTCCTGTAATTGATATCTAGTCTCATAGCATTGTGGTCGGAAAAGATACTTGATACGATTTCAATTTTTTTAAATTTACCAAGGCTTGATTTGTGACCCAAGATATGATCTATCCTGGAGAATGTTCCATGAGCACTTGAGAAAAATGTGTATTCTGTTGTTTTTGGGTGGAATGTCCTATAAATATCAATTAAGTCCATCTTGTTTAATGTATCATTTAAAGCTTGTGTTTCCTTATTTATTTTCATTTTGGATGATCTGTCCATTGGTGAAAGTGGGGTGTTAAAGTCCCCTACTATGATTGTGTTACTGTCGATTTCCCCTTTTATGGCTGTTAGTATTTGCCTTATGTATTGAGGTGCTCCTATGTTGGGTGCATAAATATTTACAATTGTTATACCTTCCTCTTGGATCGATCCCTTGATCATTATATAGTGTCCCTCTTTGTCTCTTGTAATTGTCTTTATTTTAAAGTCTATTTTGTCTGATATGAGAATTGCTACTCCAGCTTTCTTTTGATTTCCATTTGCATGGAATATCTTTTTCCATCCCCTCACTTTCAGTCTGTATGTGTCTCTAGGTCTGAAGTGGGTCTCTTGTAGACAGCATATATATGGGTCTTGTTTTTGTATCCATTCAGCCAGTCTGTGTCTTTTGGTGGGAGCATTTAATCCATTTACATTTAAGGTAATTATCGATATGTATGTTCCTATTCCCATTTTCTTAAATGTTTTGGGTTTGTTATTGTAGGTGTTTTCCTTCTCTTGTGTTTCTTGCCTAGAGAAGTTCCTTTAGCATTTGTTGTAAAGCTGGTTTGGTGGTGCTGAACTCTCTCAGCTTTTGCTTGTCTGTAAAGGTTTTAATTTCTCCATCAAATCTGAATGAGATCCTTGCTGGGTAGAGTAATCTTGGTTGTAGGTTTTTCTCCTTCATCACTTTAAGTATATCCTGCCACTCCCTTCTGGCTTGCAGCGTTTCTGCTGAAAGATCAGCTGTTAACCTTATGGGGATGCCCTTGTGTGTTATCTGTTGTTTTTCCCTTGCTGCTTTTAATATGTTTTCTTTATATTTAATTTTTGATAGTTTGATTAATATGTGTCTTGGTGTGTTTCTCCTTGGATTTATCCTGTATGGGACTCTCTGTGCTTCCAGGACTTGATTAACTATTTCCTTTCCCATATTAGGGAAGTTTTCAACTATAATCTCTTCAAATATTTTCTCAGTCCCTTTCTTTTTCTCTTCTTCTTCTGGGACCCCTATAATTCGAATGTTGGTGCGTTTAATGTTGTCCCAGAGGTCTCTGAGACTGTCCTCAGTTCTTTTCATTCTTTTTTCTTTATTCTGGTCTGCAGTAGTTATTTCCACCATTTTATCTTCCAGGTCACTTATCCGTTCTTCTGCCTCAGTTATTCTGCTATTGATCCCATCTAGAGTATTTTTAATTTCATTTATTGTGCTTGTCATCGTTTCTTGGTTCCTCTTTAGTTCTTCTACGTCCTTGTTAAATGTTTCTTGCATTTTGTCTATTCTATTTCCAAGACTTTGGATCATCCTTACTATCATTATTCTGAATTCTTTTTCAGGTAGACTACCTATTTCCTCTTCATTTGTTAGGTCTGGTGTGTTTTGACCCTGCTCCTTCATCTGCTGTGTGTTTTTCTGTCTTCTCATTTTGCTTATCTTACTGTGTTTGGGGTCTCCTTTTCACAGGCTGCAGGTTCGTAGTTCCCGTTGTTTTTGGTATCTGTCCCCAGTGGCTAAGGTTGGTTCAGTGGGTTGTGTAGGTTTCCTGGTGGAGGGAACTAGTGCCTGTGTTCTGGTGGATGAGGCTGGATGTTGTCTTTCTGGTGGGTTCGTCCACGTCTGGTGGTGTGTTTTGGGGTGTCTGTGGCCTTATTATGATTTTAGGCAGCCTCTCTGTTAATGGATGGGGCTGTGTTCCTCTCTTGCTAGTTGTTTGGCATAGGGTGTCCAGCACTGTAGCTTGCTGGTCGTTGAGTGAAGCTGGGTCTTGATGTTGAGATGGAGATCTGTGAGAGATTTTCGCCGTTTGGTATTACGTGGAGCTGGGAGGTCTCTTGTGGACCAGTGTCCTGAAGTTGGCTCTCCCACCTCAGAGGCACAGCCCTGATGCCTGGCTGGAGCACCAAGAGCTTTTCATCCACACGGCTCAGAATAAAAGGGAGAAAAAATGGAAAGAAAGAAAAAAAGAGGATAAAATAAAATAAAATAAAGCAATTATAATAAAAAATAAGAAAAAAAATTATTAAGAGTAAATTTATTAAGAAAAAAAAATTTTTTTTAATGTTTAAAAATAGATTTATTAATTTTTTATACTAAAAATAAGAAAAAAATTATTTAGAAAAAATTTATTAAGAAAAAATAATTTTTTAATTTTTTAAAATAAAAAATATGAAAAAACTTATTAAAAATTTTTTTTAAAAATAGAAAATAAGGAAAAAATTATTAAGAAAACATTTATTAGGGAAAAAAAATTTTTTTAAGCCAAAAAAAAAAAAAAAAAAAAAAACGGACGGACCTAACCCTAGGACTAAGGGTGAGAGCAAAGCTATACAGACAAAATCTCACCCAGAAGCATACACATCTACACTCACAAAAAAAAAGGAAAAGGGGAAAAGTTAATATATCCTGCTCCCAAAGTCCATCTCCTAAATTTGGGATGATTCGTTGTCTATTCAGGTATTCAACAGATGCAGGCACATCAAGTTGTTTGTGGAGCTTTAATCCGCTGCTTCTGAGGCTGCTGGGAGAGATTTCCCTTTCTCTTCTTTGTTCGTACAGCTCCCGGGGTTCAGCTTTGGATTTGGACCCGCCTCTGCATGTAGGTCCCCTGAGGGCGTCTGTTCCCCGCCCAGACAGAACGGGGTTAAAGGAGCAGCTGATTCGGGGGCTCTGGCTCAGTCAGGCCGGGGGGGAGGGAGCGGTACGGAGGAGGCGGGGCGAGCCTGCGGCGGCAGAGGCCGGAGTGACGTTGCAGCAGCCTGAGGCGCACCGTGCGCTCTCCCGGGGAAGTTGTCCCCGGATTACGGGAGCCTGGCTGTGGCGGGCTGCACAGGCTCCCGGGAGGGGCGGTGTGGAGAATGACCTGTGCTCGCCCACAGGCTGTTTGGTGGCGGCAGCAGCAGCCTTAGCGTCTCATGCCCGTCTCTGGGGTCCGCGCTGATAGCCGCGGCTCGCGCCCGTCTCTGGAGTTCGTTTAAGTGGCGCTCTGAATCCCCTCTCCTTGCGCGCCGCGAAACAAAGAGGCAAGAAAAAGTCTCCTGCCTCTTCGGCAGCTGCAGACTTTTTCTCGTGCACCCTCCCGGCTAGTTGTGGTGCGCTAGACCCTTCAGGCTGTGTTCACGCAGCCAACCCCAGTCCTCTCCCTGGGATCCGACCGAAGCCCGCGCCTCAGCTCCCAGCCCCCGCCCGCCCCGGCGGGTAAGCAGACAAGCCTCTCGGGCTGGTGAGTGCTGCTCGGCGCCGAGCTTCTGTGCGGGAATCTCTCCGTTTTTCCCTCTGCGTCCCTGTTGCTGTGGGATCCGCGCTGATAGCCGCGGCTCGCGCCCGTCTCTGGAGCTCGTTTAGGCGGCGCTCTGAATCCCCTCTCCTTGCGCGCCGGGAAACAAAGAGGCAAGAAAAATTCTCTTGCCTCTTTGGCAGCTGCAGTCTTTTTCCCGGACTCCCTCCCGGCTAGCACCGAAGCCCGAGCCCCAGCTCCCAGGCCCCGCCCGCCCCGGCGGCTGAGCAGACAAGCCTCTCGGGCTGGTGAGTGCTGGTCGGCACCGCTCCTCTGTGCGGGAATCTCCGCTTTGCCCTCCGCACCACTGTGGCTGCGCTCTCCTCCGTGGCTCCGAAGCTTCCCCCCTCTGCTACCCGCAGTCTCTGCCCGCGAAGGGGCTTCCTAGTGTGTGGAAACCTTTCCTCCTTCACAGCTCCCTCCCACTGGTGCAGGTCCCGTCCCTATTCTTTTGTCTCTGTTATTTCTTTTTTCTTTTGCCCTACCCAAGTACGTGGGGATTTTCTTGCCTTTTGGGAGGTCTGACGTCTTCTGCCAGCGTTCAGTGGGTGTTCTGTAGGAGCAGTTCCACGTGTAGATGTATTTCTCATGTATCTGTGGGGAGGAAGGTGATCTCCGCGTCTTACTCTTCCGCCATCTTGCCCCTCCCTAGACATTGGACTTTTTGCAGGGAGGAGTAAAGGGAAGATTTTCATTACTATTTTAGTTTATTTATTTAGTGATTATTAGAATATTTAACTGTTTTATTTCTTAATGTTACCAGTTTTGGAATTTTGTTGAATAAAGGTACCCATTTCATCTACGTGTTAGCAGTTTATTGACTAAGTTGGACCTGGTAAGGTGTAAGGAGAAAGAAACTTTATCTTTTCCTCACCATTGCCTTTTTACACTCTGCTGAATAGTTTGTCACTCTTCTAGATAAAGTCTTGTATTTTTCTTGTCACAATTAACATACTAACATACTAACAGTTACATTCAAATCTAACCACATCTTCTTATTCCATTTGAAACTTAACTCCTTGCTCAACTCAGGTCTGAGTTTCTTCTCTTTCTTCTGCAGAGCCTTTTTCTTCTTTTCTTCTTTTTCTTCTTTTTCCTCCAGTAATCACTATGCTGTCTCTAACCCCACCAGAGGTGAAGGGAAGAAGAGAGAAGAACAGAGGTAAAGGTAAAAAGATCTCTCTTGACCAGTACCATTGTAATCTGTTCTTGATGACCTTTGAGTGTGGCCAGTGACTGATAACGACTCTTTTGTGTAGTACTTACTTAGGGGGTTCATTCAGGATCTGTTTCTGAGGAGCCACCACTTACAGGTCCCTCATATTGGACATCCTGTCTCTGGGCAGCAAGTTATGACTCTTTCCTCAGCTATTGGCTTCCGGTATGCACCCCACACAAACTCCACCCTTGGGGCTCTCCCACCCCTTCAGGTTTCCTCTTGGAATTAGGGACCATAGAGGAAGCTCATATTCACCCCAGAGCCCCCTCAAGCTCTACAAAGACTGTTATATAATGTTGGCTCTGCTACACTGGTTTGTTCTTATCACAGTCATCTTTAAAATAGTTTTCCAGGACTTCCCTGGTGGTGCAGTGGTTAAGAATCCACCTGCCAATGTGGGGACACGGGTGTGATCCCTGGTCCTGGAAGATTCCACATGCTGCGGAGCAACTAAGCCCGTCTGCTGCAACTACTGAGCCCGTGTCGCAACTACTGAGCCAGTGTGCTGCAACAACTGAAACCTACGCTCCTAGAACCTGTGCTCCGCAACAAGAGAAGCCACCACAATGAGAAGCCCGCGTAGCCCCCGCTTGCCACAACTAGAGAAAGCCCACACACAGCAGTGAAGACCCAACGCAGCCAATAAATTTTAAAATACATATATATATAATATTTTTCCAGGACAAAGTGAAATACTAGTCCAATGTCCCCCAAATCCCAAGAGACATGCAAATCAAATTCCCCAGGCTGTCTTAAAGAACTCATCATTTGTTTGGGAATGGGGAGAAATATAATCTCACTCCATCAGTTCTCCATCTAAAGAAACCCTTTTTCTCCAGTTCTCTACTTTTGCACCACTCTTAATTCCCCATGTAGTCTGGACCTGAGAATGAGCTAAACAATGGAAGAAAAAGTGGTTTAACGAGCTCTTACCATGTCCTACATTGAAATACAGCAACTATTGCTCTGCTTAGGGTCACTGCTGAAACTCTAAGGGGAGAAGGTAAGTACAATGAGACAGCTTCTTGATTCATAGCTTTGCTAATTTACTTGTGTTTGTTAGTGAGGTCCTTTTTATCTTAGTATCTCTTGTGATTATTATTTCCTTTTCATTCATTCTATAGTTTATCTGGATCTTCTCTTTTTTCAGATTGGTCTTATCAAAGATTTTTTTCTCATTATTTTTAAACGTTTTTTATTTTGTTAACACTTTTTTGCTTTTGTTCTGTATTTCAGAGATGTTTAGTCTATTTTTAAGTTTTTGTGCTTACTCTGTTTCTATTTTTCTATATTCTTGAGGTTAGCTAATATCTTCGTTTTCCAATATTCTTTGTGTTTCATTAAATGTCTTAAAAGATGTAAATTTCTGAGTTCTACCCTGGTTAAATCTCACAAATATGGATATGTGGTATTTTTATTGCATTCAGTATTTCATAATTTTCCATGTGTTTCTCTTCAATAAAACCAATATTTACTTTAGGTTCCAAATATAAAGGATTTTCATAAGGCTGTTCTTTTTATATGGATTTCTAACTTTCTGAATTATGAACAAAGAACATAGTCTTAATGTAATGCTGATTCCTTAGAATGTATTGGGGCTTCTTTTGCAGCCTTGTACATGGAGCCTCCCATGAATGAATTAAAAGAATCTTTGTTTTCTATTGGGTGTACATTTTTACATAAAGCTAGTATGTTCTTATTGTGTTGCCTAAATCTACTATAAGGGTTTTTGTCTGTGAGATCTGTCAATTTAAACCACAATTTTTGATGTACCTATTTCTCCTCATTCTGACCATTGTTGCTGTTTATGTTTTTGGGCCGCACTGATATTCTGCAAATTATGCACATCACTGTATTACTGTATCTTCTTGATCTAAGCTTTCTTTTACTTCTTTATTCCTATTGCACATTCACCTTTCTTGGTGAATTCACAATCCTTACTTGGTGTATTATTAAAATAAATATTTCACATTTCATTCAGACTTCTTTCTTCTCCTCCTTCATATCTTTGTTCAAATGTTACCTTTTCAACAAGGCCTTTCCAGGCCCCTGTCTTAATAAATTGCAATCCCCTGCCTCCCTAGCCCTCCTCCTGCTTAACTTTTCCTATAGCATTTGTCACGTCCCAAAATACTGTAGAATTCAATTACTCATTTTGTTTATTTTCTGGCTTCCCCAAGTTAACAAGTCAAAAATATGCTGAGCAGGTATTTTGTCTGTTTTGTTCCCTCCCTGCTCTATCACTGCACCTGGAAGAGGAGGTGACACTTAGAAGGCATGCTATAAATGTTTGTTGAATGAATGAACAAATAAGCAGTTCCATATCCTTTTGTTTTAAATGCAAGTCTTGTAGATAATGGTGTCAGTTAATTGCATGTTTGCTTGAAGCTCCTTCTGTATTCTGCTATGTGGGGAAGGGGCTGGGAGTCTGCAAATGCCATTTCCCAGGATCTCTTGCCAACTGGCTTCTTGTCAAGTTCTGCTAATGGGAGTCCTGATAGGAATTTGTAAGGTGGAGGAGAGGAGAGCTGCCTCTCATCCTGCTTCCTGTTTCTGGCAGAGTGTTAAGTGGTGACAGTAGCAGAAGCAGTGACAGACCAATAGTGCTGACAGCACAGCAACACCTGACAGCATTGGTGGTAGCCACAGTGTAGGCCATGATTCCAACCCTGCCAAAGGGGCAGCTCTTTGGTGGATCCTGAACAGGATGTGACAACATCTCCAGCAGTTCATCAGCAGGTGTAAACTCTTGGGCTCCAGCATAGAAGTGTCAGCAAACTTCTGATCTTTGGGTATCACCCTTTCTTCTTTTTTGCTTCTGCTAATCATCTTCTGCATTTTGCTCGTCCAACATCTGTATAACCAATTCCCTGTATTAAATTCCCTCTAAATACTTAGGATCCTTTTTTTCTTTTGGGGATCTGGACTAATATAACAACATACTGCTAAATCTTACTTCAGATCCAATTTGTGTGTCTCTATCTTTAGATTTTTGAGTTGAACTCACATTTTTTGAAATTATTCTTATAATGGGATTTTCTTCTGTGTAATGCTTAATGTTCTATATCACCATGTTTTTTGTTTTTTCCTTTTTTTTTTCTCCTTTATATTAGAAAGGTTGAATTTTTTTAACCTGGTTTTAACTGGTTGAAAGTTATATTTCATGGTTTCAAAAATACATGTATTTTGTAATGTAATATCTTGAAAATCAGGAAAGGTCTGAAGTCTATAGTGTTTAACGATCAATCACGGTTGGCCAGGCAGTAGTCGTGACATAGCTGTCATTCCTTGAGCCTGCAGTAATATCAAAAGTGCCAGCATCATAACCTATAGATTGGGTACCAGCAGTTTGGAAGAAAATCCTAGAGAAAATAGTGGAGAAAAGAATATATTTAACTCCTAGGAACCAAATGATGTGGGAAAAGATGTTGATGTGGGTGATGAAATGGGCATACTTAGCGACATTCCTCAGGAGAAGTCTAAAGTAGGCCTGTTCTACCTGCAATACATAGTAGTTTTACTTCTATAAATTCTTTTTAAAATATCGCATCACCACCCTTCATAGCACAGAGGATTATTTTGTGCAGAAAAACAATCATTAATGACTAAAAAGTCATTTAGAAGACCTGGACTTGGTGTGAAGAAGTTTTGGGAATATGTTTACTGGTTTTATTTTGGTTTTTCTTTTTGTAGTTTTATGAGAATGATATATCTAAAAGAGCTCTTTCAATATGAATAAAAATTCTAACTAAGAAAGCATTGTGTCTTGATTGGCAGCCCCTTTTCATAGTTGGCAGCATTTTTTCTTTCATAGCGGTAAATTAAAAAATGGTGTGTTTTACAATAGACTGTGTCTTGAATTTTATGTAAAAGAGCAGACATACTATTTTCGTCTCTATGTGATTATTTCTAACTAAAGCCCAAATTTGCATTTATTTTTAACTATGAGTTTCTACATTTACTAATATTTATGTATTTTCCTTAAACTATTCTCAGCTCCCACTGATGTCCAACGTCCCTTACACCCCAAGTCATATTACAGTCACCTGGAATTTTAATTCTGGATTGCCATGGGGGCTGTTTATTGTTGTTACTTATTAAGGCAATAGTAACACTTGCTAAGCTCTTACCCCATAGTGTCTCTTCCTCCAATATTCATTCTTCTTTTTCCTGGAGGTCTTTCCGCAAGAGTAATTTCAAAGGTACTCTTTGTGTGGTAAATTTTCTGAGGTTCATTTATCTAAGACTCAGAAAATAAAGATATTTCGCTTTCATAGCTAAATATTACTTATTTGAAAAATATCGACATTCAAAGTTCCTCATACTTTTCTTCATTCTTTTCTCCCATTTAATTCTTCAATCCATCTGGAAATAACTTTTCCTCATACATCAGTTAAATAAAGGTGTCCCTTCAGCAATGGTTTATAATGCTTCCATTAGTATATAGTTAATTCAGAGATACATCAATGCATATTCCATTCCATTTTCTGCACATTAAGTATTTTGTCAGTACCACACTGTTAACTGCCAGAGTTTTAATGGAGTGACATATTAGGCGGAGTGGCATATCGAGATGTCAACTACCAGTCCTAGGCCATCTTACCTTCCCTTACAACCATCCCCATCTTTATTTGTGGAGGATAGGTCCCAAACTACAGGTAACTAAACTCTATAAAATCCTGCAAGATGTAAGATTGAAACAATGAAGAAAATCAGAGAACTGGTTTGTGTCTTCCCCCAACTAACAGAAATGAGTCCATCAATAAAACTGAAAGAAAAAGAGGCAAACTTTAGGGGTGGGAGTGATAGCTGCGTATAGACAAGGTGACTTGTGCCTCCACCCTGATTATCCCCATCCCCAGAAGAATTTCCCTTGCTGTTTGGGGCTGAAGCATAAGGAGCACTTCTCATCTAAAGCTATCATGGAGACTGGTGCTTAGCCAATTTGTGCAAAAGAAAAATAAGGCCAAATGAGCAAGTACCAGTAGGTATGTAACACACACACACACACTCACACATCCACAACACAATATTCCTACAGAGGTACAACTAAGAGAGGGAGAGAATGCTTAAAGATCTCCACAAAAAGTACAAGGATACATGTATTTTCTTATGGGAATAGGACTTGAGCCAGTTTGGAAGGTAGAGGGAAGGGGCAGGGGAAGAAAGGAGCTGGCTTTGCCAGCTTTAAGAACAGCTTGGCAGAGAATAAAACCTGCATCAGTAGGACTTTTGGAGTCATACTCCATGGACTGCTTCTCTAGAATCCCCCATGGCAAGCAGTAGGGCAGGTGCCCAGCTGGGTCCCCAAGTGGGCCATTTGTCAAAGTCAGCTATGGGGTACACCTGCACCACAGACCAGTCAGGGAGGACACAAGCAGCTGGAACCTACAGAACTTTGTGACCTAGCTCGGGACACTTGATAATAAAGACTCTGACTCTCACTTTAAAATTATTTGACCAAGTTTACTACAATGAAATTAACCAGGCTGCTTACTGTGTTGCATAATGCAGGCTCAAGAATAGAGTTGATACGAGTCATTAGAAAAGTGGAGTTTCCCCTTGTGTACGTTTGACTAATGGCTGTTCAGTTAATTATTATGTTCTGATAGAGGCAATAGTCGTTATTTTTACTTTTTCAACATTTCTGAAAAATATGTTTGTCATGCAAATTAAATGCATATAAAAATGCATACCATTTAACCCAACCATTTAATTCCATGTCTAGGAACCTAT